>NW_026126433.1:8520000-9120000 GCF_943737965.1 Phodopus roborovskii | reverse complement strand
TGAATCTTGTTTCCAGCATTTTTGTTGGGGGTTTCCCCACTATCTTAAATCCCCAGCATTGTTTTCCACAAGTGGCTATGATATGCATTTCAACCTCCTATAATTCCCAATATTGCAGGTGCCTAATACATGACAATTTTTGAAAAGTTCTAATACATTAATTTAGTCGTTGTAAGTCTCACTGTACAAACTGCATTGTTAAGACAGTGACTTTGTAAGCATTATATGTACTTACAACACAATGAAACTTTTTCCAGAAAGAACTCTACATCCTTTTGTTCATGGGAATTAGAAGGATGGCTTCTCCACGTTTCTACTCTGTGGGTGATTGCATGTACATCTCTGGTCTTTCACAGCTTTTGATCCATCCTATCAAAAGGCTTAGGTTGTCCATCACTGTGCTGCAGGTGACCACAACCATCAAACCGAGAGAAATTACATAGTTACCACATAGCACCTTAACTTTTGACCTACTTAGGAATAAATGCTACACATTAGGGTTATTATTACAATGTAGTAATTATGCTTACAAAATATCTGTTATGATTATACCCAGGAAACACTGTGAGTTTCAGGCCAGCCAGAGCCACATGGTGTCACCCTGTCAAAGACAAAACAACACAATAAGAAATGTAAATAGGGTTATGGATGTAGCTCAGTTGATAGAATGCTTGTCTAACACGTATAAAGCCCCGGGTTCTACCTCTAGCACCTCATAAGCCAAGAGTAGCAATGTATACCTGTAATCCAAGCACTTGGTAGGTAGAGACAGGAAGATAAGAAGTTCATGATCATTTTTGTTTATGTTGAGTTCAAGGCCAACCTGGGCTACAATGAGACTCTGTCTCAAAAAACAAGAACCTGAATAAAACAAACCCCCCAAAGTAAATGAATGAATGTCATCAATGCAGCTCGATGGTACATGCTTGCTTTACATGCAGTAGGTCCTAGTTTAGATTGTCAGCAGTGCTATTAATTAACTAATTAATTAATTATGAATAAGTTTAAAACTGCTCCCCCCACCAGCATTTCATTTTTTGGATGTTCATAATTTCACTGTTTGGGATTGTGATATCCAGCATTGTGCCTTTAGGTTTATGGTACAGACACATTGTTCTGTATTCTTACCCATGTGTTTAGTTTCTATGATCAAAGATGCAAAGATTTTTCATGGCCCACTGGAAACCCTGAGCCTTCTCACATATGTGTGGTGAATATTTATTTTTTTAAAAGTTACTAGTAATGTTTTTACAGGTGGTTAGATGTCTGCTATTTAAGGGAGATGAGGTTCATGATGAGAACCTGACACTTGTTGGCTCATCTTCAAAGGCAGCCTGCTGTAAAACCCCATTCAGTTTTGCTGATCGAAATGCAGCAAAGTGTGCAAAATCCAGTTCAGTGTGAGACACCAACACCCATTCCTGGATATGTACAAAACTTTACAGAGACATTCAGAAAGGACACTTGGGGGCAGGGAGATCCATGCTGGTTCCCTCCCTCTTCTAGAAGGAGGGGAGTTGAATTTCCACACTTGTACCTATGAGCTCAAAGAAACCAGTAGGTGGGAGAATTAGTGAGGAGAGCATCACCATAGCAAGTGTTTCACCCAGGGGCAGGGCAAGACTTCGCGTATCATGGGGTCTCTTTCCTTCTCTGGCATTTAGAACCACATTGTGGTATAGTCAAATGTGTTGGTTTGAATGTCTCCCATGAACCTCATACTACTTGATGTCCCATTAGTGGAGCTGTTTGGGAAGGCTTTGGAGGTGTGATCTTGCTGGAGGAAGTGTGACACCAGGAGTGGGCATTGAGGTTTCAGAATCCACAAACCATGCCCAGTTCATTCTTTCTGCTTCCTGTTTGTCACTGGAGAAGGAACAGTTCGAGCTGCCATGCCTGCTTGCTACCACATTTCCCTGCTATGATGGTGATGGGCTATGATCCCTCTGGAATCATACACCACAAATAAACCCTTCCTATTGTAAGTTATTTTGGTCGTGATATTTTAACATAGCAATAGAAAAGAAACTAAGACACTAAGACGGGTCTCAAACCTGATGTATAGTCGGAGATGGCCTTGAGCATCTGGTCCTCTTGCCTCTACTCCACAGTGCTGGGATGAATGGGCATGTGCTGTCATGCCTGGTTTCTGTGATGCCAGCAATTGAACCAGGCTTTCAAACATGTAAGTACTCTACCAACTGAGCTACTTCCTCAGCCCCATTACACAGCCTTAATTCATATTCAGTTGCTCTAACTGAATAAATTCATCAGGCTAGGTAAGTCATAAAGACTGTAGATTTATTCAGCTCATTGTCTGGAAGACCAGACAGCTCAAGAGCAGAGTGCTGACATCTGCTCCACATCTGGGGAACCTCTTCTTGGGTATTAGCTGAGAAGAGGATGTCACATGGCACAACTGAGCAAATGTACCAGTTTGGGTATTTCTCTTCCTCTCCTTAGATAGTTCTTTTTTTTTTTTAAATTATTATTATAAATTAGAAACAATCTTGTTTTACATGTCAATCCCAGTTCCCTCTCCCTCCCACCCTCCCCTGTCCCCCACCATCCCCATATCTACCCCCTTTCTGCTCCCCAGGGAGGGTGATGCCTTCCATGGGGGATCTTCAAAGTCTGTCACATCATTTGGAGCAGGGCCTAGGCCCTCCCCCATGTGTCTAGGCTGAGAGAGTATCCCTCTATGTGGAATGGGCTCCCAAAGTCCATTCATATACTAGGGATAAATGCTGATGCATTACCAGAGGCCGCATACACTGTTCAGTCCTCCTAACTAACACCCATGATCGGAGGGTCTGGGTTGGTCCTATGCTAGTTTCCCAGGTATCAGACTGGGGTGCATGAGCTTCCCCCTTGTTCAGGTCAGCTGTTTCTGTGGGTTTCTCTAGCCTGGTCTTGACCCCTTTGCTCATCACTCCTCTCTCTGCAACTGGATTCTAGGAGTTTGGCCCAGTGTTCAGCTGTGGGTGTCTGCTTCTGCTTCCATCAGCTACTGGATGAAGGCTCTAGGATAGCATGTAAGCTAGTCATCAATCTCATTATCAGGGAAGGACATTTATGGTAGCTTCTCCACTGTTGCTTAGATTGTTATTTGGGGTCATCCTTGTAGGTCTCTGGACATTTTCCTAGTGCCAGATTTCTCTTCAAACCTATAAATGCTCCCTCTATTATGGTATCTCTTTTCTTGTTCTCCTCTATTCTCCCCCCACAACTCAATCTTCCTGCTCCTTACTGCCCTCCTCTCCCCTTCCCTTAGAAAATTCCTAATGTCTCCATACTCTCCTCTAACCCTAATCACCTCTTAAAGGGATACTTCCAAATATGATTCACATATGAATTTTAGGATGAAGTTTCCAGCACATGTGTAGGGCCACACTCAGACACAGCACACAGCTGGTTGCAGGTATTTCACTAAAAGCTTCCCTTTCTGTTGATTTTCAAGAGCTTCCAAAGCAAACCCAGACCTAGGGTATCAAACCAGGGCTTTAGGACATCTTTCTACCTGCAACCCCCTTTGCTGAGACACCCCCACATCGATGAGTCTGGACAGTGGCTGTACTCATCAAATATCCACTAAAATAAATCACATCTATTTTAGAGCAATTATTTATTATACATACAGCTTTGCCTTTTTAAAGATGAATACAGATTTAGATCCTAATGAGATGGATGCCTCTGTTTTTACATTAAGAATTAAAACTTAAATCAATATTTGATATTGTAGGACATAGCTCATCATCCACCTTTTTTAAAAGAATTGACTGATATCTTGATTTTGTAATTGTCAACACTGACCACACTGTTCCACATATATACAAAGCACAACATGGCAGATGGAAGTTTAGGTTCATTTAAAAAATTGTTGGAAATTCTGTCTTAAACCTAACACAAAATTCATTTTAAAATCTGCATATATATATATATGTATGTATATATATATATATATATATATATATATATATATATGTTTATCTACATGTATGAAAGCACACCGCATGCATGTCTAGTGCCCACAAAGGCCAGAAGAGAGTGTCAGATCCTCTGGAACTAGAGTGACAGATGATTGTGAACTGCCATGTGGGTGCTTGGAAATAAACTCTACAAGAGCAGCAAGTGCTCCTGACCAGGGTTACCTCTCCAACCCTCCTCCCCCAATACATTTTCTATTAAATGAAACTCAAGCCAGGAGGACTTCAAACAGCCATCTTTAAAAAGCAAGCCTCCTAACACACTCCAATCCAAAGATGCTAATTTGGTAATTGCTGGAAATGATAGTAAGGAAATACTGTCTTTGTTCTCCATCATTAAACCATACTGCTTTCACAGAAGTGGACGACTGTTTGTGTGCATTAAGAACAGTGCAGTTTATAAACCACAATAGCTTCAGATGTAAACTAGGCGACTCAGGCAGGACCTGTTGGCACAGCATGGTATGAAGGCAGAAGCAATGCAGAGTGAGCATGTTGTGGCTTCAGAACCAAGGCTGTAGAGAAATCATGTGATGCAACATGTGTGACATAGCCACAGACACCCGGGATTCATTACATGCTTGATTTTGAATTAGTATTTGTTCATGGCTGCTTAGAAATCTTTTACTGCTCATTTTTTTCTCAACTCTTACATGGTTATAAGGCCCAAGAAAAAGACATGGGTTTGTTGTGAAATATTATTTTAACTAAGCAAAGGTGTGTTACATTTGTTTCTGCTGCCTTTGTTATGACGTAATGATGTGTTACATTTGTTTCTGCTGCCTTTGTTTAATTGTGAAAAGATATGCTGCCTTGCTTTCACCTTGCCTGCCTAAGACACCTGATTGTTCTAATAAAAACAGAGAAAATAAATAGGAGAAACTTAGGCTCAAAAAGAATGAGAGAAGAGCAGAGAGAATGAGGACAAAGAGGGGAGCATGCCTGGGGTCAGAAGCCAGGCAGCAGTTAGCCAGCCAGACATAGCGACAGCAATAAAGTAAGATGTACAGAAAGACAAAAAAGAAAGGTAAAAGGTCCCAAGGCAAAACGTAGATAAAGAGAAGTAGATTAAACTAAGATTGAACATTCAGAACTAATAACAAGTCTCCATGTCATGATTTGGGAGCTGGTTGGAGGCCCAAAAGAAAAAGCCTGGTACATGGGGTCACAATTAAACAATAGGCATTAGTTTTGTTATACCTCTGCAGGCTAGAGGTCCAAGACCAAACTGTTCTTGAGTTTGTTTCTGGTGAGGACTTAATTGCATTGCATTCAGCCACCTTTTGAGATGGGCTCACCTGGCCTCACTATCAGCCCACAGGGAAAATGTGACTCTTCACCTCTGCATAAGAATGCCAGTCCCCAGACTGCCCTGCCCTGACCTTAGTGGACTGGCTAGCCTTGATTACCACCCCCCTCCCCGAAAGTTCTACTACCTCCAAATACAGCCACTCTGGGAACTGGAACTTCAGTATAGGAAATTGAGGGGTTGAGTGAGGGGCACAATTCAATGTTTAACCCTCCTCTTGCCCCAAATACTTCCCATCAATTATCATGTGTTAGGTAGACTTTGTGATGGCTAGTTTTATGTCAACTTAACACAAGCAAGAGTCATCAGAGAGAAGGATCCTCAACTGAAAAGTGCCTCCATAAGATGAGGCTGTGGGTGAGCCTAAAGGGCATTTTCTTACTTAGTAATTGCTGAGGCAGAAGGAGGGCCCAGCAGCCCAGAAACAGCACCAAGCAAGAATTGTTAAAAATCTTAGTAATTGGACCAAACTTACGGTGAGTATCACTGAGTTCTTGAGATTTATCTGGGACAACCTCCCTGACCCATGACCCCACTCCCTCTCTTATACCTACAGGGCAGAACCAAGGGGCATCTTGGCAGGAAGGCTGTGGCAAAGGCTTCCTGAGAAAATGGGGGTGGAAGGATAGTTGGGAGGAGGTACAGGGGGTTGGAGCAGGATATGGGATAAACCTGCCAAGGATAAACCAATTAGAGAAAGCTGTGATTCTGAAACACAGACTGAAGACTTGTAACGTTTGTTTTTTGTTTGTTTATTTGTTTGGGTTTTTGAGACAAGTTTTCTCCATGTAATAGTCCTGGCTGTCTTGGAACTCACTCTGTAGACCAGGCTGGCCTTGAACTCACAGCCTGACTTTTAAGCTTATTAGCCTCACGGAACTTACACATTGCTACCCATGATATCTTTCCATTTAATACTTGAGATTGGGTTGACAAGGGAAGCACAAAAGGTCTGAGAGTGTGACTGCTGGTAATTCACCACCAGGGGGCACTCAGGTTTTCCTGCCCTCGGAAGAGGAGCCAGGAAGACCCGAATTATGAGGGGTGGTAAGGTAAGGTGGACAGTTAGGGTACTGGATAGAGAGGACCTAAATGCTATTGTGCTGGCAAATGAGGGACACTAAGACCCAGTTATTAACGTATAGTATGTATTATTAACCTAGACAACTCTGAAACTACTAGGTGCAGAGTTCTGTGCACTATTCCAAAGAAATACTCACATAAAGATAGCTTTCTTGTGTTTGTTTTGCATCACAAGGGAGTTCGTATGAGTGTGTGTGCACACACGGAGAGGTGTCCTTTCTGACTTAAATATATTACACACTGTTTAAATATTGCTTCAAGTTTAAGAAAGATACTATGTCCAAATCATTGTATTTTTTTTCCCTAGAAGATGTTACCTAATTTCAGAAAGTCTTTGCATTTCATTTTAAATCTCAGTGACATAGCAGTTGAGGCTAGCAAAAGCCAGCAGGATGAGTCACCAGCCTGGAGACATAGATTAGAGTTGACCAGTTCGAATCTCTCCTTAACTGTGCACAAATTCATAGCTTGTGGCCGGCACCATTTATTGTTGACCTCCCATTGATCCTAGGGTCTAAGGTCTTACGGGCTCTGTAACCACCTTTCTTGTTCTTTCTTTTGTGTGTCTGTGTGTCTGTGTGTGGGCATGAGTGCAGGTGCTTAGGCCAGAAGAGGGCATCAGACCCCCAGAGCTGGAGTTAAAGTAGCTGTGAGCTGCCATTGTGGCTGCTGGGAGCTAAGCTCAAGTCTTCTGCAAAAGCACACACACTCTTAACTGCTGAGCCATGTTTCTGGCCTGTGCAACCAGGTTTCTTCACTTACCTATTGAGTAGGCAACTCCAAGGGCCTTTGTTTGTTTATTTTTATTATTGGGGTTATGGGATAGGAAGATGAGAAGTGCAATGCAGAATTCTCTTGACTTGATTTCCTACTCTCACCTCATTTCTAGAAAGTGATAGTTATAAAAAGAGGCTAGACCAAGGCCGAGGGCAATGAGACATTCCTCAGACAAGAGACAGAAAGTTTGCATTGCTGTAACTTCCTGTATGTGGTAGGAGGTAACCATGAAGGAGTGCCCTCCTTCATACAGCTCTGATTTGAAATCAGATATTCAAAGTTAAAATCTAGCTTATTTTCTAGCCTTGGATAGAAAACTATGAGCTAGTTTACCCAAACTACTTGAAATGAAGGATCTTATAATGGTAATGACTCTATGGGTGGTAATGATATTAATGATAACAGCAGCTGTTATCACCGGCTGACTAATGTACCGAAAACCAAAGCTTTATTATCTTCAGCCTCTTGAGAACTCTCCCATAGTTACCATTTCACAGATGAGCCTTGACCTTCAGGGATGTCAGGAACCAAGCCAAGCCAAACCAAACCAAACCAAATGTATGTGAAACAACCTACATTTGGTAACGTCCAAAATTAAACCTAGGTTTGCTATTTAAACCACTCTGCTACTCTATGTAGAGTGAAAACTACCAGCATATGGGCTATCTGCGGATTCCTTAAAAACCTGAAATGATAGCAAAGGGAGTGACGTAACTTTATGTAGCATGGCACAATGATTCAACTGAAAAAATGCTGCCACTCTAAGACAGGAAGGCATTTCACTGTCCCTGTCTAGAAAAAACAAAAACAAAAACAAAAACCAAAACAAAAACAAAAAAAAACAAAAAACAAAAACAAAAAACCAAAACCAAAAACAAAAGAAACCAGCTCTGATTATTTCCAATTACTCTGTCCTTGAACTGGAACCACTAGACAGCTGCTGTAATTGTACAGGAAGTCAACCTGGATGGTTACTGTTTGTCAGGGGTCCATTTCATCACTTCTGTGACCAGTCTACAGAATAGGAATCAAGTTCATGGTTGTTTCCAGTTCGATGAATCCTTGCTGGTAATTACAGTTGGAAGAATGAATGGCTATTTTATTGCAAGCTGCTGACACCAGGCTGTAAAGCCATAAAAATGGGAGTGTTCAGGAGAAAGTGAAAGTGTGGTTACCCCTGAACTTGAGTGCATAGGTCTCGGCCATCAAATTTGAGTCAGTAGCTCTGCAGTGTTATGGATGATGTGTAGTTAGTCCCCTTCTCATCAGTGCCTTGGAAAGAATCAAATGTCAAAGCAGACTTCTGCAACTAATCAGTAGTCCCTAGAGAAATATTTTACACCCCCACCCCCTGGAAGTTTGAGCATTTCTCTAATAACCTCGCTAAGAACAAGCACCAGAATGTGGTTATAAACAAGAAGCAGATGGGTCTCATGAGCGTATAGGGAAATGCATAGTTCTGCCAGTTGGTGAACTGAATATATGGTATTGCGTGTAATCTTGTTATGGAGATGGACACGGGAGAAGAGACCAAAGCACAGGGAAAACTCACTCTAGATGGCAGCAGTGGACGAGGATTTACAAGAGCCTTGGGTGTGGCATCTTGGGTTGTGGGTGGAGACTGCGATCTGGTTGCAGACTGTGCAGAGGTGCACAAGTGATGCAGTGTGACTCACTGGAGTCCTTGGTAGTGAGGAGTCACAATCAGGAAGTCTTTGTTCAGGTGGCTCATCCCTGGCTGTGCCTCTTGGGGCTTACTCCTCTGTGCATTGCCAGCTTCACCGAGCTTCCTCATCAGACAAACGTGAGGATGTGAGGGTATCCCTGAGTACCTCAGACCTCATGTGACTCAGAGCCTCATGCACTTCTGACACACTCACTGCTATCTGCACAATAGAAGAACTCGGGGAACACATTGGTGCTGTGGCAGAGACAGTTGCACATATGCCCCAGAGACAGCATGCCATTGTCTTCCTGACACAGGTGCTGGTGTACACACCTCCACAGACAATCCCAATTCTGTCAGAGCATTGTCAAGGGCATTTTTATGTGTTTGTTTGCATAACCAGCTCACCTGTCACCCCTTCTTAAGTGGAGTCCCCTGTAGGTCAGCAGCTCTGCCCACAGAGGCCACAGCTTTTCAGCATCAGCTTCCAGCCAGCTTTGGCTACAATACGATGGTTTGTTCTTTTACTATGTGGGGTCACTGTATTTAACACAGCTCATATATACACACCTTTTTTATTCTACCTTTTATTCTTGCTCAGAGAAACAAGCCTCTTGTTAAAACAACAAGAATGGTGTCCATTACGTACCAGAGAGTGCAGTAGGAGCTTCACATACATGACCCTCTTCAACCTTCAAGACAACTATGGCTGAATACTAGTCCTCAGTGTTATTCACAGGCTAAAGTTGAGGCGTACAGGGACTGGTGACCAAGGCCATGTGGCTGGTAAATACCAGGAACAGGATTCGAACCCTGTACTTGCCTCAGATCTTACAGGGTATCATGTTTTGAAGAGGACTGGAGATCCATGCATAGACATTCTGCTCTTCCCACTAGATTAAAAGCAGGTCTTGGAGTTTTATTTTTCCTCAAATTTGGGAATGTTATAATCCACCTTTATTCTTTTGCTAGGATTTATATTGTAGTAATGTCATCACGGTGATAAATCAAGCTCCACTAAAGCACTGTGACATTTACACATTTGTGGGGTTGGGGGCAATGTATGAGGGTGGGACAGAAGAGAGAAGAAGAGAGGAAAGGAGAGGAGAGGCAAACATCATCAGGTCAAAAGGGGCAGGTGCTTTTGGCATTAGCTGTAGGATAATTGACAAGAGACATGTAAGGAGTCAAGAAAAAACAATGTTCTAACCTGGATGAATCCTTTGCAGTGGATACAGAGATGGAAAAGATGAAGACATTGATGGGGAGGCTAACCATGGAGGAAACATTTAAACTCAGCAGATCTTGAAAGTCTATGACCAAGGGCTGGGGATGTGACTTTGTTGATAGGGTGCTTGTCTACCACGTAGGAAGTCGGAGTCTGACTCCAAGCAGTACATAAACCACTGTGATGGTAGAGTCTGTGATCCTGGAATCCTGGAACTCAGGAGGTAGAGGCAAGAAGATAAGAAGTTCAAGGGCACTCTTGGCTGCATAGTGAGTCTTAGAACAGGCTGGGCTATGTGAGAGAAACCCTGTCCTTCCCCCCTCCCTGCAATATCTCTCTCTCTCTCTCTCTCTCTCTCTCTCTCTCTCTCTCTCTCTGTGTGTGTGTGTGTGTGTGTGTGTGTGCGCACTTGCATTTATCTACCTATCTTTCTGTCTGTCTGTATCTACATGTGTAACTGGAGTCCCAAGCCCCAGGAGAACTCTGAATTTTCCATGACCAACTGAAGGATGCTCAGACTATGCTTCTAAGTCAGTAGATCCCAACCTTCTCAATGCTGTAACCCTTTATAAAATCTTTCATTGCTACTTCGTAAATGTAATTTTGCTCCTGTAATGAATCATAATGTAAATATCTGTTTCCCAATGGTCCATCGTGACCCCTGTAAAAGGGTCACTCAGCCTCCATAAGGGTTGTGACCCACAGGTTGAGAACCTCTGTTCTATGGCTTCCAATTAACTGTTGGGGAGTGGCATACTCAATTACTGTATTTAAATGATCTCTCTGTGGAACTGAGCCTATATCACAAGCTGTCATCCATTTGGAACACAGAGAGAAAATAAGGCTTGGGAATGGGTTAGCTGATGATCCATTGCTTAGGGCAGCTGAATGGCCCAGAAGGCAGCTCAGTAGTCTTCTAAGATCCTTCTCTCTCTCCATCCTGTTCCTTTGCTTGAGCCTCAGGGTGTTTACACAATGTCTGCTGAGGCATATATGAGCATGGGGTATAGCTTTGTCATATTTTGTTCAGAATCTAATGTGTCACAGAGGTTTTTAAATTAAAAATTGGAGCCAAATTGGCCATTGGCAACCAGCTTCAGTTTCCTCAGAGAAAAGGAAGACTTTACTGAGCAGCCAGAGGCTTTTATTACCGAGGAATTCAAATCTCAGTCTATCTCTCTTCCCTGGGGAAGAAACTAGCAGAGCCTAATCTCATGGCTCTAAGAGTTAGTTATTTACCTGACCCCATTTGGGTCACACGTCCTAGGCCCAGTGACTCTTGGCAAGTCCAAAGAGGCTCTGTCCAGAGTGTGTTTGGGTTGCAGCTGTACTGATGAAGGCTCATGCTGTGTGCTTCTCACACACAGCCTCCTCCAGAACTGCTCCTTGAAGAAGGTTGGTACAAAAGAGACAGTCACAGAAGCACCTGCAGTGCAGAAAGGACCGGGCTGGCACCGAATGCTGCTTGAGATGAGTCTTGACAATACACTGAAGCCTTTAGCTTGGGAGGAAGCTATTCAGCAATTTCTGTTGATTTATTCTCCTTTAAAAACCCCCCAAAAGGCATGAGAACAACTGATCAAGTGAGGAGATATCAGCTGTCACTGCCCATAAGACATCTTAACTTACAAGGCTGCATTGGAAACTTGCAATAGATCTCAATCATTCATCATTCATCATTCTCGAGTCTAGGCTATTCCCTTTGAGGAATTCATGTTCTACGGGCATTAGTTTAATGGGGAATAATGAGAAGCACTAGTAGTATTTTCCTAGGATTTTATAGCCCTATCAAACTCTTCCAAACACACATTTTCAGTTACATGAAATGGGTTATTAATATTTGAAGGTGTGAGTGTAGGAGCTGCAAGCCTCTGCTTGTCTCTGGCAAACAGAGCTCACCTGAGAAAATGCTGCTACCAAGAAGCCATGCTTGACTTGGTTCTTTTGTTTAGAATCCCTGTTTAAGCTTTTGTCAGGTTTTACATGGAAATTCGTGCAACCCACATTGCTGGTACCATTTTGAAGGTGTGGGTGTAATGAGTTCCCTAGACCCAAGATAAATGATACATGGATGTTTATTGGGGAATAATTTACAATAACAAAACAATAAAGAACCACCACAACCTTTTCTCTGCCCTTCCAATCCGTTTCATGACCTAAGAGAGTGAGACTTCGAGAGAGAACATGCCTCATGCTTTCCTTTTTTGGGTCCCATCCACACCTAAAGCCATGCCCAAAGGGGTGTGGCCACTAACACAAATACACTGACAAGAATAGATGCTGCTACAAATATTTCTAATTTGTTTTCTAGACAACAAACATTAGAGACACAAAATGGCTCACCTAAAGCCTGTACACAGGTGGTAAGCAACAGGCCTAGCACTTGACTTACAGGTGTCTGGCTTCAAGACCTATAGATGTTGACTCTGGAGAGAGCCACCATTACTAGTCCAGAGTAAGGTCACAGATGTGAGCTTTCTTCACATCCCTCAATAGACTCTTCCCAGGGAACAATACTTCTAGTACATAGCTTTTAGAGTCATCTTCAGTTGCGTCTTGGTCTCTATCCTCATACCTAATTGAAAGCCATGTATGTGGGCAGGGAGAGAACATTTTCCTATGGGATACCCTTGAGATGGGCCTTGTATCAGGACAGGGCAGATGTCAGGCTTTTTGTGGTGTAAACTGCACGTTCCAGTGGTTTGTCTTCTTGTCCCTGGGGACAGCTATCACTGTCCCGTCTTTTGGCTCCTTTCAGCCCACCTCAGAGCTCCAGTGAATGTACACATCTTCACACTGCATCCAGCTTTAAGGTCCTCTCAGCTCATGTCTTCCTATTTCTAATGCAAGGATGGCTGCTTTTCTCTGTGGCCATTGGTCCTTTGTGGCATCAGGATTGCTCGATAGAAGATATTTTCAAAATCAGGGGGTGAGTTTATTTCCCTTGTGTGGGGAACAGATGAAGTCCTATTTGAAAGTGACATGAACACAACCATGCCAGGGATCCTACTGCCTTAGATATGGAAAAAGCAAGGCATTCCTTGGGCCAGGGCAGGGAAATAACAAAGCCTTCCTCCCCTAGGTTCAGTACAAATGTTGAGTGTGTAGGAAGCATCTATTGCAGCATCCTTCTCCAGGATGTTTACAGCCTGAGCTGGCTGCCTACAGAGACTTCCCATCAAGACTAGCTAACCCCCTTCCTCCTGCTACATAATAAACACACTGAGTTTCTGGGTGCTTCGTAGGTGCCCTACCTCATCATGAGCATACCCCACCTGATCCCAGATTTTCTCTTCATGTGTCTGTTGTTTCTTCATTTCCGGGTCAGCCCAGGCAGGTTTCCAGGACCAAGCCTCATAGGAGGTGGTGCCCTAGGGTGATTTGTGTCATATAGTTTTTTTATTATGAGTTGCTGAAAAGATTTCTTTTATTTAAGTTAGTCCAGCCCATCAGATTGAGCTAACACATATGTAAATAAATTATATTATGTATAAGCACCATTTTTTGGATAGTGAAAGGGTTGGAGACACTCCAAGACCAAGTTCTCAGCTCAAAGACAGAGGGCAGGGAATAAGAGACAGAGACAGGAGACCGAGGACAAGGGGGTTGGTAAAAGAACAAGAGAGAGGGTGAGGGGATATTTGCTCTGGAGGGACAAAGGATTGTCTCTGGATGTGACCCAAAGGCTAATGACAGTTTATAAAGGGGAAAAAAGGGAAAATCCTGTGTTAGGATGAGGTGTTTAATTTTTTTACATTCCAATCCCAGTTCCCCTCCCTCCTCTCCTCCCACTACACCACTCTCCCCTCTCACCATCTGCTCCATGGAGAGGGTAAGGCCTCCCCTAGGAAGTCTACTAAGTCTGTCCCATCATCTTGTTGAGGCAAGACCACCCCCACACCGCTGTGTCTAGGCTGGACAAGGTATCTCTCCATATAGGATGGGCTCCACTAAGTCAGTTTGTACATTAGTGTTAGGTCTTGGACCCACTGCCAGTGACCTCATATATTGTCCCAGTCACACCATTGTCATCTATATTAAGGGAGTTCAGTCTGGTCTTATGCAGGTTCCCCATTTGTCAGACCTGAGTCAGTGATCTCTCACTAGCACCAGTCAGCCGTTTCTGTGGGTTTCCCCATCATGGTCTTGTCTCCTTTTTCATATTATCGCTCTTCCCTCACTTTGATTGTACTCCAGGAGCTTGGCCCAATGGTTAGTTGTGTATTTCTGCATCTGCCTGCTTCCATATGTTTCTGGAAGAGGGTACAAGCTTCTCTGGGGTTTAGATTGGAGGCTGGGTATCCTTTGCTTTATGTCTGGTATCCACTCCATTTATGAGTGAATACATACTATATTTGTCTTTCTGGTCTTGGGTTATCACACTTAGGGTTTTTTTTTTCTAGTTCTGTCCATTTGTCTGCACATTGTAGGATGTCATTGTTTCTCACTGCTGAGTAGTACTCCATTGTGTAAATATACCACATTTTCTTTATCCGTTCTTCAGTTGAGGGGCATCTAGGCTATTTCCAACATCTGGCTATTACAAATAATGTTGCTATGAATATAACTGAGCAAATGTCCTTATGATGTGAATGTGTTTCCTTTGGGTATATGCCCAACAGTGGTATTGAAGTAGGTTGATCCCTAGTTTTCTGAGAAATTGCCATATTGATTTCCTCAGTGGCTGTACAAGTTTGCACTCCCACCCGCAATGGATGAGTGTTCACCTTTCTCCACATCCTCTCTAGCATAAGCTATCATCAGTGTTTTTGATATTAGCCATTTTGATTGGTGTAAGATGGCATCTCAGAGTGGTTTTGATTTGCATTTCCCTGATGACTAAGGATGTGGACCATTTCCCTAAGTGTCTTTCCACCATTTGAGATTGTTCTGTTGAGAATTATCTATTTAGATCTGTAACCTATTTTTATTTATTTTTCCTGTTTTTTTTAACTTTTAATGATGGAAACAAAAATATACCTAAAAGCGAAGCTTCTGGAAAAACCATTTGTTCTTCCGTCTTGTATCATTCCTCAAACTTGACCTTGGCTTTCCTCCTCACCTTGCGTTTCAGAGCTGGGTCTCTAAAGACATCCTTGTTGACAACAGTTTTGTTCAAGGGGATGTCCACAGAGTACCTTGTGGGCATGAGGTGGTTGTAGTTATAAACTTTCACAAAAGACTTGATCTTTGATCACATGGCGATTTTCTTCTTGCCTATGGCAGCTGTCACTTTTCGAGGATAGCGGTCAATTCCAGCCACCAGGGCATGGCTGTAAGGGCGCTCTGAGGTGCCATCGTCAATGTTCTTTACAATGATGGCTTTGCTTCTGGAGTAGCATCCAGCCAGGACTAGCACCACTTTCCTGGTTTCATGAACTTGCTCATTTTGATAGCAAGTAGCCAGTTCCCAGCAGAAAGGCTGTACCCATTTTTAAATTGGATTATTTGGTAGTTTGATGTCTAGTCTCTTGAGTTCTTTGTGTATTTTGGAGATCAGCCCTCTGTCAGATGTGGGGTTAATGAAGATCTTTCCCCATTCCATAGGGAGCTGTTTTTTTTTCTTGCTGACCATGTTCTTTGCCTTACAGAAGCTTTTTAGTTTCAGGAGGTCCCATTTAATTGTTGATCTCAGTCTGTGCTACTGGTGTTCTATTTAGGAATTGGTCTTCTGTGTCTATGTGTTCAAATGTATTTCCCACTTTTGCAAGGAGTTTAATTTTAATTGGTCATGCTAATTAGGTGACCCAAAAGGGGGATTCTGATTGCTGGACTTCCATACTTTGATAGCCCATCCTTTGTAGTCAGCCTCAGTAGGAGGAAGTGGCCAATAAGGGAATGGACCTTGATGCCTAGGTTAGGAATATAACCTAATTGTTTAGTAAGGTTATGGGGGTAGGGCAAGGCCTGCCAGAGCCATGTTTGCCATGCTCAGGCCTACTAGAGCCCATCGGATGATAAAAGGGCAGTATGAAATCCAGAATATAGAATAGGAAATTGGCTTTGTAGGAGTGAGAGCCATTACCTCAGTCCCTACTGTTCCCCACAAGCCAACAATCACTTGCCCACTTCAGATATCTTTCAGGCTATACTTTAAGGCTCTCATCATGGTCTATGGCTCTCTTAAATGCACTGTGTGCCAGCATTCTAGTGAGTTCTTACCTCCTTGAAAGTTTTCTAGATTAACTAGAAAACCTTTAATGACTGTCCAACCCAATGCTGATCACACAAGCCGTTTTTGCCTCTTCATTAGTTTCTCTATGGGAGAAAAGTCATACCTCTCCCAGAGTGTAAAGACAAGGATTAAATGCACTGACATGACAAAATGCAAACAGAGGGGCTCTTCAAAGCATTCACAGTCAACATTATGGATTCTATGTCTTTTTCCTTTGAAAATTGCTTCCTTGGATGAAATTCTTAGGACTGTTGTTGGAAGTGAAATCAGTGATGATACTTTATAATACACACACACACACACACACACACACACACACACACACACACACACACACAAAGAGGTTTCCAGAAGGATTTATCATCCTTAAGAACATCTTTCATTTATTCTCTGATGTTTTCACACATGTGCATAATGTATCGTGACCACAGCCACTAGAGCTCCTTCCCATTCTCTTGTGACCCCCAGCAATCCCCCTTCTACCTTAATGTCCCCTCTCCAATTTTTGTGACCCACAGAATTCAATGACTGCTTCCCTTTGAAATGTAGACTGGGTCTGTTGATGTGGGTCTGTGCAGGTCACCACAGCTATGGTGCCCAGAAGAGTTTGTAAAAGTCCCCTGGTGGGGGTGTTTGAGATGGTCAGCAGGGAAAGTGTCTGCCACCATATCTGCAGACCTGAGTTTCATTCATTCCCAGCCACCTGGTGGGAGGAGAAAACCAACTCCCAAAAGTTATCCTCTGATCCCTATTTGCATTCTATGGAGCATATGCCCCTCCCACACTAAAAACAATTAATAAATACAAGTTTATTAAACTTTTAAAAACCTCAATTGGTGGTGCTTTAGCACAGTATGAGAATATCAGTTTTACTAAAACCTCCAGATTTGGATATAATTTTTAAAATGTATTCTAATTTATTTAAGGGGTGACCATGCATAATATATATGCATATATATATATATGTATATATATGTACAAATATATTTGTGTGATAAGCATGTGCATACTTATTATAGGAAGTGTGCCTCCTTCAGTGAGTTATGGTTCATCTTTTTTTATTTTCCATGGTAGGGTCTTACTATATGGCTCTGGCTGTCCTGGAACTCACTCTGTAGACCAGGCTAGCCTTGAGCTCAGAGATCCACCCACCTTTGCCTTCAAGTGCTGGGATTAAAGACATGCACCATCACACCCAGCTTTAAGCACACTTTTAAATGCATTGGCATTTTCATCTTCCTGTATTTGGGCTGTAAAGTATACTCCTGGCTTTTCATTTACATTCTTCCAGGCTTTTCAGTAGTAAGAAATAACATACACTCAGTTAATTCAAATGACCAGAGACTAATGGTAACTGACTCAGGAACAAATAGGATGAAGCTTGCATCCTCAAGCTCAGGCATCATGTAAAGAGATGTTCATCAGGCTTGTGGGCAGAGGAGAAGAAAGGTGTATGAATTCAAGGTCATTCATGTACCAGAGACTAGTGTTCCCTTTGAGGCTGAACTGAGATAAGGTGTGTTTCAGCTACCCTGGCAACCACTCTCTCCCTAATACATGTGTCTTCTGATGGCTGCTGACTTCAGACTTCAGTCCCTTTGCTTTGTACACTCTTGGCTTTCCTTTCTATCTGGTCCTTCTCTATGTATTCTTCCCCTTTTACCTCTTCTTCCTATTCTTTCTGTATGTGAGTGGGACTGCATAAATACGTGTGGCCAAGTGGGTGTATGCATATGTCTGTGCGCATAGGTGCATGCACTATCTGTGGAGACCAGAGTTTGGCACCACATGTCCTCCTCTGTCACTTGACACCCTGGCTTTTGAGGCAGGGTCCCTTGCTGGGCATGAAGCTCACTATTTCAGTAAGACTGGCTGACCATCAAGTTCCCAGGATCTGCCTGTCTCTATGCACTGGACTGGTGTTGCAAACACACACCACGACACTCTGGTTTGTCTTTTCCAGTAGCTTCTTCTCTTCTAATAGCTTCTGATTCCTGGAGCCTTTATCTGTCTGTTCTTGACCTCAGCAGCTCCCCAGCCTCTGCTTCCTGCCCATGTTTGATGGTTAGTGACAACTGTCAACCTGAAAGACAGAATCACCCAGGAGATGGACCTCTGCACATGCCAGGAGCAGAGCATCTTAATTGACTTCATCCAGGTGGGAAGACTGAGCCAATTTTGCTGGCTCCCTTCCTTTCCCTGAATCCTGTGCAAGTGGAGAGAGGGCCCAGGAACAGCGTGCACTCATGTGAGCCGATGCTGTGTATGATTCTCCCTTTGTGTGATACAGGCTTGCATTATTCACCATGTTGTGAGATTTTAAACCCCCCTCTCCTCAAAGTTAGCCTATCTCCTGGAACAGGCCTTTGCCTCCCTCCCACTGGCAATTTAATGCCAATAGCATTTGTGTTTCTGGAGAGGCAACTCATGTAAGTGCCAGAGCTTCCCCGGTGCTGTATTCTTTAAAACTGGAAGGTTTCAGGGGGGTTATCCTGAGAGTGGCACAAGCCCAGATGATTCCTATATGGTAATTTCACTCAGATCTACCCTCTGTGACCAACTGAACATGGCATCAGGAATGGCTTCAAAAAGATCACAGTCAGGGCTTGGGATCTGACAGTTTCATGGAGCCAAGTTGTATAACTAGATCCCATTTAAAAGAAAAACTAGACATGGTGGTATAAGCTTGTGATCCTGGCATGGAGGCAGAGATAAGCAGGTCCTCAGAGTTTTCTGAAAGCAACCTTAGCTTATTTTATGATTGTGAGGCCAATGACACACCCTGTCTCAAAACAAAAAGGTAGATGGTGTCTGAAGAATGACACCCAAGGTTGTTCTCTGATCCTTTTCACACACATATACACATGTACACACACACACACACACACACACACACACACCTTACTTGAAGGTGGTACCTGGCTTGCAGCAGAAGGGAAATGAACTCTGGGCACAGTGGGATGCCACTAATATACTGATAGATGAGCCTCTGAAGAGACAAGGCTAGAAAGAGTCACTGCCAAAGGCTCTTCAGGCCCCACTGTATTGGAAAATCCAGTATCCCATTTGTGATTTATGACTCTGGTATGAGCAGCTCAGAGATTTTACTGCCTAGAGATGGAGCAATACTTCAGCCCATGGTATTACTACATGTAGCGATTTACAGTAGAAGAGAAAAGCGAAAGGCAGAGCTTGGATTTTCTTCATGCCAGGTGCTGTTCCTATGCCCAGCTACAGAAAAGATATTATATTTTATGGTGGTTTAAAAAGCATTTGTATCCCCCAACTAACAATCTAAGCAACAATGGAAAGGCTACCTTGAATGCCCTTCCCTGATAATGAGGTTGATGACTAACTTATATACCATCATGGAGCCCTCATCTAGTAGCTGATGAAAACAGAAGCAGACACCTACAGCTAAACACTGAGCTGAACTGGAATACAGATGCAGAGAGGGAGGAGTGATAAGAAAATGGGGACAAGACCAGGCTACAGAAACCCACAGAGACAGCTGACCTGAACAATGGAGAGCTAATGGACCCCTAGACTGATGGCTGAGAAAACCAGCATTGGACTGACTCAGACCCCCTGAACATGGGTCTCAGTTAAAAGGCCTGGGCAGTCTAATGGACCTCTGACAGTGGAATCAGGATGTATCCCTGGTGCACAAAAGGATTTTGGGAGCACATTTCCCATGGAGGGATACTCTCTTACCTAGAGGCAGGAGGGAGGGCCTAGTCCCTACTCCAAATGACTTGACAGATTTTGTTGATCCCTCCTGGAAGGCATCACCCTCTCTGTGGAGTGTGTGTGTGTGGAGGGGGAATGGGATGGGAGGGTGGTTGGAGGACATGGGAGGGAGGGAGAGAGGAAGGGAGGAAGAGAGAGGGAATTGGAATGGATATGTAAAATAAGGGGAAAAAAAAGCTTTTGCATCATAACCTGAACACTCATGGAGCTAACTTGCTCCTAAATTCTTTCTCACTCCTCCCAGTAAGGGCAGGGTCGTTTCTCCTCCCTGAACCTTGAACCTGGGTGGGCTTGTGGTTACATTGAAATAAAAGGACCCTGTCAGGGCCAGACCTGTATTTTAAAAGACAGGCAGCCTCATTCATGGGTTCTCAAGAGTCTTGGCTATCATTCAGAACTGTAACTAACCTACCTGAGAAACCACACAGAGAAGCCCTCAGCCTGCATGGTGGTGAGCTAGCCTTAACAGTGAGAGGTCTTGGCTCTCTAACACACCCTAAGAGCTAGTGGACGTGTCCAAGAGACCCAAATGGCATTGTGTTAAGCAGAACACTTGTCTAGTTAAGCAGTGCCCAAATTTCTGAATTACTATAGCATGCGTGACAGTGAAATATTTTCTGTTTTAATTCCCTCAATTTTATAATGGTTTTAAAACATGGCAGTAGATAATAGAAATATTAGCAGAAAGGAATTTAGGGTGGGCTTGCACCTTATGGGCGAGGCTGACAAGAGTAGCTCATAGATGACTCCTAATAGGACCACCTCAGCTGAGCTCTGAGGAGGGAGCCTAAGGTGGGACCACAGCACCTGAAAGTGCAAGTAGCTGAACAGGTACCAGTGCTTCAGAAACTCAAGACCCATTTAGCCATTGATGGTGTCAAGGGTGATACAGAAGGAGTTCTAAGGCAGGGTCAAAGTCACAATCAGGTGATGGGGTATTATGACCCTTGTTTTTCTGATGGGTTGTTTATCCCCAAAAAGGACAATGTTAAGTGATGGGGAGAGTCTTTGGGCTTCAGATAAACAGCCTGGATATCTAGAACAGAATCTACCTCTCAAGTAAGAACCAGAAGACACATGAAGAGAAAGACCCAATCAGGTAGTGTCTGGAAGTGGAGAGTGACTTATGGAGAATGCTGTTCTTCATATAGCCAGAAACTGGGGGGTGAGGGAGGGGAAGAGGGACGAGGCGTCCTTCAACAGATGAATGGATTAAACAAAATGTGGTGTATTTATACAATGTAATATTACTTAACCATTGCAAAAAGAAATCTGCGGTAACCCTGACCCAGAAAGACGAACATGGAATATACTCAGTTTTTATGTGCATATTACCTGTTAAGTCAATGATAAGCAAGCTACAGTCCATGGAACCACAGAGGTTAAGTATAGGGTAAGGAACTATGGAAGACGAATCTCCCTATGGAAATACAACAGATAGTTATGGATAGATGTGAGAACTGTGAAACCAGAGAATCAAGTGGATGGCAGGGAAGAGGGCAAAGGGGACAAAGGAGGGAATACGGGAAGAGACAACTAAAATTTTTTAAGGGCCATTTGAGGGTTGGTATGGAACCCTAATACAGTAGATGCTTCCAAAAATGCATACTTATATGAAGATGGTCTAAAGGAAGTTGCCAAACAATGGGGAAGACAGAGCCCTGACTACACATCTCTTGTCACTGAAACTGCCAGCCCTGGGATTCAGTTACATCTAATTGAGTTGTTGGTCAAAGGGACCCCATGGGAACCCCTAAACAACCCAGGTGTTGCCAAGACTATAGGGTTCTTTCCACAAACTGACAACAAGTCCCCATTTCTGAGGACAGCACCCACACAACTCATGTTCTCATTGAACATGGAGAAGTCAAGCTGCTGCCTACATAGAGCCTTTGCCCCTCCATGCTAGCATCTTTGGTATAGGTAGGCATTCTGTACACTACCAAAGGGGAAACATAAACATGAAGCCAACTACAAACCCTTTGATCTACAATGGTGCCCTGCTTGCAAGATATGCTAGGGCAATAGTGACACACAGCTTGTGCCAGTAACCAACCAATAACTGACTTGACTTAAGGCCCACTCCATGAGATGGAGTCCATACCCAACACTCCTTGGGTGACCAAGAACCTGAGACTAGATAACCCAAGAATATAGCATAAAAGCAAATGCTACTGTTCTGCTAAAGAAATGTAGCAATAAAATGACTCCTAATGGCATTCTGCTTTATTCATAGATCATAACCTTGCTCAGTCATCATCAGAGAAGCTTTATTCTTCATTTCATTGTCACAATTTATTGCTGGATGTTGATGTGACTCTGCTGGGAGACAGAGGATTCCTGACTCTACTAGACATCATCTCATGTGCCTTCTGCTTTGTGGAATTCACTTTGTATCCTTTCATTAAGATAAAATTGTAGCCATGGTGACAATTACATGTGGAATGATGCAAGTCCTTTTTAGTGGATCATCTAGTTAGGAATGGTATAAGGGAGTCTCATTAGAATGCGGCCAGGCATGGAGGCACACACCTTTACTCCTAGCACTTGGGAGGCAGGCAGATCTCTGAGAGTTAAAGGACAGCCTCATCTACTTGCTAATACCAAGCCAGACAAGGTTGCAAACAAGCAAACATAACAGCATTAGGGAAACTTCAAGAATGGTAAGATATTCAGCACTAGCAACAGCATGAAACTATCAAGGAGGCAAGAAGAGGCAGGTACCAGGCATGAGAAGCAGAAAAGGGCCCATGGAAATGCCCCAGCACATCTCTGTCTCTCCCAGTCTGACCTCGGACACTCAGTATCTCACTGCTATCTTATGCTTGGGTGCATTGTACTGAGAATTGCCAGGGCAAGTTCAGAAGCAAGGTAGGTGTGTGTGTGTGTGTGTGTGTGTGTGTGTGTGTGTGTGTGTGTGTGTGTGTGTAACACCACATTCCCTGACAACTCTGGGCAGATTATCATTGCATATACAGAAATACAAGTCTAAATGACTCAGCATATATTTCAAACCTTTTCTTAAATAACAAATCCTTAACTTTTATTATAACCCATCCCACACTGCAGTCTGCTGCTAAGCAGTTGAAGTGCATATGCAATAAATGAATATTAAAATTAATCACAAAAATCATTTACTAAAGATTTTGCCAAAGATGTTAGGATTGAAGAAAATCCACAAATATAAAGCCCTTCAAAAATTAGTGGGGTTTGTATGAGAATCATGGGTGATTTAAACTTGCTCTATTAGCAACTTTCACAATTAGTTCACAACCAGAAAAAAATAATTATTAAATGATATTTAAGACATTAGACAACTGGATTGTCAGATATCAGAAATGGCATTTCACCGTCTGTTTGAAGGATCCATTTGAACTCATCATTGATCTTGCTCAGTGATAATTACTCAACCTTTGAATAAAGAATAGTTTCTCCAATTTCATTTTCCCTAATATCTATAATAACCAAGGACATCCCCCCCCCAGTTAATGACACCATTATATGGTGTCATATTAAATAAAACTCTCAAATTCTCTTTCAAGATCAACAGTGTTAAGTTCCTACTCTGCCTTAGGGTAATTATTGCTGTGACAAAACACCGTGACCAAAGAACTTGGGGAGGAAAGGGTTTATTTGGCTTACATTTCACATCACTGTTTATCACTGAAGGAAGTCATGACAGGAACTCACACAGGGCAGGAACCTGGAGTCAGGAGTTGATGCAGAGGCCATGGAGGAGTGCTGCTTCTAGCTTGCAACTCATTGTGACTTGCTTAGCCTGCTTTCTTATAGAATCCAGGACCACCAGCCCAGGGTGGTACAATCCACAATGGGCTGAACTCTCTCCCATCAATCTCTAATTAAGAAAATGTCCCACAGACTTGCCTACAGCCTAATCTTTCAGAAACATTTTTCTCCATCGAGGTACACCCTAAGGGAATATCCCAGCAAATTCTGAACAGACAAATGAAAATCTTTAGGTCCAGTGTTCTTTCCCAGGCTCCTCAGTTTAAGGGTGTAGGCCATGGGCAAATAGTTAATCCAGGAATGCCCAGTGAACCCTCACATATTGGTTTTTCATGTTTGGAACATTGCAAGTTGTTACTCTGACACTAATTCTTGGATACTTGGTACTTGAATGCAATTACACTAACAATGCAGGCTCCGGTCTTGTGTTTCTGTGGACACCAGAGCAGGACCCTGTCTACTAGGCTTGGCACATCTCCTTTGCAGACTAACACTGCATATTTTTCATTTTCTTATTAGGTGATCATTTTGAAGACAGTGTCTGATATATAATTGCTTTAGCCCTTTCCATGTTGACTGTGCAGTGAGTGCTCAATATAAATTATTGAACTGAACCAATGTAAATAAAATAAGTCGAATTGTTTCAATGTTTTAACGGTCTAGAAAAGCCCTTGAGTTTGTTGTTTGTGGGTTTGTTTGTTTTGAGACAGGGTCCCATTATGCAGCCCAGGCTGGCTTTTGAATGTTCTATCCTCCTGCCTAGGCATTTAAACTAGTGGGACTATAGGTAAATGCTACCACACTCAGTGAGGTTGATTTTAGCAGACAAAATGAATCAGCCATTTCAGAAAATAAGGAGAAAGTTTCTGAATTATGACTTCCCATTCATTCAGGGATAACTGAACACAAGGTTACAATTTGTAATTTTAATGATAAATCAAATTTTTAAATTCTTAAATTAAAAAAACAAAAAACAAACAACCCTAGCTTAGAGCTATTACCAGAGATTCAAAGTCACTCTGGGTGTTATTTTATATGTGCATGGGCTTTATTTCTTCCTTTCCTGAGGCCATGTGGAATAAAAACTTGATTAGAAATAAATTTTTCATATTCTGCTGGGTGGTTGCCTAGCAACAAGAAGTGAAACAATGGGGTTAGTGCATGTAAACCAGATAGACACTCCACCTGGATTTTTTTTTTTTTTTCAGCATGGTTGATAAGGTGACCAGATCATACTTATGATCTGTCAGGCAACAAATTACTTTTGGAAGAAAATAACTAATAGAAAGGAAATTTTACTGAATTGGCTCTTTTATACTTTCATATGAGTACAGATGAAATTATTTTAAATTAGTCTACAAGCTTGTCATTTGACATCACCACACACGTTTGGGGGGAAGACACCAAAGTGTAATTTGTGTACACTTAGCTCAGTATCTGTTCTGAAAGTCTCCTCAGTAAGAAGTCCCACAGAAAAGCTTGGTCACACTGGAAGCCACCTGAGAGTAATAATGCCAGTGCGATCAGGGAGCCAGGCTCTTGGTTTTTAGTCTATTTGTTTTACTGCCCAAATTCAGCATCCAATTGGTTGACTTATCTCAAATATACAGATAATATGACATGTATTAGTCGTTCCTAGGAATGACTAATAAAATATGTTTCTAAGCTTAGAAAGACCTTTGTGTGCTTTCCTTTTTAACCTTAAAAACAAAACAAACAAAACAACCCCCCTAAAAAAACTTTATACTGCTATGTGAGAGTGTGTGCATGCATGATGTGTGTGTGTGTGTTCACATGTCTGTGCCTGTGTGTAGGTCAGAGGAAAACTTTGTGAAGTCAGCTCTCTCCTGATGGGAGATGTCATTCTGTAAATATGTTTCTCTCATTGGTTAATGAATAAAGCACTGTTGGTAAATAAGAAGGCAAAATAGGGGGGACTAGGAGACAAGGAGGATTCTGGGAGATGTAGTAGAGTGTCAAGACCTAGAGACTTGAGAGAAAAGAGGTTTGGACCCTTTCTCTGGTAAGATAAGACCACGTGGAAACACTTAGATGAATAGAAATGGGTTATTTAGGACAGATCTAGCCAATAAGAAACACTAGTAACAGACAAACAGCCTTATATCTAATACAGTGTCTCTCTGTGTTATTTGGGGCTGACACAGCTGTGGGACCAGGCTGGCGGAAAAACTGCTTGTAACACTCTCCTCACACATTTACTTAGATTTTGGGCACAGCAAGTGCTTTACAGGCTCGAGTATCTCAACAGCCCCCCTACTATGGTTTAATAAAGCGTCATCATGTCCAACTTATTGAGTGTTTGTCGCTCAGTCAGACGCTTTCACAGCAAGCTTTTAAGCTCAGAAGAATCGGCCTTTGAAAACAATTCAGTGCTGTTGATGCATGTAGAGTCTTGAAACCTTCAACACAGTCTCATTCCACACAGAAATACACATGCACACATGCATGAACACTTGCACATACATACATGCATGTGTGCACACATTCATGCACATGTACACACATGCACACACATGCATGCCTGTGTGCACATACATTCATTCACATGCAGACATATGCATGCCTGTGTGCACATACATTCATGCACATACACAGACAGGCACACGCACACTAGCACACATTCATGCACATGCATACACTTGCACACACATGCACACACTCACACATACAGACACACAATACACATTAAATTAGCCATCACTCCTTGTCTTTCTCCATATTTTCAGTGTCTGTGGATTTGCCTAAATGACATTGCCACCCCCTTGCAATCACAGTGTATAAGCCCTCTTCCCTGGGTTCTCTGACGAAGCCCTATGTTCCCAAGGCCTACCCATGCTGTAGCATCAGCTCTTCGTATCTTTTTCTTTCTCTTCGGTTGTGTCTAAGATAAAACACAGGGCCTGGCATGTGCTAGCCAAGTAGTCTACAGTCATCTCCACTACTTGTCGCACTTCATACCTTTTTAAAAGTAAATTCAATTATTAATTTTTATTTATGTGTGTGGGGGGGTATTTTCCCAGTGTGCATGTTAGATTTTTCTGAGCTTGATACAAGCGAGGATACAAGAAGGAACTCCAGTTAAGAAAAATACCTCCGTCAGACTAGGCTATTGGCAAGCCAGTAAGACATTTTCTTGGTTAATAACTGATGTGAGAGGACCAATGCACGGTGGGAGGTGCCCACTCTGGACCGGTGGCCCTTCGTGGTAAAAGAAAGCAGACTGAACAAGCCACAAGAAGCAAGCCAGTAAGCAAGCTACCTGTGGCCTCTGGTCAGTTCCTACCTCCAAGTTTCTACTTTAAATTCCTTTCCTAACTTTCTCTAGGACTGGCTGTGATCATGGTGTGTAAACCTAAAAGCCCTTTTCCCTCCTAGTTGCTTTTGGTCACAATCTTTATCGCAGCAAATAAAGCAAACTCTGATACTTGCATCTGTGGACCTGTTACTCACAGAGGCCAGAATAGGGTGTGGAGAACCCTGGGATTAGAGTTACAGATGGCTGTGAGCTTCCACCTAGGTGCTGGGAACTGAACCTGAGTCCTCCACAAGAGCAGTAAGTGCTGAGCCATTTCTTCTACGCTACTTCATATTATATTATTACCGAATGATTTTCTATTATAGTTATGCCACCCAGAATTTTATAGACATGGGTTGTAGTGACTAGAGCTTCTATGATGATCACACACAAGGTTTTGTCTGACAGCCCCTTCAGGGATACACATCATATGTCTAGCTGCAAAGTTTTAGATTACATGGTTATTCTGGATCTAACATTTGAGTAGCTGTCAAATGATTCTCCAAAATTATTATGCCGTTTTTGTCCACTCCTCAGTGGTTGAACATTCCAGTTTCTCTGTATTTCCACAAGGACTTGCTATCATCTATTCTTTTTTTCCTTATAACTATTACTGTGAAATGATGTAAGAATTCATATTTTCTTTATTCACTCTGTGTGTGTGTGTGTGTGTGTGTGTGTGTGTGTGTGATGCATGTATGATTGATTGACTGCTCTCTTCCATGTGGGGATATGTGAAGGTCAGAAGTCAATAGTAAGTGTCTTCCTCAATTACGTCTCTACCTTAAGATTTGAGACAGGTTCTCTTACTGAACTTGGAGCTCACACTCACTCACTAGGCTGCTTGGCCAGTGAGTCCCAAGGCTCTCCTCTTTATGGATTCCCAGTGCTGAGATTACAGACACACATCATTTGCTTTTATGTGGGTTCTGGGGATCTGAACTCAGGTCCTCATGTTCTCACAGCTTACCCACTGAGCCATCTCCCTGGTCCTCTTTTGGCATTCTGTCTTTTTGTTTGTTTGTTTAGTTGTTTTTTCTTTTGATATATATATATATATATATATATATATATCTCACATATATATGTGTGTGTGTGTTTATGTATGTATATATTTATTATGTTTACTTATTTTGCATATCAATTCCAGTTCTCCCTCTCTCCCTCCCTTCCTCTTTCCTTCCCTCCAATGCCCCCCAACCCTCCTCCCATTCCATCCCCCCCCTCCCCAGGGAGGATGATGCCTTCCAGGAGGGGTCATCAAAATCTGTCAAGTCATTTGGAATAGAGACTAGGCCCTCCCTCCTGCCTCTAGGCTAAGGGAGTATCTCTCCATGGGGAAGTGCCCCCAAAGGCCTTTTGTGCACCAGGGATACATCCTGGTTCCACCATCTGAGGTCCCTTAGACTGCCCAGGCCTTCTAACTGAGACCCACATTCAGGAGGTCTGAGTTGGTATAATACTGGTTTCCCAGCTATTAGTCTGGGGGTCCATGAGCTCCCCCTTGTTCAGGTCAGCTGTTCTTTTGATGTTCTAAATAGTAACATTTGAAAAATGAACATTTTTAGTTTTGATGAAATTCAGTTTAGGTATTTTGTTAATACCTATGTTTTTAGTGCCATATTTAAGAATTCATCTCATAACCTGAGGTATGGAAGTTTAGTCATATTGATCAGTTAGTTTCATCTTAAATGCTCTTTCATGTAGATCTATACCATTTTGGGGTTGTTTAATTTATTGTGAGGTAGAAATCTGATGCCATTGGTTTTTATATTGATATTTTTAAAACCTCTCATTTCTTTGTTTGGTGATCTTGGTATCTTGTTAAAAATCAATAATAATAAATGCAAGAGTTTACTGTGAACTCTCAATTCCCTTCTTATTCTCAAACAGCACTGTCTTGATTAATTTAAGCTAGTATTATGTTTAGAAATCAGGAAATGTTATTACTCCAATTTTGTTCATCTTTTTCAAGATTATTTTGAATATTGTTAACTCCTTAGTATTTTGATATAAATATCCTTGCCACTTCCCCCAGAAAACGACACTGGGGTTTTTATTAAAAAGCATCAAATCTAAGGGCAAATATAGAAAAATAAAGCGATATAAAACATCATTTTAGTCACTGGTGATCTTAGTTACTGTTCTGTTTCTGTGAAGAAATAGCATAACCAAGACAACTAACATGACTACAGTTTCAGAGGGTTATCCATTATTGCAGCAGGGAGCATGGTGGCAGGCAGACAGGGACGGCGCTGGAGAAACAGCTGAGAGTTCTACATCTTGAGCCACAGACAGAGACATTGGACATGGTGTGGGCTTCTGAAACCTCAAAGCCCACCCCAGTGATAACTTCCTACAACAAGGCCACACCTCCTAATCCTTCTAATCTTTTCAAACATTCCTACTGTTCAAACATTAAACATTTAAATATATGAACCCGTGGGGGCCATTCTCATGCAAATCACCACACTGGACCATGACAATGGGGTATCTTTTCTCTCAAGTATTTTTCAGAATATCTGGCCTATTTTGATTAAATTTATTTATAAGCATTTAGAAAGATATCAGTTAAAAACACTCATATGGGTGGGTAAAATAAAATAGAAACCTCAAAAGTAGACTTTTATCAACTTTATTAGCTGTCCTCTGACAAATCAACAAAGACAACAAAATGAAGAAAGGTTTGTTTCCCAACAAATGTTGCTAGAATAGGCAAATGTCCACCTGTGGAAAAAAAAATGAACCTTAATAGAAACCTTGTGTAGCATAAACATTAAGTAAAAATTAATTGTAGACATAAATGTAAAGACCTGAGATTGAGAATGTCTTGAAAATAGGAGAAACTTTTTTTGCTTTTGTGACTGTGATGGATTTGAAAATAAAGTATCAGATGATTCAATTTAAAAATAGCAAAATAAATGAGCAGTTATGTCAGCAGAGAAGATACACAACAGCAAATAAGTGCATGAAAAGCATCTAAGCCTCATTTGTCACAAGGGCACTGAAGTGTAGCAGTGACTGCTGCATACCTCTTGCAACCGCAGACACACCAGCTGCCACAGGCAGACAGAAATTACCTTCCATGGCTGGAATACAGAACCACATATAAACTTTGCAAGGTCACCACACTGTACCCGTAAGGATAAAATGCGGCTGACTGTGCCATCCAGTGACCTTGCTATATAAATTATTTACTCAACTAATTTAAAACGTGACTGCACCAAAGCCCATGTATTCATGCTTATAGCAGCATTGTTTACAATAAGAAAAGTTCCTGGAAACAGAAACGACATCTTCAAAAATGTGAATTGGTAAATGAGCTGCAGTATAGCCACTCACTGCAGTACTACTAGCTGATCAAAAGGAAGGAGCTTCGATCAATCTTTAGTGAATATCTTGAGTGAGAGAAACCAGTCTGAAGCTTTGTGTTATATAGTTATGAGTTATATAGTGTATGAAATTCTGAAAAGGCAGGAGTGTCAACTGGCGTCATTATGCCAGTTTTGTTTAGGCAATATGTCTAACATGGATATGCTACTGAGATATATATATATATATCAGTAATATATTATAATATCAGTAATATTGTAATATATATATATATTATAATAAACAAAGAAGTCCTGAATTCGAGAGGCAGTGGGGTCACAAGAGGAGCTGGAGGAACAGAATGGGGGTGGAAATGGTCTAAATACAGTGTTCATGTATATAATCCTCAAAAAGTAATTTACATTGAAAACTAAATCTTTAAAAAAAAAAAAGAAGTGGGAGGATCCTAGGCTGGAATATAGAATGTTGCATAGGATATAAAAGTAGCTAATATTCTACAGGAAAACCAAACTATGTCCATGGGCTATCTTTCTTTTGGCTGGGCAGAAATTATCACAACACATTAGTTTTCTATGTGTTATTACACAGTTCCACAGACCCTGTCTGTCCCTTAATAGCAAATACTAAAGCAAGCAAAAGTTACTTGGTTAGCAAACCTTTCTTAAAAACCCAGATAGCAAACAGGAAACATTTCAGGCTTTCAGCACATTTGGTGTGCAGTTTTTATTTTAACTTAATTTTAAAAAATTAATTATTCTATGTACATTGTGTTTTGCCTGCATATATGTCTATATGTGAGCTGCCATGCAGGTGCTTGGAATTGAACCCTGGTCCTCTGGAAGAGCAGTCAGTGCTCTTAACCACTGAGACATCTTTCCAGCCCCCTTCAGTGTGTATTGTAACTCTGGAACTGCTAAATCACACAATAAAAGCAACCACAGACTGATTGTGTCTGTCTGTCTAATGAATGTGGTGGTATTCCACTCACTAAAATTTACAGGACAGGTGGCCAGCCTGTGAACCAAAGCATGGTAATCTCTGCCCTTGAATATGAAACGTTCTTAAGAACATCAGAAAATGTCCTGATGTGACACCGATGAACTTCCTGTATCCACTTGGCTTGTGTCTGTCCCAGTTAGTGGCCTTCTGCATTGAGCAGGGTTGGCTCCAGGATATAGTTGATTCTTTCTGTGATGTTTCATAAGCAAGAACATAGTTTGATAGAAGGCTGTTGCCATTCGTTGCCTCTCTGGTCAATGCTATGTGCCTTCACCTATGCTGAACAAGTCCTGACTCCAGGGGAAGATTGGGCATGGATGAAGGTGAAGAAAGTCTCATCCTGCCTTGGCGTGTGTGTGTGTGTGTGTGTGTGTGTGTGTGTGTGTGTGTGTGTGTTCGTTCAATTCACCCCAATTTACCCATTGCATCCTGAGCTTTCATTCTTAAAAGAGCCAGTCTTACGTTCTCAGTGCTTAAAGCTGTCATAAGAGATGAAGCGGTTCAAATGGGTTTCAGAGTTAAGAATACAAGCTTTGGTTCTCCAGCCTGGTCTCCTTGGTCCATACTGGCCACTAGGAAGGTTTTGACTTTTGAATCCTCACTGAGAATTTTTACTTAAGACAAAATGCCCCTCTTTGCTTTTGGTATTCAGGGGTCAGATACCCTGCTTTGGAGTCCCCTTATTGTTCTCCAGTTCTGAGCGGTGTCCACTCCCCCCCCCCACTCAATTATCCTCCCTTCTTCAGTGTTTTGCTACTTTCAGAGTATCACAAAGTGACAACTTCCTCCAGGTAAGGATGTGTGAGGTCTCTTTAATCTTCAACAGCCTGCCTCCTGGTGTTCAGAGAAGGATGGAGTGTTTGATGGAGCAAAGGACTGTGGAAAGGGATGCTCAAGGAAACGGCTGCTGAGCCTCAGTTGTCTGGAACAACTCAGCTCTGGTTCTGAGTTTGCAAGTTCCCTTCAGTGAAATAAAAACTCGCCATCTATGATGGCTATTCTTGGTTGTCAACTTGAATACTTCTAGAATTAACTGAACCCCTAGCAACCATGTAGACCTGTGAGGGAGATAGTTAAATCATTTGAAGTGGGAAGACCCACCCTGGATCTGAACCACATCTTCCTATGGCAGCCTTCAGAAAGCACAGGGAAAAAGGAGGCTTTCCCTCTGCCTGCTGGCTCTCACTCTCCCTGACAAATCCATCCCTCCATTGGCATTGGGGCCTGACTCTTTGGGATTATAATGTATATACTAAAAGGCACACACTCCTTTACACACACACACATACACACACACACACACACACACACACACTAAAAAACATCCAACTAAACAACTACTGCATTCTTGGACTTTCTATCAAGTGACAGCCATCATTGAAGTAGCTGGACCACAGCATGTAAACCACTCTAATAAATCCCATATATAATATGTATTATATATCAGTTCTGTTCCTCTAGAGAACCCTGACAATTTCTGTTTAAGTTACTCACAAATCTATTCTGCCCTGCCCAACCCCTTCTGTAGGTAACTTCTATACATTTTGTAAGACTCAACTCATCAGGTGTTCTATAATAACTTAGCCTTACAGCTGAGAACCCTCAAAATCTTACATATATTCTGTAGATAGCACTTAATTGATTATTGAATTATTTGTGTGGCTTTCCTTTACTGCTGGGAGCAGTCCAAATTACCATTGTACCCTCTGCTTCTACAGACTTGTGCCTAACACACAGTTCAACTTCATCAAGTGTTACTTTAACTAAATTGTACTGAACACTCATTACTGAAAATGTAAACATAATATTATAGTAGAGTTAAAGAATTATGTCTCAACTTAATTAACACATTTTGTTCCAGATTCTTATTAGCATGACTGACATTATGTTTCAATATAATCAATAACATTATCTATATGAACTTGGATACTTTCTGAACAAAATTTGTAGAATATTTTATCAAGGTGCTAGCTTACTTCACTTCTGCATTCCAAAAAACACCAACAGAAAAACATCTGGTAGGTTTTGGTAATTTCTCTGAATTTCCACTTAGTGTCCTGATGGAGAAAATTACTAACTGCTACCTGGGGAATTTGAAAACATAAATACAGCTCTCAAAGAGCCCTTGGAAGAAAAGTTTTGTTTAGGAGAATGGGTTGCATTAACTCTGATAATGAATAAGAAATATATCATTACACAAGCATTTTTATACTAAGAGTATTGAACTCATGTGAGTAATGTATTGTTGAGAAATATTGTTGCAGGAGTGAAGAGTGGTTAAGAGTGCATACTGTTCCTTCCAAGGACCTGAGTTTAGTTCCCCATGTTGGGCAGCTCACAATTACATGCAATTCCAGCTCCAAGCAATTGGATGCCCTATTCAGTCCTCTGTGGGCACCTGCCCTCCTGTGCACATGCTCCTTCCATACACACACACACACACACACACACACACACACGAGAGAGAGAGAGAGAGAGAGAGAGAGAGAGAGAGAGAGAGAGAGAGAGAGAACACAATCTTTTAAAGCTGTTGGTTCTGTGTGTGACAGGGAAAGGTGAAATGTCAGGAAACTTGACCCCCTGAATAAAATGGCATGCATGTGTGTATATTGCATAAGTGTATTTGAAATTGAACTTTCGTTAAACAAATTACATCTTTATTTTGTAGCTCCTATTTAGTTTCTGAAATATAAAGTGGTGAAGGAATTATTGCTGAACACGATCAACTTCACCAAATTAGTTTTAGACACTTTAATGCTAAATGCTTTACATGTATAGTAAAAGCTAGAGTTCAGTACCTGTTTTGTTAGTACAATTACATGCAAGAGTAGATTGTTATTACTCTTTCATACATATACATGATTTCAGTCATATTCACACCCTACCCTTTCTGCTCTACTTCTATTTTTTGATATCTTTCTTCTACTTTAATGTTGTGTGACCCAGTGAATTTGATTGACCTTATTTAAAGAAATGTGAGCAGGGGTGTTTGTAGGTGAATGTGTGCTACACCAGCAATGGAAATGTCTCTCCCTCCTTCATCAACTATCAGCTGTGTATGAATCCTTATGCACTGGGAAGGACTATAATCTAATACTTTAAAAATATTTACTTGTATTATATTTATTTGTGTGTGTTTGTGGGTATGTGCAGAGTGAAGTGTCCATAGAAGCCAGAGATGTTGGATCCCCTGAAGCTGGAGTTACAGACAGTTATGAGCCACCTGGCCTGGGTTCTGGAACCAAATGCTGGTCCTCTAATAGTGTAGTATGCATTCCCAACTGATGAGCTGTCTTTCTAGCCCAGTATTTTTATGGTCCTCTGTTCTATCTAAAGTTTACATATTGTCCAGGGCACAATGGAAGGGAATAATAGGCACCTGCAGCTCTCACAAGTAATTGCCATTAATTGGGCAATTTAAAATTCAGAAAACTGTTCTTTCCAGGTTGTGGAGCTCAAAGTCTGTAGTCAAAGCATAGACAAGGGTGGCCCTATGGTTTGATCTCCATGATTTAAAGGGACACTGGAAAGCTAATACCTTGAAGTGTCCAATTAGTTTCCAGGACTTGCAGATAGACAATGGAGGAAGGGCAGTAGGAAGTGTAGCATCAGAACTAGTAGAAGCCTTCTGCAGTAGCAGATTGTACAACCATGAGTGAACTAATCAATTCTGTTCAGCACTTGGCCAACAGAAGTCCTTTCCTACTAGGATACATTTGATCATGAAGTAGGCTTAATTACAAGTACAGTGCACAGATATTCTTCTAATGTAAGATGAGTGGAGTTGAATTTGTAGGCTTGCTGACTTTCTAACCCAGGCTTATGATATCATCAGTATTGCCAGCGACTCTGTAGAAACACACTTGCCATGCAAGCGTGGTGACCTGGAGGGCCATAAAAAAGTGGGAGGAGGCAATTTGTCCTCAGCATGGTCTTCTGACCTCCACATATACTCCAGGGCATGAGCACACCTGCACAACCCTAATACATAAAATTCATTTAAAAATATCCAAGAAGACTAGCTCTTGGATTCCTAGAAATCTGACCTATTTTTATCTGAATGAAGTCTATAAAGAACAGATCATGATGCATATAAATTGTGACATGTTTCTGTATGCAAAAAAAGGAGATTCCGTGAAGTAAATCGGAATAGTTCGTTATAAAATACTGACACTATTGTGCTAGAGACATATTTTAAGTGTGAGCATTGGCCAGGAATTTGCCTCTTATCCAAAGACCATGAGATTGTAAGTTCTCCTTGTTATTCCACACAGGGCAACACAGAGCTTGTTAGAATAAAAACCTCAAAGGACAAGACAGCAAGATGGTATGTCATTTAAACAGAGAAAGACTTCCCTTAGGTAGTAAGAATTTGCAGCTGGCATTTTGCAGAATGTATTAAAAAAAATAAATCTTCTTAAATTCCAGCTTGCAATGAAGGCTTAAAGAATGAACTTTAAAAATCATTGCCACCAAGAGATTTGTGACTTCTCTAAAATAGCATTCCAATCTCAGCTACGAGGAGGAAGCCACTTCAAATGCAGACTGTATAAAAATGGTAAGTGCCTTCAGTATGACAAAGGACCTGTAACCTGACAGAAAATGGAAAGGAGACATTTCCCTTAACACCTTTGGTTAAGGGCTACAGCCACATTTAGTTAATAGGTAGACTGAAGGATTGGGAAGTATTACCAGATGCTAAGCAGATTGTTACTTATTTTATGCATACAGCTGCACACAGAAATTGTTATGAATATGAACAGACACAAATAGAGGCAAATATATACACTTTAGTTAGTTTTTTTACTCTTTGTTCTTTGGGGGCCCTCCACCCAGCTCCCAAATAAATACATGAGGTCTTATTCTTACTTGTGAAGGTCCGACCTTAGCTTGTCTTGTTTCTAGCCAGCATTGCTAACTTAAATTACTCTATCTACTTTTTGCCTCTGAGCTTTTACCTTCTTTATTCTATGTATCTTTCTTTCCTTTTTTACTCCATGACTGGCTGGGTGGCTGGCCCCTGGCATCCTCCTCTTCTTCTCCTTTCTCTCTTTCTCTTCCTCTTCTCTTCTCTCTTTTATTCTCTCTGCATGCCAGCCCCACCCATTTCTCTCTCCTGCCTCTATTGGCCATTCTGCTCTTCATTAGACCAATCAGGTGTTTTAGACAGGCAAAGTAACACAGCTTCACAGAGTTAAACAAATGGTACATAAGAGGATGCCACAAATTTTTGCATCATTAAACAAATGTTCCAAAGCAGAACAACTTAAACTAATACCCCATAACAATTCACAGACACACCCTTTCTAGAAAGATTACTGCACATTTGGCCTTTTAGCTTTGTGCATCAAACCTCTAAAAACAACACATACAAAAACATTGACATTAGTAAAGACATGGAGACAAAGATAAGGACACTGTACATAGTCCTAGCCTTTATTTAGAGGAATATATTCCAAGACCCCAAATGGATTTCTGAAATCATGGTTAGAATTATACTCTGCATGCGAATATCCTATGCTTTCTATAGTACTCATGTTAAACATCTATTTATAAATTAGGAAGAGTAGCAACAGCAAATAATAAAAAATAACAGGTTGTAGTAAACTATCTTACCTTACAGTATTAGTAATAATACTTATAGTACCTAGTAATCTCAGACTGTGATTTTCTTCTTATTAAGTTGTGATCTTTTTTTTTTTTTTTTTTTTTTTTTTTTTCACTTAGAACTTAGAGGAGGCACTTGCTTCTCTTTGGCACATCTGACTTCCCAGTACCGATACTTCTGGGCTTAAGGTCTATGGTAAATAGACATAGAGTTGAAAACTCATCCACACTGGAAGGACTGTTGGATGCTTATCCTGTAGTTTTGTGTGCTGAACTTGAGACACCCATACCCATACCCACATACTTTGTGATATGGGGCAGTGAATAAAGAGTGTTACTTCAGTTTTTATTCTGAATGGTGTGGCCAGTCTTGTTTATTCTTCATTGTTGGCACACAACCCCATCTTCTGAACTCAAAAGACCTTAAATCAGTTATGGTCTTAAAGCCTGAGTTTTCCATTTTCCAGTCATGAAAGTTTAGGCAATTTGCTTAATCACCAAGACAATAAAGTGAGTAGAATGAAACTGATATCCAAGGCTTCTGTGAGGATTAAATTATATAAAACATGTCAAATTTCTCTATCAGAAAGATATAGCAACCTTAAGAGAAATTTTTTGCCCAATTTTTCTGCTAGGAGGGATTGGTCCACCATGTTTAGACAACATGACCTCCTGTGGGAGCTTTACCCAAGGCTCATCATTGGCTTTCAGAAAGGAGATGGCTCTCAGCCTCTGGTCCAGGATCTCCTGGTCTCTACCCTTTCTTCCATCTCATCTGTCTCTCTTGAAGTTCAGGAGGTCAGTGTTTCAGCTGGTATGCAAGTCCTAGAAGCTATGGTGGTCTCCTGTGCAACTCACAGGCATTCAAAGTATCCGACAAGAGGATTTTTCAAAACACACTTCATGAATAACTGCCTCTTTGGCTCTGGATCTTGCTGAGACAGCTATTGGTCTTCTTTCCAAAGAACACTGGAGAAGGTGAGAATCATCAAACCTAAGCAGTGATGGCTTCCTTCTCCTTGGGAGTCTTCAATTTGTTTTTCTCTTCTCACATTTTCATCTCAAGCAACAAAGAGAAACCAGACTGTACTTTCCATACTTGGCTGAGAAATCATGGTAAACAAGTATCCAAATTCTTTGCTTCAAGCTCTGCTTCTGTCTACCAGGATGCAAGTCAGCCAAGTCCTGCCCATGTAACGAGTATCTTTTTTCCTTCAGTTTCCCAAAACAGAGCCTTGCATCTCTCTGAAACTTCACCAGCAGTGCCTTTACCATGGTTATTTCTAGCACCATTCTGTTCATGGTGCAAACTATATTCTCTGAAATAATAGCCACTTTCTCTACGGTGCTCTCTTTTCCTTCCAAGCCTTCTCCAGAGCCCCTTAATGTGCATATTTCTAACAACAGTCTCTCCAAGGCAATTCATGCTGTTTTAATGATGAGTCTTGGGTCTTCTAACGCTACCCAATTCCAAATCAATCCTCATACATTTGGATGACATAGTAGAGCTCCATTTTCAGTATCAAAGTTTATGTAAATTTCCATATGTAAATTAGTTTTCTGTAAAACTAATTCTTCACAGGTCTGCACAAGGTCAAAATTGAACTATTGAGAGGCAGCTTCTTCTGACGGATTGAGAGAAGAGTCCACTCCAGGTTCCCTCGTTCTACTTGTGCATTTCTATCCTGTTCTGTGTCTTGTCACAGTTTCTCCCTGTATGTATGCCAGTGTTCCAGTTCCTTCTCTTTTGATCAAATTCAATGCTGGACAAGTCAGACACTGTACTTTATACCCAGACCCCCCACTTTCTCTTCAGTTTGATGACATTAGCAGTGTTGCTAATGTGCTAGGTGACTGCCCTGTACTAGCACTGACTTAACCTTAAATATTTCTATATTGTCCCTTTTTTTCAATTAGAGTTATGATTTTTAAGGTTTATGATTTCAGGGGAGGATGATCTAGTTTAACCTTCATCTTGGTAGCAGTTTCTTAAGTCAAGGTGGGCACCAATTGGGCTGAGACATTTGCCTAGAATTACAAGGCAGTTCTTTGGTTTTAAGGTCTAGAGTTATCTGAAAAGTTCATAGAACTGAAGCTAAAAGAAACATGGAAGGAATCTTTTAGTTGGATAGCAGTTCCCAGACAAGTCACTTAGCTCAGCAGCACTGATTTTTGAATAAGCTGAGGTGGCTGGTGAGGGTAAGGATTGAAGGAATAAGCCAGAGACAGAAAGACACCGTAATTCCATACAAGGAGAGCGGAGTGAGAAGTGGCATTCTATGAAGACACCAGAGGAAAACGGGTTCAGTCTGAAGGCCAAATTCCTTGGAAGTCTAGACCATGATGCTAAACTCTGAGAGACAGGGTCTCTTCTATGACCTTCATTTCCTTCTAACCCCAGCTTGCCCCACTCTACCAAAACACTGTTTTCCTGAGCCATACTGTCTTTAGTCACTGCTCTGTTGCTATGAAGAGACACCATGACCTAGGCAACTCTTAGAAAACATTTGAAATAGATCTGGCTTCCAGTTTCACAGGTTAGTCCATTATCATGCTGGGGAGCATGACGGCATGCAAGCAGGTGTGGTGCTGGAGAAGTAGCTCTGGCACAGGCTTTTGAAGCCTCAAAGCCCACCCCCCCCCCCAGTGATACACTTCCGCCAAGACCACACCTACTCCAAAAAAGCCACACCTATGGGGGCCATCCTTAATCAAACTATCACACAGACCAATGGAATTCTAGGAGCCTAGTGGAAGTAGCACGTAGACAAGTTGTGGCACAAAGCTGGTCTTAGCAGTGCCACCCCCACCAGCTCGTAGGTGGGTGGCCGTTTGACATACACATGCCTGGCCATCTAAGCAATTTTCCTTTAGAGAAGTCCCTGTGTTCACCCCTCTCACTATTTTGCGTGCCTCAGGGAATTAAGGCCCCATCTAACTCATTATCTTTCAGGAACATATCTTTTAGATATATAAATCTGGGCAGGCAATAGGATCTGCTACATTTCAAAACCCTCACCCTCCTGTAACTGAGAAGAGAGGCCAACACAGAGCATCAGCCTTTCTTCTCTCTAGGCTGCAGGAGCAAAGGTTGGAGAGGAAACTGATGAGAGAGAAGATCCAGCTGACGGTTGCTAAGCAACTTTTGTGGGCAAAAATGTAAAAACAAAATTCAAGGGGCTTTTAATTGGACAGATATCTTCGAGAATATTTATAATTCTGCAGAGGTTTGTTTTCAGAACATTCCTTTTTTATTGAAACAGTTAATCACTTATTTTAGAGATAGTTGTCATAATTACATAAAATTCCATCAATTAAAACTAATTTTGGAATGTCACTGATTGAATCCTAACTATGTGCAGAAGATACCCTAATCATTTTATTGAAACATGCACCAGAATGCATAACAATCACACGTGCCTTCCACATCTGTTTCAGGTTAGGCACCTCCTGGCAGCTGATACCGCACAGGGAATGGGAGGGTCGCACCCAAGCTCCTGCTTATATAATGATGGTCTCTGCAAAAGTGATCACTTCATAGGATCTGCTCAGAATATACCCAGCTGTGTATATTCTGAACTGAATATTCTGAACTGTGTATATTCTGGACTGAAAAGCTGTGTCTCAGAAGCCCCATGAAGCATGTTCTGGTCACCCCATCTCTGATCTTAGGGTTTGTACCTGAGATGGTTAAATTTTGTTTGGAATAGGTCCTGGAGCTGGAGTCCTCTTGGAAGATCTCCTGAACACAGTGGAGCATCCTGTCTTGGAGCTCCTCTAGGATGTAAGCTAATTCAGATCTGATGAGGTTTTCCTAACATTGGAGAAATCCAAAGAGAGCACCTTGAGAAGGAGTGGGAAGCCCATCCATTTCCTCTCCATTGCTGAGTTCTCATAATCTATGCTACTTGCAACACTTTTTAGGCCTCCATGGGTTCCTGTCAGTAGCACTTGTGATTTCAAAAGTAATTCTTAGTGGTCTGAGATGTAATAAGAATGTGCTATGAAGATGGTAGCAGCAGAGCACTATAGTTTAAGAAAGAAAGAAAGGCACAGTGATGCTCGTGATTCCTAGGGAAGGGGCCTTGTGGCAGTGATACCCATCCATGGGGCAGTTATATACTCTCACCAAGACAGGGGAAGAGTCTCCAAAATCACATCAGAGGTGTGCGCAGGCATGGGAAGCTGGACAATGATATTCCATTGTCCCCGAGGCTCTTCCCAGTGATCAGTTGTCTAGAGCACAGAATCTTTCTTAATTTTTGAGAAAGTCATACATGAAAACTAAATCCATATCATCTCTACCCCTACCCCTTTATCCTTCACTATCAAATTTATGACCTTTTCTGTGACACTTACAGTTTTATTCACACATATGTGTGCATGTGTGCATGTGTACATGAACACACACACATTCAGCTTACTGAGTCCACTTATAATGGTCCTGTGTGTTTCAGGCTGACCACTTGGGACTAGATAACCTGTCAGGGGACTTGTCCTTTCCCAGCAGCCACTAACTACCCATGGGAGAGCACAGAATCTTAGGAACATGTGTAGCTGCAAACTGAATACAATGTGAGAGGCCCAGGACAGAGAACTCTCTTGTGGTTTGGCCGTGAACTATCCTCCACTCAGTCCCCAGCTGGTGGATCTAATCAATGAGGTGATTTATGTCTGTGAACACATAGCTGAGAGGCCAAAGGGGAAGTAAAGATGTGAACTTAGCACCCTATCAGCTAATTAAGATGTAGTGTGGAACCCAGGTAAAGCTTTTAATATATTGTTAGATGGCTGGGATATTTTATTTTTTGGTGTGCTGAGGAGGGACAATGGTTTTGTACTTTTAACTAATGTTGAGGGGAGTTACATGTGCATTAAAAGGAACAGATGGGATCTTTGGAGGTGGAAAAAGGTGGATGCAACCAGAGAAAGAAGCAAAATAACAATGCGTTCTCATAAAATTCTATTCTGGGGAAACAATTACGCCAACTTCTGGGTTGATTTGCTTATGTAAACTGAAGAGTGTGATTTATTTTTTTTCCCTTTGGTGATTCTGGTGATCAAACTGGAGGGTTGTGAGCATGTTAGGCAAGCACTCTAGTTGGGCCAGCCCCAGGCCCAAACTGAAGTGGTTTTCAAAGTACAGGCCATGATCTATGCTCAATAATACTAAGAGGCAGTGGGTGGTCTGTCACAAAGTTATCGTGAGTCAAGCAAATGCACAAAGCTTTCAATTTTAGAATCTGATACTTTGGTTCCCAAGTTATAATTTTATCCATACTGGAGTGACAAAGGGATGTGTGTGGGGTGTCTTTGAAGTAAGAGAAGGTTAGGGTACATGCATGTGCTTGTACGCACATTGTGTGTGTGTGTGTGTGTGTGTGTGTGAGAGAGAGAGAGAGAGAGAGAGAGAGAGAGAGAGAGAGAACACTTGGCTTTTCCCTGAGTTTGAAGTGAGAGAAGGTTAGGGTACATGCATGTGCTTGTATGCACATTGTGTGTGTGTGTGTGTGTGTGTGTGTGTGTGTGTGTGTGTGTGTGTGTGTGTGTGTGTGTGAGAGAGAGAGAGAGAGAGAGAGAGAGAGAGAGAGAGAGAGAGAGAGGAACACTTGGCTCTTCCCTGAGTTTGAAGTGAGAGAAGGTTAGGGTACATGCATGTGCTTGTATGCACATTGTGTGTGTGTGTGTGTGTGTGTGTGTGTGTGTATGTGTGTGTGTGTGTGTGTGAGAGAGAGAGAGAGAGAGAGAGAGAGAGAGAGAGAACACTTGGCTCTTCCCTGAGCCCTCTTCTGATTCCATATCATATCATATCCTCTATCCCCTGCTCCTCCAAGCAGTGAGGTAGGAATGCCTCTCACAGCTCTAACCTGGAGCAGTGTCTACAAACAGTTCCTGACACAACAGCACGGATTCCACTGCTCTAAGCAACTGTTTGTGTCTCTCTTGGAGTTACACTTTCCTTTCATCTGTGTGTCCTGAGAATGGTCAGGCTCTAGAAAAGAGAGGCTTGTCCTGCCACAAAAGCATTGACCTTTGTCCTGTTTCATACACTAACCCTGCAGAGAGGTTGGACCAACAGGATGAAAGGCACAAAAGGAGGAGGAAAGAAGGAAAATGAGGAAAGGGAGAGAAAGAAGGGCTGCCATCTCCTGCTGTGTCTGTGGGACCAGGTTGATTCTGTAGCCTGGTGACAGAGTTACACCATCCACCTTTAAGAACTTTGTCTCTGCCATCCCGTGTCCTCACAACGCTTTTCCTCCAGGCTATGTATGGCTGACCCTTTGTTTCCTGCTGCTTCTGCTCAAATACCAGCTAGTGCAGAGAGAGGCTTCCTGACCTCCTATGGCCCCTACTAAAAAGATTTCTATTTTTATTTATGTGTTTGAGTTGAGTGTGTGTGTGTGTGTGTGTGTGTGTGTGTGTGTGTGGTCTGGTGAGTGCAGGTGCTCACAGAAGCCAGAAGAGGGCATTAGATCCCCCAGAGCTGGAGTTACAGGTGGTTGTGAGCTGTCCAGCATGAGTGTTGGGAACTGAACTTCTTTATTCTTTATTCATTCCATCTAGCACTTACACTCCTGGCATGTAGTGGGTCTGTAGCTTACTAGCATCTGTTTTCCCCACACCAAGCTTTATGTAAGTAGGGACTAAACAGTCTCCCCCCCACCCAATTTCATCCCAGACAGTTCCTGGCAATGTATGGAAGCTCCATAAACATATGAAATAAAGATTAAGGGGAGGGGTTTCTATAAAGTTGTATTGATGTCTCCAGGAGTCGCTCTATTGATTTAAAGCAAGTATAGTGTGTCCTGAGCTATGACCTCTGATCCATTTACTGCTGGGAGTGACTGGCAAGGGTTTGGGCCTAAAGAATAGTATAAATTGCACTGAGCTGTATACATCTGACAAGAGTCCTTAAGGAACTCAACTATTCAGTGTTTGAAAAAGTATCACCCTTGCTCGCTCATACCAAGGTGTTTGAACGTCATCTATTGCAAGAGGGAAGGGCCCGTCTGCCATGAAGCACTCACTGTTCTATACACCAGTGGGGTCCTGGATTGCTTCCAGGGTTTGACAACATAACACCATAACCTTTTTTTTTTTTTTTTTTTTTTTTTTTTTTGTTCTGCTATAATGGACAGGAAAAAAATTCTTAAAAAGAGTTTTGAGGCTCCTGTCTCCGGTCCCCTTTGAGAGCACCCTTGGAGCTCTGATATACCCCCACCCATCCCAACCTCCAGCCTACCCCCCCCCCCACCCTGTGCCCTACCCCCACCTACGGTCCTGCCGCTCTGGTTGAGCACTGGGACAGAGGGTGGAGCCAACAGTCCACCCTACTTCGGAGACCTCTCGGAGCAACTCCGAACAAAGGAGACCTGACTATCCACGTGGGACCACCTGTAATTTCCACTGGCTTGGTCCCTGACCCCGCCTCCAGTCCTCTGCTGGAGTCCCAGGCCCCTCCCAGATATCCGCCTATCTCTGCGGGTCCACTTGGAGTTCCTGCAGGCAAGATCCTTGACCCACAAATCCGGGCCCCTGCCAAAGAACGAGGTCTCAGCTGGAGAGTGCCAGTTTCCAGTGAGATCCCACTACCCTGCAAAACCTTCTCAAGTTCCAGTCCAGCCCTCGTCCTCTTCTGCCGGCTATTGGCCAGAGAGAAGCCTCCTAGAGAGCTTGGACCACACAGAGATACAGACATTGAATCTTTGATCCACATAAGCCCATCTGGGAAGGACCATAGAGAGAGGGAAGAGACACCACCAACACCTACAGGAAGAAACTATGGGAAGAAGGCAATACAAGAGAACACCTAACAACAGAAAGACAAACATGACACCACCAGAATCTAGGGAATCTACACCAACTAGAATGGAACACAACAACAAAGCAGAGGAAGCAGAAGGGTAGGACTTAAAAATCACCATCATAAAAATGATAGAGGCCCTCAAAGAAGATATGAGAAAATCCCTTAAAGAAATAGAGGAAAAAACAAACAAAAAAGTGGAAGAAATGAACAAATTCCTTAAGGAAAGTACAGAAAGCCAAGAAAAAACAATTAACCAGGTGAAGGAAACGGTTCAAGATTTGAAAACCGAAATTGAGAAAATAAAGGCAACACAAATGGAAGGAAAGCTGGAAATTGAAAAGCTGGGCAAAAAATCGGAAACCACGGACACAAGCATAACCAATAGAATTCAAGAGATGGAAGAGAGAATCTCAGGCACAGAAGATAAACTAGAAGAAATAGATTCATCGACCAAAGAAAACCATAAATCCAACAAATCCTTAACACACAATATCCAGGAAATGTGGGACACCATGAAAAGGCCAAACCCTAAGAATAATAGGCATAGAGGAAGGTGAGGAAGCCCAGCTCAAAGGTGCTGAAAACATATTCAACAAAATCATCGAGGAAAACTTTCCCAATCTGAAGAAGGACATGCCCATGAAAGTACAAGAAGCATACCGAACCCCAAATAGGCTGGACCAAAGAAAAAAGACCCCTCGACATATAATAATCAAAACACCTAGCATACAGAATAAAGAAAGAATATTAAGAGCAGCGAAGGAAAAAGGACAGGTAACATATAAAGGCAGACCTATCAAAATTACACCTGACTTCTCCATGGAAACCCTCAAGGCCAGAAGGTCCTGGATAGATGTTCTAAAAGTATTAAGAGAACACGGATGCCAGCCTAGGCTACTATATCCAGCAAAACTCTCAGTCAATATAGATGGAGAGAACAAGATATTCAATGACAAAACCAGATTTTCCCAATATGTATCTACAAATCCAGCCCTACAGAAAGTATTGGAAGGAAAATTCCAACCCAAGGAAGGTAGCTACGCCCACAAAAATGTAGGCAACAGATAATCCAACTACACCAGAAACCTAGGGTGAAGCAGAACAAATATATTCACAATACCACTGCCAACAACAAACCTAAATCAAACAACCATCAACAATCAATGGTCCTTACTCACCCTCAACATTAATGGTCTTAACTCACCTATAAAAAGACACAGATTAACAGAATGGATACGAAGACAGAATCCATCCTTCTGCTGCATACAAGAAACACATCTTAGCTCCAAAGATAGACATTACCTCAGGGTAAAGGGTTGGGAAAAGATTTTCCAATCAAATGGAAATAAGAAGCAAGCAGGCGTAGCTATCCTAATATCTAACAAGCTAGACTTCAAACCAAAACTAGTCAAAAGAGATGAAGACGGTCATTTCATATTCATCTCAGGAGAAATCCATCAACACAAAGTCTCAATTCTGAACATCTATGCCCCTAATACAAAGCCACCCACATTCGAAAAGAAACACTACTAAAACTCAAAGCTCATATAAAACCTCACACACTTATAGTGGGAGACTTCAATACACCACTCTCAACACTAGACAGGACCACAAATCAGAAACTCAACAAAGAAACAAAAGAATTAACAGAAGTTATGTCTCAACTGGGGCTAACAGACATCTACAGAACATTCCATCCAAAGACAAAAGAATATACCTTCTTCTCTGCTCCACATGGAACCTTCTCTAAAATCGACCACATACTAGGAGACATAACAAACCTCAACAGATACAAGAGAATAGAAATAGTCCCCTGTATCTTATCGGACCACCATGCTTTAAAATTGGAATTCAACAACAATACAAATAGCAGAAAACCTGCAAACTCATGGAAACTTAACAATGTGCAATTGCACCACTCCTGGGTCAAAGAAGAAATAAAGAAAGAAATTAAAGACTTTCTAATATTCAACGAGAATGAGGATACAACATACCCCAACTTATGGGACACCTTGAAAGCAGTGCTACGAGGGAAGTTCATTGCACTAAGTGCCCATATGAAGAAAACAGAGGATAGTCACATAAATGAATTAACAGCGCAACTGAAAACCTTAGAACAGAGAGAAGCGAATTCACCCCTGCAGGAGCAGACGCCAGGAAATAATCAACTTGAGGGCTGAAATCAACAAAATAGAAACCAGGAAAACAATACAAAAAATCAATGCAACAAAGAGTTGGTTTTTTGAGAAAATCAACAAGACTGATAAACCTTTATCCAAATTAACAAAAAAGCAGAGACAGAACATGCAAATTAACAAAATCAGAAACGAAATGGGGAACATAACAACAGACACAGAGGAAATCCAGACAATTTTCAGGTCATACTTCGAAAATCTGTATTCCACAAAAATTGAAAATTCAAAGGAAATGGACAAGTTTCTGGATAACTATCACTTACCAAAATTAAATCAAGAACAGACAAACAACTTAAATAGACCTATAACCCGAAATGAAATAGAAGCAGTCATCGAAAGCCTTCCAACCAAAAAAAGTCCAGGGCCAGATGGATTCAGTGCAGAATTCTACCAGACATTCAAGGAAGAACTAATACCACTACTCCTCAAACTGTTCCACAAGATAGAAACAGAAGGTTTATTGCCAATCTCTTTTTATGAGGCCACAATAACTTTGGTACCCAAACCTCACAAAGACACAACTAAGAAAGAAAACTACAGACCAATATCCCTGATGAACATCGATGCAAAAATACTCAATAAAATAATGGCAAACCGAATTCAAAAATACATCAGAGAAATCATCCACCATGATCAAGTAGGCTTCATACCTGGATTGCAGGGATGGTTTAACATACGAAAATCTATCAACGTGATCCACCATATAAACAAACGGAAAAAGAAAAACCATATGATTATCTCCCTAGATGCAGAAAAAGCCTTCGATAAAATTCAACACCCTTTCATGATAAAGGTATTAGAGAGGTCAGGGATAACAGGAACATACCTAAACATAATAAGAGCAATATACAGCAAACCAACTGCCAACATCAAACTGAATGGAGAGAAACTTAAGCCAATTCCTCTAAAATCAGGAACAAGACAAGGCTGTCCTCTCTCTCCATATCTCTTCAATATCGTACTAGAAGTTCTAGCTAATGCTATAAGACAACAAAAGGAGATCAAGGGCATCCAAATTGGAAAGGAAGAAGTCAAACTGTCTCTATTTGCAGATGATATGATAGTTTACATAAGCGACCCAATAAACTCTACCAGGGAACTCGTACAGCTGATAAACACCTTCAGCAAACTAGCAGGATACAAGATAAACTCAAAAAAATCAGTAGCCCTATTTTTTTCAGACGACAAAGAGGCAGAGAAAGAAATCAGAGAAACATCACCCTTTACAATAGCCACAAGCAACATAAAGTATCTTGGTGTAACGCTTACCAAACAAGTAAAAGATCTATATAATAAGAACTTTGTGACTCTAAAGAAAGAAATTAAAGAAGATACCAGAAAATGGAAAGACCTCCCATGCTCTTGGATAGGTAGGATAAACATAGTAAAAATGGCAATCTTACCAAAAGCAATCTACAGATTCAATGCAATCCCCATTAAAATCCCACCACAATTCTTCACCGACCTTGAAAGGATAATAATCAACTTTATATGGAAAAACAAAAGACCCAGGATAGCCAAAACAACCCTATACAATAAAAGAACATCAGGAGGCATCACCATTCCTGACTTTAAGCTCTACTACAGAGCTATAGTTCTGAAAACAGCTTGGTATTGGCATAAAAATAGACAGGTAGACCAATGGAATCGAATTGAAAATCCTGATATTAATCCACGCACCTATGAACACCTGATTTTCGACAAAACAGCTAAAATTATACAATGGGGCAAAGACAGCATCTTCAACAAATGGTGCTGGCACAATTGGATGAGGGTGTGTAGAAGACTGCAGATAGACCCATGTCTGTCGCCATGCACAAAACTCAAGTCCAAATGGATCAAAGACCTCAACATCAATCCAGCCACATTGAACCTCTTAGAAGAGAAAGTAGGAGGTACCCTTGAACAAATTGGTATAGGAGACCGCTTCTTGAACATAACTCCAGGGGCACAGACACTGAAAGAAACAATTAATAAATGGGACCTCTTCAAACTTAGAAGCTTCTGTAAGGCAAAGGACACAGTTGACAAGACCAAACGGCAGCCCACTGACTGGGAAAAGGTTTTCACTAATCCTATATCCGACAAAGGGCTGATCTCCAAAATATACAAAGAACTCAAGAAACTAGTCAACAAAACACCAAATAACCCTATTAAAAAATGGGGTACAGAACTGAAGAAAGAATTCTCAATGGAGGAAATCAAAAAGGCTGAAAGACACTTAAGAAAATGCTCCACATCCTTAGCTATCAGGGAAATGCAAATCAAAACAACTTTGAGATACCATCTTACCCCTGCCAGAATGGCTAAAATTAGAAACACCAGTGATGACTTATGTTGGAGAGGATGTGGAGAAAGTGGAACACTCCTCCACTGCTGGTGGGAGTGCAAACTCATACAGCCACTTTGGAGATCAGTATGGCGGTTCCTCAGGAAAATGGGAATTAGTTTACCACAGGACCCGGCAATCCCCCTCTTAGGCATATACCCAAAGGATTCACATCAATGCAACAAAGACATCTGTTCAACTATGTTCATAGCAGCACTATTTGTAATAGCAAGAACCTGGAAGCAACCTAGGTGCCCTTCAATTGAAGAATGGTTAATGAAGATGTGGCACATCTACACAATGGAATACTACTCTGCAGAAAAAAATAATGGTATCTTGAAATTCGCAGGCAAGTGGATGGCACTTGAAGAAACCATCCTGAATGAGGTAACCCAGTCACAAAAAGAGGAACACAGTATGTACTCACTCATATATGGATTTTAGACCTAGATCAAATGATCACCAGCCTATAATTCACATCACCAGAGGAACTAGGATACAAGTTGTATTCTAAGAGATTCATATAAAGTCCCTCACAGAACTGGGAAGGGACAAGTCCCCCAGACCTCAGGTATAGTGGGGGAGGACAGCTAATGGAGAGAGAAGTAGGAGAAAATGAGAGGGAGGAGGAGAGGAAGGCATGTGCGACCAGGAGGATTGAGCCTGGTTAGGAATGGAAAATAGGAAAGAGAGAGAGAGACAGAGACAGAGAGAGAGAACATAAAAGAGGGAGCCAATATTGGTTTGAAGATAAAGTTGAACACAAAGAAAGGTCGAGGGAACTACAAGACTGCTCCCAACTAACAATCTCAGCTTCCGTGGAAAGGCTATCATAAATGCCCTTCCTGGAGAGTGAGATCATGGAGTCCTCAACTAATGCCTGTTGAAAACAGGAGCAAACACCCATACATAAACACTGAGTCAAACTAGAACCCAGAAGCAGATGGAGAGGACAAGACCATGCGGTAGAAGTACATAGAGACAGCTTACCTGAACAAGGAGGAGCTAAGGGCCACTAGACTGATAGCTGGGAAGCCAACAGGGGTCTGACTCGGACCCCCTGAATATGGGTCTCAGCCAGAAGGTCTGAGCAGTCCTAAGAGACCTCAGACAGTGGAGCCAGGATGTATCCCTGGTGCACAAAAGGACTTTGCAAACATATCCCCCATGGAGGGATAACTGCCTTATTCTAGAGATAGGAGAGAAGCCCTAGTCCCTACTTCACAGGACCTGTCAGATCTACATGACCCCAACTGGATGGCATTCCCCTACATATTGTATTGTGGTGGGGGGGTTGGGAGGGGGAGGGTGTTTAGAGTGCATGGGAGAGGGTAGAGAGGGCAAAAGGGAGGGAAGGAGGGGGAGGGAGGGCTTGGGGGGAGGGAGGGAGGGAGGGAGAGGGAACTGGGATCGACATGTAAAATAAAAAAAAAAAAAAAAAAAAAAAAAAACGCTTTGACTCCAAAATTTAAGTTGAAGAACAAGTTACTGGGGAAAAGTATTTCTATTTTTGTTTCCACAGAAAATGAAAAGATGTGGATTCCTTCCAGACTAATGTGGTTTGATCACACCAGACCGCCTGAAACAGAGTACAAGCTGATCCTACATTCCAAACAGCTGGACAAAACAGCCCTACAGACTACAGCTAGGATATCTGAATCTTCTTCGAATCCCCCAAGACAGCGCCCCTTACCAGCAGGAAGTAGTTTGGAAAGAACGACGCCCAAATTCCCAAATATTGTGTATAAATGTTTGTTTTCATTTAATTGGACTTTGTTATATAAAATTAAATAAAAAATACTCTATATGCATAAAAAAAAAAAAAAGAGTTTTGAGATCCTAGAATAACAGGAAACTTGTGGACCAAAATTAGACAATGGAGAGGATGGGCTTTTTGGAGCCAATTTGTTGAATGAGTAGAACATTCACTTGGGATTTGAGTTTGATCTATGGAACAACCCAACTTTTGTAAATCCCCCTGACTGCTGTAGACAATTTGCATTTTATCTGGAGTAAATGGCCCAGTAGATGAACTCTCATCAGGCCGGTTTAGCACTACTTAATTGAATACTGATGGTTTTCTTCCATGCTGAGATTTAAGACTTGGCAGGCTGTAATTTTGGAATGAGCAGTTCCTTCTCTCTAAATCAAATTGACTTCAGTAGCCAAATCTATTATGTCAGGCTGAAAAACAATGTTTTCCCCTTGAAATTTTTGTTAATAATGCTTGCAGAAGTGGGCTTCAGAGTCAGACATGGGTTCAAGTCTAGGCTTTAACTAACTTGAATGTCATATGTAAAACAAAAACAATAGGGCTGTTGAGAACTGAAAGAGGGTGTGTATAGGAAGTGCTCAGCAAGACTAGTCTTCACAGTGCCGGAAGGTGCTATGCAGGCTGCTCAGGAGAGCTGTCATCAACAATCTGATTCAGCTGTGGAACCTGTATGCTAAACTACTGACCTGCCAGGTAAGACATGCCTACCTATGCAATAGTGGCAAGGCAATTTGGAGGTAACCAACCACTTTCCACCTGGACTTGGGGCCCATTCCACAGGAAGGAACTCACATCTGGTACTATTAGCCTAGTTAAAGCCTGTAGCTGGCGAGGTCCTAGGCCATAGTGGGGAAGTTTATGTTGTTAACTAGACATGTTATGCCTGTTTATCTTCTAAATATTTTTATGCCCAAAAGCTAATGCTGCTTCATCTTTTGTCAGAGAGACTTATTCTTTTTTTTTATTTTATTTTTTAATGTGTATGGGTGTCTTGTCTGCATGTATATTTGTGCACCATGTACGTGCCTGGCGCCTAAACACCCAAAGAGGGTATTTTATCTAATGGAACTGGAGTTACATCAGACAGTTTTGAGCTACCATATGAGTACTAAGAACTGAACCTGGGCCATCTGGAAGAGCAACAAGTGCTCTTAACAGCAGAGCCCTCTCTGAAGCCCCTTAGTGGTTTATTCTTGAAGTGGGACATGATTGTTGTAGAGGCTCAAAACTGCTCAACAACTGACTGCTGAAAGTTGAGCTTTACTTTAGATGGCCAAAACCTTCTTCAAGACTCATAGAATATCACAGGCAGCAAATAGTGTTGTGGATCACTTTCTTCCTGGCTTGGCATGACCATTACTCTATTGAACTCTCAGCAGTATGTTTATCAGTACAAGACCCGCTTAAGGTTGAGCCCATCAATATCATGAGGGAATCATGAGTGCTCATCCTTCCTTTTTTGTGACTATAAGTGTAGTTAATGGTTGTTGGAAGAGGGAGAACTTTTTTTCAGTTGTGTGGTCATTGGTAAGGTGCCTATACTCTTGTAACTCATTAAACTCAACAGATTACAAAAAGAATGATGTGAAGGAGGGGAAGAAAGAAAGGAAGGAAGAAGGGAGGAAGGAAAGATGGCAGTGGAAGAGACTGATTGGAAGAGGGAGATCAATAAGAGTAGAAGGGAACAAGAGAGTATGTGAGGATTAAATATTATCAAAATCCACACACACACACACACACACACACACACACACCACATTTATAGAAAAGAAAATCCCCAGCAAAAGCCTACCAAATATAGAATAATCTCCCCCTTCTTTGTTTAATTCTGTGTGGTCTACCCATCTGCATGAGTTCCTTCCCCATTTTACTAACTGCATGTTTTTTTTTTTTTGTTTTTGTTTTTTTTTTTTTCCTTAAACTGGATAGCTGTCTGAGAGATATTTGGCAGACTGCAGGAAAGTCGTGTCCAAGGACAGAGGGGTCACCAAACCAAAGGTGGATTGAGTACCTGGCAAAAAAGGTCAATAGTTTTAAATTGGCTTCAATATTTGCTTTTACTTTAAAAAAATTTAGTCCTCCCATGAGGTCAACAAGAAGAGGCCACATTTTTATGCAAAGCCTGCTAGACCAAAACAATTTGCCTTGTTTCTGCCTGAGGTTTTGTTACCAGAATTTTAAGGGTAAATTTTGTGCTCTAGCAAACCCAAGAGCTAAGTTCAGAAGTCCAAGCCCAACAGGCCAATTAAAGAGAAAAGGAATAGTGAACAGCAAGAAAGACTTATTCACTGCGGCACATTGGGAAAAGGAACAAATAAGGTAGTTCAGTGACCACAAAACCACTTCAGTGTCCTGAGATGAGACGAAGAGGCATGCACCGTCAAGCCATTCCAGTCAAGGTGAAGCACTACCAATCTCTGCTTGTCATTGTCACAGCTCAGGTCTGTCTTATAAGGTGGTCTGGTAAGTCATCAGAACTGGGTTAACTATTTTCCTAAGAGGCAAGCTCCTCTGGCTGGCAGCAGGCTTCATACTATCCCTTTCACAACATGGTGTCCCTAGGAAACTTTTAATTCTTCTGAGGACCTCTGTTTCAGTGGCCTGATAGACAAAGAGAGGGGCACAGGAATCAATCAGAAAGCTCTACCCTATAGTCAGACTTTCTTTGAACCTCCAGTTCCTGAATAATGACACAAAGACTTCAATAATTATGAATGCTTGGTCTTAGATTAGGCTTGTTCACAACTAGTTCTTAAAACTTAAGATTAACTCATTTATATTAATTTATGTTCTTACACATGGCTAGTTAACTTCCCTCCACACTGTACAACCAACTGCTCTGTGTCTAGCTGGTGAAATCCCATGCCTCAATTCATCCTCTGAGTTCCTCTCTCTGCCAGGAAGTCCTGCCTCTTCTCTCCTGCCTAGTTATTGGCCATTTAGCTCTTTATTTAAACCAATCAAAGGTGCTTTGACAGAAACACATCTTAGCAGTGTGTACAAGAAGATTACCCCACAACACCACCCCTTTCAGTGCAGTCCAGCTGAGTCAGAACCCTTTTCTGATCACCTGCTCTGTGTGTAGGATTTAGCAACAAAATAGGAAATGGTGATCAGAGGAAAAAACAATGGGGCACTGCCCTTCCATGCTCCCAAGAGGCCTTTGTACACATTTACTGTTCATCAATGTCCTAGAATAGCTGACTTCAACCAACCATATCCGTTAGAACCCTCCACCCATACAGCAGCCTGAGTAGCCTTCCAAAACAATCAGATGAGTCTGTTGTCTTCCTTTAACTGTCCAATATTTCTTTGTGTGACTGGGTAAGGCTTGACAGCTTTAATGTGAAGAATTGGCTGCCCATACTTCCAGCTCATCTCTTACCCCTCTCACCTAAATGGTCCACTTGAGAGCAACAGTTTGTCTTCCTTTGACATACCTATCCTCTGCTCTCAAGTTCCTTGAGCTCCACCACTGGGCCTCTAAATAATTTGTTTCTTCTGCTCATCTTTTCCATCTATTCCATCCTTTGTCCATCACCAGTAAGAAATGTAGTCAAGTGGGTGTCTAGTCATTAGAGTGGTAGGGAAGGGATTAGCAGATGGTAAAAAGATCTCACCCATTAGACAATAAGAAGAAAAGGCAGTGTACTGAGGACACCGAAAGAGTGCCACCTACCATGAAGCACACTTGGTAATGTGTTGTGGGAGTGACACTCCATTTGAGAGAAGTGGTTTTGCAGCAAGGGTCTGTAACTTATGCCATATGAAGGAGGATGGTCCAGACTGACTAATATACCCTTCTAGAAGGTCAGTGAGCAGCTGTGTGTAAAAACCAGCTATGCAGTCTCTACCATGCAAATATGAGCCATGAAAATCATCAAAGTCTTAGTATCCACCTCTTTATATGGAATTTAAATCCTAAGGAAGGGAAGTTCTATGTTCCCATTTCCAATATTTCCAAGGAAAGGAAAGGTGGTCTGCAAAGCTGACTATGAGGGAAGGCCATTGAAGACATGTCTCTGCCCTCTGAGCTGTCTTGCCAGCCCATAAGAAACGTTCCCTATAGAATCTAGAGGTATATTATCAGTAGTTCAAACGTCAGGGTGGGAAGGAAATAGTCAATTCAATGGGCTATGAAAAGATGTTTACAGTGCTATAGATGGTAGTAAACGGAAACACACAAAACTAACATGTACTTACCATACAAACAGCCACTATCCTATGGGTATTTACCCCAGAGAAACTACATTTACACACAGAGACTAGCCACATGCACAGGTTCAAACCCTTCTGACTTAGAAGTGGAAGTGAACATTGATGGAGTCCACACATCACCCTGTAAAACAAAGGGCACCACTCACATATGCAAGCAGAAACAGTGTTGTTTATTCTAGCATGCTGGAGTCGCCAGAGGACAAAATGGCTGTGACCCCCTAGTGGAGCTCATAGGCTCTTTTCATGAACATTCAGGGAGGGGATTAGGTCATCCTGAACCTGACTGGCTGGGACTCCCTCTTCCTGCTTTAACAGGTATAGAAACTGAAACTAAACTGAAATTCAGGCCAGGAGAACCCTAGGCATGGTGCTAGAAGCCACAAAGTGGGAGTAGGGTCTGGGAGTCCATGCCAAAGGTCAACCTAGGCAAGCAGGGGTGACCGGCCAGGTTCGCACACCAGCCCCTAGGCCACACTCAAGCAGGTTACTGCATTTCATCCCTGCCTGGCTTCGACTCCATGCTGCTTTCTCACTGCTCTATGTGCTACCGCTGGGCTCCACCTCAGGAGCACTCGCAGGGCAGGAGAGGCCTGAGGTCACCCAGGAACAGAAGCCAGGAAGGGCAAGAGTCTGGACACCATGAAGCACCTCTGCTCCAACCCAGCTGAGGTGGCTGCCATGCCACCTCAGACATGAGCTCTCATCCCTAACCAAGATGCTGTCTCCACTCTTTTTTTTGTTCATGTTTTGAGACAGGCTTTCTCTGTGTAACTCTGACTATCCTGGTACTTGCTCTGAAGCCCAGGTTGGCCTTGAAATCAGAGATCCTGCTGCTCCCAAGTCCTTGGGCTTAAAGATGTGCACCACTGCTGTAAGCATTGCAGCAGCAAGGATGGAAAGGGATTCCTGCACTTCGGAGCCAAAGAATACTAAGTGTTACAGCTCAGATGGAAAGGTATTCTGGCATTTGGGAGCCAAGGAACACCACAGGTCACAGTAAGCATGGCAGCTTACAGCCCTGCTCCAGGGACAGGTTTCCCCAGGGTAACAACAGCTCTGCTCCAAAGGGGGAGGGATTCTGCAATGAAGTTGTTACAACTTTGCTTACCTGCAAAAGTGTATTGGTCCTGTTCTGTTTTGTCTCCTGCAAAAATGTGTTACTTCTCTCCTCAGCTCCATTCTGGCAAAGGAAGGTGTCACCAAACCTCATTAAAGAGATTTATTAGAAAGGAAGAATCCAGGAGAGTGACTGCCTCTGCCACACTGGCAGAAGACAGTGGGGCAGCCCAACAGCCAGCACAAGCTGAACAGAAGCACTGGGTTTATATATGGCTTCTTAGGATAACGTTTTTTTCCAGGGTGGGATTGGTTAGATTTCAATCCCTGAGCTCAGATTAGCTAGATCTCATGCTCAGAGATTGATTGGTTTTCTGCTCAGATTCAGAGTCAGATTTGGTCCCAGTTTCAGGGCCAAAGTGTGTTTCTTCACTGGTCCTTTTTAGCCTTTTGGCTCTAACTTTAGGGCCAGGGTGTATTTCTTTCACTGGCTCTGATTCCAGGGACAAAGTATATTCCTTTGGCACTGGTTTCAGGAACAGGGTGCATTTCTTTGGCTCTGGTTGTGGAGCCAAAGTGTGTTTCTTTGGTTCTGCTCAGGGTGTGTTTCTTTGGCCAGCCCCTTTTCCCTAGAACTGCCACATAACTTACATTTTTTTTTTCTTTGTCTCTTAAACAGATATGCCTAGTTAAAGTTAGTAGTGCTATTAGCTAAATAGGGAACAGGATTATTAGAGTAAAAGCCATCTGTGGGGGAGCGGCATGCAATGGAGACCACCCACTGGCAGCAATGGCAGGGAGGACAGGCTAGCCTGACAGCTTTTGGGGAATGCAGATGCGCTGTGCCCCTCCAGAACTCACCCCCTTGGAAGAGAAGCCTAAACATCTGCATTTGAGGTGAGTGTTGACCACACTAAGGAAACATTGCCTAAGGAAAAGCACACAGGAGGCAGAGTTTTCTCTCCCTCGGGATACCTTGAGAAGCATGGCAGTCTCCTCTCTGGGCAGGAGGGCAAGTTTAATTCCTGTCAGTCTGGTCCTATAATTAATGATCTAATAAGGCGCATGTGCTGAGTGGTCCTAAGAATCTGGACCTTTGCCCAGGGCCTCCATTTGCACTGATACTCATTCTTGTCTGTGCCTTGGCTTTGGCCAGTTTTCATCAAGACCCTCAAGGAGGACTGCTTTGTGGCCCCTCTTGTTTTCTTATTAGCCACCTGCAAGAACAGACAGTTAAAACTCATAAAAAGAGACACGTAGTGGCACTCGGCAAGGAGTAAGGTCTTTTCCAGACTATCTGCCTCATTGTTTTCCTGTTCTGAGGTGTATTTACAGTGTGGGAGGTCCACCAGTTTAGGTGACTCAGCAACAGAAACAAAGGCCTGGGTGCTGGTAGCTCAGGAGGTGACTGCTCAGTTACTAACTCACTTGCATGGTCTGTCTGTGGTGAGATTGCCAGCCTCCTCTTCCATCCCACCACCCCAGAACAGAACAAGAAAGGGGTACCACTGCCCAGATCTGGGGGGGGGGGGGAAAGAAGGATAGAATTGTGGGCCCTGACTGAATGAAAAAAGGAAATAAAAAGAGAAAGAAAGGATGTGACTGCTCCTAGATAACGGTTGGGGGAGAAACTTTATAGTAGATAAGTGAGAGAGCACAGCCAGGGGCAGGGACCGGTGGGAGAGCCCTGAGTGGACATGACCCTGAGCCATATGGGTAGAGCTGGGAGGGAGAAAGGAGTGGGAAGAGGAAAGGGAAAGAGGCAGAACCAGATGCAGTAGCCAGGAGGCCCAAAAGAGCAGACAAAGGGGCCAGGTAACCAAAATGGTAAATTATATAGGGAAGGGCAGCTTGGGGAAGGGAGCCCAGTCCCTGGGCTACAGAATTGGGGGGGGGGGCGATGCCAGCCAGGAGGGTACAGAACAGGTAGGGACTGATGGATGCGAGCATTGTGCCCAAATTCTGAGCCCCCAAATCACCAAGAGACCCCATTCCAATGCAAAAGCAAAGAGCTTTTAATCAATTAATGAGTTAACTGCATTAACTCGGATCTTCCGTCAGTCCAACACAGCGGGTCTAGGCAAGAAGGACCCAAAGGGACTTCCAGGCAGGGAATTTATTGGGTAGAGCAAGGGGAGTGCCTACGGGTCCTCAACAGTATCAGGATGGTCCACAACAGTATCAGGATTTGTGCACTTCCTGGCATGGGCAACCTGCCCTGTGTTGATTGGTCAACTAGTTGCTATGGCCTATAGGCCCTCCCAGGGTGGTTGTTATGCTCTGTATGTCACTGTTATGCCAGAGCCCTCCAGCTAACTTCTAATTGGTTCCTTGCCAGATGGAGGGTATCTGATCTCCTAGTGATTAGGAGGTCGAGCAAGGTCAGGAAGCTCAGCACATTTTGCTGAGTCAGAGGCCTACATCTTGGTGGGTCTTTTCTGTAGCCTGTCATGGCCTCAAAATCAGTAGGCTGCATGGAGGGCTGGTCCGTTCACTAGGAGAACCTAGCAGCCAAATCTGATTTGATGTGTTAAATTGGCATCTTAGCCATTTGTCCCAGGTTTGATACCTAATACTGAAGATTCAGGAATTTCAAGTTCCAAGTGTGATACATGTATCTTCTGTTTGGAGACAATAGAGGAAGGGTCTCTGGACTATGTGTAATACTGTAGGAAAACATTATTCCAGAGTTAGACCAAGTTTGTGATCTAGACTTTGATACAACCTGATTTCGAGACCTTTATCTAGTCATGTGACCTTGAACAAATCACTTGACCTCATCAATGTGTAATCATTTTGACTGGGATGAAGATATTTTAAAGAGATACTTATAGTCTCTGGCAACCAGACTACTTGAAAGAGTGGAACACAGGAATATGTGATTTATCAGGGGTCTCCTGCTGGGAGAAAAAAGGGTTGAAGTTTGACACCATCCAGAGGCAGAATTTGTCTTCCAAGAAAAGGTTGTACATAGTTCTGATGATTTCAGACCACCTTGAAGGAGACACTAGAGCTGAGACAAGAGCTAGGATATATCTTCAACTCTGAATCAGCCCAGCCCAATGTCCAAAGGCTCCCATAACAGCACCACTGACTAAGCACCAAGTGTTCAAGCATGTGAGTGGTTCGAACCATAACAATGACTGCTAGTGGGCTCCAGGGAACTCTCTTGAGACATTGGAAATGATCACTGAAGCAAACCTTGATGGAAATGTTTCCACTTTTTAGTTATCATAGTTTTTTTATTTTAAACAAAAATGTCTCCCAACTAACACAGTCCACATTTCAATTGCCACTGTGTCTCAGCTGTAAATTATGTGAAGTGCAATAATGCTGCCTGCTCTTCTGACACCATATAGGTAATAATGTACACCAAGGTCAGTGACTAACCCAAGTCTCTTGCTGCAGGTTGGCCATGTCCTACCTGTCACTCAGGTCCCATACAGATAGCACAGCAGTCCTTTGCACTGCACATTTAATTCCCAGCAATAAAGACCATGTAACTTAAAAAGGGGGTGGAGGATAATCGGAAAAAAAAACTTGATCCACAAAGATGAACATGCAGCAATGAAAAACGAGCAGGCTGGATACAACACTCACGCGTAGATGATGTTATGAAAGAGATATCAGTTGTTGGAGAGACTCTGTATGCAGCCAATTGGACTTGGTGAAGGTGAACTTGCCAGACTAGCAGGGAAATGAAGTAATGAAAAAGCAAGAAACAGTAAAAACTGATAGGTAAAGCAACAGATTTCAGGGGCTGGGGTGATTGCTCAGTGATATAGGGGGATACTGTGCAAGCAAGAGGACCAGAGTTCAGATCCTCACAACCCACATAAATACTGGGTGGGCATGGTGTCCTATGAGTGATTCCAGCCTTGGAACATAGAGGCTGGGAAATTGCTGGAGTGAGCTGATCAGTGAAATTACTACACTGATCAGCTCAGAGTTCTAGTGAGGGACTCTGCCTCAAAGAAAAAGGTGAGAGTAAGAGAGGAATATGATGTTCTGACAGGCCTCCACATCCCTTGAGTGCGTATGCACATTCGTGTACATGTGGGCAAAATATGAATATACATGGACACATGAATACACACATTCATGAGAAGTACAAAAAGAGAAAAGGACACATGCTGATCCTACAGATAGAATGTAGGGTAGTTAGCATCCCAAGTTTTCACATAACAGAGAGCTGGTGTGATGTACCTACCATGTGGCTACAAAGGATCAGCTATGTTCTGTGCTCCCCACTATGCTAGAACTTCTCAGTTGTTAGACTCAGAAGAGGGAATGCTTTGAACCCTAAAATAGATCCCATTTGCCAACGGACTGGAGAACCAGGGCCCATCTACCACCTCTTTCACCTGGGCTGATTGAGATGACATGATAAAGTCCATGAAAATAGATTGAAGGTTGGGGTTGGGGAGCTTAATTTCTATTAATTACAATCCAGGGGTGGTATGTTAACATTCCTTTTCCTACCTAGAGGTCTGAACTACAAAGTAAATTTCATACTCAATTTATAATTCCTATTCAAATAAATATAAGGCAACTTGAGATTTCTGTCACAGTATAGGTAGAATTGAGATTTGGGTTCCAAAAGAGGTTTTGTCTGAGTTTCTCATATTCTTTCCTCATTCTCAACAGTTACTGTGTGCTTCTTCTGAGCCAGTCATGTACTAAAGATTTCTGTATTCTATTTAATTCTGTCCTGACCACCTTATGACAGACAAGTTTCTTTCTTTTAAAACAAAATTATTCTTCAATAGTTCCAAGTGCTCATGTAGTGAGTTTAGTCACTCCCCTGCTGCTATCCTCTGTTATCCAATCTCCCCTTCTGCTGAAATAATTTCTTTCCCCAAGAAGTCTCCCTCCTTCTTTTATATTTCTTTTGTACATGACCCACTAAGTTTTATTAGGGCTGCTTGCATGAGTCGGAGGCTAGTTACTGGACCATGTCATTTTTCAGTGGCTGTACTTCTAACAAAAATGATACCTCTTCCCCAACAACCATTAACTGCCAATAGTCCCTCTGTGAGAGATGGCTCCTCACAAGTCCCTCCCTTGGTTCTAATTTAGTGTTGATGGGCCCAATCATGTATAGATTTTGTGCAGGTAACTCCTGCTCCTACATGTTCATAATCCAATGGTGCTATCATGTCTAGAAGATGTCTTATTTGTGGTATGTTCTCCCCTTCTTTAGTGATATTCCCTGAGCCTTGGAGCAATGATAAAGATGTCTAGGGCACAGTTTTACACCACCACTCATTCTTACCACTTTGATCAGTTCTGAGACCCTGGTTAACCACCACCCACAGTTATAAAAGCTTCTCTGACAAAGAAGGAGAGCAGTATCTATAGGTACAAATGGGAATGTTTAAACAGCAGTTTGACAGCATGCCCACTTACCAAAACAATAGCAATAGGTTCTCTTCTACAGATGTGTTAATCAGGGTTCTCTAAGGGCAGAACTGTGTGATGAACATATGTGTGTGGTTTATTAGCTTGATTTACATATGGTTCAGGTAGCCCAATAATGGCATCTCACACTAGAGACTCCAAAAATCCAAAAGTTGTTCAGTCTATGAGGCTGGACATCTCAGCAGTTGCAATCTGGCCCCAGAAGCCCCAGCCCTAGAGACTGTTGGCCTTCAATCTTTGCTGGAAATACAAAGAAGCTGGCTCCAATATCAGCTAGGAATGCAGCAAAAAGTCTAGAGGGACTTTCCAGTGGAAGTGAAGGCAAGCAGGCAAAAAAGCAAAGCTTCCTTCTCCTTAGCTTTATCTGAGCTGCCACCAGAAGTCACTGTCCACATATATGGTGGGTCTTCTTGCTTTAACTAATCCAATCAAAGAAGTCCCTCACAGGAGTGGCCAGTAGCTTTCATTTTAGTATTGCAAATCCAGTGAAGTTGACAACCCACTTTAACCATCACATGGGCCTATAAACTCCCTAGCCACAAGTCCTTCGCCAGGGTTACAGTACTAGGTATGGGTTCCCTCCTGTGGGATGGGCCTCAGTGCAAATCAGAGGTTAGTCAGTTACTTCTGTAACCGCCATGCCACCATTGCATTTTACAGCAAATCCAAATATCAGAACTCTTACCTTTACCCACATCTTTCTTAAAGCATAGTGCATATGTTGACTTGTCTGTAATGTACTTCCTTCTTCCTTTATGCTTCCTTTTAATCTTCAAGGAGCATGACTGCTTTGTGCAAACATGGTTTTGTGATCTGTTTTAGATCCTCAAGGACATCTATCAAGTGTCTTTGTAGAAAGGGTTGACCTCTGGTATCTAATACTTTTAACCAATAATTTAAATACCCAAACTGAGGGCCTGCAGCCTGGGTATGCCAGTCCCAGTGCATCATGCTTCAAAAGCCTAGCTATAAAACAGCCAAAGAAAGTGCTTCAGGAGACTGCACTGCATGTCTGATGGTGAACCTAAGGCAGTTCTCCAAACCCGAGCCACAGAGCCAGAGGACATAGGACTCCACTGGGATTAGAGTTGGGAGCAGCAATGTAAAGGAGGCTGGAGAGAGAAAGTAGGGAAATTATGGGGATCTGGGAAGGGAAAGAAGTCCCTCACTCTGAAATTTGGCTGTCAATCAGAAATGTCAACCCAACTGATGTGATTATAATTGCCCCAAGAGATTGCTAGCATTTCCTAGTGACACCACCAACAAGGATATTAACAAACCATTGCCAGAAAAATCAGTCTGGGCCCCAGGAGACCCTAGGCCTGTTTGTCCATTCATCCTCCATAGTCCTATTGAATGCACAAATAACACAGAAAAGCAGACAGATTTATTTAATGTGGCCCCATAAGAAAGATGCCCAGATGCTCCTGTAAGTCCATCTTTGGAGTGTTAACAGGAGGTTTGGGTTTTAATTGAGGGCAGAGGTTTGCATAGTTTAGCAGTCCCCAGCAGGGAGGCCCTACCTATCATCTTGGTCTTGGCTCCATTGTAAATCTTTTCAGGGGAGGGGGGCAGGGAGACAGCATGGTCCTGGCCTTTTCTTTCTTGGAGCATGAGATTCCCAGGGAAATTCCATATCCTTGGGATTGTTTCCACTGTTTTGATATCTAAAGGGAGGGTCACAAGTGTCCTGTCAAGATGGTCACAAAAACATGGTTAATACTACAGTGTCTGTAACCTTGAATTGACCCATCTTAGTTCTTTTGATCCCTAGATCCTTTTTTTCTTAACACATAAATGAAACCAGATCATTTATCTTTTCTTGATTTTTAAATTTTGTTTAGTCTGTTATACTTGCTATAAATTATATCCTCTGAACAATGTAAGCTAAAAAGTGTACATATGTGCATATCCATCCATTGTCCATGAGCAATGTGAGTTAAAAAGTCACAGTAATGTGTATATACAAATGTGCATGTGCACATATAAGTGAGACTTTCCTCTTAAGAAACCTGAATGAACGATGTGTGTGTGTTGGGGGGGGGGAGCATATTAGGCACCTCCCATCATGGTGTGTGTGTGTGTGTGTGTGTGTGTGTATAGTGTGGGAGGAGCATGTTAGGCTCCTCCCATCAGCCATGGGTCCAGAAGCTCTCCAAGTGTTCATATTTCTTGCCAAGAATGCTCTTGTGTCCTGGGGCAGGGCGTGGCTGAGTGATAGGTCCTCTGGAAGTTACAGGGAGACCATCAAGCCCTGCACTCTTCAGTCACAATGGGCAGAGCCACAATGCATCCCAGCTGTCTGCAGGATCTGTGAGCTCGTTTTAAAAAAAAAAAATCTAGCTTTTTATTTTTTGGACATCTCCAAGAGTTCAACAAGACAAGCAGAAGAACTAGGCTTTGAAAGGATGCATTCCCAGTTGCTACTGAGAAGTGCTTGCTCTCAAAAGCCCTCCTGAATACTAACTGGATTTCACAAAGCTGTCATACTTTTCTTTCTAATTTCTATTCCTCAGAATCTTCTGTTTTCCTCCTACAGTTATTCTTCTCTTTATTCCTTTTATCTATGCCTCTCGCTCCCTACTGCATCGTTTCACCAGTATAGTTTGCTTTCTGTCAACAGCTCTGTGTGTTCCTTGGGCTCTAGTTAATGGTTCTATTTACCTTTGGTGCTCTCATTATCACCCAAACTGAGCTCCCCAGTACATTAATTTGAAAGCTTAAAATTATTTGGAAACCAATCATGTTTTTCCATGAGAGCCAGCTGCCTCTTGAAGTAATGGTATGAAATTGGATCTCTTTAATGAATGCCTTTTTATTAGGTGATTAGACTGGGTTTACTTCCTGCCAAAGTTCAAGGTCAAAGAGCCTCTCTGCATGCTGTCCACCAATGTCTGTTTTTATACTGGATCTGAAAATAATATCCCAACTCTATAGTGTTTCCCTCTTCCCCCCCCCCCCTCCCCTTTCTCCCTGGTATACACTTACAGCTACCCATCAACTTCCCTTACTTCCCAGCTCCCTGGTGATGTACTCAGCTTTGTGTCATGGTTCGTTATTCTTCCAAGGGGAAATGCAGTCCCACACAGCAACATGGAAGCCAGTCTTTATGGCCTCTGGTCATTGACCATGGACTTCCAGCAGGACCATTGGTATTCAGAGAAGCCTCAGGTATCCCACCACTGGGGTGGGGATACATAGGAGAAACACAAAAGATTGCTTCAGTCTCGCTGACCCCATGCCAGCATCAGGTCCAGACAAGCTGCTGGACTTCTTTGAGCCTTACTCCTCACCTGCAGAATGGAAGTAATAGTGTAGTTCACGTGGTATGACAATTGGACATGATGGTATCCATTGAGCATTTAGCTCAGAGGTAAAGTCAGTACAGCTCACTTAGTGAGGCCTTTTCTCTCACTCTCTGGCTATCCGTAGTTTAGAGTGTGAAGTGGACCCTGTGTTGAGGATTCTGTAAGAGTGACTGGCTGATGAGGACTTGGTGATTGTGGGGAGTTGCGATGTTGTAGATCCAGAGATGAATTGTTTTGGTAATCTTTTGTCTCTTTAGTAGCTGTTCATTGCTCACCTCTAGTTCTGACTTCACATCTCTTTGACTATCAGGTAAAATATGTGTAATGCATTAACTTATCAGACTACTGGTACCCAAAAACTAGAGTATTTTCAGATAATCTATGAGACCTACACCCAGGGGCTTCCCTTCTTTGTTGTAGCCCAATATTCCCATCAGTGAAGGTGGTAGATACATTGACATGTTTCCCCCCCTCGTTTTGGAAGCAGGGCATCATGTATCCCATGGACTAGAGCCTACTATCTAGCTATTGATGACTGTAAACTTTGAATTCTCCTGCCTCTACTCTGAGTACTTGGATTATGACAAGCATGCAATATCATATCTGATTTATGTAGTAGAGGGGATCAAGTTCAGGGCTTTGTGTGCCCTAAGTAAGAGCTTTACTACCTTAGCTTTAGCTCCAGCTCCTATGATGACTTCTTTTGCTTTTGTGATTATAAAAGGTTCATGCAGAGCAGGGTGATGGCTCAGTGTGTGATAGAACCTACTGTGCAAACCTAAGGGCCCATGTTCAGATCCCTAAAATCCACATAAGCAGCTGGGTGTGGTCACATGTGCCCATAACTCCAGAGAGATGGGACATGCTTGTCAGCAGCCTAGCTTCAGGTTTAGGGATAAAGGTGTACAGTGACAGAACAGGACTCCCAGTGACCTCTGAACTTCACAATGCACTCACCACATAACACATAGCACATGCACATGTGTGTGTGTGCATACAGAGAGAGAGAGAGAGAGAAAGAGAGAGAGAGAGAGAGACAGACAGACAGACAGACAGACAGATAGACAGAGATTCATGCAATGCTTCTTCTACATTGGAACATGTCACTGGGGGCAATATGGATCTATGGCCCTAGGTCATGATCACTCATTTTTGGCTCAGTTTAATGATCTCTTAGTGCCTTTGAGATGACTGTTGTGATTTGCACAGACAAGAGCAAACCAATGATCTTTGTATATGGTTTACCATTCTTCAAAGTGAGCAACAACTAATTCACCACCTAAGGTTTTTGTGAGGATACAATGAATGAGGAAAAAAGCTATTGGGAACAGGACCTGGCACTTGGCCAGTACCATAAAAGTGCCTTCCATTACTGCTACAAAATATTGGGTTTGTACCAGCTATCAAAAGAAACGGTGTGTTTAAAAACATTGTCCTGAAACTTGATGGGACCTTTGATCATGCATTGACTAAGAGAATAAAAGCAAACAGCAGACTCAGGGGTAATGCTGACCTCAGGAAGCACAGGGTTCCAGGAAAACCCACAGGAAGGGGAAACTGGATCTCACTGTTGAATAAAGCTGTTTTTCAAACATGAAAAGGAGTGATTATGAAGGTATTCTCCCTCTTTGGGGATGGAACTTAACACAGCTGAGGGTTACAGAAGTCAATCCCCAGCATACTCATTAGTAATTAGTATTTGGTTTATTTTAAACCAAATACAAGTGGGGCCAGTGTAAAAGCATGTTGGGGGATTCCATGTAAAGGCCAGTTGTGATGCATGGAAAAACCATTGCACTAATAGGATTAGAAAGGAATGCCAAGGAAATGGCTTAATCAGTGAAGTAAGCAAGCATGAGGACCAGAGTTCAGTCCCCAACTTAAGTCTAAGAGTCAAGTGTGATGTGTGCCTAGAGAATTCTTGGGACCTAGCTTAATTGGCAAATCTACAGTTTGAATTGAAAGGCTGTCTCAAAAAACAAAAATGGATGGCATATTTGCAGAAACACACATGGGCATATTATACATGCATACACATAGAAAATTAGCATTTATTATTTTGTTTTAAACTTTTAACAGAATTTAGAGCCGTTATCAAATGCAAGATGCACCAAGCTTATAATAAGATGATGATGGAAAGCTACTTTGTGTACCAGAGAGATGGCTCACTGTTAAGAGCACTGGCTGCTCTTCCATAGGACTCATGCTTGATTCCTGCACCCACAACACAACTCACGACCAGCTGTAACTCCAGGTCCTGCTAACCTGATGACTTAAGTTCAGTCCCTAGAATGTGCACAGTGGAAGTAGGGAATTCTCTCTCTCTCTCTCTCTCACACACACACACCCACCCACCCACACACACACACACACACACACACACATACATATATTTATATTTAGAGAGAGAGAGAGAGAGAGAGAAATGCAAGTAAATACAAGGGAAAACTATATCCTACTGCTAAGGGTAGATGAATTGTATTCTATTAAAGTAGGTACTGTCTGTATTTGGGGTCTGTATGGGAGGTGGTGTCTGTGTTTGGGGTGTGTGTGGGAGGCCCTGTCTGTGTTTGGGGTGTGTGTTTAGGGTGTGTTGTGGGAGGTGGTGTCAGTGTTTGGGGTCTGTGTGGGAGGCAGTTTCTGTTTTGAGGTCTGTGTGGGAAGTGGTGTCTGTGTTTGAGGTCTGTGTGGGAGGTGGTGTCAGTGTTTGGGGTCTGTGTGGGAGGCAGTATCTGTGTTGGGGGTCTGTGTGAACAGTAGTATCTGTGTTTGGGGTCTGTGGTGGTTTGAATGAAGGTGCTCTCCATAGGCTTAGACATTTAGATACTGGTCCCCAGTTGATGGAACTGTTTGGGAAAGTTTAGGAGGTGTGGCCTTGCTGGAGGAAGTGTGACACTAGGGCTGGACTTTGATAGTTTAAAGACACTAGACATTTCTGACTGCTTTCTGATTGTGGATCAAGATGTGAGCTCTCACCTTCCTGCTCCTGCCATCACACCCTCACTCTGCCATCATGGACTCCAACCCTCTGGAACTGCAAATCCAAAGAAATCCTTCTTCTGTAAATTGCCTTGGTCCCCTGGTCATGTTGTGTTTTGCAACAGCATCGGAAAAGTGAGTAAAACATGCATCTTCTGAAAAATCAAGTTTTTCCTAAGTGAACAACTACAAAAATCAATCTTTTAACCATAGAATGAAATAAAACGCAATAACAACAACAACAAAAGGCAGGAAAGCCACACCAAAGTAGCATATCAAGAAGAGCATCAGGAAATCCACTGAAGTTTCTTTGGGCTTAAACATGGCATTTCTCTAAGAAAAAAATTTACATCGTTTGTAGAGAAAAATGGATGGAACCAGAGAACATCATGATAGTCAAAATAAGCCAGGCTTAGAAATACAAATGTCAAATGTTTTCTCCTATTGTTGGGATCTATTAAAGCAGAGACTGACAGAACAATTGGAATTTCACTCCTTCACTCCTGGGAAAAGATTGAGATTTTGTAGTCCAGAGATTAATTACTTTATCCTGGGCTAGTTCTAGCCTTCTGGAACAGTCATTCCTTACCCTAATCTGTTTCTGGACTGACACATTGTGATAATAAATAAAACCTCGTAGAAGCTATTAACTTAGCAGAACACTAACTCCCACCAGTCCAAGAGCCAGGAATGTTATCAGATAGCTTTTTAAGCCTTTATAAAAGCTTCCCTCATCTTGTTGTACTTGCCTTTCTGCTGTACCCACCAATGTATTTTAAAGTTGTCTTGATGGCTTTCTTAATTTTGTAAAACTATTTTAAAAAGAAAAAACAAAACCCAACATGAAACTGCTTCCATGTTGGAACATGGAATTTGGGGTGACCTAAATCCATGTCCCAGTCCATGGTCACTCAAAATGGCTCCAGAATAAACTACCTCCTCTTCCCTTCAGGATGGCAGCTGTGGTTTCCACATCAATAACAGTGAGACATCAACACGGAAAGGAGATTATATGAGGGGGGTAAAAAAAGTGGGAAAGGCTACTAAGAAGATGGGGTGGGGAGAGCATGATCCAACCACATTGCACACATGTGTGAACATCCAATAATGAAAACTATGTGTTTTAGTTTGGGTTTCTATTACTGTGAACAGACATGATGACCATGGCAACTCTTATAAAGGAAACATTTAATTGTGGTGGCAGCTTACAGATTCAGGGGTTCCGTTCATTATCATCATGACAGGGAGCATGGCAGCGTGCAGGCAGACGTGGTGCTGGAGCTGAGTGCTACATCTTGCAGGCAAGAGAAAGTGGAGTTATGGCCACAGTGGCTCACCCCCACAGTGACACACTTCCTCCAGCAAGGCCACACCCACTCCAAGGCCACAGCTAGGCACTTTCTTTCAAACCATACCATGATTTTGTACAGACAAAACACACTGAAGATGAAGTCCCTGAGTGACAACCACATGCAATGAAGGGCCAGGAGCCACCTTACCTTGCCGTGTAGTGTCACCAACATTGTCCTGCTCACTCCTCAGTACCTAGGAATAGAAGATAAGGGTCACTTCTGGGCTCATGGGTCAGGGTGGAATGTCAGAGCCTGTGAAAATGTCTAATCCTGAATTCAGGGCCTCTCTCAGTCCCCACCCCAGAAAGCTACTATTCACTATTTGATTATTTGAATCACATGTTTCCATTGATGTCTTCGTGCTTGGGGCTGGGAGTTTCCTCTAAGTCCATCTGATTGCCCCCATCTTAAGGAAATAGAGACCCAAGAAACACTATAGAGTAGTGTGTGTCTCACGTCACCTATGTGACGGTTCAGGAGACTGACTGTGGAAGATACTTGGATAATTCCTTTCCCTTAGACACCAACTTCCACCATGTGCCTGAGCTTTCTCTGCTTGCTGCTTATCCACAGGATGAGAACATGAACTGAGTTAGTTAATACACATAAGGCACTGGGAATTGTTACTGGCATGCAGAAGCGCTAAAAAATGGGACATTGATCATTGCATTTATCTCCTGGAATCGCCATAATAAGGCACCACAATCTAAGCTGCTTAAAGCGGAAGAAATGTATTGTCTTGCAGTTCTGCAGAGCAGAGATCTAAAATCAAGTTGCTAGTAGGACTGTGCTGTCTTGGAGTACATCCATATTCAAACTAATGACAATGACACACTCCCCATAAAGTTAGTCACAGGTACCCAGGGCTATGACTTTAATATACCATTTTGGGAGGATATAGATCAACTCACAGCAATAATTATAATTGTCAGGGTTTGTTTTATTTTAAAATGTTATTTTTATTTTTATGTGTATGTCTATGGTTTTGTGCAGATACCTGCAGAGGCCAGAAGAGAGAGGGTATTGGATCCTTTGGAGCAGAAGTTTTAGGCGGCTGTGAGCCACTGGCCTGAGTACTGGAAACCAAGCGCTAAAGAGCAGCAAGCATTCCTAACCACTGAGCCATCTTCTTCTCAAATCAGCACATTTTAGAATAGATACCCAATGCTTGTAAAAGTGTCAGTTTTTGTCCTGGACAGACCATCAGAGCTGGTCTGTATTAATTTCTGACAGAAACTAGTTTGGATGCCAGGCTTAAAGAAACATAAAATCTGCCAGAGTAAAAGATGGAGAAAGGATTTAATTTGTGAAGAAATTGCAAAATTAACAAATTCTGCTCTCTTGTTTCCATTATGGAAGCTGTAAGAGAAAGGGTCTGTCAGTAGGATGGCTTGACTGTTTATTTCTGAGTACTCTGCATTTGTACGGTCTAGCCCTTCAAAACCTTCTTAAGGGTGAGGTAACAGAACCGGAGTAAAACCAGAACTGCTGCAGCTCCATGTCATTAGGCTGCAGCTGAGACTCTCTAGGACTATTTCTCTTCATAGTATATTCAGAAGAAGCTAGGATGAGTAGAATGCACACATATGTACCTAAGGCCACAAATGTAAGACATGCACACATTTATGCAAAGGATGAGTCCTTATCAGGATCCTGAATTGACATCTCAGTGTCATTGGTAATATAAATATAGGTAGACAAATGATTATTTGTTCAAGAAAAATGAGGTCCTGACTTTCTTTTATACTTCCTTAATGAAAACAAGAGAGTGGCATTGTTGGGTTGATTTTGTAATTGCTTCACAAATTAAAAAGAAAATTTGATTAGAAACCACCTCGTTCTGATGTATATGAAGTTCTTTCCCATTGGCTCCCCCAAATTAGTCATTTCTCTGCCTGTTGTCCTTGTCATAACTATCCTAAGATCACAATGATTTCCATGGCAACCAGAAATCTTGTTACATCACTGCCATCAATGACTGATAGGGTCTTCCTTTCAAGCCTGTGAGGTTTGGGCTGCTGATTATTCCCCTGTGAGGCATCTCGAACACTATGATGCTGCCAGGATCTCAAATAATAGTGCTTTTCTCTGCTGTTATTCAGCCTCTTGCACATGGAGGGCAGATTCTAGATCTAATTGAGTTAATGTAATAAGTGCACTTTCCATGAAAGCAATCTCCCTGGCGGCTCGCTGCTTTCCTTCTGAGCAAGAATCACAGGATATGAAATCTATAAATAACAAAACAAAATTTCTTACGCATCTGCAGGAGGAAAAATACTTTGTTATGTCTTATTTCAGATTCAAACTGCCTGTAGTGAAAGTAAGATATGTTTTTAATTGTTTTCTTTCTTAAAATTTGTTTTTGTTTATGTGTGTAGGTGTTCTTGGAGACTAGAGAAGGTGTTGGATTCCCTGACACTGAAATCACAGGTGATTGTCAGCCACCTAACGTGGGTGTTGGGAACTGAACTCAGGTCTTCTGGAATAGCAGCCAACACTCTTAACCACTGAGATCTCACCATCCTCTATTTTCCAAATTAAATTTAAAAAAGGGGGGGTGTTATTAGTTTATGGTGGAGAGTGAGCAGGCTCTGGAGGTCAGAGGACAGTGGGATCCACCCTTGGGTCTGAGGCTCCAACTCAAGTCACCAGGCTTTCAGTGAAAATGCTTCTCACCGGCTGAGCCATCTCCTGGGCCCTTAATCTTTTTTTTTTTTTTTTTTTTAATTATTAAATAGTGTATTTTTCTCATACTGTGTTGAGGTTAAAAATAAGACAAGTCAACAACAACCAAGTCCCAATCAGATAGCAAGAGGTAGTTCTGGGTGCCATCCAGCTTTGGGGAGATTATACAGGAGTTTTCATCAGAGCATTTCACACTAAGCTTCTCCTATTTTCTTTCTTTTTTGATGGTAATGGTTTACCCCTTTCTGGTCTTTCTCCTTAAACTGAAGCAGCGGCAGTGACTGGCAGGATGATTCCATTCCCCCTTTGTCTCCTGAAATACCTTCTAGTCATTCTCGCCCCTGTTCTGCCTGTGCTTGTGTTGAGTTGAGAGGGTGGGCTGCCCCCCTGTCCCAGAGTCTAGGGGAGCCAGGCATTCTGATCCCACCTGTGGTACTTTACAGGCTCCCCAAAGATGACACCCAGCTTTCCCTATCCTTCCCAGGTGCCTGAAGACCCTGCAATTAATTGTGTTCATCCCAGACCCTGCTTTAGATGACAAGTCCCAAATGTGCTGCTCTTATCCTTACCTCCTAACTCTTGCAGTAAACCCCTAACATCCCAGTAAGCCAACTGTGGTCCCACGGAATTGAATCTGAAGGGACTGTTTTAGTCAGATGTCTGTCTTCACAATTGGTTTTATATAACTACCCAAAAAGTCAAGGGTGAAAAACTATGGCTCTGATTAGCTCCTTTCCATAATTTATAACCAACCCTTTCTGTGGATACAATAATTCTTTTTCTTTTTATAAAAATGAATTTAGTTTTTTTTTTGTCATACAATATATTCTGATCATGGTTTCCCCTCCCTCATCTCCTAGAAGATCCTCCCTCTCTCCCCATGCCATCCACTCAATCCCATGCCTTCTTTGTCTCTCTCCTTAGGAAACTAATAGGATTATAAAGTCAGTGGGGATGGAAGATAGCAAGGAAACAAAGCCTTTCAGACACAGTAGAACTGAGCAAGTACAAGCCAGATCAAGTCCCAGCACTAAAAGGGAGATGTGGACATGAGCTCTCATTCCTAACCAAGAAGCTGTCTCCAACTGACAACTAACACATTGGGTATGCAAGCCTCACTCAAGGGTAGCAGTAGATAGTCAATTCAGTGGTGATTGGGGAGATTTTCTTTTTAATCTCATAAGTCTTTTTTGTTTGTTCCTTTTGTTTTTGTTTGGGTTTTGTTGTTTTGAGTCAGGGTTTTTCTGTGTAGCCCTGGCTATCCTAGACCTCACTCTGTAGACCAGCCTGGCCTCAAACTCAACAGAGATCCACCTGCCTCTGCCTCCCAAGTACTGGGATTAAAGAAATGTACCACTATACCACTATGCCTGGTTTACCTCTAGGCTTTTTTTTTTTTTTTATGGTTTCTAATTTTGTGTTTGTATGGGTTTTCTGTGTGGGCATGTGTCTCTGGGTGTGTATGTGCTTCTCTTGCCACTTTGTTTCTTTTATCTTTTTTCTTTTTGACACTGCTCAAGGACCTGGGAATAGATTGGTCACAGACCTAGGAGAAAACCCAGTACTACCCTTCTGCCAAAGAAATGTAGCAATACAATGACTCCTAATGACATTCTGCTGTACCTACCCATAGATCAGTGTACTCCACCACCATCAGAGAAACTTCTCCAGCAGTTGATGGGAGCAAATACAGAGAACCTAAATAGGATGTCTCCATCAACCCTCCTACCTCAGGGTTCAAGGAACTTTGCAGAAGAGGAGGCAGAATGATTATAAGGACATAGTAGTTTTTGAGAGTGGCTGATGCCACCTAGAACCTGAGCTCTGTATTTTGCTCTGTACACTTAATCCCTCCCCAGCTGTGCCATTAGCAGAAAGAGGAGTAGCCTGTGACTCTACAAAACCAGGAGTGGTGGTATGTGCCTGTATTTCAGTGCTTGAGAGGTGAAGGCAAGTTGCTACATAGTAGATTCCAGGCCAGCACAGGATACATGAGATCTTTTTTTTCAACCATTTCTCCCAATAATAAGTAAGTAAGTAAGTAAATAACTCAGTCAAGTCATTCACTAAATGACTCCGAGATGGTCCAGCAGTTAAGAGCACTGACTGCTCTTGAGGAGGACCTGGTTTGGTTTCCAGTACCCAAGTGGTGGCTCACAACCATCTGTTATTCAAGTTCCAGGTAATCTGACTCTTGTGGCCTCTTCAAACTCCTACACACACACACACACACACACACACACACACACACACACACCGCACGCACACGCACACGCACGCACGCACGCACACGCACACACACTGCACATAAACTCATGCAGGCACATACACATTAAAAAAAAAAAAAAAGACCCTACTATTATGTGCTAGGGTGGGCACAGAAAGCTGACTTAGAAGGTATTTGGAGTTGAAGTGTTATAAGAGCAAAGTCTCAGCAAACCCTCTGAAATCCCTTCTCTTTAAGTACGAGTAATTGACCTTCTACTCCAACTATTTTCCAATTCTCCTCCTTCCTCCCCACATTTTCCTGGAGGATGCAGGTAGTCTTAATTGGTACCACACCCTGAGTGACTGACATGGCATGGGAGGAGGAACAGCCTTCCTCATAACATTTCCCAGCTGCCATTTATAAAGCAAAGCAAACAAATCCATGGGCCAGGCCTTGCATGTTAGTTACAACGTAGACTGTAGCCAGGCAAGGCTGGACCCAAATCCAGGCTTTCCTACTGGCCAGGGCATGTGGCTTTGGGGAAGGGTTAGGTCTTTCCTGTTGGTGGAATATTCTGTGCCACAAGCCAGATGCCAAACAACCACATGGATACTTCTTATTAATTATAAATGCGTGGCTAGTAGCTTACGCTTGTTACTAACTAGCTCTTACAACTTAAATTAATCCATTTTTCTCAATCTACAAGTTGCCACATAACTCATGGCATTTACCCATCTTGTATATTTTGCTCCCTCTCCATCTGGCTGGTGACTCTTTCTTCTTCCCAGAATTCTGTCTGGCTCTCCTGCCAGTATTGCCTCCTGCCTAGCTATTGGCCATTTAGCTCTTAAATTAAACCAATGAGAGAGAGCAGCATATCTTCACAGCGTACAAAAAGATTTTCCATATACTTTCCTTACAGTTTTAAGTTCATTTCCTACCCTATGACTAACAATAGGGCTTACAGTTGTTTACTATGCAAATTAATGCAAGCATGTGGCAAGGAGCCAAAGAGAAAACTTCTCCAACAGCACTCCAACAGGGACACTAGTTTCTCAGGCTCCTGGGACCCATGTGGGCCTTTCTGATTCAGGGCTAGAATTCTTGATTTCAATCGTTTTCCTCACTTGGCATCCCCTGTCACATGCTTTGTCACCTACCGACCACATCATGAGAGTATGCTCCGCTAGGACCTAGCCAGAAGTGCTTGCTCTTGGAACAATCCACACCTTTCCAACATGGGCAGAAGCCTTTGTGGGGAGAGCTGAGACTCGTTCAGTGCCAGTCTCCTTCAAGTTCCTCCCAGCTGGCCACAGGCACTTTGCAGCCCACACAATAAGGTATCATTTTATTGATTACAATTTTAAATGTATTTCAGTTTCATAAATATTAAGAATGATGTGTAGAAATGGCATGGTGGCTCAGGCCTGTCAACCCAGCACTCAGGAAGCTGAGGCATACAGATTACAAGTTGAAGAGCAGCCTACACTTTTTGCTGAGTTTGAAATGGACAGCCCCAGCAGCATAGTGAACTCTGTCCTAACTATACAAAAGGCAAAACAAACTGTGTCATAATCACAAGCATTATGGCTTGTGTTATTTAAGTACCCGATTTGATGAAAATAATTCAAGTGAGCACTGCTAGGTTGCAGTGTTTCCTTCCCTTTAAAAGGATATGTTTGGTTTTTCAATTTGCAAAAAGTCGTTTTTTTAAGAAGCCAAAGTTTGGGCTGAAGAGGTGGTTCAGTGGGTAAAGCACCTGGCATGAGGATCTGAGTTTGAGTCCCACAACCCACACAAAAGCCTGCCATAGTGACACATATCTGTAGGTTATAACCATGGCACTCCCAGAAGAGATGGGAGGCAGAAGCAGGAGGACCTCCTGCAGCGCCAGGACCAGACAGCTTGTTATGCAGCAGTGAACAGCAAGAGGCTGCTTCAAACAGGCTAGGCAACGCACACCAAAGGTTGCCCCTGTGGCATGCAGATGTCCATGCTCACATGTAAACACACATACACACTCTCACACACAGAATGATGTGAGGGCTTTGTTGGTCTTTTCAAGACAGGGCTTCTCTGGCTATGGCTGTCCTAGAACAAGCTTTGAAGATCAGGGTTTGAAGCTTCAAACTCAGAGATTAAAGGTATGCACCACCACATCCGGGGGAAAATGATTTTTTTGAAAAAGAATTAAAGTTCTACTTCAAATCTTGTTTACAAAATGTGTTGCACATGAAGTTGTACTATATCAATATTTATGCAATTACTTTATTGGATTATTTTGAACAGAAATGAGATTATAATTGTTTACATTTTATTTTTACTGATATTTTTGTACATAGTGTTGAATTCAAAATAAACTTCAAGTGTATCGTGTACTTTGCTCATATGGATAACCCATATCCACCTTCCTTCTCTCTCTTCCCTTTCCTCTAGTTTTAACATACACATATGTACATGTAAATATACATATATATGTAATCATACACCATACATAAGTACCATATATTTTAAAATTAAGATATATATGCAGGTGTAATAGTTTCATGTATCTATATAAGTCCAGGATGCATAAATGATAGAAAATATGATTTTTTTAAAAAAAATATAGCTTATTTCATATAATATGAGCATGTACATGTTCCAGAAAATACTATAATTTCTTTCTTCCTTCTAGGAAAATCCTGCTAGGTAGTAGAATATGATTTCTGTCTTCAGTTGTCTGTGAATAGCACCAAGGCTGATTCTATAACTCAGCTCTTTTGAATGGGACCATGACATACACAAATACCAGTGTCTCTCTGGTATATTGGCTTGGAGTCCTTGGGTTATGTGCCCAGGTCTGGAATAGCTGGGTCATGTGATAGTGCTATTTTTAGTTTTTTGGAGGCATCTTCATGTTAATTTGCATATTGGCTACACCAGTTTAACTCCATGATACCCATGGTGCTTTGAGTTGAAGCTGTAGATTCTAGCCCATAGCTATCCATCTTACTGTGCTGTTCAGGGCCCAGGACAAACAAATCAGATGACCTATGATGCACTCAGACTCCAGGACTCATGCTTCCTGACAGCCAACAGTTCTTAATGATAAGAGCATTCTGGGGGGAATAGTAGAGTTGCCAATCTTGGAATATTTGTACATGTTTTATGATCAGATTATAGACAGTTTCAATTATGGTTTACCAAAGGGAAGACATGTTATGCCTTATCCCCATAATTGACCATGAAGTGATACAGGTGAGGTGTCCTCACCAGAACTGAGCCAACACCTTCTAAAACAGCTATCTAAATAAGCCTCTTCAAAAAAAAAACTCTGCCTCAAGTATTTTGTTATAGTAACATAACACTAACTAGTAAAAATCAATGCAAAAACATCCAGGATCCCATTAGATGAAATTATCAATGTCTGGCTTCTAATAAATTATACATCATACTTCTTTCTCAATTCATGTTCTCAGCTCTAGTCCATTTACTATGCATTACTATTTCCAGGTACACTGTAGACATCAATGTACTTCATTAACCTCTGCCAAGTCCCGAGTTTTCAGTTGCTTCCACTAGGTCATGAAGTTACTTTCCTGACACTTGGAGACTCTGAGACAGTATCTACACCTTCCTTCTTCCCTCCCTCCCTCCTTCCCTCTCTCCCTCCCTCCTTTCCTCCCTCCCTCTCTCCCTCCTTCCCTCCCTCCCTCCTTCCCTCCCTCCCTCCCTTCCTCCCTCCCTTCCTTCCTCCCTCTTTCTTGCCTGCTTCAAGACCTGAAACCACCATTTTAAAAAGCAGCAAAATATCACATCTCTCACTAGGCTTCCAGATAGTTCCTTTTAAATTTTTTGAGAGGTGCTAAATACTCATTGTTTGATATTATCCATAAACCAAACTAAACTTCCTTTCAGAAATAAAAGGTAGTGTCCTTTGACATAAGGGATTAAGGGATTCTTCTTCTGGTTTTTTTTTTTTTTTTTTTTTTTTTTTTTGAGCCAGGGTTTCTCTGTGTAGCTTTGGAGCCTATCCTGGCACTCACTCTCTAGCTCAGGCTGTCCTTGAACTCACAAAGATCTACCTGCCAGGATTAAAGGCAAAAGCCACCACACCACCACCGCCAGGCCACATAGGGATTCTAATTAAGTTGGCATCATCAAGAACAGACAGTTGCTTCCTGATGTTTAATCATCACCTGTAATGGGCCAAGGAATACAAGTTCAAATACAGATGTCTTCTGTTTGGTTCTGAAACAGCCTTTGAGGTGCTTTATTGTAGAATATTAGATGAAGATGTTTTACATTTGTTTATTTGGTGGAACTGTGAAACTGTGCAATTTCGCCTGCATAAAACACCTGATTGGTCTAATAAAGAGCTGAACAGCCAGTAGCTAGGCAAGAGAAAGGATAGGCAGGGCTGTCAGGCAGAGAAAATAGATAGAAGGAGAAGAGCTAAGAGGGGGGAGCAGAAAGGAACAAGGAAAGGAGGAGAGGAGGGTGCCAGGGGTGGCCACCCAGCCACACAGCCAGACAGGGAATAAGAAGGAAGGAAAAGATATACAGAAAGAGAAAAAGGTAAAAGCCAAAAAGCAAAAGGTAGATGGGATAATTTACGTTAGGAAAAGCTGGCTGGAAACAAGCTAAGGCTGGTCACAAGAAAGAATAGGACACCTTGTGATTGTTTGGGAGCTGGGTGGTGGGCCCCAAAGAGTAAAGAGTAAAAAAACAGACAAACCAACAACAGTGGCACCATCATCTCTATGGAAAGTCGACCATTGCTAATTAAGTGTAATGAAGTCTTTCCTATCTCAAGCAATGGGAAGCAGCAGCAGCAGTACCTACAGGAACCAGAGATGTTAACATGCAAAGATCTTCCCAATGCAATAAACCAGTTTTACTGAAACCAGTAATCTCCAACAATAACATCGCTGGGCGTCTGTGATCTGAATTCTTGCATATGAATCAAATCATGGTTCACACTAAAAGCTATGAGACGCTATTTTGTAACAAGTAGGGCAAACACTATTTACTCGCTAGGTGCCCTTTCTCCAGTCTTAATGCCATCAAAGATCATTTTGTTCTAGGATGTGATTGTTGGAATTCCCTGCCAGTGTGTTCTCTCCCCAGGCGATGCCCTTGTTCTGTTGGCTTCTCTGTCCAGAGGCCTGACCCTTCTTTCACCCAAGGAGACCATGGAGATCTGATCCAATAGTGCCCTTGCCTCCCTGCCACATTTTATCTTCTTGCCTTTCTCAATAGCACCCATTTTATTTTGCTCTTTCGATGCCCACACTTTGAATGTTGTGTATTGAAGCTAGACACACTGATGCCTTCCTTATATAGTCTTCTTAAAAAATTATAATTGTGTGTGTGTGTGTGTGTGTTGTGTAACACAACATGCCATTGTGTGCATGTGGAGCTTTATGGACTTTGTTCTTTTCTTTACACAGGTTCAAAGAATTGAACTCAGGTCTTGAGATATGCATAGCAAGCATCCTCACCTGATGAACTGTCTCCCCAACTCTCTTAGATGTTTCCTCATGATTCAGTTACTCAAAGCTGTTTCTTTGGGAAAGGGTGCTAAGGTTTCTCTGACAACTTTTTGATACTATGATGTCACTCAAACAAACCCCCACCAGTTGAATAACAAAATTTGCATTCTGGGTGGTCTTTGAGCAAATGTCTTCAAAGACACAGGGAGCTTAAGGTTCAAATACAGAAAGATAAAAAAAAAATGTGTCTCAGTCAGAGGTAAGCAGGATCAAAAACATATAGTTCAAAACATAAGCTCTAAAAACACTCACACCCTCACATGAAGTGTTTTCTTCTTGTGTAGTTAAACCATGCATTGTAGGTGTGTTTCAGAAATCCTCTTGGTTTATCCTTGAGGAAAAGCTATCCAGTTCTAAGATCTGTGTTCCCTTCTCTCAAATTCCTCTGCAGCAGTTTCAACCCCTGAGCCTTAGAATGTGGCCTAATTGGAGTAGAGGCTGTTTGAATGTAGCCAAATTAAAATAAAGCCACTAAAGTGGCTCACACAGTGACTGGTGACATCACCCAAAGAGGAACATGTAGACAGAGATGTAGAAGGTGGACACTGTGAGCAGACATAGAGACAAAGCTCTGACAATCAATGCACAAAGTCCCTCCCACCCCTCAAAAGGGGGCCTGTGTCACAGCCCCACCTCCTGTTTCCAGCTTCTAGAACTGTTTCTGCAGTTTCCTTTTCCCATTTCCTTGTGTGTGCATGAGCATGCGTATTTGTGTGCTCGATTTCATGTTAGTAATCATCCTCCATTGGTTTTCTACCTTATCTACTTAGGCATGGTCTCTCAGTTGAACCCAGGGCTCACCAACGTGACTAGTCTTGCTTGCCAGATTGCTTTAGGTTTCCTGTCTCCCTGATTCCAAAGCTGGAACTACAGCCGGGTAGCCACGCCCACTCAGCATATATTTGAGACAGGGTCTCATTCTGTGACACCAGCTGGCCTAGAACTTGCTACGTAGACCAGGCTAGCCTCAGATTTACAGAGATCTGCCTGCCTCTGCATCCACAATGCTGGAGTTAAAGGTGTGTGACACTAGGCACAGGGCATCCAACATCTACGTGTGTCCCAAGGATCTGAACTCTGGTCCTTCCACTTGGGCTTTAACCCCTGGTCCATCTCTCCAGCCCAAGTGCAGATCACTGCACTGGCCTCTGTGTCTGTTCAGTTGTGTGTTTCAGTCTATCTGTTCCTTCAATCCATTTTTATACCCCACTTCCCTCCCTCCCACCCTTCCACTCTCCCTCCCTCTCTTCCTCCTTCCCTTCTTCCTTCCTACTACTCTATAAGCTAATTAAAAATACTCTTAAGAGTTTGAATGGAGACATGCTACCTGAAGATAATACCTGTCTCAGATGTCATGGGTGATCAAACAAAACTCCCAGTGCTGCTCCAGGACACCTCTCTATGAGTTGTAAATCAGGAAGTCTCCAGCAGCTCTGAAAACAAGACAAAACCATTGCCATTGCTCTTGGTTGCCTACCAAGAGTGGATGGTAAGATCCTGTTTCTGAAGGTACCACAAACCTTAGCTACAGGAGAAGTCATGCTGAAACTGAACTGGAAACTCCCTGCTGTCTAGTGTATGTAGTACCAGGAGGTGCTTAATGAGCTGCTAGAGATGGAGGAGAGGTGAAGGGTCTGTGAATCCTACCATCTATAACACCAACCGTCAGACAACATGTGCCCCCTGGAACAATAGTGGCATGACTGTATGGAGGTAACCAACTCCTCACCTCTACAACAGGAAATCATGCTTGTTACTCTTTCCCCCCCCACATTTCTTTACTTTTATTGAAAACAATTTAATTGAGGTATACACTTCCCCCACTCCCCTTCCCTCCTCCCCTCTCCACTTCCAGCCTCGCTGTCCCAACACTCTCAATATACTGAGGCGATCTTGTCTTTTTCCCCTTCCCTAGGTAGATCCATGTTTGTCTCTCAGGATCCTCTTTGTTACCTAGGTTCTCTGGGGCTGTGGCCTGTGGGCTGGTTGTCCTTTGCCTTATGTCTAATAATCATTTATGAGTGAGTATATACTATATTTGTCTCTCTGGGTTACCTCACTCAGGATGGCATCCTCTAGTTCAGTCCATTTGCCTGCAAATTGCAAGATGTTATTGTTATGCTTGTTACTCTTAACTTGGGCAAAACCCATGGCTGGGGAGGTCATAAGCCCAGGTAGGAACTTCACTGTTGTTTCGCTATATTTATATCATATACAATTATAAACATATATATGTACATATATATATGTTTATAATCATAGACAAATAGTTTCCAGTGAGATCCCACTACCCTGCAAAACCTTCTGAAGTTCCAGCCCAGCCCTCGTCCTCTTCTGCCAGCTATTGGCCAGAGGTGAGTCTGGGCCCAATCAGGGCTGCCTGTCCCCTTCAACCTCTTTTCCCCCCCTCCCCCCGCCTGAACTCCCTGGATTGGCCCCTGATCCTGCTGCTCCTGTCTCCGGTCCCCTTTGAGAGCACCCTTGGAGCTCTGATACACCCCCACCCATCCCAACCTCCAGCCTACCCCCCCTACCCTGTGCCCTACCCCACCTACGGTCCTGCCGCTCTGGTTGAGCACTGGGACAGAGGGTGGAGCCAACAGTCCACCCTACTTCGGAGACCTCTCGGAGCAACTCCGAACAAAGGAGACCTGACTATCCACTTGGGACCACCTGTAATTTCCACCGGCTTGGTCCCTGACCCCGCCTCCAGTCCTCTGCTGGAGTCCCAGGCCCCTCCCAGAGATCTGCCTATCTCTGCGGGTCCACTTGGAGTTCCTGCAGGCAAGATCCTTGACCCCCAAATCCGGGCCCCTGCCCAAAAAAAAGGGGAAAGGGGAGAGCGCGCGAGTAGATAGAGAGACCACCACCACCAAAAAACATTCTAATCTACCACCCAACCCCTCCCCCTCTTCTCCGCCATTAGGCCGCGAGGAGCCACCCCAGAAAGCTTGGACCACACAAAAAGAAAAAAATTTAATTTTTTTTCCAACCAAGCCCCCTCGGGGGGGGCCCACAGAGGGGGGGGGAGACACCACCAACACCTACAGGAAGAAACTATGGGAAGAAGGCAATACAAGAGAACACCTAACAACAGAAAGACAAACATGACACCACCAGAATCTAGGGAATCTACACCAACTAGAATGGAACACAACAACAAAGCAGAGGAAGCAGAAGGGTACGACTTAAAAATCACCATCATAAAAATGATAGAGGCCCTCAAAGAAGATATGAGAAAATCCCTTAAAGAAATAGAGGAAAAAACAAACAAAAAAGTGGAAGAAATGAACAAATTCCTTAAGGAAAGTACAGAAAGCCAAGAAAAAACAATTAACCAGGTGAAGGAAACGGTTCAAGATTTGAAAACCGAAATTGAGAAAATAAAGGCAACACAAATGGAAGGAAAGCTGGAAATTGAAAAGCTGGGCAAAAAATCGGAAACCACGGACACAAGCATAACCAATAGAATTCAAGAGATGGAAGAGAGAATCTCAGGCGCAGAAGATAAACTAGAAGAAATAGATTCATCGACCAAAGAAAACCATAAATCCAACAAATCCTTAACACACAATATCCAGGAAATGTGGGACACCATGAAAAGGCCAAACCTAAGAATAATAGGCATAGAGGAAGGTGAGGAAGCCCAGCTCAAAGGTGCTGAAAACATATTCAACAAAATCATCGAGGAAAACTTTCCAAATCTGAAGAAGGACATTCCCATGAAAGTACAAGAAGCATACCGAACCCCAAATAGGCTGGACCAAAGAAAAAAGACCCCTCGACATATAATAATCAAAACACCTAGCATACAGAATAAAGAAAGAATATTAAGAGCAGCGAAGGAAAAAGGACAGGTAACATATAAAGGCAGACCTATCAAAATTACACCTGACTTCTCCATGGAAACCCTCAAGGCCAGACGGTCCTGGATAGATGTTCTAAAAGTATTAAGAGAACACGGATGCCAGCCTAGGCTACTATATCCAGCAAAACTCTCAGTCAATATAGATGGAGAGAACAAGATATTCAATGACAAAACCAGATTTTCCCAATATGTATCTACAAATCCAGCCCTACAGAAAGTATTGGAAGGAAAATTCCAACCCAAGGAAGGTAACTACGCCCACAAAAATGTAGGCAACAGATAATCCAACTACACCAGAAACCTAGGGTGAAGCAGAACAAATATATTCACAATACCACTGCCAACAACAAACCTAAATCAAACAACCATCAACAATCAATGGTCCTTACTCACCCTCAACATTAATGGTCTTAACTCACCTATAAAAAGACACAGATTAACAGAATGGATACGAAGACAGAATCCATCCTTCTGCTGCATACAAGAAACACATCTTAGCTCCAAAGATAGACATTACCTCAGGGTAAAGGGTTGGGAAAAGATTTTCCAATCAAATGGAAATAAGAAGCAAGCAGGCGTAGCTATCCTAATATCTAACAAGCTAGACTTCAAACCAAAACTAGTCAAAAGAGATGAAGACGGTCATTTCATATTCATCTCAGGAGAAATCCATCAACACAAAGTCTCAATTCTGAACATCTATGCCCCTAATACAAAGCCACCCACATTCGTAAAAGAAACACTACTAAAACTCAAAGCTCATATAAAACCTCACACACTTATAGTGGGAGACTTCAATACACCACTCTCAACACTAGACAGGACCACAAATCAGAAACTCAACAAAGAAACAAAAGAATTAACAGAAGTTATGTCTCAACTGGGGCTAACAGACATCTATAGAACATTCCATCCAAAGACAAAAGAATATACCTTCTTCTCTGCTCCACATGGAACCTTCTCTAAAATCGACCACATACTAGGAGACATAACAAACCTCAACAGATACAAGAGAATAGAAATAGTCCCCTGTATCTTATCGGACCACCATGCTTTAAAAATGGAATTCAACAACAATACAAATAGCAGAAAACCTGCAAACTCATGGAAACTTAACAATGTGCAATTGCACCACTCCTGGGTCAAAGAAGAAATAAAGAAAGAAATTAAAGACTTTCTAATATTCAACGAGAATGAGGATACAACATACCCGAACTTATGGGACACCTTGAAAGCAGTGCTACGAGGGAAGTTCATTGCACTAAGTGCCCATATGAAGAAAACAGAGGATAGTCACATAAATGAATTAACAGCACAACTGAAAACCTTAGAACAGAGAGAAGCGAATTCACCCCGCAGGAGCAGACGCCAGGAAATAATCAACTTGAGGGCTGAAATCAACAAAATAGAAACCAGGAAAACAATACAAAAAATCAATGCAACAAAGAGTTGGTTTTTTGAGAAAATCAACAAGATTGATAAACCTTTATCCAAATTAACAAAAAAGCAGAGACAGAACATGCAAATTAACAAAATCAGAAACGAAATGGGGAACATAACAACAGACACAGAGGAAATCCAGACAATTTTCAGGTCATACTTCGAAAATCTGTATTCCACAAAAATTGAAAATTCAAAGGAAATGGACAAGTTTCTGGATAACTATCACTTACCAAAATTAAATCAAGAACAGACAAACAACTTAAATAGACCTATAACCCGAAATGAAATAGAAGCAGTCATCGAAAGCCTTCCAACGAAAAAAAGTCCAGGGCCAGATGGATTCAGTGCAGAATTCTACCAGACATTCAAGGAAGAACTAATACCACTACTCCTCAAACTGTTCCACAAGATAGAAACAGAAGGTTTATTGCCAATCTCTTTTTATGAGGCCACAATAACTTTGGTACCCAAACCTCACAAAGACACAACTAAGAAAGAAAACTACAGACCAATATCCCTGATGAACATCGATGCAAAAATACTCAATAAAATAATGGCAAACCGAATTCAAAAATACATCAGAGAAATCATCCACCATGATCAAGTAGGCTTCATACCTGGATTGCAGGGATGGTTTAACATACGAAAATCTATCAACGTGATCCACCATATAAACAAACGGAAAAAGAAAAACCATATGATTATCTCCCTAGATGCAGAAAAAGCCTTCGATAAAATTCAACACCCTTTCATGATAAAGGTATTAGAGAGGTCAGGGATAACAGGAACATACCTAAACATAATAAGAGCAATATACAGCAAACCAACTGCCAACATCAAACTGAATGGAGAGAAACTTAAGCCAATTCCTCTAAAATCAGGAACAAGACAAGGCTGTCCTCTCTCTCCATATCTCTTCAATATCGTACTAGAAGTTCTAGCTAATGCTATAAGACAACAAAAGGAGATCAAGGGCATCCAAATTGGAAAGGAAGAAGTCAAACTGTCTCTATTTGCAGATGATATGATAGTTTACATAAGCGACCCAATAAACTCTACCAGGGAACTCCTACAGCTGATAAACACCTTCAGCAAACTAGCAGGATACAAGATAAACTCAAAAAAATCAGTAGCCCTATTTTTTTCAGACGACAAAGAGGCAGAGAAAGAAATCAGAGAAACATCACCCTTTACAATAGCCACAAGCAACATAAAGTATCTTGGTGTAACGCTTACCAAACAAGTAAAAGATCTATATAATAAGAACTTTGTGACTCTAAAGAAAGAAATTAAAGAAGATACCAGAAAATGGAAAGACCTCCCATGCTCTTGGATAGGTAGGATAAACATAGTAAAAATGGCAATCTTACCAAAAGCCATCTACAGATTCAATGCAATCCCCATTAAAATCCCACCACAATTCTTCATCGACCTTGAAAGGATAATAATCAACTTTATATGGAAAAACAAAAGACCCAGGATAGCCAAAACAACCCTATACAATAAAAGAACATCAGGAGGCATCACCATTCCTGACTTTAAGCTCTACTACAGAGCTATAGTTCTGAAAACAGCCTGGTATTGGCATAAAAATAGACAGGTAGACCAATGGAATCGAATTGAAAATCCTGATATTAATCCACGCACCTATGAACACCTGATTTTTGACAAAACAGCTAAAATTATACAATGGGGCAAAGACAGCATCTTCAACAAATGGTGCTGGCACAATTGGATGAGGGTGTGTAGAAGACTGCAGATAGACCCATGTCTGTCGCCATGCACAAAACTCAAGTCCAAATGGATCAAAGACCTCAACATCAATCCAGCCACATTGAACCTCTTAGAAGAGAAAGTAGGAGGTACCCTTGAACAAATTGGTATAGGAGACCGCTTCTTGAACATAACTCCAGGGGCACAGACACTGAAAGAAACAATTAATAAATGGGACCTCTTCAAACTTAGAAGCTTCTGTAAGGCAAAGGACACAGTTGACAAGACCAAAAGGCAGCCCACTGACTGGGAAAAGATTTTCACTAATCCTATATCCGACAAAGGGCTGATCTCCAAAATATACAAAGAACTCAAGAAACTAGTCAACAAAACACCAAATAACCCTATTAAAAAATGGGGTACAGAACTGAAGAAAGAATTCTCAATGGAGGAAATCAAAAAGGCTGAAAGACACTTAAGAAAATGCTCCACATCCTTAGCTATCAGGGAAATGCAAATCAAAACAACTTTGAGATACCATCTTACCCCTGCCAGAATGGCTAAAATTAGAAACACCAGTGATGACTTATGTTGGAGAGGATGTGGAGAAAGTGGAACACTCCTCCACTGCTGGTGGGAGTGCAAACTCATACAGCCACTTTGGAGATCAGTATGGCGGTTCCTCAGGAAAATGGGAATTAGTTTACCACAGGACCCGGCAATCCCCCTCTTAGGCATATACCCAAAGGATTCACATCAATGCAACAAAGACATCTGTTCAACTATGTTCATAGCAGCACTATTTGTAATAGCAAGAACCTGGAAGCAACCTAGGTGCCCTTCAATTGAAGAATGGTTAATGAAGATGTGGCACATCTACACAATGGAATACTACTCTGCAGAAAAAAATAATGGTATCTTGAAATTCGCAGGCAAGTGGATGGCACTTGAAGAAACCATCCTGAATGAGGTAACCCAGTCACAAAAGAGGAACACAGTATGTACTCACTCATATATGGATTTTAGACCTAGATCAAATGATCACCAGCCTATAATTCACATCACCAGAGGAACTAGGATACAAGTTGTATTCTAAGAGATTCATATAAAGTCCCTCACAGAACTGGGAAGGGACAAGTCCCCCAGACCTCAGGTATAGTGGGGGAGGACAGCTAATGGAGAGAGAAGTAGGAAAAAATGAGAGGGAGGAGAGGAAGGCATGTGCGACCAGGAGGATTGAGCCTGGTTAGGAATGGAAAATAGGAAAGAGAGACAGAGACAGAGAGAGAGAACATAAAAGAGGGAGCCAATATTGGTTTGAAGATAAAGTTGAACACAAAGAAAGGTCGAGGGAACTACAAGACTGCTCCCAACTAACAATCTCAGCTTCCGTGGAAAGGCTATCATAAATGCCCTTCCTGGAGAGTGAGATCAACAACTAACTTCTCCATGGAGTCCTCAACTAATGCCTGTTGAAAACAGGAGCAAACACCCATACATAAACACTGAGTCAAACTAGAACCCAGAAGCAGATGGAGAGGACAAGACCATGCGGTAGAAGTACATAGAGACAGCTTACCTGAACAAGGAGGAGCTAAGGGCCACTAGACTGATAGCTGGGAAGCCAACAGGGGTCTGACTCGGACCCCCCCTGAATATGGGTCTCAGCCAGAAGGTCTGAGCAGCCTAAGAGACCTCAGACAGTGGAGCCAGGATGTATCCCTGGTGCACAAAAGGACTTTGCAAACATATCCCCCATGGAGGGATAACTGCCTTATTCTAGAGATAGGAGAGAAGCCCTAGTCCCTACTTCACAGGAACTGTCAGATCTACATGACCCCAACTGGATGGCATTCCCCTACATATTGTATTGTGGTGGGGGGTTGGGAGGGGAGGGTGTTTAGAGTGCATGGGAGAGGGTAGAGAGGGCAAAAGGGAGGGAAGGAGGGAGGGAGGGCTTGGGGGGAGGGAGGGAGGGAGGGAGAGGGAACTGGGATCGACATGTAAAATAAAAAAAAAAAAAAAAAAAAAAAACGCTTTGACTCCAAAATTTAAGTTGAAAAAAAAAATATTTTAGGGGAAAATTTTTTTTTTTTTTTTTTCCAAAAAAAAAAAAAAGTTGTTTCTTTCTTACAAATTTATTTTTTTGAACACACCCGACCCCAAAAAAAAAAAAAAACGCTCCTCCCATACAACAAAAAGGGGGAAACAACCCCCCCAAACACAACAGCGAGATTATCTATTTCTTTTCAACCCCCCCAAGGCGGCCCCCCAACCAGGGGGGAAGTTTTTGGGAAAAACCACCCCCAAATTCCCAAAATTTTGTATATAATTTTTTTTTTTTTTTTTTTGGGTTTTTTTATATAAAATTAAATAAAAAATACTCTATATGCATAAAAAAAAAGGAAAGGAAAATTGTACAAAAATGGATGGTAAAACTCTAAGATGAGATAAGCAAGCTTAGAATAACTTTTAAAAAACAGAAAATTGATAGGGCCGGCGAGATGGCTCTGTAGTTAAGAATGCTTAGTGGTCTTACAGAGGACCCTAGTTGAATGCCAGTACCCACATGAGGACGCTCACCACCTATAATTTCAGCTCTTAGGATCTGAGGACTCTGGCCCCTCCAGGCATTGGCACTGGACATGCCGCATGTACGTAAACAAACATACACATAATTGAAAATAATAAAATGCATATTTAAAAAGTCAAAAGAATGAGTGATGTCAGACAATATTTACAACCTGATCTCATCTGTAATTTAGATCTACTAAGGTTTACAAATTCATTCAGTACACCTATACTACAATGGCAAGAGCTTGGAGTTTTCATATATTACTGGTTTAAAAAATAAAATTCTTTTAAAATTTTTGCCTTCTAAAAAAAAATAATAATCATAGACAAATACTATTATTAGCCCAACCAGAGAAATTTCTCTTTGCAGTAAGTGGTGATGAATGCAGACACTTGTGGTTACTGAAGATGCTGACAATAAGTATGCCATAGTGCTCAACCTTAAACAAGACATTCCTACCACTACCTCTGAAGCTCAGGGAATGCTGCAGAAGAGTCTGATGATGGAGAAAAGCTCTGAAACTCTGTAGTGTGCTCATGACACAGGGGGGTGGGCATTGTGATTACAAACTCATAGCAGCTGCAGTGGCCTGCACTGGGACTGTCAAAGTTGGTCAAGAATGGGGAAGGGGCTTGTGGGATCCTACCATCCCTCCGCCCCTGGTGAACTACTGGTTATTGGTGGATGCTGGGTGTGAGTGTAGGGCACTGTTGTTTTCAGTTATTGTCCTTGGTAAGCTCCAATGGATAGTCTTCCAGCTCTGGACACACAGATAGCTTTGGTTAAATGTAGTGGATTCAGATTGTAGGAAAGGTGTTTGTAAGAGAAGGAGGTTTTTCATGGAGGCAAGAAGCAGATAAGAGAGGCTACAAGTAGGAATCTGTCAAAGGAAAGGTTTAGTTAAAAAATGAAAATAAGGAAGATCTTCAAAAGCTTACCAAATCGCAGTTCTTTTGGTGATGGGGTGAGGGAGTTCAGACTGTGCCAAGGGCCAGCCCCAGAGTTTGACAGGTTCCTGAAAGGGAGCAAGGAGTAGGTGAGGGAACTATGGAACCAGGCTATGACAGTGGCAAGAATCTCAGAGCCTGACTGATTAGCAGAGTGCTAATTCAGTACGGAAGGAGAGATTCATGTTGCTCCAAAACATAGATCATATCATTTTTGTTTCCAGACATGTGTTTAACTTTTTCTTAAATATCTTAAATATCAGTCATCACTGATATGCCATGAAAGAACGGAGTTAAGTTTTACAATCAGTTTTACTCATCAACCCCATAACCCAGTTTTAAAGAATCCAGAGGCATATGACAGCCTGTTGTTAGGATGCCAGCCAGCACTTGCAGCTTCAAGGACACTAGACAAAAATTAAATCTCCAAGCCAATACAGGCAGACTGCCCTATGCTGAGCAGTGTATCATTAACTCTTAATGGTTAGAGTGGCCAAGAAAAATCCTTGGGCCAAAGATGCTGCAGTTATTATTCAAATTCTGTCATAATAGAACCTTTACATTTTATATCTTTGTAGAATTTGTTTATATGTCTAATCCTGGCATTCTTTTGTTCTTTGGCATATGACATCACAGTGGCTCAGCTTGTGCTAACTTTTCTAAGAAAGGGAGGTCTTGACACCTCACTCTTTTATCATCTTTCTACACCATTTGTTGTCCATCAATGTAAGCCCCTGTGTAGGGCAGTGATAACTCCATCTAATCTAACTTTGTTGGTTTATATGCCATGTACTCGCCTGAGCATATAGTAGGAAGAGGCTTTTAATCTGTTTGTTGTCAACTTCTCTAGCCAATCTTGTTGACCTTTTAAGCTTACTTTGTTTTGATTATCTTGTTCCTGAGCAAGTACAAAGACAGATGTTTCAAGAATATCTCAGTGTTACAAGCACTTTCCAGATAGCCTGGTCCAACAGCCACATCAGCCTCAAATAACACCCAGAGGCACTGTATTAATTATGAAAGTGTTGGCCAGTTATTAGCGTTTCTTATTGACTATCTCTGTCTGAAATATTAACTCATTTCTATCAATCTACCAGAGAGAGGATCCAGACCTCTTACTTCTCTCACATCCTACATTTTGACTCTTCCCTACTACATCTTTCAGAATCTAACTTGTCTCCTAGTCTCACATATCTTGCTTTCCTATTGGCCAACAGGGCTTTATTTATTAATCAATAAGAGAAAAATATATACAGAATGATATCTCCCATTATCACAGAGCCTCATAAAGAGACCTCTGGCTTCCTTATGTGTGTCATAATCTCCAAGGCATAGGGAATACCTTCAAATAGATAAGGAAATCTCCCTAGAAGCAGGAGAGGTATTAGGTTCAGTATGTTCCCAGGGAAGCTTGGAAGCAGTACTCCTCAGTACTCCTGGGAGAAGGTATAAATGATTCATAAGAAATATTCCATCAATCCAATATCCCCAAGTTGTGCAAGTATTAAAAGCCCCCCAACCATGCAACATGTGGATATCAAAACCAAAAGTGGCACAGTGGCCAACTTGTGGCTCAGCTTTGCTGGATCTTTTTCAAGCAGCTATGCTGGCTTTTTGACTTTTGCTGTTCCCATCAGATATGGCTTCACCAAGGTTGCCCTCAAACTCACAGAGCTCCACCTGCCTCTGCTTCCCTGAGTGCTGGGATTAAAGACATGGGCCACCACCACCCAGCCCAAATCACAGTTCTTAAAATTGTAAAATGAATATGAATTAAAGATTGCATCTGTCTCACTCATTGAGCGAACCCACCAGATGTTCTAACTGGCTTAAAAGAGAAGTCAAAGAACACAAAAACACTAGTGGCCTCAATTGGCTAGCTTAAAAATGCTTGGAATTCATCTGTCTCTGTATTGCCATCATTCCTTAAACAATATACAGCATAACAACTATTCAATAGCACTTATATGAAGTGTCACTATGAATATTCTGGAGATGACTCAAATTAAATGTGATGATATGTCCATGTTGTGTGCAAACACTGAACCCGTCACTGCTTGACTCTCGTAGAAGACACAGTGAGAAGAGTGTCTGAATTTTTAGGAGTAAAGATGTCAAAAAAAAAAAAAAAAAAAAGAGAGAAGAAAAAAAAAAAAAAAAAAAAAAAAGAGTACCAACCATCAACCATCTTTTCCTTGGTGCCTGGAAGAGCTGCCCTTCCTTTGAACACAGTTCACCATTGAGAAGCAGCTGTCTTGTCTTGCCAAGAATCACCTACAATTTACAGAATAGAAAGATGTGTGGACTCAAAAGTAATTGACCCAAAAGGCTGGGCGTGGAGACAGAGCTTTCCACTGAAGTGGGACTTTTTCATACATTTAAAATGACTATTTCTGGTCCCAGAATTCATTTTCTACAGTCTTCATTGAGTGGCTTGGGTTATACCAAACATCTTAAGTGTATATCATCTAGGCAGAATTAATAGCAACTCCCTTCAACCATGTAAAAACTGTCCCTGAAGATACCATCTTATGTTGTTCTTGTCACAAATTGCATTCTCACACATTTTGTCAAGAAGGAAACAGGTCTAATTGCAAGTAGCTTTGCAGCTGGCCACACAACTCTCCAGGAGCTAAATCTGACCCTGTCAGATTAATCTTGTCTGACAATGGATTTAAAGCCAGAGACTCAAACTGGTAGTTGTAGGAAGAATCAGGAGGCCTACTATCTCCTCCAAGGTTTCCAGATAAATGAGTGTGCTGTGTCTGAGTGTTTCCTTGTCTGCAAAACGAGACAGACAAGATGGTCTTGTGGCTTTTTTTTTTTTTTTTTTTTTTTTTTTCTCAGTTCCTATGATTCTGAGTATGCCAGTGAGATGTCTTATTTACATTTCATCAAAGTCTCATCTATGTCAGGCTACTATACTCTGATATATAGTCAAATATTATTCTGGATGTTCCTATGAAGGTATTTTCAGAACAATATTAACACTTAAGTGGGAAAAGCTGATTATAGCCTTGTCCAATCAGCTGAAAGCTTTCATAGAATGATGATTGATAGTCTTGTACAATCAGCTGAAAGCTTTCATAGAATGAAGATTGATGGGTTGGTCCTGATGAGCAGGAGTTTGGGGGGGGCAGCAAGATGGCTGAGTGGGTAAAGGTGCTTGCTGGCAAGCCTGAGGAACTGAGTTTGATCCCTGTACCCCACATAGTGGAAGAAGAGAGATAACTCCCTTCAATTTGTCCTCTGACCTCCACATTCACACTGTGGCACAAGCACACACACACACACACACACACACACACACACAAATAGTAAATAAATTATAAATGTAACTTTTAAAACAATTTAGTGAGTTCATCCAGGAGCCCCAAGCCTCCAACCTGTTGGTTCATTCCTCAGATTCTCAGGTCTTCAGGTCTCTCTTATAATGTGCACCAATTCCTAAAAGCCCCTCTCTTCTGGTCACTCTGTGTTTCTGGAGAATCCTGGTAAAATTAGACTTCCCCAGAAGCTTCTGAAGTCTGGTAAAGCCTGTGGCTTCCTTCCTATCTGGACAGACAGTATCGAATATAGTCACTAAAAACTGCTTTCCAAAACATTCTGTAAAGTTCAGCATATTTATTGAGTAGGAAGAGGAAAAGAATGAGATTTAAAGGCAGAGGCAGTCACAGTCTTGACATTCAGGTGAAACTGATAAAAGACCCGGGAGTCTGGACTCCTGCCTCAGCTTCCAATTTGGTGGAGCCTGGGTTTCCTGGGCCACACATCTGTGTGAGGCAGAAGGGGGGATCATTAAAGCTGAAAATACCCATTTGAATTGTGGGTTTATTAAAGCCCAGATGGGATGTGGCTGAAGGGGCTAGTGGTAGACTGGGTATGACTCTTCCTGACAAAACAACCATCATCAAGACCATTTGAGTCACTACACCAAATCCACCAGTGGCCTGTGAAGAAGCAAATTGTGCTCCAGTTTTGCTTTTTAAGCATTAAAAAGCAAATGTCCTGATGCCACTGAGGTCCTTTACAGTACCAGGCTCTGTTCATGATTATTGATAACATCTTCTGGTCACTTCTCTGCTGCTGTGATAAGATACCCTGACAGGAGAAGGGAAGAATTGTCTCTGCTTTTAGTTCCAGAGGGGACATAGTCCAACATGATGGGGAAGGGCTGGACAGGTGGAGCTTGAGGCTGACCTGGAGTCAGAAATACCATCCCCAGGGAGGGAGCCGAGAGAAACACACACACAAAGAGAGAGAGAGACAGACAGACAGACAGACAGAGAGAGAGACAGATACAGACAGAGACACATACAGAGAGACAGAGACAGACAGAGAGAGACAGAGACAGAGAGAGACAGAGAACAAGAGACCCCAGTGACGTACCTCCAGCATATTTCACCAAGTGCAGGTTAAGTATTCAAATACATGAGCCTGTGGGGAACATTTCTCATTCAAATTACATCTTCTAATACCTTTTTATTTTCTCTTAATAAATAAGAACACTGATGTAGTCCAGGCAGTGGTAGCCCACACTTTTAATGCAAGCACTGGGGAGGCAAAGGCAGGTGCATCTATGTGGATCAGGTGCTAGAGCTATACAAAGAATCCGGTGCTCAAAACAAAAAAAACCCCGCCAAAACACTACAGTAATTGCCCAGTAAAATGGCCGCAAAGCCAGCCAAGAACAGAGACAGAGATGTAAGCCAGGTACTCTAGCTGTGGGGAGAGATGTGGGACTGGATATTTGGTAGGGAAAGGGCCACAAGATGTGACCAGAGCACAGACAAGAGAGGATAGTAGAAGACAACACTGTCCTAGGGGTTTGTTTTAAGATGAGGAGTGTGAGGCGGTTTTCTTATGATTCTCAGCTTCTTGCTCTTCCTTCTAGCCCCAGAATTATTTTCAGCCATTGCCATGGAACCTTCAGGGCCTCCTATAGGAAGTGTGTCAGTATATGCTTTGTTGCCATTTTTCTTACCACAGTGGAGTTGTATTCAGGAATGAAAAAGAACAAAATTATGACATTTACACAGAGGTGGGTGGAACTGGAAATCATGTTAAGCAAATGAGCCAGACTCAAGATGATAAATACCACAATCCTTCTTCATGTGCAGATTCCAGATTCAAAACACAAGAGTAGGAAAAGTAAAAGCAGGATGGGGGGAAGGATGGGAACAATCAGAACAGGAGGCAGTAGGGGGAGGAAGACAGATACTGTGTTGTCTGTCATGTGGAATATAGATTTAAAATTATGAGTGTGTATCTATGCACGCGTCCAGCCACCATCGTCAACCCATGAGACATTGAAAGTGGAAATGGGACTGCTTGGGAGGAGATGGGACTCCTGGGAATGCAGAGGTCGTAGTGCAGGCCGAATATGAGTAACATACAGTGGTGCACATATGTGAAAATGCCAGAACAAAACCATGTCAGAGATCCTATTGCTTCTGCTGAGCTAGACAGTGAACCAGACCTATGGAACACCCTATGGCTGAACCCACAGCAACCCACTGTGACCTACCTTGACCCACAGCAACCCACAGAGACACACCACGACCCACTGTGACCCACAGCAACCCATAAGGACCCACAGTGACCCACGGTGACCCCAAAGCAACCACAGTGACCCACAGCTGAACCTACAGCAACCCATAATAACCCACGGTGACCCACAGTGACCTACCATGACCCACAGCTGAACCCACAGTGACCCACAAACTGTTATCAGTGAGAAAGATACTTTGTTTTTTAAAAGTAATTGACATTTTAGGGTCACTTCTTCCACTGGAAAAGCTAGCTGATGGATGGTTTTGGCTTAATTCTGGAGACAGTGAATTTTGTATATTTTAGGGTCCACTTTCATCTCTGGATTCCAAGGAATCTTAGTAGTGAACAAAACCTAATTTTAGTTTCTGACTCTTCATGTTCCATACCAGAAGCATTCTGAGAGAATAGAATAACACTCATCTAATTACACTCTGCAGCTGCTGGATCAGATTCACCTTGTCCATGGGAGTCCAATAAACACGCTATGGGCATCCAACACTTTGTAGCTGATGGCAGCAGGGACATCACTCCCTTCCAAGCATTTTGGGTAGGTAGCACTGACATGCCACATAAGAGAAAGGTCTCAAACTTGTATGGAAGCTTTACTTTTCCAGGAATGGAATATTCCATTAGGGCTTAGCAAAGAAATACAAACACAGATGTTTCGTGCTGGAAAAGGCCACTGGAGAGATGGCTGTGTGCACTCACGTTGAGAATCTATGCTCTATCAATGTAGATTTAAGGAGACTTAACCTTCCTAAGGTTAAGGAAAAAAAATTAGACAGTACATGTCTTACTTTAATTCCTTATGTTCTGCTTGGAAAAACTCAACAAGAGTTATTATTTGTCATGTAATAGAAGAGAAAACATGACTGGTGGAGAATGCCCAGACTGCTAATAGTTGTGTTCATTAGGTTTCTGTTGTTGTAACAAAATATGTGACATCATTGACTTAGAAAGAAGTTTTGTTTTGTTTTCTCTTGGTTCACAGTTTTGAAGATTCAGACCATGGTTAGGTGACTGTGGTGACCCAGTACTTTCCAGCAGGCACATAGGCAATAGGAGAGGAAGAGAGGAGGTTGAGTTCCCAGCATACCTTTCATGAGCAAACTTTCAAGGGTCTTCTACCATTCCCTATATACCCAGGATCCCACACTTCCTGTGGTGTCACATGCTATAGGCCAAGCATTTAACACATAGCCTTTGAGGGACAGTCAACCCAAACCATAGCACCAGTGATGGTGATGATAAAAAAAAAAGTAGAAGGAAAAAAATGGCTCCAAAGTAGTGAATACACAATTACCAGAACAGTTTGTGACTCTCTACATGAAGGTAAGGGAGAGACACGTCTTACAATCTCTGAGTTTCCTCATGTGTGGGCAGATTAATGCCTCTCCACTAATGAAAGGACAATTGGCATGTGGTAGTCTCTAGTTGTTTTTTATTTTACATTTTGCTCTTTGGGGGCCTGCCACCTAGCTCCCATATAAATACATGGAGACATATTGTTTCTTATAAATGCCTGGCTTTGGCTTGGCTTGTTTCTAGCCAGGTTTTCTTAACTTAAATTATCCTGTCCACCTTTTGCTTCTTGGCTTTTACCTTTTTTCTCCCCCCACCCCCATTCTATTGCTTTCCTTCTTACTCTGTGGCTGGCTATGTTTCTGGGTGGCTGGCTCTGATGTCCTTCTCTCCTTGTTCTCTTTTTCTCCTCCTATTTATTCTCTCTGCCTGGCAGCCCCGCCCATCCTTTCTCCTGCCTTGCTATTGGCCATCCAGCTCTAAGTTTTAGACAGGCAAAGTAACACAGCTTCACAGAGTTAGACAAATTAACATAAAAGAATGGAACACATCTTTACATCATTAAACAAATGTTCCACAGCACAAACAAATGTAACACGTCTTAATATAATATTCTACAACAGGGGCCAAATGGAATACCTGGCTTAGACAGTCAAGTTGTGCTTTCCATTACTGAGGACCAAGCTCAGAATTCTACCCCTCACCCAGGGATTTGTTTGGGGCATAAGATGGAGGACCAGAGTTCAGATCCTCAGAGCCCATGTAAAAGGTTGGATGTGGTGTGCATGCCTGTAATCCTAGCCCCAGGAGGTGGAGACAAGGGGACCCCTGGAGATCACTGGCCAGTCAGTCTAACTGTATCTGGAAGCTCTGGGTTCAGAAGACCCTGGCTCAAAAAAATAAGAAGAGCAATTGTGAAGCCACTCAGAGTTAACCTCTGACCCCCCCACACACATACACATATGCATGCAAGTGTGTACATGTGCGCACGTGTGTGTGTGTGTGTGTGTGTGTGTGTGTGTGTGTGTGCGTGCGCGCGCGCGCAAGAATTCCATGGCACTCAACAGTTTGTGACTTCTGAAAGTGGGAACACAGACTTTGTGGTTTTGCACCTCGCCTGGTGAATAAGGACAGCAGTTAGTTTCATATCTGCACCTCACAATGGCCTTGTTATGTTATAGTCATTTTCAGAGTGGCAGACACTCTCTAAAAGGAATAAAATGGGCTATTTTATAAAAACTGCCTAAAATGAAAGCTGTGCTTCTTTGGTGGAGGGGGATTCACAGAGACCTTTACACAGAAACTTCAAAGGTGTAAAAAGAATGAATTGTCACATCTGTTTTATGTAAGTGAGATTATGACTCCTGAATCCCACCAGATTGCTAAATACTTTGGCTGCAAACTACCACATATTTGAGGAACCAGCATTAGAGGCAAGCTCAGCCAAATAACAGAAAGAAAACACTTTGTGGGTCATGGACTGAAAGGATGAAAATAAATCAAAATTAAATAAATAAATAAGGTAATCCTTGGCAAATGACATTCACTGCCTACCCTGGAGTCAATCAAATCTAATCCCATAGAGAAGCTTGGAGAAGGAAGGGAAATCATGGCATAAGTTACTACTCTGCCAAGAGCCTATTTCCTCTCCACATCCCTTGCCCAGCAGTGTTCAGGGAGGAAGCAGGAACATCCTCCCACTTCCGTAAGTCACATTTCCTGACTGAGCACACAGTCACACTATGCACTCAGGAGGGTCCAGGTATCAAAGGTGTCAAGGTGTCAAAGGCACCCAGCTCACACGTTTTATTATCTTCAGTCTGTCTTCTGGGTCCCATACAGCAGTTCTCATAACCCATAGCCTTAAATGCATGTGTCTAGCCTGAGCCACATTATTTATAGAGCAAAAGAGCCAGCCAAAGAAACTCAGCACTGGCTCTGAACCCAGAGCCAGTGAAAGAATCACACCCTGGATCTGAAACCTGAGCCAGTGCAAGAAACACTTTAGCCCCGAACCCAGAACCAAAGAAAAACACCCTGGCTCTGAAACTAGAGCCAAAGAAACACACTTTGGCCCTGGAACCAGAGTCAGTGAAAGAAAATATGCCCTAGCCCTGAAAATAGAGCAAAAAAAGCTGAAAAGTTCCAGTGAAAGAAACACAGTTTGGCCCTGAAAACAGAGCCAGCTCTGCCCCCACCAACTAAACTAACCAGTCCCTGAGCAGGAAAACTAACCAATTCCCTAAGCAGAAAATCTTCTCCCTGGGAAAAACTCTGCCCCTATATAAGCCCCTCTGCCTGTTCAGTTGCTGGCTGTCCTTTTCCACCACCTAGCAGAGGCAGCCACTCTCCTGGATTCCTCTTTCCCAAATAAACCTCTTTTTCAAAGAGTCTTGGGTGAAGGTTTTCATTTGCAGTTGCAGAAGAGAAGAACTTTGCTGAGATGTTCCCTTAGTGCGGCTGAGCAACGCTGAGCAGAAAAAAGTGAGAATTTTTTGGCGAAGCCAGGGGAGATGGCTACATTTCTGTGCCGGCTTCCCCTTTAGCAGAGTGCCCAGAAGAAGCAATATCATGGGCCACAGAGAAATGGAGTCGGCAGGGAAGCGCTCTTAAAGCTGGAGAGCAAAGCTCAGCTGTAATGGCTCTCTCTAGAAGAGGGGCAGAATTGCTACATCCTGTGGGGAGACCATGCCCCACCACACCCCAACTTCAGGTATCACCCTACGTCCCAACGAGTTAGGATACCTTTCCCTCCAGGGCTGAGCTGTCCTATTGCAGCTCTGGGTATAGCCTGGCTACTGGCTAAGTCAAGATACCTTTCCCTCAAAAACACTTACACTTGCTAGCATCCCAGCAGTCAGTGTCATGCAGGATAGGAGGTCTGCATCTCTCCTCATTGGTCTATGTCTGCCCCTTCCCCTAACTCACTCAGCTTTTTTCTCACTACCCTGCACAGTTGCATCTCATTCAAAGTTCTGCTACTTCTGTGTCTTTCTTTCAAATCAGGTTTTGTACCAATGTAGACTGATTCCCCACTAAGAAACCTGCCTCGCAACTGATTTTAAAACTTTTTTTCTGGCTATAGTTCTCAGGATGGGGTTCAAAACCCTTGGCTCAGTAGTAGTCCAGGCCCCAGTTGGATACCTAACTAGTTTACAATCATGATAGCCTATCTTTCTTCCCCTTGCTCTCCCAAGAAAGACTGTCCCCAAATACAATCCTTACATCTGTGTTCACTCTGAATGCCCTGTCCTACTCTCTAGGTTCTGTTTTCTCAAAGCCCAAGGGCATTGTCCCGTCTCCCCACCCAGGCTTCACATTTTGTCTTGTTTCTCCCTCTGTTTATACCCCCAGATGCACCACCAACCCTGCCCATCTTGCTCCCCCATTTTGTATCTCAGGAGTGAAGTGCAGTGATGGCTCCTTACTCTCAAATACTGAACCCACTGTGGCTTTCTTCCACAAACACCACTCATATAAACAGCTTTTAATTTGGCATCATTATTTTGCCTGTGTATGCATGTATGAGAGTATGCCGTGCTCACCCGTGGGTGTCGGCTCTCTCCTTCCACCATGTGTGTCCCAGGATTGACCTCAGGTTCTCAGGTTTGGTGACAAGTGCCTTGACTTGCAGAGACATCGCACCAGCCTGTAACCTTTCACTTGCTTCAAGCCGGGATTCTAATAAGTTCGCACCCCTTTCTTTCATGTATTGCTTCAACTCTTCCTGGACCATGTGGAAAGCTGCTTAGGAGGGAACAAGAGACGAAACTAGAAAGACTCCCAAGGTCTCACTATTTTCTTTATTTTGGAAATGAAAAGGCCTAATTTCTCCTATCTGTTCTCCTATATGTAAAATAAGGATGATGTCCCTGCTATTTCTACCTCACTGGGTTCATATAAGGAATAATCAAGTTCAGTACTTTGGAAATACAAAATATGGTACTTTATGCATATAAGCAGTTGTCACTGTTTGTTAGGATCCTAACAGCTGCCCTATTGTCTGATGGACGAACACCACTCTGAAGGGAGGCAATGGCAATGAGGCTATGGCATCTGAAAAAATAGTAAGGAAAGATACCTGAAAATGTAAAGAATTATCAATAGACAGGAACATTCGGAGTGATTGTGTTGCTGTGCAAAGAATGTCCAAGGGCCAGCAGGATGGCTCAGTGGCTAAAAGAGCTTGCCTTGAGAGCCTACAACCCAGAACCCCTGCGAAGGCAGAGGGAGAGAACTGACCCCCAAAGCTGTCGTCTGACTTCAGTGTGCACACAACCGTACACTAGAGTCTGCACACGCATACACTCACGTGCACACACATAATGATGACGATGATAAGAAAATATAAAATAAAAGAATACTTACATTCATTTTAAATGCAAATCTTGGTAAAATCTTGAAAGCACACAGTTGGGAATGTCCAGTTCTGGTGTTGTTAATGGGGGAGGCATGCCACATGCAACTTGTAGGAGTTAGTTTTCCCCTTCCACTGTGTGAATATCACAGTTGACAACAGTGTATGGTACCCTCTGCGTGCCAGTATTTTGGTCCTGTTCAGCCTTGCTCAGAACTGAAGAACTAAGTGTAATGGCCTCTGCTTGCTTACTTCCTGACTCACAGGGGTCACTACAAAGGGATATGTCAGCTTTCAGGATGTGACTTAGAAAGAGTTTCTATGGGGACTGAAAAAATGACTTACTAGTGTTCTAACAGGTAGACATACTGTCTGAAGTTTTGTGTAAATATAGAGGACCTAGCTCAGTGGCTTCATGTTGTTCAGTGGGGTAGAAGTCCCCTTCATCTTCAGGTGCATGTAGCTTACATACAGCTCATTTACTATGTAGATTTACATTTGGATGCTTAACTATGAACATAATGCGTAAGTAATATGTAGCAGCAATATAATATGCATTTTACTTTGGAAACTTAAAATACATATTTTTAAATCATATAAATTTAAATTATAATATCTATATTTTAAATTATATACATTTAAATTATAATAAGTATGTCATACATTGAAGACAACTTCCATTTTCAATTCAGAAGAAAAAGAATTCCTGCCTAAAACAATTTGATGGGAAATTAAATGCAATCCATAAATGTCTCTGTGGTTCACGTGAACTGCAGGTATATGGTGTATGGGAAGTATTGAGTATTTAATTCTTTTGGCATTATAGTTATCGACAAGTGCCTATTCTCTGTAGACTTTAGAAATATGTTTTAAGAAGAAAAATCATAGTCAGTTGACAAGAAAAGACTATAAATAGCCAGTCAAAATGTATCTTGATTTTCTTTTTTTATATATATTTTTTGTTTTTATTTTACATATCGATCCCAGTTCCCTCTCCCTCCCTCCCTCTTTCCCTCTCTTCCACTCTCTTATGCCTCCTCCCACCCTTCTCTGCCACCACCCCCCACTCCACATGTATGGAAATGCCCTCCAGGAGGGGTCATCTAAATCTGTCAATTTCATTTGAAGTAGGGAATAGGACTTTTCTCCTGTCTCTAGGTTAAGGGAGTATCTCTCCATAGGGGATATGCCCCCAAATTCCTTTTGTGCACTAGGAATACATCCTGGTTCCACTGTCTGAGGTCCCTTAGACTGCTCAGGCCTTCTAGCTGAGACCCACGTTTAGGGGGTCTGAGTCAGTCCAATGCTGGATTCCCAGCTATCAGGCTGGGGGCCTTTAGCGCCTTCTTGTTCAGGTCAGCTGTCTCTATGTGTTTCTGCAGCCTGGTCTTGTCCTCCCTCTCTGCATCTGGATTCCAGTTCGGCTCAGTGTTTAGCTATGGGTGTTTGCTTCTGTTTCCATCAGCTACTAGATGAGGGCTCCATGATGGTGGATAAGTTAGTCATTGATTTCATTATCAGGGAAGGGCATTTATGGTAGCCTTTCTACTGTTGCACAAATTGTTAGTTGGGGTCAGTCTTGTAGACCTCTAGGTTCAGTTTTCTCTTCAAACCTATAATGGCTCCCTCTTTTAAGGTCTCTCTCTCTCTCTCTCTCTCTCTCTCTCTCTCTCTCTCTCTCTCTCTCCTGTCTTCTATTCCTCCCCTGACTCAATCTTCCTAGTCCCACGTGCTTTCCTCTGCTCCCCTTCTCTTTCTCCTAGCTTCCTCTCCACTTACTGCCCTCCCGCCACTCCCCATATGCCCTGGAGATCTTGTCCCTTTCCCCTTCTGTGAGGGACCTTATATGAATCTTTTAGAATCCTCCTTGTATCCTAGTTTCTCTGGCGGTGTGAATTATAGGCTGGTGAGTGTCTTGATTTTCTTGTACAAAGCTTATGGAGTGGGAAAATGAGCTCTGTGTCTCACTACGCCCAGCTGTCATTTGGAATCATGCATTCTCCCATTTCCCCTTCTCTGCTCCGTTCCCTGCTTGTCTTCTCTGCTTCTTTTTGCCTGGACTCTGCTTCTTCATAGTTCTACTGGTCTTCCTCCCTCTCTACATCCGGGGTGTTCCAAAGTGGACATCTGACGCAGGCTCAGTAGGTGTCCAGTAACGATGTGTGTTGGGCTGAGCTCTACAGTCAGTTCATCAATAGCATCACACTGTAATTGACTGAGATGATCTAGGCTCTGCTTCACCTTGTACATGGTACCTTATCTGAGGAGTCTCTCAGCCTACCCTGTGAGCAAAGCTAACTGCCAGAGAATACAACCACCCCAAGTCATGATGTCAGAGTCACCTTTAATTATAAGAGCCTGTGAGTGCCAACTTAAGATGAGATCCAACTAGCTGGGGTTTTGTGATTACTGTATCAGGTGTTTTCACACATATCATTTTATTTATTTCTTGTAACAAACCAAGAAGCATTTTGCCATGGTTCACTAACTTGGGATTAATTATAAACCAAACCACTATTTTATGTACCACTAAGACTGAAAGAAAACTTCCAATTCCGTTTTGACAGAATATATATTCTTTTTTTTTTTTTTTTTTTTTTTTTTTTGAGTGGGTTCTCTGTGGCTTTGGAGTCTGTCCTGGAACTAGCTCTTGTAAACCAGACTGGTCTCAAACTAATAGAGATATGCCTGCTTCTGCTTCCCAAGTGCTAAGACTAAAGGCATGTGCCAATGCCTGACTCGACAGAATATTCTTATCACTTGGGTATTTTTTGTTGTTGTTGTTGTGCATGTAACAAAGGAACCTTCTTAAACTACAAAGGCTCATCATATATCATTCCTGTACATGGGGTATAAGGAAAATTAATTCACTAGGATATTCTGAGCATTCTTTACCTTTAGAATCTGGCCCATGGGAGTGGTTTTCTACCAAGTTGTTCAAAGGTGCCCGAGTCTTTTCACTTTCTATCTCAGGGCCTTCTACGTCACTGCTGGCTCTTCCATGGCCTCTGAAAGATTCCACAGTTGTCTCTGATCTTCTATTAAAGTTTTAATTTCTACAATATGTTTTTTATCTTATCAGAGGTTACAGAAAATTTTCCACTGACAATCAAGAATCCCATCCCCTCCTCAAAATATTCTTAAATGATCATGAAGACAAATTGGTCTTTATAGAATAATGATATATTTACATATGTGTGAGCACTGAGTGGACACTGTGAGACACCACCAACTGCAAGGTATTAGGATGGCAGAACCAAGTCTTCCAATCAACTGAAACGGGCACCATCTAGATCAGCAGATGAGGCTCAAGCTATCTTACCAGATTCTCTGGGAGAGAAAAGGGAAGGGAATTAATTCACTGAGCATTCACTTGCTTTGGTGTCTGAGGCATTGTGTTACGTTGCATTACAACTAATGCCCAAGAAAAGTTGGTATGATTTTGTACACTTGTGTGTGCATATGTGGAGGGAAGGGAGAGTGTACAGGCACTTTGGCACATGTGGAGGTAGAGGTCAGAGGTTCATCTTGGTGCTGCCTTAGTTACTTCTGTATTGCTGTGATAGAGCATGATGGACATGACCAACAGCAACTAGGGATCCCTCATCCTCTCTCCCTCCTCATTGCAGGGATTGTAGATCTGTTCTTTGCCTAGTTTTTGCATTAAGTGTAACACAAATAGAGTGTCTCAGACACTGTAGCAACTGAATGGTTGCTAGGAGTTCAAACTGAAGTTCTCATGGTAACAAAGCAAGCACTTAACCAGGACCCTCCATCTCTCCAGCTCAGGCACAACCCTTTGAAATGCATTTCATTACAGATGAGAGAACTGAGGTTTAGAAGATTAAATTATTCGTCTGTCACCATAGATTACTAAAGGCAGAGCCAGCACCTAGGTATCTGTCTTAGTTATGTTTTCTATTGCTGTGAAGAGACACCCTGACCACAGCAACTCTTATAAAGGAAAACATTTAATTGGGGCTGGCTTACAGTTCAGAAGTTCGGTCCATTATCATCATAGCAGGGATCTTGGCAGCATGCAGGCAGACATGGTTCAGGAGAAGGAGCTAAAAGTTCTTACATTTTGACCCAAAGGCAGTAGGAAGTGGTCTGAACATAGCTGGAACATATGTGAGACCTCAAAACTTATCTTCACTGTGACACACCTCTTTCAACAGGGCCATAGCCACAACAAAGCCACACCTCCTAATAATGCTATTCCCTATGTGCTTATGGGGTCAATTACATTCAGATGATCACCGTGTCTTCTTCTGAGATAGACTAGTCCATCAAAGTTGGAAAGAAAGGTAACTAAGACATGGAGGAAGCATTCTTTAACCGAACAGCATAGGGATGCACATGCATGTGTGGGTTCAGTTCTCTGTCTGAGGTCTGATGAACAATGGAATCCAGACTCTAGCTTGTTGCCTTTCACCCCAGGCAAGAGGTCAGCCAAGATAATTCCATAGCTCTGCATGAGATTCAAGTGTTTGTTTGATGAGGTTCACTTTCCAGCTCCTCACACCCAGATGTTCCCAAGGTATAGCTGTAGGAAGCTGGGACATTTGCCTTTTCCCCTAAGTCCCAGCAGACAGTGCCCAGCTTTATACTATATCCTTGTAATGGGAGCTGTGTAAGGATGAGGCTGTCCACACTGGCCAAGCCTCCCTTCCCTGCTCTGGGAGACCCCCTCAGGCAGCTTTAAGCAACTGTGAGGAGCTACCACATATGGAAAAAGAGCCAATAGTGGGATGGTTCCACATGTCATTTTGTTTAGTTCAGTGAAATATTTTGTTTCCCCAATTCTAATGAGGATCCTGAGAGTTGAAGTCTAAGTGACACAACAGTAGTGTTCATATAGTGAGCTCACGGCAGCTGAATGAGGTTTGATGGTGTGCAGACTTCTGTCTGTCAGACAGTGAGTGTATGTACCTTACTACTGGGATACGGGGACACCTAAGGCTGGGTCATATATGCTGTAATGGCCAAAGATCCCTTCTTAACCCAAGGTCAACCTTAGGGATGCTGTTCCTAAGGCAAGGTCCACCTTTTAAAAAACTGTTACATTTATTATTTTTATCTGGGGAGCTATGCCTACCACAGTGTGTGTGTATGTGTGTGTATGAGGTTGCTGGACACTTTTTGGAGTCAGTTCTCCTCTTCTACCACCTAAGTCCCAGAGATTAAACCCAGGTTGCCACACTTGCTGGCAGGTGCTCTTACTTCTGAGCCATCTCACCTGCCAGCCCGCTATCTTTTTCTCTTTTTTTATTTTTTTGATGATACTTGTTTATTTGTTGTTTTGAGGATAGGGTCTCTCTTTGTGGTTTGAAACTTGCCAAGAAGGTGAGAATGGCTGACCAGCAACCCCAGGAATCTCCCTTCTCTGCCTCTCCACTGCTGGAATTACAATCATGTGCCACCCGATCTGATTCTTCATGTAACTTCTGGGAACCGAACTCAGTCTGTTGTGCTTACAAAACAAGTACTGACTAAACTATCTCCTCAGCCCTGAGTCATATAAATTTTTGCTTGGTTGGTTTTGAGACAAAGTCATTCATATATACCTGGTACATCTTTCCTGATAGGGGACTAGTGGGCTTGGACTGTAAAAGAAAGGTAGCTGAGCAAGCCAGAGGGAACAAGCCAGTAAGCAATCTTCCTCCTAGCTGGTCAAGAACTCCCCAGCTTGGCTAAAGCTTTCAGTCTGTATACCACAACATTCCCAGTGCTAGAATTCTTACACGTGTGTGCCACCATGCCTGGCAGGAAAGTCAGATATTAAAAAAAAAAAATCAGATGATCTACCAAAACCAAGAGAGCTGGCTTTGGCTTTGCCTCTGAGATCATTTGCCTGGGATTCATTCTTGATACTAAATAAACCCTTCCTGTTCATCCACGGCCTTCTTCATGACCAGCTGCTGCAGCAGCGAACCAATCCAGACTGTCTGGAGCCCGGGCTGATGCCCCAGTTCACTGTTACTCACACCAAGTGTTCTGGTGAGTAGAGTAGCACACAAGGCAGCTGGCAAGCTGAAACAAGTGCCGAGGCGCCTGTACAAAGGCAGGGCCCTCTCACTTCCAGACACCACACCCTGGGGCTTCCCTCAGGCGGCTTTGTCACCTGCCTTCACACTCTCATTGACTCCTATGCAAGGACTGTTGCTGTTGTTTTCCCAAGCATAGGCCCCTAAGCACATCATGTTCTACCATGAAGTCTATCCCAGCCCCTGTTATTTGAAACAGGGTCTTCTTCCTGTGTAGCTCAAACTGGCCTGGAATTCACTATTGTACTGTGCAAGAAATTCTGTTTGAGGGCCAGTGAGATGGTTCAGCAGGTAAATTTGCAAGCCTGTCAATCCAAGTTCTATTCCTGGAAACACAATGGGAGGAGAGAACTCCCCAAAAGTTGTCCTTTGACTTCCATGCATACTCTGTGACACATGGGTCATCCCATGTATCCAACTTTGTTAAATAAAATACAATTTAAAAAGAAGAAATTCTGCTTGAAATAATTAAGCTCTGTGTTTCTGGTCACTCTGTTATAACCCCAAATTGTTGCTAGGCAACTGTTATCGTGAGGGAGCATGTGCCTGGCAGTTGTTACCTGTGAAAGCTTAGTTCACTGCTACAGTTCTGAGCCAAGCAAGGCAGGAATCCATCCTTCTACCCATCTTCCTATGTACTCTGTCCCTGCTCAGTGAATGCTGATACAGAGTTATCCAGTAGTTCTTCTTTTAGGTAATTGATCTTCAAGGACTGGCTGAGGATTTTCGGGAGGTGAAAAATAGTTACAAGTTATGGAACCATCGGGAATTTGTTGGGTCAAAACAACATTATTTTTAGCATTAAGCATCATTTTGAGGACTTACTGTCTCTCAAGCACTGAATCCAGTAGGTAATTTTCTTCTAAGCTATTCAATAGCCATATGTAGATATTAATATTTCATTTCAAAGATGAAGACAACGTAGTTTACAGAGGTTAGGAGTCCAGAGCTACATAGCAAGGAATCAGTATCAGGATTCTAGGATTCTTGTCATAGTAGCTCAGCACTCATTTTCTGTTTTCTGGGTTTTTTGTTTGTTTGTTTGTTTGTTTGCTTTACCTCTCATAACCCAACTTATTATAGGGAAGAAACATGAATTCTGATGGTTATTTGGAAGGTATAATGTATATAGGAGGTGGTTTACTGAGGCATGTCATAGCTTCAGCTGTCAACATGACACAAACCAAGTCATGTGGGAATAGGGAACTGATGGGGGATGTCCTTCTTTATGCTGTGAATATAAATTTCTCTTATTGTTTGATGAATAAAGCTGTTTCGGCCGATGGACAGGCAGGATTTAGCCAGGTGTGAAATCAAACAAAGATAGAGAAAGGTAGTAGGCAGAGTCAGAGAGACACCACATAGTTGCCAAGGAAGCAAGAGGCCTGGGCATCACCAGTGGGCCAACACCACAGGAAGATAACAGATTAATATAAATGGATTAATAATTAAGAATGAACTAGCCAATAGGAAGCCTGAATCATCTACCAAACAATTTATAATTATTAAAAGATTCTGTGTGTTTATTTGGGACTGACTGCTGCAGAACTGGGCAGGACAGAAACTTCTATCTACAGGGAACTGAAGAATTACTCAGTTTGGCCTATGACCATGTATTTGGGGACATTTTATGAATTGCCAATTGATGCAGGAGGGCCCAGCCCAGATGCCTGGAGTACACACACACACACACACACACACACACACACACACACACACACACGGGACAAGCAGGCTGGGGCTGTATAAGAAAGGTAGCTGAGAAAACAAGTGAGCAGTGTTCCTCCATGGTCATTGCTTATGTTCCTGCCTTGGCTTGCCTCAATGATAGATTATAACTGGAAGCCAAATGAAAATTTTCCTCCCCAAGTATCTTCTGGTCAATATTTTATCGCAGACAACTAAATAAGACTGGTATAGGTCATTGTCTATGACCTAACTCCTAAACTTATGAAATAGTATCTTGATTTCTACTTTTGTTGACTGACTTGGGTACTAGCAGTTGAGCCCAGGGCTATCCCTCCAATGCCTGTTCTTTATTTTCATAATCCAGATACTTCCTACCCATTCTATTATTTCAGAAAGTCCTTTCCATTACAAAACGGGCAGAATCAGAACTGATCATAAGATTTTTAAGGTTTCCTAGTTAGTGTTTCTATTGCTGTGATAAGCACCATGACTTAAAGCATGTGGAGGAGAGAGTTTCTTTCAACTCATAACTTACAGTCCATCATTCAGGGAACTCAGGGCAGGAGCTCCAGGAAGGAACCTGGAGGCAGGAACTGATGCACAGGCCATGGAGGAGTGCTGCTTACTGGCTTGCTGGGTATGAGTTTCTTACCCTGCTTTCTTAATGCACCCAGGACTACCTGCCCCCACAGTTGGCACTGCACACTTCCCATATCATTCACTAATTTAAAAAACTCCCCACAAGTTTGTCTACAGGCCAATCTTATGGAAGTTAGATTGTGATTCTCTCTTCTCAGATAATTCTAGCTGTGTCAAGTTGATGAGAGAGGAAATGGGGGGGCAACCAGGATATAAAATAATCCCAAAGATAGCAAGTTATTAAAAAGACTGAACAGAGATGCAGTCAACTTCTGGGCTCTACTCTGACACTGTGGAAACAGAATTTAAAGTCAAATACTTCCTTAAACTTGATGTTCACCACACATATCCAAAGAACACATATAACAACAACATTGTAGCCATAGCAATATGATTTATTTCCAGGAAAATTGTTCAAATTCAAAACAATTGTCTTCTCTCATTAATAGAAACAAGTAAAAAAATCCCATCAGTGTTTGTTTTTCACTGGTCATAATGCTTGGTTACAGCAGAGCAACAGCAATTCCAGCATGGACCAAAGAGAAGTACTGCCATCATAGACAGTCTGAAAGCAAATGGGTTCCTGTTGACCTAGAGGAACACAGCACAGAGGATACTACCTGTCATATGAGCTGTGCCAAGCAAGACTGAAGTGGAAGCCTGCCTCCTGCAGGTCTGTGTGATGGTGCAGCATCAACCAGAATATTATATGCTAAAGAAGGTCATGCCAGTGTGTGTGACACTATTGCTGGGGAGAGGTGATGTCTACTCAACCTTAGATAGGGAACAGACAACAGACCAAGTAACAATATCACCAAAGTCCAAATTGATGAACCAATGAGTTTAGAGGGGTTACTTCCAGGAGTGTGGAGGGGGGTTACTTCCAGGAGTGTGGACGGGGGTGGGGGTTACTCCAGAAGTGTGGATTGGGGGTTACTTCCCGGAGTGTGGATGGGGTGGGGGGAGTTACTTCCAGGAGTGTGGATGAGGGGTTACTTCCCGGAGTGTGGATGGGGTGGGGGGAGTTACTTCCAGGAGTGTGGATGAGGGGTTACTTCCAGAAGTATGGATGGGGGGGTTACTTCTTGGAGTGTGGATGGGGGGGTTACTTCCAGAAGTGTGGATGGGGGTTACTTCCTGGAGTGTGGATGGGGGGTTACTTCCCGGAGTGTGGATGAGGGGGTTACTTCCAGGAGTATGGATGAGGGTTATTTCCAGGAGTATGAGCAACTCAAGGCAACAGCATCACCAAAAGTCACCCTGCATGACTGATGACTCACAAAAGTTGGACCACTGGCACCCTGCACCACTTGCAGGCAGCCTTATAGGTGGCCCCTCTCTACACTTTGTTTGATCAGTCTTCTCCCCCAGCAGTTATTTCCCTTAGACCAAGGATAGGGCAGCTCTTTAGTCCTCCAAAATCTTAACTGCCTCAGATACATAAAGTTTGTCTCTTGGGTCTCTTGAGTCCCCATTGTTTCTGGGAAGGAATAGTGTAATTCAGAAAAACATTGCTAAATAACACCAGTCTTACTCAAATGTAGAATAGTTCTGGAGGCAGAGAGATTGCATCACTAGGCATTCAATGAGACAGAAAGGCCAGAACTAGAAGACAATAGCAAACTGAAAAGTCAACACTATTCCCTGCAAGAATAATCTCAGTTGCTGTCCATCCCCAAGAGCAGCATGCTCACTCTCCCTTACACACAGACATGAAAACTGAGGCTCAGGGGTGAAACATCTCACTCGTGGAAGCAAAGTTCTGAAAATCTAACCCCAGACTCTGTCTTTCGAACTGCTCTGCTGCACAGATCAACCATTCAAAGGGCACAGATTCTTATTCAAGTTCCCACATTGTCCTGAGTGACCCAACTTGGGTTCCTGGGTTACAGGTTCAATGAGGTTTCCATTCTACCAGGCTGGCTCTGTCTGACAGGAAGGGTCAGAGGAAATTAAGATGATTGACACATCTTTTTTAAAAAGATACATGTATGTATGTGCATGCACGCGCACGTGTGTGTGTGTGTGTGTGTGTGTGTGTGTGTGTGTGTGTGTGTGTGTTTTCACAGAAGTCAGAAGAAATACCCAGGAGTTGCAGTTAGATACAGGGAACTGTGATGCTCTACAAGCAGTAACGTCTAAGCCCACTTTCCAGCCCTCCAAAGGCATCTCTTAAAATAAGCACACTTTAAGTCCAAATTAAAAGCTTCCTCAAAACTCTTCCCATTGGGGCAAACCCCACAAAACACTTGAAGGATGTATCTAGGCTTTGATGGGGTTGTAATTTGAGCTAGTTACTTGCTAGAGCTCAAAGTTAGCCCTAGAACTCTTCTGAATGCAGATCACTGAGACTGGAAACAAGGATTGATGTATACTCCTTCTAATGTAATCAAAGAATAATAAGGATATAAAATGACTACATTCCTTATACCAGTTCTCTTTGCTGGCCTTGTAGATAAAAATATTTAGATTTAAAACAGATGTTTGGGCAGATACCTGCTGAAGACACAACTCAGAAAGTTCTGTGAGCTGGGATATAAACATAAATGCTGGACCAGAGAGATGGCTCAGTGGTTAAGAGCACTGGGTACACTCCAAAGGAACCAGGTTCATTTCCTAGAATCTACATGGCAGCTCACAACCATCTGTAAATCCAGTTCCAGGGGTTCTGACACCATTTTCTAAACAAAAACTCTAGGGTCAGCTTTGATGGCATCACTGTTTCAGCAGGATTAAACCTCAGTTCGTACACCTGCTGGGTCAGCAAGCTTGAGCAGGTCATGTGACCATTATGAGTCTCGTTCTCATCTAAAATGGTGCCTATAGGGGCCTCAACCCTGGCTGAAGTTATTACAGTGGATGACTTCTGGGGGTGGAGAGTTAGTCTTCTTTAACAGTGTGACCCCTTGTAGATCAGTCATCTCCAGTGAGAAGCCCTGCATCCATGAGTATATGGGTAGCACAAGACAGATTTAGTGGATTATAAAAAAGAAAGAAGAGCTTGCAAATCTGGGAAGGGGTGGGAAGAGAGTGTGACAAGTTAGGGGGAGGACTGGTGTTAGGAGTAGGTTTCCCCCTGCCGGCCCAGCCCCCAATAACACACAGAGACGCTGTACTAAATATAATTCTGTTGGCCAGTTACTAGGTTCTTATCGGCTAGCTCTGTTTTAAGTATTAACCCATTTCTATTAATCTAAGTACTTCCACGTGGTCTTATCGTACCGGAGAGAGGGGCTGGCATTCTTCTCTCTCTGTCCTCCATCTTGTATCTCCCCCCTACTCCTTCCTCTCTCCTCCTAGTCTCCTAGCCTTGCCTATCTTTCTTTCCTATTGGCCAACAGTGCCAATGCGAGAAATGTATTTACAGAATGACATTTCCCATCAGAGTGGGGAGTGGATGTAATCAAATACATTGTATGCATGTACATAATTCTCAAAGAGTTAGTTACAACATTGTATTAACAATGGGCTGATGTTTCACTGGCCAAGCTGTAGAGGATGGAGTCTGGTGCTCTCTTGGCCCTCCAGCCCTGTTTCTGCTTTTCCTGTGCTAACGCCTCTTAAGTTTTTGAAGCTTCCCAAACATCCTATAAGTATTTCCTCACTTTCCTAGAATGATATTCCCTATTTCTTCCCTAGAAAGAAAAACAAACAAACAAAAACCGATAAGCCCACCCTCATTCTTCCTTGACTGGGTATTACTTTCCCGAGCAGTCTTCCACGTTTCCTCTATGCTCCCCATTGCTTCTAGCGGTCCACTGCTAGAGTGCTCATTAATTTTCCTGATAAGCCAACATATTTTTCTCCTCACTCAGCTCTTTGAATGTATATAAGTACTTGGTGTCCATCACAGAGCCTGTCACGTGATAGACAGTTAGTAATTGTTGAATTGATGAACTAGCAAATAATGAATTCCAATATAAATTCTAAGCTATGCTCAAGAAAGTCTTCTAGAGGCTGAGGATATAGCTGGGTAGTAGAATGCTTGCCTTTCACATGACCTTAGATCAATACCTGTAATTCTAGCACTTGAGAGTCAGAGGCAACAGGATTAGAAATTCAAGGCCTTTAAAGCTTTGGAATTATAGTCCAAGGAGAATTAGACACAAAGGTGAATATAGATCATTCTGTGATGGAAAGAGATTCTTAAGGCCAGTAGAAGGAGACCAGGGAATGCCCCAGCTTGCACTAGGGAAATTCTATGCAATTTGAATGCTGACTTAATGTCTCAAGTTCTCACTGATAATTTGTCATGTAGTAATATTTGGATAGAATGTGCTAGGAGATATGCTCATGTGAAAGCATGAAGAATAACTCTTGGGTACTCTTCTTTTTATACCTCACACACTAGACCAAGTGTCTGTGGGAACACATTCCTTTCGTGGTTCATAAGGAACATCCAATCCTCAAGTAACTAACTCCCTGTAGTGGAAACAGCTAAGAGCTGAATATGGAAATCAGCCCACTCACCTAGTTCAAAGCTCCTCAGGCCTGGAATGTGCTGGTGGGCACACAGCAAGGTGCATGACAGAGCTGGAACCCATTTGGTACCTGTGTGTTGTTCTAGCTGAGAACTGGCTTGAATGTAAGGAAAGGCCAAGCCTTTGTTCCATATTCATGGCAAGTCTACCCCTGCATCAATACCTAATTAAGCATGATAGAAACAGGGCCACCTTGCAGGTGGCCACACCAGGAGCTGGCACAGCATAGGCTAGAACACTTTTTCCCTAAGATTCTGTAACTGTGCACTCCCTTAGTAATAGCTCAGAGTATATAATCATTTCTCCACCATACAAAATGGGGCAATTTTGTGCCCCTTATTCTGAGTTTAGCAAGAGGCATTTAAATCTGCCTGATACCTGAAGCACCACAAGTGGGTTGCATTGCTTTCCATATTTGAAAAAGAAAAGGCAGGGGAGTGTCTTTGTTAAGGTTTTTATTGCTGTGAAGGGGCACCATTACCACAGCAACTCTTTTAAGTTTCAGAGGTTTAGTTCTTATCATCATGACAGGATATGGCAGCGTGCAAGCAGACATGGTGCTGGAGCTGAGAGTTCTTACATCTTGATCCACAGGCAACAGGAAGTGAACTGAGGCACTGTGCATGGCTTGAGCACGGGACCTCAAAGCTACCCCCACAGTAACAAACTTCCTCCAATAAGGTCACACCTCCTAATAGTGCCACTCCCTATGGGGAACATTTTCTTTCAAACCACCACTGGGGGATCCTGAGCTCTTTCCCAGAGAGTGTATGGAACACTATAAATCCTGTGCATGGCATTTAGTGTAGTGTAATGCACAGTGGTGGCATCCTGATGTTACTTTATTGCAGGCAGGGTGCAGATACACCATATGGCAGGAAGTGGGAGGGTGGAGTGGGTGCAGAGGGCAGCTTCATTGATCCCTTTCTCTTTCCTCAGACTAAGGTGTACTTATTGGTTTGCCTTGTTCCTTTCAGCATTCTTGACCTCCCACCCTGCAATTCTCTCCCATTCTGGGTTTTCCTTAAACACCATTATTCTTGCAGTATTTGGGACTGTAAACAGCAGTGTACAGAGACAGACCTTTACTCTCCTGGGTGGATTTTTAGAATATCTTTGATGTACCTGTATTATTTACATTTTATGCTTATGAAATGTGCTTTTTAAAGCATACATATACTATTTCATTTAGTAAACACATTTGTCATAATCTATTAACAAGATATTGGATTTTATATATATATATATAAATATATATATCCTTCCAATTGTTTCATGAATATCTAGATGCAGAAGTTCTTGCTCTGATAGGACTGGAAATATGGCTCAGCAGTTAAGATTCATCATGTTCAGGTCCTAGCACCACATCTGGCTAATCAAACTGTCTATCACTCTGTCTCCAGGAGATCTAATGCCCTTTCTGGTTTCTTGCAGACACCTGCATCTACATGGCATACATGCACACAAACACAAATACATACACATATATAAAAATAAATCCTTAAAAGAGCTCACCACTGTTCAGATTATTTGACGTTCAAAAGGTGTCTGTATGCATATTCTAGAAAACGCTGCCTTAGTTTTGTGTGTAGAAGGAGGAAATCTGGATCTAGTACTAAATACTTTGCAGATATTCCAGTCCTGGTAAGAAACGCTGGGCATGTCTTCATTTTCAATCCAATCTTCCTCACTCATTACCTCTTCCCTCAATTCTTTCCCCATTTCAGGTACTTGGCAAATCTGTCTCTTAGGCTGTGATCTCCAAAAAGAACCCCAAGACAAGAATTCAATATTCATGTCTTGTCTGGGGAGGAACTAATTTTTCCCCCATTTTTTAATTTAAATTTGAAACAAGGTTGTTTTACATATCAATCCCAGTTCCCTCACCATCCCATCCTCCCCTGTCACCCCCACCAAACACCAGCCCATCCCCTTACTACTCCCCAGGGAGGGTGAGGCCTTCTATGGGAAATATTTAAGGTCTGCTGTATCCTTTGGGACAGGGCCTAGGGCCTCCCCCATGTGTCTAGGCAGAAAGAGTACCCCTCTATGTGGGATGGTCTCCCAAAGTCCATTCATATACTAGAGATAAATACTGATCCGTTACTAGAGGCCCAGAGACTGCCCAGTCCTCCTAACTAACACCCACATTCAGGGGTTCTGGGTCAGTCCTATACTAGTTTTCCAGCTATCAGACTGGGGTGCATGAGCTCCCTCTTGGTCAGATCAGTTGATTCTGTGGGGTTCTCCAGCCTGGTCTTGACTCCTTTGCTCATCACTCCTCCTTCTCTGTAACTGGATTCCAGGAGTTTGGCTCAGTGTTTAGCTGTCTCTGCTTCTGCTTCCATCAGATACTAGATGAAGGCTCTAGGATTTCATCATTCTCATTATCATGGAAGGATATTAAAAGTAGCCTCTCCACTATTGCTTAGATTGTTAGTTGGGGTCATCCTTGTAGATCTCTGGGCATTTTCCTAGTGCCTGATTTCTCCTTATATCTATAATGGCTCCCTCTATTATGGTATCTCCTTTCTTGTTCTCCTCTATTTCTTCCCTGTCTCAATCTCTTGAGGGGAAGTAATAAGAGATAAGATTGAAAAGGAGAGTGGTTATGGGTTTACTAAGCCAGCTGTCAGTATGGGTTAACTGGGATCTGATCTCCCAGAAGAACCAGTTACAGCCAGTATAAGTATGTATCTCAGAGCTATCCCATCTCACCTATAGGGAAGCCCTGACTGAGTGAAATCCTGAGAGAATGGGTATTGTTGACATGGGCATAATTGTGACAAGGACCATAGCAATTGTCCTATGGAGGAATGGCATTTTGGAAGTGTATAGAGAAAATGTCCACCATAGCTTTCTCCTCATGGATATTTATGGCCCGAAGACTGCTCCTGAACAGAGACTGTTATTAGACACAGATAACAAGGGGGAATGTTATTACACACAGGTAAACAAGGGGTCAGTTTATTATGCACAGATAAACAGGAAGGCAGGGTTATTGCATGCAGCTGAGCAAGGGGGACAGGGTTTATGGTATAGCTTGATCAAGGGGGTTTAGTAGGAGAGTCTCTCCTCTTCCAGGCCCACAAACAAACAACAGAGTATGAAGGCAATTTGACACAATCCCTGCTTTTATTTTATTGTATTTATTCTATCTCAGATCAGAAGACAGGAACAGAGAGCAGAGGCATCTGCACAGCATGCTAGGGCAGGGATGGCCTCAGAGAGCCTCAGAGATTTCCAAAGCCAAGTATAATCATGGTAGATATGGGTCCTAAGCAATGATGAGAGTTCTTGGATGAAAACCATGTGCCAAAGAGGCAAGGGTGCAGCACACTGTTAGCATGCAGGGAATTTTCTTGTGGGACTGAAGAGTGCTGGACAAGACCAAAAATAGACATGATGATGGCTGAGTGAGCGGGCCAGGCCTAGTGTTGACAGAACAGCCAAGTGGACTAGATGTCTCCCACAGACACCCTAAGCTGTCTGAGAGCTAGGAAGGGACCACAGAAACAAGCAGGCATATTGTTTGGATTAAAAGTTTACCTTGGTAACAAAACGAAGTAAAAGGAGTAAAAATAGGAAAGGGAAAAGTCACAAGTATGCCTATTTTGCTGGTGATAAGCTTCTATGCACAAGACACTAAAAACTCCACCGGAAAACTCTGAGAGCTGATAAACACATTTAGTAAAGTATCAGGATGCAAAACCAACATGGAGAAATTAGCAACCTTTCTATTCAGACAAATATTGAATTTTCAAGGAAAAAAATACAGGGAGAAATCCCATTAATTTCAACAAGCAAACAAACACCTAGTCAGAGATGGGAGACCAGTATCATGAAAACTTTACAACACCAGGAGATAGAAGGACCTCTTGTGCTCACAGACTAGAAAAACTAATATTTTAAAAGCTGTTACATTACCAAGAACAAGTTACACTTTCAACACAATTCCCATCAAAAGTTCAGTTACATTCTTTACAGAACTATAAAACCCCCAAATTCATACGAAAATGCAAAGGATTTCAAATGGCCCAAGAAATCTATGCATAAAGAACAATATTTGAGGAAGCAGAACACCTGATCTCAAACTGTACTACAGAGCCAAAATAACACAAGCAACACGGTATTGGCACACAATGTATGCATGCACATGCACACACACACACACACACACACACACACACACACATCAGACACAAAACATCAATAAAATAGAAGAGGGGATTCAGAAATAAACTCGCACATCTCCAGAGGTCTAATTTTCAAGAAATGTACTAAATTGTACATTAGAAAGAACTTCAACAGCACACTAGGAAAACAGGATGTCAACACGCAAAAGACAAACTCGACCACATTTTTCATCCTGGGCAAAATTCAACTGAAAATATGCCAAAGCCCTGAGACCTAGACGAAAGGAAAACCTAGAAAAATTATCTCCAAGCCTTAATACATGAGCATTCTTTCACACAATGAGGTCTATCATAGAATTACACTGAATTATGGAAAATGAAGACAGGCTGAGAAGATGGGCAATGTTTGCTGACTCACAAGGATGAGGACTGGATGGATCTCAGATCCCCAGAAGTCTGTAAAGCCAGAGGAGGTAGCATGTACACAACTGTAACACTGAAGTCCTGCGGTGAGAGGAGAGGTGGAGACAGGAATGTTCCTGGAAGGTCATGGACCAGCTGGCCTGGAGTGAACAGGAGAGATGAGAACTGACCCCTGAGGTTGTTCTCTAAACACACACACACACACACACACACACAGAGAGAGAGAGAGAGAGAGAGAGAGAGAGAGAGAGAGAGAGAGAGAGAGAGAGAGAGAGAGAGAGAGGACATCTTTATTGTGTTGGAGTGTATTAGTCAAGAGCTCTTCCAGTTCCCAGCATTTCTCTTACACTGTGAAAGAAAAACCATAGGATGGTGACATCAGGCAGATGTAGTTTTAGAATCAAACAGACTATGATTACATACCAACTTAATTCTAGTTCCTAGACTAACTATGACTATGGGAAAACTGACTGCTTTAAATCCTTTTGCATTTCAGTTTCCTTATCTGTATGGCAGTAAGAAAAAAGAGTATAAGCAGAGCCCAATGATACAGACACACAAAAACAGTGAAGTGCACTGTCTTGGGATTCCTATTGCTGTGATAGAACGGCTGCACCAAAAGCAACCTGGGGAGGAAAGGGTTTATTTCAGCTTACATTTTGTAGTCTATCATCCAGAGAAGTTAGGGCAGAAACTCAAGGTCAGACCCTTAAGGCAGGAGCTGATGCAGAAGCCAGGAAAAGTGCTGCTTACTGGCCTGTTCTCCATGGCTTATTCAGCTTGCTTTCCAATTTACCCAGGACCATCATCCCAAGGGTGGCACCACCCAGAATGGGCTGGGCCCTCCCACATCAGTCACCAATCAAGAAAATGCCCTACATGTTTGCCTACAGGACAATCCTAGCAGGCATCTTCTCAACTAAGATTCCTTCTTCCCAGATGACCCTAGCTTATGTCAAGTTAGTATAAAACCCAGCTATCACCTACATTATTGTATGCTAATTTAAACTTTAATTGGAGCCTTCCCCATAAATAAATAAACACACTTTATTTAGGGTCAAAACATGATAGAAAATTACTGTTTCTTTTTTTTTTTTTAATGTGTTTACTTGGTAAGTTTTCACTCTAATGTCTACTGTATGTTAAGCATCCTACTCCTCCCCCCGCCATTTCCCTTTCAGTTGTCAACTTGATAAGATTTAGAATCACCTGAGAAACAGGCCTCTTGGTGGCACTAAAGGGACTATCTAATCTAATCAAGGTTGGAAAACTTGTTCACTCTGGGTGGCTCCACTCCCTAGGCTGGGATCCTGGACTGTACACAAGGGAGAAAACTGAACTGAGCACATTGTTCATGCTATTCCTGGTTACAGATGTGATGTGATCATCTGCTTCAATATCCTGTGGCCTTGACTTCTGTGCCACGGCAAACCATGCCCTGAAACTATGAACCACAGTGAACCCCCTCCCCCTTACATTGCTTTTTTGTTTAAATTCTGCATTTTTACCGCTGCTATAGGACACTAATCTTTTCTCATCTCCCCTTCCTCACTGAGGACTTTGATAAGGGCTGTTTCTTAGGAGGTAATGGTGAGAAGACTTTCCTGGGCTGAAGGTGGCTTCCAGTGATGTCACCATGGCTTGCAGGCAGAAGGAACCGAAACTGATGGGTGGTCCAAATGACGTCATCCAGAAGACATTGTGAAGACTTTGGATAACAAAGGGACACTGTAGACATACAGGGGAGGGGCTCGGAGAATAGTTGGTGGAGAGTCAACTCCTCAGCAAAGTAAGTAACTGTGTTGCCACCTCCTTTGCATTCTGCAAATGCAAGTATGTCAGCTTCAAGGATGACAGAATCTTCCCCAAGCATTTGCAAAGGATAAAAACTGCATTTTCCCTGGCAGTTCTAAGATGATGAGTGAACACTGTATATCCTGAATCTCATAATGTGAAAAACTAAATAGAAGGTGTTTTTGTAGGTATGCTCATATGCCGAAAGTTTCAGGGTTATAGAACATGGTGTTTATTCTTTTTAGGGTACATGTAGATGCTTTAACCTATGGAAAACAGTGCTTTCTTCAACTGATTTGCAAAATGTATTTGTATAAAATGCAAGGTTTGTATGCAGGATGCATTTATACTAAATTGTTTTAAATTACAACATTTCAAAAATTGTTCATTTTTATCACAAATAACAGTCTACAAGTTATTTTTCTGTTATTTTTTTCCTTTGAAGTCAATTGCCCAAATTTCAGAAATATTGCTGGCCATGGACAATATATATCTTGGAAATTTTAGAAATAATTTACCACTATAATATATAAGAATATTACAAGTGCCGGGCATATGGTTAGTGTTCAATGAAAGTTAGCTTTGTCCTTCACTCACTGCATTGCCCGGGCCATCTAGAAAAAAACCTTCACCTTTCCCTCGTCCTTGCCTTGGTATCCCCATCCCTCTCCACATCATATCCTCCATGTCAAGTCTCCCTCAAGTCATGGTATACTTCAGCTAGCTGTCTTAGTCACTGCTGTATTGCTGTGAAGAATCACCATAAGCAAGGCAACTTTTATAAAGGAAAGTAATTGGGGGATTGCTTATAGTTTCAGAGACTTAGTCCATTATCATTATGGTGGAGAGCATGGTGGCTCTCAGGCAGCCATGCTGCTAGAGAAGTAGGTGAGAGCTTTATATCCTGATCCTTAGGCAGCAGGCAGAGAGAGGGACAGAGAGAGAAAGAGGGAGAGAGGGAGAGAGAGGGAGAGAGGATCTGACATGGCTTTTGAAACCTCAAAGCCCATCCCTAGTGACACACTTCCTCCAACAAGGCCACACCTTCTAATCTTTCTCAAACAGTTGACCAACTGGGGACTATGCATACAAATGTTTTAGCCCATGGGGGCCATTCTCATTCTAGTCACAATAATAGTTCTGTTTCAAGTGAACCAGGAAGTAGCAGTGCAGTGTAGACCAAATCCTTTCCCTGAGAAACTCAGTGCAGAGAGGGAGAAAGGCAGTCCATACCTGCATAGATTCAGCTTCATGTATTTAAGTCGACAATTCTGTTTTTAGTCTTGTTTCCCTTCACTAAACTTTGGAAGAACTGAATGGAGCCAACAAAACTGCATCCCTGTTGCCCTCCCCAGCCAGGAGCCCCTGTCTATTCACAATGCAAAACCAAGAAAAGCAATGCTGCGGCATCGCACACTCCTGTGTCCATGTGTGGAAAGTGCTTCAATATGGAAGTTTCTGAGCTTCTCTCTGTGTCCATAATAACTCCTTCTTAAGACCCAGAACATCCCATAATTTGTAATGAATTCCCATCATTAACAACAAAATTGTTACAACTGTCAGTGTGAAAGCATAAAATACTATAGGATATTTGCTTGTTTCCTATAGGTTTTTTTTTAAAAAAAAAAACTGTCAATCATGTTATTTTGTGCTGAATTCTGTCTAGTTTTAAACTTTTACTTTTATGAATGAGGGAGGTGTGTATATGTTGGTGCTCACATCTGTGGAAGCCAGAGGAGGACATCAGGTGTCCTGCTCTGTCACTTTCTATCTTACCCCTTGAGACAGGGTCTCTTAGTGAACTTGGGGCTAGACTGGCAGCACTCAAGCCCCAAGGGAGCCTCCTGTCTCCTCACCTGGTGGTACTGGGGCAATGTGCTTACAGTGACCATATCTGGCCTTTTACTTAGATTAAGGGATCTGAACTCAGGTCCTCAGGTTTACAAAGCAAGCACTCTTACCTGTTAAACCATTTATCCAGCCTCTGAATTCTACTTAGTGAGGAAGATGCCTCACTTCTTCTACTCAGCCAGACCCAGGTTCTGGGCTTCTCCAGCTTCCCAGAGGTTACTCTCTTGTGGATGTTTTATTCCAATGCCACTTCCATCCCACAAACCATAAGGTCAGTTTCTGAGTCACACAGGGCAGTGGTAACTTGAAAAGGGTGACATGCCTCACATCTTAGTTCCTGAGTGGAAACAGGCAATTCCTCAGCTCCTCAGCAAACCAACTTTTCAGCATGAAAAGCAACAGGTCTGGTGGATGGAACGTCGGAAGACAAGAGAAATGAAGAGGTCACCACCAGGACCAAAGCTGGCAGCTGGGGGCAGGGGCACACTAACCCTCCATGCACCAAAGAACAATTCTAGAGCTAGATTCTGCCGAGACAAAGCCCCTTCCATTTTCTGAGGTGTCCTTAGGAATGCTGAACGTGGAGTACAGAAGACAGATGGAGACCTGGGTCTCAAGTGCCTATACGGCTTCTGCAAGAAGAATGCAAACCTTCAGATTCTGTTTTCACGCCACTGGGGGAGCCAAGTGAGAAAGTGGCTAATTCCCAGTGCCAAGACCATTGTTCTTGCAGCAAGGGGAACCAACTCCAGCACACTGAGAGTGCACATTTTACCATGTCAGCTAAAGCAACCCTCCCCACTCTACTCTAAATGTCTACAGAATCAAATTCCTATTTCCTTCAACAATGAACTATGAGAGCTGGCCTCCTGATAGCTAGTCCTTGCCCAGTGCCTGTGTAGGGTCTGGCCCAGGCAGGAACTTATCCATGTGTATGAATAGTTTGAGAGAGAAAAAGGGCACATCCCTTACTAGCATTTAGACACTGAGCAGGTAACTGCCATTGCTACCCAGAGCCACTGTTTTCAAACAATCTCCCTCTTCAGTTCCTCCATTTATGATGGCTTTTCTAGGACTCTGCCAAACCTACAGTTTGGAAGACCTCCTGGGAACAGTTTTGACTTAAGGGGTGACTTTAAGTCATTCATCAGAGCCAAGTGGGGAGCCACTCAGGGATGGCCATTGCTATTAGAACTCTACTACCTCAAATGCAGAGGTAAGGATCTCAGAGACTAAAGACTACTCAACCAGAAAGGGGAGAGATTGGGACAGAAGGGAGCTTTGTTTACAGGAAGATAGGAAAAAGAAAACACACGAAGGTATTTGTTCCTGTAAGTTTTGCTGTTTAAGAACAGTGCTTTGTTTGCATATATTATGGTTTCCAATTTTGTGTCTTTATGAGATTTCTGTGTTTAAGTGTGTGTGTCTATGCATCAATATGTTTCTTGTGCTTTTTCTTTAGTTCTTTCCCCCCCTCTTTTGTTTGTTTTGTCCCATCCTGGTTTTGTTTTTTTGTTTTTGTTTTTTTTTGTTGTTGTTTTTTTGTTTGTTTTCTGTTTTCAAATGAGAGAGAGAAAGAAAAGATGTGGATTGGATAGGTGGGTTGAGGGGAAACTGCTCAGAACATATTTTATGAAAAAGTTAAATCATATAAAGAATAGTGTGTTGATATCTAGTGTACTCTGATGGTCTTTTTCTCCAAGCTGGCCTCCAACTCAGTATGTAGCCACGATGACCTTGAACTTCTGATTTCCTTGCCTCCTCCCCGCCCCCAAGTTCTGGAATCACAGGTTTGCACCACCATGCCAGGTTTGTGTGGTACTAAAGATGGAACCCAGGGTTCCATGCACACTAGGTATGCACTCTACATCCCCAGCCCTTATGTCTATTTTTTTTTTAAGATTTATTCATTCACTCTATATGCATTGGTGGTTTGCCTTCATGTATGTCTGTGTGAGGGTGTGAGATCCCCTGGAAGTGGAGTAACAGACTATTGCTGTTAAATAAGGATCAGGATAAACAAATAGATGTTTATTCAGGGAAAAATGATGAATGCCAGCAAGTTCCACCGGATGCTCTCCTGTCCGAGTCCCGCCAGCAAGAGAGCTTTTCCCGGCTCTTCCTCCGACCTTCTTCCACAGGTCACTTCTGCCCATGGCTCCAACCCCCAATGGGGTGTGGTCAGTGCCACAGAAGGACTATCTCACTACAATTTTCCTTTTAGTCTAAAGAAAAGATTTAGGCTTAATACATAACTATATACAAAACAGTGAATAACAAATGTGCTCTAAGAAAAGGAAAATTGAGAACAAAATGACCTACATATCTAGTCCTAGGGTGAAGGCATAACGGAGTTTACAATAGAGTTGTCCTAAGCTGGAAAACGTAAGTCTAGTACCTAATATATCTAACTAGGAAGAGAGAATAATAGTTGTGATAGTTTAATCTTTAACCTCATCAAGACCTGAGAAGGAAAATAATGATACTAGGGTAGACAGGAAGTGTGGATGGGCAACTTCCAAAGGGTGCAGCAAGGACAGAAACAGCAAGCCACCTGGACAGTCACTCTAGGTCTCACAGCAATGTTGGTACACCCAGTTTTGGCTAAGGCCAAGAGAACTTGACAGACCACAACAACAGCAGGGAGGTAGAATGGCTGTCTTACCCTGACTTGGCATGTAGGTGCTAGGAATTGATCCCCAGTCCTTTGGAAGATCTGCCAGTGCTTTTAACCACTAAGCCATCTCTCCAGCCCCTCTATTCTTTAAAGATTGTATTTTATATTACCACTGGGCAGAGAAACAGGGTTTCTTTCTCAGTTTCCTTGTTTGCAGGTCAGACTCTTTGGGCACATGGAGAAAACTCAGGTGACCTCTGCTTATTATACCCAGACTATAGGAACATTCCACAATGGAGAATTTTTACATCTAAATATAAAATGACTAAAGGAACTCAACAAATGCCAATCTAAGTGACATGTCAAACTTAAAGTAATCAAAAAGACTCAAAGTTGAACTTAAAACATTACTAGAAATCTATCCCTTCTGAGCTCTGAGTGTGAGAGACACAAAGCCACCTGTAGGAATTGTTCTGGAGGTGAAATATGGAATTCTGATGAATCATCAGAGCTAGAATCAAAGCCAAAGCAGTCTCTAAGAAACATGGAACCCTCAGGCAGACAGCATAACATTATTTTTTTAAAAGGGAGATGGGATGTATGTGCAGAGAATTCAAAAGCAAAAGCTGGATTCATCTTTTGGAATTTTCCATATCTTAAAAGAGATTTCATGGCAAGAAACTGGCACTACTTTCTCTTGCTCTTGTAGATCCATGTGCTTAAAATCCAGCACCTTTCCCTGAAGCCCAAAGCAGCCTAAGCAGAGAAACTATGGCACAGAGCACAAGCCTACACCCGGGGATCCAGCCAACTTAACCCAGCTAAAGGTATTGTTAGCAGCATCAACTGCCAGACACACTGTGTGGAGATACTTCTGGCTGATGCCAGCAGCAGACAGTTAAACCTTCCCAGATGAGATGCCTCAGACTTGTGTAACAGCCATAAGCTGTCCTTATCCTGTGCCACTGAAATAAACTTGTTGACACTTGTGAGTCATAATAAAATAAGCAAAACATACAGTTTTGGGCTGGTGTATCACATAATAATAACTGCAAAAGCATGTGTGTCTGCTCTATTCACAGAGAACATCTCTTCAGCCTTCAGCCAAGACCCAGAAATGTAGCCCTTTGGGTTTGAGGAGAGGCTCTTGGGGTTTAAAGTTCCTTTTGCCTTGTTTTTGTCTTGTTGTTTTGACAAAGGGTATCTTGTATCCCAGACCTGCTGTGTAGCTGAGGCTGTCTTTGAAGCCCTTATGCCCCTGCCTCTAAGGCACTGGCAACAGAGATCTGTGATAGCACACCCAGCTTTCAAATGCCTCTTTAAAGTACTTTCAGTCTTGTCTTAATCACACACACACACACACACACACACACACACACACACACACACACAGAGAGAGAGAGAGAGAGAGAGAGAGAGAGAGACAGACAGACAGACAGAGAGACACAGAGAGACACAGAGAGAGACAGAGAGAGACAGAGACTTTGGGAGCTTTCTAGCTTTCTGGACATTATTTTCTCACTTTTCTCCTCTTCCACTCAGGATTTTGCCTTCTCGACCATGTTGAAGTCACCTACCATTCCTTCCTTTAGTATTCCAGCTTCCAAAGGCTGTTTTTATTTTATCTTCATTTTTTTTTCTTGTGAATTTGTGATTCAAACTTTTTTCATTGCTGTTTTAATAGGATTTGTGGGAGAAGTGACATATTCAATTTGCCATTTCTAATTGGAACTTGACCTTGACTTTTAGTATCTTTCCCAAATTTGTGTGTGTGTATGTGGCACACACCATGGCATATATGCAAAGGGCAGAGGGCAGCCTTGCCTGCAGTGTTGGTCCTCACCTTTAGTCTTGTTTGAGACAGGGTCTCTTTTTCTTTCATGGTTGCTGCTACTCACTATTACTACAGGCTAGCTGTTTTCAAGCTTCTGGGAACTCTCCTGTAGCTACCGGCCACCTCCTTAAAGGCACACATTACAGACATTCTATTGTGCCTGGCTCTGTGTGAGTCCTGGAGATTCAAAGTGAGTCCCTCATGCTTGCGCAGCACTGAGCAACCTCCCCAGTCCATTCCAGGATATTTTTACTTAGGGTCCTTTTACTTCTTAAATTACTCAAGCCTGAATGCAGAAAGGTTTAAAACACATCATCAACAGAAAGCTGCCCGCACCATCTTCTGTGACTCTAATGTCTGAGACTCTGAAAGCTCCTCTCCAAACTTGTCTGTGCTAACCAACCATTGTCACCATGGAACTCTGTTCATTGTCGATGTGGCAAAGAGCTATGGAAGAGCAGGGCTCACCTGAAAGGAGAAAACAGCATAGCTATGGAAGACAACCCAGAGAAGATATAAAAACTCTCCAAGAGCTGGCCAGATTGTAAACAATGTGCAGCCAGAATGAAATGTTTGATCACCAGTGGGTTGAGTAGATGGTTTGGGTCACAGGTAAGGAGACTCAACAGTTAAAGGTTCAGTGATATGCCCTCTCTGCCTCTTCAGGCAGGTCCTGTGACTGTTCTGAAGATAGAAGAGTCACCCTGTCTTATTGTCTCTGCTCTAAGAGAGGGCCATGGGTTTCTCCCCATGGTGCACTCTCCTCTAACCGCCCCCTCCCCCGGTCTGAGTAACAGGCTTCTTGTCACCTACTTGCATCAGTTGCCCTCAGTTTCTCTACCAGATCCTCCCCAAACCATAGCCACAGCTATACTTCAGAACCTGCTAATGCTGGCCAGCAATTCTGCTGTATTCCTACCACCCCTAATAAATCCCCCCTTCTCCCTCCATCCCTAACTCATCCTCCCCTTCTTCCCCCTCCCTCCCTAACTCATGCCCCTGTAGCTGGAGCTTCCAGAAGCCATTTGACCCCAAATAAACACATGGATGCTATATTAATTATGGAACTGTTGACCGATGGCTTGGGCTTCTTATTGGCTAGCTCTCTCTAAATTATTAACCCATATCTGCTAATCTATGTATTGCCTTGAGGCTGTGGCTTACCTGTAATGGGACATGTTACTGCTTCTGCAGCATGGTGATTCTTTCTGGTGGGCTTTCTCTGTCTACTTTTCCCAGAATTCTCCTCGTCCTAGACCTGTCTATCTTCCTGACTCAGATAGTGTTTTATTCATCAACCTAAGCAGCCATTCATTGCTCACCTCTACATTTGACCAAGTCATCTCTGTGACAATTAAGTAAATGAGTTTACCTAACTAGTGTAGACCATCAGCTCCTACAAACCCAAAGGCTAAGATTGTCATACAACAACTGAGACCAATAGCAGAGCTCCACCTGCCTGACTTTCAATCTGCCTGCCTGGTGTTTCCACCAATGTATTTTAAAGGTGCTTGGATCCATGGCTCTCTCTGCTCTGCTGCAGTAAAAATGTCAAGGAATTGTCACCATACTGGAACCAAACTTTAGGTAACCCGAATCTGTGCCTCTTAGCCATGGTCACTCAATATTTGGCTTTCAGAGTAAAGCATCCCTTATTCCCATTGCAAAGAAACTTTGAAGGGACCAGACCCTCACCCAGCCCCTGCTTTAGCAGCCATGACAGGCTGCAGAAAAGATACAGCAAGATGTAGGCCTCTGACTCAGCATATGTCTTACCATGCCGGACCTGCCCTAGTCACTAGGAGGTCAGACACCCTCCACATGGCAAGGACCACTCAGAAGTTAGCTGGCAGGACTCTGGAGGTGCTTTACAGTAATGGTGACATGCAGAACATTGCAACCACCCTACAGGCCATAACAACCAGTTGGCCAATCAACACAGGACAGGTCATCCAAGCCTGGAAGTGCACCAGTCCTGAAACTGTTGTACCCCTAGATACTTCCCTTGCTCTCCCAACACAGCCCCTTCAGGTCCTTCTCAGACAAACTGCTGTGTTAGATGGATGAAGGAATTGAGTTAAGACAGTTAACTCATTTAAGCAATAAAATACTCTTTGCTTTTGCATCAGAATGGGTCTCTGGTGATTTGGGGGTTTAGAATTTGGGCACAACAACTTGTGTTTTTACATTGACACCTTCCATTCTTTTTCTATATACTTACAGAAGAGTGAGAACGCACTTTTGTTAGGCAAAGTAAAATCCTCCCAAGCATGTCTGATGTTCCCTGAGCTGATAGTCTCTGCCTTCTAGGGCAAAATCCCTAGAATAAGTTATCAGAGCAAAGAAGAATTAAAACTGTTAATCAGTTGACTTAAAATAGAAAGATCATGTTGAGTCACCTATGTGGGCCCAATGCAATTACAAAAGTCTTCAAATGTGGGTGAATGAGGCACAATGTGAGCCCAACTGATGTGAGAAAGACGTCACTGTCACCTTAACTATGAAAACAAAGGGGTCCACGGCCAAGGAAAACATCTGTAGAAGCTGGAAAGACACTTACAAAACAACATTCCAGAACCTCCAGGAAGTAACAAAACCCAGAAGGCAGGATAATTTTATTCCAGGTGCACGGCTAGAGTACCAAGCTTGGCAGAGGGTGTCGGACTGAACACTTAACAGATCAGCATGAGAAGTAAGAGGAAGCTGCTGCCCTTTATTACAGAGAGTAATGGGCTTATATATCCAAGCCAGGGGATAGGCTAAGCATAGGAGGAAATCATGCACCACCCTTGTTTGATCAACCTTGAGAGCACGGGATTTCTACAGTTGAGTGGGGAGGAAGAGAGCTGTAAGGGACAAGTACTTAAATTTCCCAACAGGTCCTCCTTTTTTATTTGTTAAATGAAGCAATCCCTGTCTTAGGCCAGCTGGGGAACAAATACCTTACCCATCATGGGGAAATGCTCTCATTCCCTGTCTTAGGCGGCATTGATCCCACTAGGAGTTTTCCGTCATTGGTTATTGCTTCTCCAGCATCTGTAGCCTTACTTAGGCTGATTCAGGTTACACTGCCAAGGCCATGAATGCCTGTTGGGTGACACTTGTCTGTGGATTGTACTGGTTGCGGAATCCAGATGCAGGCACTGATACCCAGGACCCTGAGTAGGGATAACACAATAGACTCTGACCAGTGCTGTACCCATTCCCCCCACACGGGACATGAAATTTCATCAATCACTAGCTTTCACAGGATCCACAGGAGTGGCATTAATCACCTTAATAGCGTGACTCAACCTGGTAGTGAATTTGACAAAGGTAACATTCCATCAGAAGCATTAACAACATTTCCAGGAGTCACACAAACAGAATGATAGTAAGACAATTGTTGATGAGTCTCTAAAACCCCTTTTTCAGTCACTTTTCTCTGTAAACAATATTTGGGAATTTGGGCATTGTTCTTTCGAAACTGCTTCCTGCTACTAGGGGACGCTGTCATGGGGATCCTAAGAAGATGCAGAAATCCTGGCTGTAATGGTCTGCAAGACTGTCTTGTCCCAGCTGTTTTGAGTGTTGGATCACCTGGGACACTGTTTCAGGGGGTCTTGCTTGATCAAACCATGTTAGTCTGGAAGGAATCCACAGCTTTTTATTTTCTGTGGAAACAAAAACAGAAATCCTTTCCCTCCTTTCCCCCAGTAATCTGTCCTTTTACTTAAATTTTGAAGTCAAAGTATTTTTAAAATATATAAATTAAATTAATCCAGCAGCATTTCTTTTAAGAGTTATTTCCTTAGCAGTCAAACAATTTAAAGACAATACTATAGCATACAGTATCCAGACCTTGGTGTGCTTTCCATCTTCACAGGGCTTTTCTATTACTCCATTTCTTTTACTTTTATATAGTCATTTTTTTGAGACAAGGTTTCTCTGTGTAACTTTGGCTGCCCTGGAATTTACTCTGTACATCAGGCTCACTCTGAAATCACAGAGTTCTGCTTGCCTCTGTCTCCAGAGTGCTGGAATTAAAAGCATGTGCCACCATATCCAGCTGCTCATATACACCATTGAATTGTTAGCAGCGCTTCCTAAACGCCGTGCAGTTTTTTGCCACTTATGCTGAGTACGTACCTTGTTTACCACAATACGCTCCTGCCAGCTACAGAGCAACCCCATCCACGATTCCTCACTTTCCAAATCTCGGTGGGACCTACACTTGCTGCAGCCATGTGGCCAGAGCACTGAGCTTGGCAGAGGGTGTCAGGATTGAAGCACTCAACAGACCACCACGAGAAGTGAAGAGGAAGCTGCTGCCTTTTATTACAGAGAGTAATGGGCTTATATACCCAAGCCAGGGGATAGGCTAAGAAAAGGAGGAAATCATGCACCACCCACACCTGGGGTCAAGGCACAGGCACTGCACACCAGAAAGTTATGAGAACAACCATGTTTGATCAACCTTGATCAAACAGCTGGGTGGGGAGGAAGAGAGCTGTAAAGGACAAGTACTTAAATTTCCCAACATCTGGGGAGGCTTGCTTAGGACTTCTCACCCTGATAACTACAGATATATTTAAGCCATTTTATTAGGCGCTAAATCTGTGCTATTTGTTACAGTGGTCATAGGAACTCATACTGACCCTGGGGTTCAGATGTAAGTCTCTGACCCTGTTTACCCAACAGTGAAGGCACACACCCACACTCCAGTTAGCTCTTTCTTCCACTTACTACCAAGAGCCATCAGGCAGAGAGCCACAGAATCTCACAAAGTCTCAGGCATGAAAGGCAGAAAAAAATAAACGTTCGAAGGCTTGATGTGGGCAAATATGAAAGAATTCTCCTCCATGAAGGAAGCCCAACTTGCCTTTTTCCAATCATAATACTAATATGAGTTTCCTGTTTCCTTCCTGTTCAGAAAATGACCTGAGTTTTCATGTTTAGATTCTCTTCCACCTATCTGTAATGAGCTTAAGCTGATAGTATCAGCCTTCTAGGGCACATATAGGCCATACATACACACATACATTATATTATATATAATTTATATATTATATATCATATATATATATATATATATATATATATATATATATAAATTCTTCCCAATCATGGATAATTCTAGCCTCCAGGGTTTGGGAGGAGGAAGTTGATGCCTACAAAATTTATTTGAAAAAGTAATTGTCAACTTAACAGAAACTAGAATCACCTAGGTTATGAGCCTCTGCACATGCCTGTGAGGGATTGTGTGTGTGTGTGTGTGTGTGTGTGTGTGTGTGTGTGTGTGTGTGTTGGGGTCCAAGCACTAGCATGTTAACATTTACTTTTGCTCTCTGTACCTGATTATGGATGAGGTACAACCAGCTTCCTCAAACTCCTGCTGCTGTGACCTCCCCCCTGCAATGGATTGTGACCTGGACCTTTTTCCGGTAAGTTGTTTCCATCCTGGTGTTACATCACAGCGCCAAAAGAAATTAAGACAAGTAAGCTCAAACTCCAAGAGCAAAGAAGATCAGCATTTCCACCAGCGCTGTGCCTTTCCCATCAGCAGGTGTGTCTTTCTGTCTATGTTCCTGACGTTCCCTCCTCTCTCCAGGCTCCAGAATTTCTATTGGAAAGTTCTGCATTGCCTGGGCAGACTGACCTTTGCACAGAAGCAACCTGAGACCTCTAATCACAGTTCTGGGGTCAACATCTGGAGCAACTTTCATTAGGGCAGTTGCCGTAGCTTGCCCTCTGGCTCCGGTCCAGGGGTAGAGTGGAGTGCTATTTACAAGGCCTTCATTCCAAACAGAAGCTTGATGTTTTTCCTCCAGCCTCCAGGGGGTGCCACACGTGAACCTTAGGCAGTGGTTAGAGTCCCCTGGAGGAGACTTCTTAATCAAAGTTCCTTCAGCTCCATCTAACAACAGGGGTGTGTTGAATAAAACCCCCAGAGTGAAGTGCTGGTCCTGCCTCCCTGAAAGGAAAACAGCAGACAGGAAAGGCATCCCACTGAGATAAAAGCTATGCTAACAAGTGACAGCATTTCCAAAACAAACCCCTGGAAAGAGAGAGTGTGAGAGAAGAGCACAAGATGAACTGGGAAGGCCGGGGCTGAGGGGGAAACTTTGATAGAAGATTTGTGTTTCTCACAGTTTTTCTGAAGCCATGCCACATGTTTCCCTCCCACTCTCTATTTACTCCACACTTGCCCTCCCCCCCCCAAAAAAAGGTGCACGCTGAGAGGCCTTGTTAGTTAGGCTTTGATTCAGTGTCAAAAATTATTTTCACTTTTTTTTTTTTTTTTTTTTTTTTTTGCCTACTGCAATATTCCACTAGAGAGAAACACGGAGCTGGTTGAGAAGTTGAAACCTCCCCACTGTCACCTCAGCCTGGCTGAGGAGTGATGAGGAGAGCCACAAAACCGGAAAAACAAAAGCTTTTGGATAGTGGGGCCAAGATCAACCCTATATCTCTTCCTTCTATATCACTGTTGACAAGGCACAGTACTCCGTCTCAGAGTGGGTGTGTGAAATAAACAGAGGGTGGTAGGTGTACAGCAGGGAGCCTTCGAAGTGTAGACTTTCTTAGTACTTTCCCTGTGACAGGATGCATCACATCATCTTGTAAATAGAATGGACAGACAAGGGCATGTGACTAACCAGCTTGTCTCCATCTTAGGCTTGAAAGACTTCTTATTGTAAAGACTAGGTTCGTTCCCATTCATGATTATACATCTGTTTCTCAAGGTTTGAGCTATGTGCCATCTGTAATCTTAACTACAAATGGTTCTATACTATATTTTCCAGGAATAGCAATCATGACTTTGTTACAAAAAAGTTGTTAGTAACCATCTTTCAACCCTACCTTTGTTCCAAAAGGGTATATGACCACCTATGACTACCTTGTTAAGAACACCTGTTGTTATGATTGCCTTGTTATACCCATCTTGCAACCGTGCCTTTGTTTTAGGAGGTCAGTTCCCAGGCTCAAAATTAACTGTAACTCCAGCTCTGTGGGACCCGTTCACCTTCTCTGACCTTCACAGAGGTCCCCTACACCTACCCCAACACATATACACATGTTGAAAATTACTTTAAAATGTATTGGTGCAGTGTGTGAGAGGAAACATAAAATGTCAGGAAACCTGACTCCAGATAAGATGGTTTACATCTTTCACATATATATTTGCCCACTGCATAAGCAGAACTAAACTTTGGCTTTCATTAAACAAGTCTTGACTTTATTTTGTGGGTTCTAGCTCTGTGTAAAGATAGATATTCTATCTTGGTTGCCCTGAACTCACTCTGTTGACCACACTGGCTTCAAACTTACAGAGATCCATCTGTCTCTGCCTTCTGAGTGCTGGGATTAAAGGAGTGCACCACCACACACAGCCTTACGTAAGTTTTGTTATTTTGGTTTTGTTTTTAATCTGGAAAATATAGGCGGGCATTTCTAGCTCCTTTGCACACACAGCCACCAGAGGAAGTGGGGCTCCTTTGTTATTCAAGGTGTGTATATTCTCCAAGTGTTGGTTGGTTTCTGTCAACTTGACATACGCTAGGGTCTTTGGAAAAGAGGAAACTTTAATTGAGAAAATGCCTCAATAAGACTGGCCTGTAGACAAGTCTGGCGGGCATTTTCTTGATTAATGATTGACATCAGAGAGTTGTGCCGCCCTTGGGCAAGTGTCCTGAGGTGTATAAAGAAGCAGGATGAGTGACCCATGAGAAGAAAGCCAGCTTCAGTTCCTGTCCCTAGGTTCCTGCCCTGACTTCCCTCAGGAATAGGGTGTCCTGAGAGGTGTATTAAACCCTGAAGAAAACCCTTCCTCCCTGTTACTTCCAGCCAGGACATTTTATCACAACCCTAACAAGACACTGAGATAGTTTAAAATCCCCAGTTCTCCTTCTTATTTCTCTTCAGCACCTCCCCCCCTGAGCCCAGAGCCATGGGATATGGAGCCTGGCAGAAGTGATGGCCTTCCTTATCATGTCTCACTACCCCCAGGGAGTCCAGTTTAGTTGTGCTGGGCTAGGATGTAATCTACACATTCAGGTTTAAGGTCCCTTACAAGTGAGGTCACTGCCCTCACACAGCAGAATCCCTCCTCAGACCACCAGGAAGAGGCTCCTCCAATTAGTGTGATTCTTCTAAACTGGCCTGCCCTGAGAGCTTAGTCAAAAGAAAGACATCCTTGATTGTCACTCTAGGAGCTTTGAGAAAAATCTGGGCTGATGCTACAGACACAGTGACAGTGAACTTGGACTCGATGCATTGTCAACAGCCCCATAACAATCTGCTTTCCTTTGCTTGCTATTTTGGCACAGATTAAAAAAAATTCAATATAAAAATAGCTTACTATGAGGGCTATATCTTTAAGACTTAAACCATTTCACTATTTAAAAGCACTCAAGCCCGGGTGATAATTTACACAAAAACTATAAAATTAAATTGCAAAATTATACTGCTTATTGTAAGTAATTATTACGTTTGCAGAGGCCTTTTGCTAATGGATCTACCGGAAGAAGCTGCTCAGAGGCCGAAAGGAGGTGAGGATCCCTGAGCTTGGAGGGGCTTCCCAGACCCTCATCACTGTCCTCAGGGAAATGGAGGCAAAGCCCTGAGTCTGTCAGTCTGGCGTCACCAAATACCTGTGGGGCCATAGCCTCCCCCTGCTCCTCAGTCTTTGCTTTGAAAGACATTGAGTAGCAACCCAGAAGAACATTCAGAAAAAGAACAAGGTCTCTGCTTCCATACAGGAGCTAAGACAATTAATATAAATTAAGGGTGGGATGATACAATGATGCAGAAGGTACTGCCAGTAGTCACTTGTGTTGTCCTCCTGATCCCTTCGCAGTATGGTGGCATTTGTTTTTAAACGAACTAAAAGGCTTAGAAACAAAGCCATCTTCTACTTCTCTAGTGATGAGTCAATGTTTTTGTTTGTTTGTTTGTTGTTGTTGTTGTTGTTGTTGTTGAGAAGGGTTTCTCCATGTACCCCTGGTTGTCCTGGAACTCACTCTGTAGACCAGTCAGAGAGATCCACCTGCCTCTGCCTCCGAGTGCTGGGACTAAAAGCGTGTGCCACCACCACCACTTGATAATGCAAGGTTTTACATAGGATAATAGCTTCCATTCATTTACCAAATAAAATCCTTCACTGGAGCCTTGGCTCATCCATGCCCATGGGTGTCAGAAGGACATCTCTCACTTGGCTCAGGACAACAGATTCTCAAGAATCCCAGCATGGAAGCTTGTGTTCCCTGGGGCGCTTGTGCTGCTGAGGCCATCCACCTACTGCAGACACCAAGGAAGATCCTTCCAGAAGCTTTCCAAGGAGAAGAGGGACTCAAAGTGGCAAACACCCACAAAACAACCCTAGACGGTGCTGTTGGTACCCCAGAATTATGCTGAAACTGTACTTTCTCATTGGCCATGACTCTGCAGACTCCACTCAACCACACTCCCATGCGTTCTCTTTCCAAGCAGCTGCTGGAGTGACAGGATAGGCTCAGCATACATCTCTCCCTATTGTGGGTCTCCCTTTCCTCGTGGTCTGCTAGCCACCAAGCTACGGGGACTAAGGGAACAGAAGCAGCAGCAGGTAGGGCTTTGTATGGCCTGTGAGTATGACAGAAATAGCCTTCCAGGAGGCAGCTTCTGTGAGACAGATCAACTTTATTTCAGAGTAAGGGGAATATGTAGGATGGGACCATAGCTGGAGCATCATCTAATATGCATTTGGCAGCACAGTCCTATCACACAACTGGAGCACAGCACCTTGTTGTCCTGGGGGTGGTGGAGAGGGGCCCGGGGTGGGGGGGGAGCATTTGTAGGGAACTGTGTCAAAGGCCACTTAAGATGAGTCAGGCCTCCAAACTCAGGGATTTCCCCACTGCCACCATTCCTTTAAAATGTCCTGGCGGAAGATCTTCAATACTGACTCTCCGGAACAAACTTGCTCAGAGGGCTTCCACGGTGCTGGGAGTGTGGATGCTATCTAGGATGACATGGGGCTCCCTGTGACTCTTCTACCTCCGTCTTCACTGATGACTTCAAAAGAGGGTGTGTTGGGTACCTTATCACTGCCATTTTATCTTATAAAATCCAGCTTAAGGGAGAAAGGGCTCTGGCTTAAGAAGGGGTGTAGTCTAGCGAGCTGGGGGGAGGCAGGGCAGCAAGAGTTTGGGGAAGCCGTTCATACTGCATCTACAGTCAAAGAGCAGAGAGCAAACAGGAAGTGAGGCTGCACTTCCAGATGTGAAGGTCTGCTCCAGCAAACCTTCCAGAGCAGCACCGGCAACTGGAAACCAAACAGGCACAGAGCAGTGCTTCAGTCACATAGGGTGGCTTTCCTTAGCCTTGGAAGCACAAAGAAGGGCCCCAGCTCCAACATTTGGAGAACTTTCCAAAGAAAACCTGAATGTAAGGACAGGTGGGCTTGGAGCCGGGAAATGGTTTTGAGTTTCAGGTCTGCCACTAATTTATTGTGTGACCCTGGGCAGCAAGGCACTGCCAGTTAACCATTCATTACCTTCCTAATCATAGAGAAGTCTTTAACTGTCCCCTCTGGCTCTGGCTGAGATCCCCCATAGCTGATCTGAGTGGACCGACTCCAGTTATTTTCATACTGTACATCTGTCTCTGCAGAAACTGACTCGAGGGAAGAAGTCTATAGATTGACACATGACAGACTTAAACAATGACTGCAAGGCAGGATAGGGGAAGGGGCATCTTCTGGAAGCATCATATTCCTTGCTTGGTAAGGCAGAGATCGTGGTCACAAAGTTTGTCCTCAAGTGCTGGAATGGCGTAAGGACACACAGTGTGGGTCCAGGAGAAGAGTGAACCTCAGAGGTCTTCCTTTACTTTTTGCAGGGAATCTGTTCTGTGAGGAGGAAAACAAGAGGCCAAAGACACGTGGAGGACAAGCTTTCAACTGGGATCTAGAAAGTCTTCCAGATGGTCCTTAAATAGAGCCCTAAAATTTGAGCTGGAGCCCACTGTACACATGGGAAGAGGCGACACATTCTGACCAAGAAAAGGGAGAATTAGAAAACCCAGAGTTGTACATCTCTCTGGAAAGAACTGGCTAATGGTCAGTGGCCACAGAATGGAGCTCAAGGAGTTGGGTGCAATGAGAAAATTTATCTGAAGTTGTGCAGAACATGAGAGCCATGTTAAGCCCCAGTTTATGTGACCAATCTGCTCTCCACTCACTCTTTTATCCCTGCCTCCCCTCTGCCCCTTCTCTCCATAGCTGTGTGCAGGTGCATGAGTGCGGGCATGTTAGTGGGCTGTTGTTCCTCAGTCATTACCCACCCTGTTTTTTGAGACAGGTTCTCTCTTTGGCCTGATGCTTACCCAGTAGGCTAGATTGGCTGGCTAAAAATCCCAGGGATTTGTCAGTCTATTCCTCCCCAGCTCTGGAATTACAAGCATATGCCACTACACCCAATCTTTTACAAGGTTTCTGAGGGATCAAATGCAGGTCCTTGTTCTTGCAAGGGAAATAGTTCACCTACTCCATTGTCTCCCAGCCCTAGGTGAAAATTAGAATTGCATAGAGACTTTACATTTCCAATGCCCAGGCTATATCCCAGACCGGCTCTATCAGAATCTCTGAGGATGGGATCCAGGTGTCATCCCCCAAAGACTTGAATAGCTGTATTAGTCACTTTTCTGTTGATATGATAAAACACTGACAAAAAATGACTTATGGAAGACTTTATGTGGGCTAATAGTTCCAGAAGAAAGTTCTATAATGGTGGGCAGGGGAGGCATAGTAGCAGGCTGGTATGGCGGCTGGAGCATAAAGCTGAGAGGCCATCTTCAACTGCAAACATGAAGCAGAGAGAGCAAACTGAAAATGAAGCAAAACTGTCAAAGCCTCCTCTCAGTGCCATACTTCCTCCAGCAAGACCCCACCTCCTGAATGTTCCATAAACTTCCACAGACAGTTCTGCTAAGAACCAAGTGTTCAAATGAATGCATCTATGAGGGAATTTCTCATTCAAGGTAGCTACGTTATACGCTCTAAGGAATGGATGGACTGTATAGCTGCCAGGTCAGCTAACCTGCTACTCTACTTTACCCATACTGCTCTGCGTGTTGTCTCCTTCACCCCTGTACGTGACAGGATAGGCGTCTTTTCTTCCAGGTATGTTTCTTCATTATGCTTGAAGTGGTTATTATATGTAATATATACAATGTATTTTATACTTATTATACCAGAAAAATGGCACAAAGTATAAATCAAAAATATCCACGGTGCACAACTTTGCAGTTACGATAGCCCCCCTCTTTGAGTTAGGAGACTTGTGTGACCCCACCCCTTCCCAGCTCTGGCTGATCCCAGTCAGCTCATTCTTGAATGCCTTTCCAGCTAGGACACTCCACAAACAGGGCGAATGACTTCCCCAAGTCCAAATTAGTATTCTTGATCATAAAGAGGCTTTTTGCTCTTGTTATCTTTGTTTTGATTCATGCATTTATCTAAATTAGAAAACCTTACAAAGGGCATACAAATTAAATCATATTTAGTTGTTTAATGAATTATATTTATTAAAAACAATTATACTGCATGAAGTTAGAATAGTCCTGGAAAATCTACAGCTCTACTCTCCTGTTCCCCATGATGGGACCTGGTCATCCCATACCAACCTGTTCCCTTTGCCTAGGACCTCGCAGTGCACAGACAACTGGTGACTGCTGATGGGAGATGTCATTCTGTAAATATGTTTTTTTTTTTTTTTGATGTTTAATAAGGATCAGGAGAAACAAATAGGCTGAATAGATGTTCATTCAGGGAGAAATAACTCACAACATAGACAGATGAACAACATCAGGTTCCTGGTTCCAAGGATGCCTCCTGATGTTCTGTCCCCATGCTGCAAGCAAGAGAGCTCTCCCAGCCCCCTCCTCAGTCTTAGTTCCCCCAGGTCACGTCTGGCCCTGTCTCCACCCCCAATGGGTGTGGTCTATGCCACAGGTGCAGACAAGATGAATTTCTCACTACAGGCTGCAGTATCCCAGTGGGGACTCAGAGGCTCACAGAACACCCTGGGAGCTCTCCCTTTGTAGCCTCTCATGCACATGGAAGGTAATTGAGAAGGAAGAAGGAGTCCCCTGCAGGGTCTCTACCCACCCTTGGGGACACAGCCATATGTGAACTGGCACACTGATGGCTGAGGAGAGACAAAACTGACAAAGATGACGATGATCACAGTAACCATGAGGCAGCATTTCTCATACAGATAGCCAGAGGCAGAAGATGCACTTTCTGGTGTGGAGGAGTCATGTGGGATGGAGGAGGGCATTTCCTTACCCACAGAAGCCAGAGCAGGACGACCAAACAGAGGACACAGCAACAGCTGTGGAAGCCATCTGTACCCATTTCTTATTGCTGTGAGGAAAGATATAGAATAAGTGCCTTAAGAAAGAAGGATTTATACTGGGACTGTTGTTTAGGGGCCAACTGTCCATTGTGCTAGGGAAGGCACAGGGGCAGGAGAAGCTCACAACTGTGGCACTATGAGGTGGCTGGTTAGAGCTGAAGACAAGGAGAGGTGGGAGGAGTCAGGAGCTGGTGGGCAGTAACCCCTTACAAGTCACCCTCCAGTATCCCACTTCTTCCAGATTATCTCCATCTCCTGAAGGTTCCGCAACCCACCAAAAGGTACACTCCAGCAGGGCACCGAGTGCAAACACCTGGTGAGCCTGTGGCACCATTTAGCAACTAAATCCTAACACTGTTTGGAAGGTACAGAGGAAACATAAGAAAGTGTCTATGACCCCATGCTTTACACTGCATTGTCTGCCCAGAGAGCCAAGAACACAGCAACAGCAGTGATGTTCTGTAAGATAAGACCCAGTACCAGTCTCCATAATAAGTGGCTGTTGACTCTGGGCAAGCCATCTCACCATCTGTATACGTCTGGGTCCACATCTGTGGAAGAAGGGGGAAATAAGGGACCAGGAAGTTCCCTTCCTGTCTAAGAGGCTGTGCCACACAAAGAGGAGACCAGCCGAGGCCACAACAGGTGCGCCCTGAGGCTCTGCCTCCTGCAAGCTAGTGACCCCCAGGAAACTAGTTATGTTATCTGTGCCAGAGAATGACAGGGATGACAGGTTACTTCACACTGTTGCTATGTAAAGTGCTTAACCCAGAACCTAATGCATAAACACAGTTAGTGAGCATTCTCTGTGGAATTGGTAGCCATACGATGGGAGGGAGCTATGTTCTACCCCTGATACACTGTTAATAGTATCTTGTAGCATGAATTCTAGTTGGCCTTAATAATAAAAACTCAGAGACAGATATTGGGATTAAAGCTGAAGATCAGAAAAGCAAAGCAGCCAGCCACTAGAGAGTTCTCACCTCTACCAAAACTCAGAGCAAAAGGGCAATCCCATCCTCAGACTGCATCTCCAAACTGCATCTGTCTCCACCAAATCTCAGACTGCTCTGAGCTCCTGTCTTCTCCAGCCTTAAATCCCTCTCTAGTCTGCTGGCATTAAAGGCGGATCCCAAGAGCTGAGATCACCTTTGTATGATCTCTGTTTCTCTTTTAGACTGGATCAATTTCCTGTAGCTCATGGTGAACATGAATTAACAGAGATCTGTCTGCCTCTGTCTCCCAAGTGGGAAGTCAAGGAAGCCTGGGATGTGCTTCATGGGGAGACCCAGGGAGGTGGGGATAGACTTCACAGGGAGGCCACACAGAAGCCCTGAAACTCTCTGAAGAGGAAGATATGCTGACCACATCTACTTCCCTGGATTCACTGCCATAGTCCAGCTCACTGACTAACAGACCTAGCTGTATGAGATTCCCTAAGCAACAACTACCCCCTGAGTTATACCCAACTGACCCACCAAAATAATGTACTATTTCCAATATTAGGGTTTTTTTTTTCAATGAAACAATAAATAACCTTGACCAACTTCTTGGCAAAGCATGAAAGCCAAGCAAGCCTGACTTATTCAGCACCAATAGTTAGAAACATGCTCAAACAAAAACTTACAAATAGCCATTATTTTTCGTTTACAATAGCAGGCATGTGGGAACAACACAAATACCCACCAACCTCCACATGAATACAAAATGTGGCATAGTTCTGCAGGGGATGCCATTCAGTCATAAAGGGGATGAAGTACTGATATCCACTGGGCCTGAAAACATAATGCTGATTGGAAGAAGCCAGATGAGGGAAGTCACACATTAAATGATTCCACTCTTATATGGCCAGGAAAAGCAAAGCTGTGAATCATGAAACAGAAACATGACAATGGCTTCCAGGACTGAGCACATAGAGTAACATGGAGAGTTCTATTAACTCAGTACCAGTTTCCCTACATGGAAAGATAGCAAGTTGTAGAGATATTCGGCAGCAAATGTGAAGACTGTACATGTTTAAATACCACTCAGTTTCAACCTTAAAGTGGCCAATTCTATGGCACGTGTCTTTCCCCACAACAAAATGAAGTATGCAAACAGCTAACAGTTTCCACTCTTCATAGGTGTTCAGAGAGCATTTTCTATTCTTCTTTGACTGGTGGCCATTTGCTGAGTTAGTCTATTCCCTCGTGAGCCCACTGATGGAGACAGCACTTGGTGGCAGAATTAGACTTGTATTTGGAACTGTAAGGCAAGAAAGTCTAGGAAATGTCAGCAAAGACCTAACCCAGAAAGGCACCAGGGTGACATTCTCATAGAGTATGATGCCATTCGACAGAATCAAGTGGAGTGTTTTTTATTAAGGGATCATAAAAAAGGAAAAGAGGAGGGAGGAGACTGGCCTTGGGGGACAATAGCACCAAGAGAGAGGAAAGACTGGAAAGAGAGGCAGAGAGGCAGAGAGGAGGATGGGAGGTGGGCAGGGCCCCTTTAAAAGAGGACATAGTGAATAGGCACAGGTGGTGCTCTTAGAGGCTGCAGCTGAGGGCATATCCTGTCAAAACTCCAAGGGCAGGGCAGGCCAGTACAGATGCCTAACTACTAACACTACAGATGCCTAAATACTAACACCAAAGGCAGTGGATTGCACACCTGTTGTCATACACAAAGATGGCCCCATCTGGAGAAGTCACACTTCTGGGTCCACCAAAAAATCTGCTTCAAGCTTGGGCTCAGCATCTAACTTCAAAATCTCTACAAGTAGCTGCACATCTGAGATAGGGAGCCATAGGTCAATAAAGTGGCTCAAGACAATAGAGGAAGAAATGAGAAGTCAGAGAGTAATGTTACATAAGCTCAAAGCAAGCCTGGAGAACTCTCAGCTTGCAGTGAGGAGGACAATGGGAAAGAATTGGAAGCAAGCTTGTGAAGGGAAATGCATCTACATAGAGGAAAGAAAATGTGAGCTGACAAAAGAAAAAGCCATTTCAGGTAGACAAAGTGGGTAGTGCTTGTATTGACTCAGTGTTTTGTATCCCACTCATCCCTAAAATCATGTTGGAAGCACTAACCCCTCTACTCAGATAAAAAGGAAGCAGTTAGGGTTAAATGAAATCGAAATGGTGAGACCCTATCCCAGTAGGCTTAGCATTTCCCTAAGTTTGAAATATAACCTCCAGAAAGACAGAAGAAGCTCCTAAGACTCAGGAAAGGAAACAAAACTTACAGGGCACAGCAGCTCCTGAAATTTACAAGATTCACAATGCCCTCTCTAAGGTCACATAGGTAATAACAATTGCTGATGAGAGGTGTGGTGACCCTTATAATGAAATTAGCTCTATTTGAATTTCTCAGAGACTGAATTTTTTTCTGGACCTTACAGCCAGAGTTAATAATATACCTTGAGGTCTATCAAGACTTAAGACTGCAACCCTACTGTGTCCTTAACCCAATTGTTTAATCTGCCTTTAAGAGAACAATGTTAACAACTAACCTCATTTGTCTTTCATTTCCCATAACCAGCTTTTACAACCTAAGCTAATTCATAGCTGTAATCTTAAAATTTGTATTCCTCCATGCTCCTGACCCAGATAATTCATATGTGTATGTTCACATGATACAGTAGTTATTTGTTGGAAACAACAAAGAGGTTAAAAGCAATCTTATAAAGCAAATGTCCATCATAAATGCTGGAAAGCACACAAATCTTTCTCAATAGGATTTGTTTGTTATTTGGGTCAGTGGGGTCAGCTGGAGTTGGTGACTGCTGTAGAACAACCTTTTGGTACACTGTAAATATATATTACTCTCATTGATTAATAAAGAGCTGATTGGCCAATAGCTAGTCAAGAAAAGGATAGGCAGGACTTGTGGACAAAAAGAGAACTCAGGGAAGAAGGGCAGAGTCACAGGAGTTGCCAGAAAGGTGAAAAGGAAACCGGAGATGAATATGTCATGCCAAAAAAAGGTACCATCATGTGGCAGAATGTGGATAAGAAATATGAGTTAATTTAAGTTGTAAATGCTAGTTAGTAACAAGCCTAAGCTAGGAACAGATCACTTATAATTAATAAGTCTCCCTGTAGTTATTGGGAGTGGCTGGCGGGACTGACATTCTGCCTACAGTGTAGGCATACTGCCTACAGTTATCCTTGTAAAGCTCTGTTAACAATTTCAGTGAAGTACCCCATTCCTTCCCTATGTGGTACTTTCTGCGCTGCTCAATAAATACAGACCAAAAGCCAGTTGTTAGGGATACACTCACACAGACACGGGGACAGACAAGACAATATTCAGTGAGGCACAGTTTCAGGTTTCAGATTCACACAGCAGACAGCAGACGAGGAAGACATTGGCAGAGAGAAATAGAGAAGTCTAGTTTGAGCTTGTTCTTGGTTAAATTACCCCAAGGGTAAATGCTTCCAATTTCTTTCCCTAACGTGATGCCAACACGATATTGACTCTGAGTTCATCAATAACAAATTCAAACCAACGCAGAGAGTGGTCTCCAAGGTGGAGCTGCCTGCAAGTTATGCAAAGGGCACAGGGATGCAACTTTCCTGAAATATTTGTATGGGCTTTTTGGTGACACAGCTGTCTTGATTCATCCATGCACTTAAGTAGCCACGATGAGCTCACAGGGGCAGGAATCTGGATTTAGCTTATCAGGGCATTTCTTTGTCAGTCATCAGCACTCTATTTGGAGTGAATAAAAAAAGATTACTTCACATCTTGCCAGGAAAAGTCACACAACACGTCCTTATAAAAAAAAGTCACTCTCCAAGACAGAAAAAAAACCATTGAGAACACAAGAAAGTATCCATCAAAAGCCAGCAAGAATCCTTACCAGAAGCCAATCATAACAACACTTTGATTTTGAACTTACAACACCCAAAGGGAAAGAAAGTTTATTTTTCTCAAGCATCCAATTCATGATACTATGCTGTAGTAACCTGATCAGATGGATGCACTTGATCTACATAGGATGCTTCAGCTGATAACAACCTCATTTGTAAGATAGGTTGGACCAGATCCTGGAAGTCTGCAAAGTTTAGAAGAGGCCTGAGTATTGCTCCATGATAGTTCACCTGCCTAGCACACACAAGTTCCTCGGTTTGATCTGAAGGCAACATTCGTGCACACGACGTGTGCTCATGCACACGCGCAAGAGTGTGCATGCACACACACACACACATACACACACACGAGAGAGAAGGAGGGAGGGAGGGAGAGAGGGAGGAGTTGGGGGGGGAGTGTGAAGTTTTTATAATGTGTCCCATCTAGCAAGGGTCTAGTATAAAGCTATGTTTGTTTCTTCTTATTTGACAATAGGCTGCTGCCTTTAATCTACAAAGGCTGTCCTCCTGGGATCCAGCTCTGGGAACCGAAGGGGTCAGGTATTTACACTGAGGTCTGAGATGAGTCAGCAGGAAAGACAATCTGGGTAATTTAGGGTGCCTGGCCTTGAACCAGAGCCTCCCAATACCCCCTTTCAACAGCCACTGTTCCAGCAGGACTCGGGAAACTCCTGAAATGGCCTCTGCCCTGGGAATCAGTGACTGCTGAAGAATAAATAGAAGCCTTGTCATGAAGAGAGGAGAGCAGGTGGCCAGGACACGGTTCATAAACAGGGGCTGGGGTTGGACTGGGTGTTCACTTGCATTGTGTTCCACCTGCCAGAGATAGAGGTTCTCAGCAAGTCCCTAGGCCACCATGCTTTCTAGGACATATCGTGACACCTTTACTGTAGTTCTTTCTATACGTGTCAGCTGTGTTAATTACTTTACAAGTGAGATTTCACCAAGTCTTTATAGCAACTCCATGAGTTAAATCTATCTACTCATTTCAGGGATGAGGACACCGAGATTCAAAAGTTAAAGTTAAATAATAGGATTTCTCTGTGTACCCCTGGCTGTTCTGGAACTTGCTCTATAGACCAGGCTGGACTCAAACTCAGAGATCCACTTGCTTCTGCTTCTGCTTCTGCCTTGATGGTGCTGGGCTTAAATGTATGTGCCACCACCAACTGGCTTATAAGTATCTTCTTCTTGGAAAAAAACAAAAAACAGACTCCTCCTCTTCTTCATGCCACCAGACAGAAAACTAGAAGACACCTGGAATGGGTTGTCCTAACCACCTTGTCTCCAAGATTCTCATTATAAACATTCAGTTTAAGAATAGAGACAGCAGGGATTAGAGAGAGTGGTTAAGACCATTTTTCACTTTCTGATCTTTTGGAATTACCAGAGCTCAGTTCCCATCACCCACACTGGGCAGCTCATAACCAGGGGACTGACATCCTGTAGTTGCCTCTTTGGGCAACTGTACACACATATGCATGCATGTATACACAGGCATGCACACATGCAAATGAAAATGTAAAATCTTTTTTTCTATTTTAGGAATAGGAACAGCAGACGTCAGTGTTGTTTGCCTTGGGTGCAATTGGGCCATTTGTATTTTGAAAACTGCTCTCTGTTAAGTCTCACGCATGCCCAAGCTATGACCTTGTTTACTAGATCGGATAGATCTTGGCCTCTGTTTTGGCTAGCATTTGTTAACAAAGTAGAGACACCTGGGAGGAGGGACCCTCAAGTGAGGACTTCTCCATCAATTAGCTTGTGTCTGTGTTAGTGCAACATTGTATCAATTGCTAATTGATGGAGGGGGACTAGCACACTGTGGGCAGTGCCCCCCTCCAGGTGGTCCTGAGTTGTGTAACAAAAGTAGCTGAATATGAGCTGGGAAGTGAGCCCCTAAGCAGTACTCCTCAGGGCCTCTGCCTTAGTTCCTGCCTCCATGTCCCTGCCTTGGCTCCACTGAGGGACTGTAACCTATCAGCTAAAATAAACCTTTTCCTCCCCCACCCCAAGTTTTCTTTTTCTTTTTGTTTTTTGTTTTGTTTTGGTTTAGGTTTTTGGTTTTTTGTTTGTTTTTGTTGTTTTTTTCTTTCTTTTTGGTCATGGAGTTTATCAAAGCAACAAAAAGCAAATTAGAACAGGCCAAATTCCTCTTCATACTACTATTCCAGCATAATGCCTGATTTCACCACAGTGAAGTTCCCATGACCACAATGGTATTGTCACATGGTATTCTATTTGGAGGTTCTTTCCAAAGGACAAATAAACCCTTGGAGGTCCAATTAGATGCAGCTTCCTACCTCAAGTGGACTAAATTGCAATCAAAAATCTGCCCTTGGCTTTATTACTGCAAGAAATGGTTTTATCACTGTGATAAATAGTTATCAAAAGAATCCTAATTATTTTTTACAGAATTGCTATTGAAAGTCTTATATAGTCTTGTAGAATGACCCCCTCAAATGATGTGCTAAAATCCTCATTTAGCTACCTTGAAATGATAACTTATTTGGAAACAGAGTCTTTGTGACTATAATTAAAGATCTTGAGATAAGACTGTGTCAAGTTGGTATGGGCTTTTAGTCCAATTCTTGGTATCCTGGTATGAGAGACAGGAGACATTTTTGATAAAATAAACAGAGAAGCTAAAACTGGAGTAATATTGCAGCAATCCAAGAAGGCCAGAACTTTTTTACAGCTACCAGATCTGAGAGAGAAGCCTACAACTGGATGCCCATCAGAGCCACCCAACATCATGATCGTGGACAGTTGGCTGTTGGAACAGTGACAAAATAAAGTGCTGTTATTTTAAACCATGAAATTTGGGGTCAGTTGTTACAATGGTTCTAGAAGACCAATACATCATTTGTGTTATGTCACAATGTCAGAGATTAATGACACTGGATAAAAGGAAGCTGGCTTCTCTCTAGATGACCCTGTTGAAAGGAAAAGCCTGCAACCTGACAGTGACTCACTTCTCAGACAGCTCAGGTGGGGATTAGAGTTCCTGGCTGTGCATTTGTGCTACAAACATGCTATTACTTTTCTGTTTCTGCTCTCAAGTTTAATATGCATATTTGTGATTTTATTATAAATCCCCTTTGAAAAGATATGGCTACAAAAGTGTAATTGATAAGCTACTTATAGAAGAGCTAAGACAAGGATCTCAGACTTCCTAGATTGAGTCTAGGGGCTGGAGGCTGTGGTAGTGACACTCTCTTTGTCTGCAACTCCTCAACTGCCAGCTGTGAATACTATTGCCATATCCGTATATGGATATTGTAGAGGATTAAGTAAGTCAGTGAATGCCTACAAGGCCCCACGGTACCCACCCTGCACATGCTGTCTGTTCCTAGTCTATGTGTACGGTGTTGCTTTAGCTACACTGCTGGTGCTCGATGCCTGCAGGACAAGGTTCAGGAGTCTTTCTGCAGCATGTGGCTTAGTCAGTCTGCAGATTGCCTTCTGAGAAGTACATCCTATCTGATGCTTCAACAAGCCAGCCACATCCATACCTTCCACAATCACTCTGCCATGTGCTCTGCTATTCCTGCTACCCTATAAGGCTTGACCTTCTCTAGGCACCCAACTCAGGCCTCCCTCAGGTTGTGGTCACTGTTCATCTCAGAGTCCTTGGCACCTTATCCTGTCCTCACGTGTCTCTCACCTACTTCTTCCACAGTCTCTTGGAGGGATTCACATTGTACCTTTCTTGTCCAGAATATGTATAATCTTTTTCTTCTGTTGAGTCTGTGGGTGAAAAAGAGTGAAAAGGCTGTTGCAAGTGTGAAAACTGTCTTCCGACTCTCCAGGGTGGAGCTGGAAGGGTTGGAGAAACTCTGACAACTTAAAACCATAGAAAACTCCAAACTCTGTACTAAGCTTGGGTTTTAAGATGGCTTTTCCATCAAGGCCTCCATACCTCAGAGACAATGTTACTCCATTAGCTAAATGTCAATCTATACTTAAATCCCTGACCATTAACTTTTTAGAGAGTTGAAGAACAATGCCCTCTGGAAGAGACAGTGTCCAGATGGCCTTGATTGTTCACAGCAGAAGCATGACAACAAATCCTGCAAGGAGTCTGACCTCATGCCATTTCTGAGGACCTCAGATCTGGGATTTGCTAATATGAGTGTGTATGTGGGAGAGAGAGAGAGAGAGAGAGAGAGAGAGAGAGAGAGAGAGAGAGAGAGAGGAGAGAAGAGAGCATGCATGTGTATGCATATCCATGAATGCATATGTAAGTATATAAGGAGTCAGTCAAACACTGCCCTGCAGTATTATCGAATCATTCTCAAATGAGAATCAAAGGGTGTTAGACTTGGGAAAACCTACACATGACCTGGGTTTAGCACCTGTGCAGTGTGTCCCACCACAGCACACCCAGATCTCCAGCTTCTTCCCATGACATGTCAGGCCTGCTCTGTTTGGATTCCCTCTTCTCACTGGGAGTGGGACACAGAATACAGGAGCCCAGACTCAGTGCAGTAAGGGCCTTTGCACTTTGGGGACAGGGGCCTGAACCAGTACAGGAAAGAATCAACACCACAGGGTAGTGTATTCATAAGCAGCAAGGTCCCTTGTGCTTCCAAAGACTTTTTGAGGCATACTTTATGGTACTCTCCACCATTCAAGGATGCCTAGATGTTTCTGTTCTCCATATTAAGATGCATGAAGAGTAAGATATAAGATACCTTATATAAGATACGGTGTTGAAGGAATAGAGAGGAGGTTCTCACTAGAACCAGCCAGGATGGTAAGAATGGAGTGTGGACCCAAACAGGCCTGGGTTACAGTGTAGAGAAAGAGAAGGAAGGTAAGTGACAGGCACTGGGTCCACGTTCTCTTCGCTGTGACCCACTACGGGGGCTAGAACACAGCACAGTGCTTTGCACACAGATCCTGACACCATTGATCTTTATGCATCCCTATTTCTCAGCTGCTTCACCCAGCAATTCCAGCCTGCCAGGCTGATGGGCTGGGTGCCTTGCTGTTCCTTCATTCGCTGTTATTCTCTGGCTCACTGTGTATCAGGAAGCATACACGAAAATGAAACTCAGTGAACTCTCAGCCAAGAGCTGGCCTGCCATGAGCCGCAACCACTCCCAGGCATCTGACCCCTCTCTAATAGTCAAGTCAAGTAGAAGGCAAGGCACAAAGTCAGCATCTGCAGGGCCAAGGTTGTCTGCAGTGAGGCCCACCGGCAAGGTTGAATACCAGCGGCAATAAGGAATGGAAGTCAGCTAGTAAGGGTAATTATTTACCTCCTTGGGCATCGGGCACTCTTTTGGGTCAGAGTAGAGATGGAAAGAATGAGCTCTGCTGTCTCCACTGAAAACAGCAAGCCACGTATGGTCTGAAGAGCTAACCGTGGCAGTGACTCTGTCAGGGTTTGATCCTCCCATCCTTTCACACCTCACATGAGCCTTGTCATTCTCTCTGCCTCAGTTTCCTCATCTGCTAAGTGGAAAAGAAAAGACTAAGAGCCTCAGATGGCTGCTGTGAGGATGACCCCAGCTGGGAGAGATATTTAGGACAGTGTCAGACCCCAGCACTGTCGGCCCCTATCTTCTATTCCACTCCCCAGTCCTAGGACAGTGGAGGAGCGGATGCCCCTGCTTGCATAGGAGGTATTGGAAGGTGACCCAAGGCCACCAGCAGCAGACACAGGGCTGACAGAGAAAGAGATGACAGAAAGAGATGGTCGTCTGGTGGCAAAGGGGGAGGTGTGGCTCCTTCTGGGCACTGGGGTGTAGACAGGTGATAAGTATACTCATGTGTGCTGGGATGCTATGTCATGATTTCCTGGAAGCTACACTTGAGTTAAATTGAGATGGAAATATAGATGGAGGTTCTGTTATACCTGGTCCTGCAGCCATGGAAAAGACTAATTAACTGAATGAGGTAACAGGCCTGTTAGGTCTCAAACTGGGGACCAATGGCTAATGAGGTACTTATTTAACATATCAAAGCAGATCTGGCCAAAGGTGGTTCTAGCATCCCTCAGTCCTGCCTGTCACAGGGTATGGCAGGCATACCCCATGCCCAACCCTAAACTCCTCCAGCCCAGGGCTGGGCTGCCCTTCCCTCAGCTGCCCTTCCCTGTATAATCCAGAAAGCTCAGTTACCTGGGTGGTTTGGGTTTTGTTTTGTTTTGTTTGTTTGTTTGTTTGTTTGTTTGTTTGGTTGGTTGGTTGGTTGGTTGGTTTTTTCGTCTACCATTTACTCTCCTGGCTGTCCCCTGTCCCCTCTCCCTTCTCCTCATAATGTCTGGCTCAGGGTCATGTTCACTCTGGACTCTCCCAGATATTCCTGCTTCTGACCATGCTCTCCATGGTCAGTTTATCTCAATGAACTTCCCCTTCCACCATTCCTAGGAGCACTCATGTCCTCTTTCCCATTTATTCTCATGTAAGACCCAGACAAACATCACATGTTCTCTCTCATATTCATATTCTTACTTGGAAATGTTTAGATTTATCTGTGGGGAGTGAGTACTAGGGGAGGAGATTTCAAACCTTAGATGGGCATGGAGGGCTAGGGAAAAGGTGGAGGTTGAGGGAAGGGCCAACCAAAATTAAAGATGTATGGAAAACCCTATGGAAACCTACTTCTGTATAAACTCCCTGAAAAACATAATTTAAGAAAGAGTTTGGGTGGAAGCATTGTGTATGAGTTGATACTGCTCCCAGAAATCAGAAATTTATAAAGAAACATCCCAGTGCTAGATTAGATGCTTCCTTATGAGCTGTTGACCAGAGAGCACCCCCAGAGGCTCCTGAAACAATCTGTTATCACTGTTGCTCTTGGTTACCACTAGAAGTAGATGGGAAGACCCTACTCTTGAACACAGCATACACCTTAGACAAAAGACACTAAGAAATCAAGCTGGAGATGCTGAAGCTCCCTCACTGTTGGCAGTTTCCCTGTAGTGCAGAAAATCATGCAGACTGCTGAGGGAAAAAAAAATCTCAGCTGTGGACCTTACATGCTCCAATTCTGACCTGCCAGGCAAGATGTGTCTACTGATGCGATAGTAAGAAGAATGTTTTTAGGTTAACTAAACACTTCCCAATCAAATCTGAGGCCTGTTCCACAGGAGGAGCATGCCTCATACCTAGCTAAAAGCCTGTGGCTAGGCGAAACATCCCCTAGGGGAGATCACACTATAAATGTTTTACTAATGGACCCGTAGCCTCCTGCCTTATCAATATTTATGTTTAAGCCTATAGACTAGGACTATTCTTAGCTGGGATCAGAGAATCTTCTTATTGCACAGGCTGACAGTTAAAGAGTCTTGCAATTGGTCAAAGTGTTGAGAACAAGTGACAGTTGAGTGTGTGGACTTAAAGGAAGCAGCCATATTATTACCCCCTCTGTGGTCAAAGGAACATCTTGGGAGAGGGATCAGAAAGACTATAGAAGTCAGAGGATGGTGGGAGGGGAGCGCTATGAAGTGCTAGCTGCTGGACATGGCATGGTCATCCATCACAAACACATGGCAGCTGTGGATGCCTCCCATACCCTGGACACACACAAAAGTCATGGGAGAATGAGCAAGAGTTGGGGACAGATAAGAGAGGGGATGGTGAATATGATCAGCACACATTCTATACATATATGAATTTACCAAAACTAGAAATGAAGGAAAATGCTAATCAATCAACTTGGGCAATTCATACAAAATTTTTTTAAATTTCATATTTTTGTTTGTGGGTGGTGTGTGTGTGTGTGTGTGTGTGTGTGTGTGTTGTGTGTGTGATATCTCTACAGCACACATGTAGAGGTTAGAACACACCACTGTGGAGTCAGTTCTCTCCATCCACCCTTATGTGTGTTCTAGGGACACCATACTCTCACGGCAAGTACATTACACACTGATCCATCTCACCAGCCCCTACTGAGGAGAGGATTCAGTGCCCTGAACAGAACTCAGCAAGATTTCTTTTATTGTTCTGAATTCCCAACCCTCTGGAACAGTGTCCAGTTATACCCCCTGAAGATTTTTAAGTCATCTACAGTATTCAGGCTATCAACACTGCCAAATATGCTAACTACATGCCTTATGTGGCACCTGGACATTTGAAATGTGTCTCAAGCTGAGCTATGTTTTGTCTATGTATCTTGAATTTTAAAGGCTTAGTGTACCTAAAAATTTTTCCATTGCTAACTATATATAAAAATGCTAGCTTTCTGGATAGATTGTACTAGATAAAATATTATTAAAATTATTTGCATCTGTTTCTATTTCTTTAATGTGTGACTTTACGGTATTTCTACTAATTAATGGGGTTTACATAGTGGATGGTGTCTTGATTATCTGCCTTCCTTGGTATGGGGGAGTATTTGAGCCATTCCTGATTTCTTTTTTCTCAAATAGTGAGCAGGTTTAGCAATGGACAGGACACTTGGCAGGAGTCTATAGATGCAATTGATCATTTCACTCGAGCCACTAGGTTGCTGTGTGGCCTTGGCAACAACGGTTATAACAGGAAAATGTGACGGCCATTCATAAGCCAGACTTTGCTCTCAGCATTTGACATATGTAAATTTTTCACAGACTCTAAGAGATGGGACCTATTATTAGCTTCAAGTAAAGCAGTTAAATAGCAAGGTTTAGTGATGAAAAATGATGGAGCTGGGACTCAAACCCCAGGCAGTCTCAGTATGAACTGCTTGATTGTCTCAAGTATTTCCAGACTAGCATGAATCCTGTGTCATTGCCTATGAAGATAGTTAATATCTGTTCTTCTTACACATGGAATCATATGAAGATGGGAGGATTTCATGGATGACCACTGAGTGTGATCAAAAGCTCAAGGGAGAAGGCTACATTAAAGGGTTCCCTACTTGAAGGGATGGTTACCTTTATTGTTAATTCAACACAGTCTAGAATCACCCAGAAGGAAATGTCAATGAGAAGTTGTCTAAATGAGCCCTGTATCTTACAGGCAACAGGATGTTGACTGAAACACTGGGTAGTATCTTGAGCATGGGAAACCTCAAAGCCCGTGATATGCTTGCTCCAACAAGGCCATACCCATTCCAATAAGCCACATCTCCTAATAGCACCACTCCCTCTGAGTTTAAGAGGGCCAATTAATTCACACTAACACATTCCACTCCCTGGTCCCAAAAGCTTGTGAAAATATCATGCAAAATTCATTTTGTCCAACTTCAAAAATCCTCACAGTCTATCACAATCTCAACAATGTTTTAAAGTCCAAAGTTTAAAGCCTTTACTGAGATTCATGCAATCACCTGTAAAAATCAAAATCAAAAGACAGATCATATACTTCCAACATGTAATGGTACAAAATATACATTACCATTCCAAAACACAGGAAAGGGAGCTCAATGAGGAAATGCTGGACCAAAGCAGGACCCAAAACCAGCTGGGCAAACTCTGAACTCTGCATTTCCGTGTCTGATCAGGTTGGTCTGCCTGCCTGTGATGGGAGATGTCATTCTGTATATGTTTCTCATACTGGTTAATGAATAAAGCACTGTTGGCCAATAGGAAAGGAAGATAGGAGGGACTAGGAGACAAAGAGGAAATAGGAAGTAGTAAGGAGGGTCAAGATGGAGAGTCTGGAGAGAATAGAACTGCCAGCCGCCTCTCCCTGGTAAGACCACATGAAAATACATAGAAATGGGCTAATAATTAAGACAGAGCTAGCAGATAAGAAACAAGTACCCGGGCCAACAGAATTGTATCAAATACAGAGTCTCTGTGTATTATTTGGGGCTGGCGCAGTGGCAGGACAAGACTGGCGGGGGGAGGAAAAACCCTACTCATTACATGCCTGTCTATAGGAGATTGTATTGATGACTAAAGGCAGCACATTCAATGAGTTTGGGATACGGTCCACATGGCTTCCAGAGGAAAATGGGCTGGAGGAGATGATGAAAGACTACTGACTGACTGAGTCCTAGAACACATGGGTCCTGAATGAGGACACTGATAGGGCTGCAGAGAAAGGAGGGGGAAGGGCTTGAAGGGGATATATGTAGGAGGTAATCTAAGCCTGGCCAAGTTCCTGTGCTCTCCTCCCTGCTCTGGAGGAGGATTCTCATTGGCGAGCTTACTCTCCAAGCCCCTAGACCAAACTGATGACAAAGACCTGCTGCTTGAAGTCAAATCACCTTGCTCTGACTTGGTTTTGACAGCTGCATGATCAACGCCAGGGAGTGCCTCCATCCTTGCTCAAGCCTGAGTCTGTCTCAACAGCTTTCCCAGGAACACTCAGGTCTTCTAAATTGGAGCCTTAACCAACTTTTCTCACTTTATCAGAGGTTCTTAAAGCCTTTTTCCTGGACATCTGCTTTTCAGTGGTCCTGGCTAAGACCTTTATCTCCTCCACTGAATGCCTTCTTCCACCTACCCTAATACCCAGTCTACTGCTCTGCCTATATGAAAGCCATATCCAGTGGCTGGATCTACTTCATTTTTCTATTTTTATCAATTGTAAAACAACTGAGACACAGTCTCATGTAGCCCAGGCTGGCGTCAAATTCACTATGTAGCCAAGATAACATTGAACTTTGAATCCTCCAGCTTCTACCTCTCAAGTGTTGGGATTATGGGAATGCACTAATGTGCCCAGTTTTATGCCCAGGCTTTGTGCACAATGGGTAAAATTTCTAGTCTTTCCCCAGACCCCTTCTCTCCATTTCTGTTTCTCATTTCCTCACCTTGAAACAAGTAGGATTTGAATTGTTTCAGGGGCTTCTTACAGGTCTAACATTCCACTATTCTCAAATCCCATCAATGATCGTAGAGACCATTAGGCTTTACATGATAAAGTCTTGACCCATGGTTGGAGTTGTCCTCAGACTTACCCTAATGGCCATGTAATTTCTACATTCAGTAAAGGCAAAAAGCATCTGATAGCCTTTGTTTTAGTCAATGTAGCAATAAACATGCCTTAGTTGCTTGTCAGTTTACTAAACATCTCATTAGTGTCTGCATAGTCCCGTATTCTAATTATTACCCATGTCTGCCTTGAGTGTGTATCCCTTCATTCTCCTCAGTTCTGTAAATAAAGGCAAAACACTGCTGCATTCCCTTCCCACAGAGCCCACAAAGCAGCTACCTTTAAAGAGGTCAAAACAACAAAGATGCCACTTGAGGACAAATGAGATCATGCCTGGCCCTTGGACTTGTCTCTTCAAGTTCTGTTCTGTTGGCTGTACACAGAACCGTTTTTGGCTCCCAGCTGGCTGTGACAGCCTAGACTCAGGGACATTGTGTATGTGGGCAAATAATAAGGTCCAGGTCATCATTTTTGCCAAAGTCCTTGCAACAAGAGGTTCTGAATCCCAGGGACCCCCCAAGATGGAAAAGGCCTGCAGAGCATCCAAGGCAAACCCTCTATTTACAAATATTAAAACAAGGTCCAGAAATGTCAGATACTTTCTCCAAGGTCTAGGATGTCCCTCCATTTGTTTAAGCTGAAAATTCTACTCTGTGGACTTCATATCACTTAATCATGATATTGTCATCAAGGTTACCCAGCACTGCAGAATAGTAGAGATTGGAAACGAGGTTACTGTCCACCCAGAGAGGACTGAGTGTCCACGACTCCATAAGCACTTATAAAAAGAAGTTAGCTCTCAGGATGGAGAAAGGATCCCTGAGGCTTAGTGGCCAGCTGGTGTGCTGATCCCAGCTTCAGAGTCTATCTGCCCATAATTCAGACCCCACAGAGTACACCTTCTCAAGGTGCCTCTAGTCTGAAATAGCATGGGAATACTTACAATAGCACAGCATTACCCCAAAGCACTGTACAGCCACCCCTCCAGCTTCTTAAGAGTGCTACCCTTGTGTTGTGGGTCACCTTGCTTCCTAACCAGAGGTCTGATCACACCCTGATGATTTGATGGGGACAACCATGATTGGTGCCAGCATGGACCCACACAGGGGCTGAGCATGAGTCAGCTGCAGACTGGTGATCATTTCCCAAGGTGTCCCCAGGGTGACTGAAGCAATGCCTCTGCCAGAACACACTTGTAAATACTTTCTCCAGCCAACTCTCTCTAAAGGACAGAAAAGCAAAGGTGTGGGGCTCAGGTCCTTTGCTGCCTCTTGAGGAGGTGTACAGCCACAGTTCTCAGTCAGCAGAGGCATATAGGACCCAACACAGATGAGACTTCACACACTTTTGTGATAGTCCATTTCCCCATTTGTGAAGCATAAACATAGCATCCTTCTGAACCTTAGTTGGTGAGCTATCAGAACTCTTTCCCCCTACAGCATCCCACATTCTGGGAACGACCAAATCCATTATTACTCATTTTGAATCTTTTCATCAAATGAGTCTGATACTGGGTCTAAAGTTCCATTTTGGTTTCTTTGTTCTGTGGCCCAACCTTGCAGGCCAGATTTATTCTGAGAAAATTCTATAGGGGTCAGTTTCTCTGCCTCCATCAATTGCTCATGTGACCTAGGCTCAACTTCTACCCCCTAAAGAATCTAAAAGTTCTTTCAGTTCAGACCCATAATGCATCAGGCTTGAGCCATAATTGTCCCAACTGACATCTGTACGATTGACTCCAATACTTTTCCATACTTTATTCTGAAGCCTTTCTTGTGAAAGCAGAAGAAAATTATATTCAACAAACTAAGAGGGTCAGATAACAGATGCTCTCTATGCCAGCAGCCAGCTTGTCTACAGTCATCCTCCATGACGTCAAGCCAAGACCAAAGCCATCATGAGGAGAAATAACAGGTCTAATTTGGCAGAATAATAAGACACCAGCTTCTCTACATATCATCCTCTCTGTCCCTTATTTTTCTCTGCAGACATCTTCTACATTTGGCAACAGTATGGTGTCCATCAGTAACAATAAGGAAGTTACTCCTGAGTCTCTAACACTGTCTATTGCTGTGAAGACACACCATGACCACGGCAACTCTTATAAAGGAAAACATTTAAGTGGGGCTGGCTTACAGTTCAGAGGTTTAGTCCATTATCATCATGGTCAGAATCAGGACAGCAGGGAGACAGACAGACATAGTGTTGGAGAAGGAGCTTAGAGTTCTACATCTGAATTCACAGGCAGCAGTCAGAGAACTTGTTTGAGCTTCTGAGACCTCAAAGCCCACCCCCTAGTGACACATCCTCCAACAAGGCCATGCCTCCTAATGCGCCACTCCTAGTGGACTAAGTATTCAAATGCATGAGTCTCTGGAGGCTGTTACTAACCAAACCACCACAGACACCATTTCTTGCAAAAGAAATTATTTAATTGTGGGCTTGCTTACAGTTTTAGAGGGTTATTTCATGATCAATCACAGCTAGAAGCAAACAAGAATGGCACTGGAGGGTAGCTAATAACTTTCCATCATAACCAGCAGGCAGCAGGTAGAGAGAGCAAGACACTGGACCTGGTGTCAGCTTTTGAAATCTGAAAGCCCACTCAACTCTAATGAATGCACTTCCCATTGGATTTCAGACTATTTAAATAATCTGTAGCAAAACTATATTTCTATTTTGCACCAAACTACTTGAGAATTTGTTTTTAGTTGAAGCGTGTTATCATGCCTGTAAACAAACACAATTTGCACACAGATGTCTGGTCACATCCTGAATGTTTCCTCAGAGCAGGAGCCTGAAGTGGGAACAAGGTGACAAAGCCGGCCTTGTCATTTGGGTGATTCCGGCTTCATAAAAGCGCTTCTGAACACATTCTCCCACAGCAAGTGGGAAGAAGCATGGCTCTTGGGTAGTTCTGACCCGCACAGCTGATCAGTGGCCTGTGCAGCTCAGAGAGCCATTAGTCCTGGGAGCAGGAATGATTCCATTTAAACCTGGTGAGCTGTGTGGTGACCAGAGAAGCTGTGGCTGCTTCAGACTTGCCTTCAGCTATTCCTTACCCGTTAACACCACAGAGATCTGTTTCCACCATTGGATCGTTGCCCCATTCCTTAGTAACTGCTTCATTGAAACTGCAATGTGGCATCTCTTCAATAGCGTTGAAGCTGAGGGCTGGCCCCTGATTACCAGTGAGTGCTTTTCTTCCCCTCACCCCAAGCATGTGTCTATTAAAAGCTCTCATTTAAGGGGACACATGGGACCTCTGAGCCAGGGTTTCATCTTACATGGCAAATTACCATTAGCTGCTAAAAAAAAAAAAGTCATAATCATCAATTACGGAAACTTATCTGGCAGAGAAAGGGAGCTGCTTGATAGCAAATGCTCCTAGCATTTGCCATTCACATGTGATAGAGTCAACAAGAACTATCCCCCCCCCCCGTGTGTGTGTGTGTATGTGTGTGTGTGTGTGTGTGTGTGTGTGTGCACATTCATGCATGAGCACATGTGTGTTCACAGAGCCCTCTCTATCACTGGCAATCTATTAACCAGTATGTTAAAAAAAAATACTTCTGCTGAGGAGTAAAAGTTTGAGGCTGGAAAGCCCTGCTAGGAGGGAGAATTTGAAGGATTAGATGGCAAGAAAAGAAAAGTAAACAATATCTCTCTCCCCAGCAAGAGTTTGAAGAATATAACAGAATGTGCAAAAGCTGAGCCATTTGGTAAACAGGCCAAGAGGGGCCTAAATGAAGGTAACTCTCATGACTTTGAAGTGCTGAGAAAGCTACCTTAGCGGAGGCGCCTTCCAATGCCACTCTTCATCCCTTACCTTGCTCTATGGCTGTTCAGGGCCCTTCTCTCTGCCTAATAACACACCGAGTTTGCCTTTGCCTGAGTGTTTGTTGTTTGTACCCTCCCCCACCCCCTGCCCTACACACACACACACACACACACACACACACACACACACACACAGAGAGAGAGAGAGAGAGAGAGAGAGAGAGAGAGCTTTATTCCCTGCTGTATCTCCAATGCTTGGGATTGAACTGTTAGAGACAACTTGTCAGAATGACAAACAGATCTAGCTGATAAGGAAACAGAGGCCCAAGTTAGAGCTTGTAGAAATGACTATACACCCTACAATACACAGGGTGTCCTTCTCCACATGACAGCATTAGAAAGTTCCAAATGTCAATAGTGCCTATGCCAAGTTAGAAACTATGGAGAGGCTGAGGAGAGAACTTATGGAGACTCTGAATAATGGTATTATTTACACACAGGGAGATGGGCAGGGGTTGTTGAGGGGAGGAATTAAATGCTTGGCCTATGTTCCCCCTTTCCATTGCCAGCTCCCTACTATGGGATCATTTTAAGTCAACTTTTGTTATGGCCATGCAATCTACTTATCCCTAGTTGTACTAAAATCAACAAAATTTCTCCTGAGGACAAAAGAGCCCATGGTGGAGGAACCCATAAGTGGGTTCCTCACCTCTGTGGGAAATTCTAGTCTTTAGTCCTGACTTGTCTCTCCTATAGGACTGTGAGTTTTTGATACACAGGGGGCCCCCTTTCCTCCACACTGTTCTGCAATCTCTCATATGTGGGAACAAGGACCATCTAAGACATCAGTTTCTAAAGCACTCATAGGGGCAAAACAAAATCAGCCCTCTAGGATTTTGGCCATCACAGGCTGCCTTAAAGTTGTGAGGACATTGAGCTGCAATGCTAGACAGATACGTGAATGGTTCATAGCTCTGGCATTCCAGGGAAAGCTTCTGAAGTAAAACACTGACAGTTTTATCAGTTACCATGGAACATAAACAAGAGCTGAGAAAGAAAAGAAACATAGGGGTTGAGGACATGGAAACCAAGTAACTTGATTGACAGTTCTGACAACAGTCCCTTGGGGCACCCTTAAGGGCTCAGGTGATTAATTTAATTTAGGATCATTCAAAGGGAAGAATGACTAGCTGGTGTTTGCTTTCTGGTTTAACATTCCACCCATCAACCAAGTTGATGAACTTCATAGAAATGTTTTTCTCAAGTGACCTATAGACTCATTTTTCAGTGTTGCCATCATTCACAGCTTGGATGTTGGCAAGTGATATTCTGGATATTCTGTAATTTTCTGTAAGGAGCTGAATGAAACTCCCCATTGCACTTCTGCCTACCACAGGTGACAATAAAGAAAGCGATGTGTGGGTAGAAAAGCAATCTAAAGACACTCACTCTGAGCTGTGGAAGGGTTAGGAACCCATGGCTGGATGGGGCAATCACAGGTCTGCAGTCTCATGCTCAATTGCTTATTGCAGGTTGGGGCTGGAAGATACCGCAGAGCAAATTTAATTTACCTCAAAAATAATTAGTGAGATGCAAAGGCCTGGAGATGGAAAATTCCTTGAGAATTAATTATTGCTGCTCAAATCTAGCCTGTCTGTTGGAGCAGAAAGGATGGCCTGCACACAGAAATTCCATCTTCATCTCTTTCGAGCTGCTGAAGGATCTGTTGGAGTCTGGTTTCAAATCTGCTTTAGTTTAACATTTGAGGGTCTGTACAAGAAATGTTGTGGTCATAGGGTCAGCTGAGGCAAAAAGGAACTGACCAATCCAATCTAGTTTAAGAGGCCTGTTTGGTCTAGTAACCCAGGTAACAGTCAGTTCCTTTGTGTGGATGAGGAGATGACTGTCTCCTGCCCTGGTGAGACCCAGCACACCTTCAGTCACCATACATAGAAATGGAACACAGTTACACAGAATTCACTTTTATAGCACAGAACGCACAGTGCCTTCCTTTCGAGAGCATGCTAATTGCTAAAACTTATTGTGATGTCAGTTAAAATCATCAGCCATGGCTAGGAAGTAAACACATACATAGGACTAAGTCTCATATTCCTCAAGGATTGAAGCATGAAGCAGGGCTGATGACTTCACAGCGCCAGTGTGTCCTTTGTCCTTTAGAGCCATGTCTATCATCTCAGATAAGATACAAAGACATTGCAATGCCTCCAGTGAGCTAGGGAAGGTCAAGTTCAATGCAGTCATGACCATTTGACCCACAGAACTCCCAAGTGGTCAAAAGGGCCATGATCTTGGGTTTCTGGATTTTTTGCTTCTACAGGAATAGCCACGGTGAGTCCTCAGACAACACCAAGAACCCCTTCATCACTGCTTCTATGGCTTCAACTCTGGGTAGAGATGGGTCCCTCAGGCCATGTGTGGAACTACAACACACAGAAGAAAGGAGAATGGAAAGAGAAATAGTCATGTATGCACATTTAAAAGAAATACTAAGTCGATGTCCATGTGTATACCTCAGTGCATGGCACTACCTTTCTTGCTCTCCCAAAGAGCCTTAAGTAAAGTTCCCCATCCCAGGACTCCAGAGTAGGAGCAGATGGCAGGCTAAACTTTAGGGTACAGCTGCTACACCAACACTCTCTATTAGTGTGTTCCAGAAAGAAACCAAAGACATATTCCAGTTAAGATGATCCAGACAGGGTTGGGGAGAGCAGGTTGTTAATAGTGCAAGGCCCCTAGCCTGTGGGACTGAGTATCAGAGCACCACTGGCCTTTGCAAAAGAAAGATCATACAGAAAGTATCTCCTTGACACCATCAGAAAGAGCCAGCCAGAGGCAATCCCACAGGAGATTAAGAGATTCTAGGCTTACTCTGCTCCACCCCACTGCTGGCAACCCACCCCACCCCTGTCTCCTCTTCCTTCTGGACTGACTCCTCACTGATACAGTCACAGGAGGCCAAGACTCAAGAGATCCCACTGAGGCACTCTATCGGGTCAGCTGACTCAAGGCAAGGAGTGGCAGACAGAATATAGAGCCTGGGTCTTGAAACTCATTGAGAAACATCTAGCTTATTGTCCATGACAGGGCATCAGCAGCCATGTATCCATATTTCAAAATTGTTAAAATCACAACCTTAGTGCTGTATGGAACTGTGGGGTCATGGTGACATGGCCAACATGGATCCCTAATCCTAGGGATGGAGTTGTTTGCTCGAGACCTGAAATGGCTGCTTTAAGAGTTTGTTGTTTGTTTTTTGTTGCTGTTGCTGTTGCTGTTGCTTTGCTTGTGGATCAGAGATCCATCCAAAGAGTCCAACAGTCTCAGGGAATAGGACTTTATCCTTCCATATTAAGAGAACAGAGAGGGGTGACAAGATCCTGAAGGCTCCTGGCAACTTGCATCTTACCAGTGTCTGGTTTATAAAATACTTAATTATTAAGGCTTGAAATGCATTGACAGACCATAATGACAGTGTATGTTAGATTGTTATGTTTAGGGGAAAACCTAACACACATCTGATAAACCAAGTACAAAAAGCCAGGTATGTCTATGTCTTTTCTCTCTTGTCAATGAAATTCAGGTGGCATGAGTTGTTTTTCTTTCTCTCTCTCCCTTCTTTCCTCCCTCCCTCCCTCCCTTCTTCCCTTCCTTCCTTTCTTTCTTTCTCCCTTTCTTCCTTCCTTTCTCGCTCTTTCTCTTTGTGTTTTTTTTTTTTTTTTGTGGTTTTAAAATTTGTTTTGTTTTTTGAGATAGGGTGTCTCTGTGGATCCCTAGCTGTCCTGGAATTCTCTGTAGACCAGGCTGGTCTCATGCTCTGCCTGCCTCTACCTCCTAGTGCTTGGAGTAAAGGCAGGTCCCACCATACCCAGCTGTTTCCTTTCTGTGAACAGTGCTGATTCACCAAGAATTCAAGAATCAGTAATGAGTCTTTTCACCTCTCATTTACAAATGGAACACATTAAGAAATTGCTCAGGTGCTTAGTGTGACTTTGAACTGGAATTTATCTCTCTCTGTGCATGGGCTGAATGTTAGAGAGGCTCACTGTCCCTGTCAGTTCCAGAAGGCTTGAAATGCGATATTCAACATGTTTCATTTTCACAGGAATAACCCTTGCAGCCCAATTAAATAACAAATTATCTAACCTTTCATAGCATAGAACTTACACACACACACACACACACACACACACACATACACACACACACGTGCACAGTTACATACCAGCATACACACACACGCACACATACACACTCTACCTTTTGGACACCCTTTAGATAAAAAAGCAGGCAATGTTACGTCCATTACCTTATATTTCCCACACTTTAATATCAAATACATAGGCTGGAAGAATTTGTTAGCCCATGTAAAGTGTAAATGCCTTCTCATATATAAAAAAAGAAAGTAAAAAAAAAAATAAATAAATCAAACCCTGACATCATTAAGTAAATGGACAAAGGATGAGAGCCAGACAAAACATTCAGAAATCATATTTATTGAACAAACATGAAGGAAATATTCAACTTTATTTCCTCATTCATTAATTTGTTAAATAGTTAGTGCCCATCCTCTGTGTGCCAGACACCAATAAGATCCCAGGGACACATAAATGATCAAAACACAGACCTCATCCTTGAGGAGTTCCCACTTTACCAGGAGACCTCTGCAAACAAGTCATGGATGTCATGGTCAGGGAACAAAAATCAACGAAGAAAATGAAAACGCCATAGTGATAAAGGTGGTCACAGGAGAATGCAACATCCATAAGAAAGATAAGAATTCAGGCAAGTGTTGTTTTCAATGAGGAAAATAGTAAAGATTTTTGAAGGGACCAGATCCTCACTCACGCCCTTGCTTTGGTAGCCACGACCGGTTGTAGAAAAGACCCAGCAAGACAAAGACCCCGACTCAGCAACATGAGCTGAGCTCTCGACCTTGCTCAACCTTAGTCTCTAAGAAGCTAAATACCCTCCATGTGGCAAGGAGACAATCAGAAGTTGGCTGGTGGGCTCTGGATGTGCTTTACCCACCACAATGGAATGTAGAGCATAGCAACCGCTCTGGGAGGGCCTCTAGGCATAGCAACCTTCCTGCAGCTGTAGCTGACCAATCAACACAGGACAGGTTGTCCAAGCCCAGAGGTGCACCAATCCTGAGACTGTTGCTGTGCAACTAACGGACCCCCCCCCCCAGACACTCCCCTGGTTCTACCCCAATATATTCCCTGCCCCACTGCTGTTTAAGGTCCTTCCTGGCCCCCGACTGCTTCACCCGCTATGTCAGATGGAATGGAGAACCGAGTTAACTGTTAAAATTAAAGACTTTGTGCTTTTGCATCGGATCAGGTCTCTTGGCGGTTTGGGGGTTCAGAGTTTGGGCACAACAATTTTAGTGATGATATTCAATGCTGTGAAGCAATAGTGAGTTATACTGACCCTGTAACAATTCAAATCGTAATTTTCAAAACACCAACCTACTTCTGTGTGACAGCTGTCACTCTTCAAAGGTTGGATTCTATCACCTTGAAAGACAGGCAACGCCCCGTCCATCCCACTCCCCTCTCCCATGCAGCCCACACCCACACCCCCACACTCCCCTCAGCAGCTCTCTCTGGGAAAGTTAAACAGCAGTCTATGCTGAGGTTTCACAGTTCTGTTGTTGTTGTTGTTGTTATGTTTTTGTTTTTACAATTCCAACCAGTTTTCTCTCCCTCCCTTCTTCCAAGTTCCTCCCCCCTCCTCTCCTAATCCCACCCCATCCCATCCACTCCTTCAGTGTTTCTCTTCAGATACAGGTGAGCGTTCCATGGATATCATCCAGTCATGGTACAGTGAGACCAGGCACTTCCTCTCCTATTAAGGCTATGTGGGCCAATCCTAGTAGGAGGAATGGGTCCCCAAAGCAAGCCCCTGCTCTCACTGTTAGTCCCATAAGAAGACCTAGCTACACAACTGTAACATATGTGCAGAGGACCGAGGTCAGTCCCATGCAGGCTCCCTGGTTGTCGGTTCTGTCTCTGTCAGCCCCTTTGAACCCAGGTTAGTTGGTCCTGTGGGTTTTCTTGTGGTGTCCTTCACAACACTGGGTCCTACAATCTTTTCTCACCATCTTCTGCAGGATTCCCCAAGCTCCACCTAATGTTTGGCTGTGAGGTCTGAATATTTCCATCAGTTGTTGGGTGAAGCCTCTCTGGTGACAACAGGCACCAACTTATGTTTGGTTCTATCCTAGGGCTCTGGAGTATCCCGCACTGGTTCTGGCCCCCCAGGAGTGAGCTTCCTCTCAGAGTATGGATCTTCAGCTGTGTCAGTCATTATTTGGTCACTCCCACAATTTCTGCTCCATCTGTACCCCAGCACATCTTTCAGGCGGGACAAGTTATAGGTCAGAGGTTATGTGGCTGGGTTGATGTCCAAGTCCATCCTGTGGAAGTCTTGTCTGGTTACAAGAGATGGCCAATTCAGGCTAGGAGTCTTTGCTGAATCATCCACATAGATTCCTGGGAATTTTCATTGTTCTAGGTTTCTAGCTCAACCCAGAGATGTCTCCAGATTCCAGTTGTCTCTCCCCCAACTAGATCCCTCCTGTTCCCATCCCCCTTCTCCCTCTCAGCCTCCCCCCTTCCCCTGGCAATGTCCATTATATTTCCCCTTCTCAGTGGGATACATGCACCCCTCCCCTTGAGCCTTCCTCATTACTTACCTTCTCTCAATCTGTGGATGTAGTGTGGCTCTCCTTTACATTGCATCTAATATCCACTTATAAGTGAGTACATGCCATGTTTGTCTTTCTAGGGCTCAGGATGGTTTTTCTAGCGCTGTCCATGGCCAGAAAATTTCCTGTTCTTCACAGTTCTTTATTTATGTGGCCTGGCCTTTGCACTCTTTGTTGTGCATCCTGTATTGAACTAAATGATATGATGTAAGACTTCCCAAGAGTGCCCCCAAAGTTATACATCTGATATTTCCTTTGTTATAAATTGCTTTGAGAATGTCTGTGGAGACTTTCTCTGGACCACACACACACACACACACACACACACACACACACACACACACACACACAGCATCCCTCTGGGCCTGTCCGGCTCCATTCCTTTTCAGTTTCACTCTGAATGATCCCTTCCGGGTTTGAAGGGAAGCCTATTCTTCACCGTCCTTCAAGTATTGTAACATTTTCTGTCCAATAGTCCCCCTCCCACATTGAGGCCCCACACTCGGCCTCAAAGCTCTTTCTGAAGGAGATTATATGTCAATTTTTCATTACCCAGAATGACCAAGATTACCATTATTTTCATCATTGTTTTGTTGAACAATAATAACCTAATTCTATACAGTTCATTATTAAATGTATTGTTCATTGGAAAAGCTATATATGATAAGATGTTTTTTATGTTTTTTTATATCTATTTATATGCTATATATAATAGCAAAACACACTCCTTAGTGCCCAATACTCACTCAAAGATTCAGCAACTTACAGTGTATTTATTTGCCTGGGTATGCTATATTCTCAGAAATGTCTATGTCAGGTGCTAGGCCTGTGATAGAATGCTTGCCTAGCATACACAAAGTTCTGGATTTAATTTCCAGTATCATATAAGCCAAGTATGGTGCTACATTCTGAAATCCAATACTTGGAAGGTAGAGGCAGGGACATTAGAAATCCAAAGTCATCCTCGGTTATAAAACCTGTACCAGGCTAGCCTGGGCTACATGAAACCCTGCCTCAAGAAAAAAAAAAGTATTTCATATACTAACTAAAAACTCTCTGAAAATGTTATACATGCTAAACATCAATTATTTTAAATATGTATAAAAGACTGGGAGGAAATATATTAGAATTCTCCCATGATCACACACATGACACTTTTTTCTGTATCTCACATTATACAATTACCCATTTTTAGAAAAAAATAAAGTTGCATAAAATGACAGGTTGAAGAAAATAAAATCCCACCCAAGTCCCATCAGTATTGGTAACAGTTTTCCACTGGCTTGAATTCAAACGTTTTCAAAAGAAACCAGCTTGGCATAATTTTGGCCAAAGCCCTTGGCTCTCTAGTTGCACTCTTTTGGAAAATAAAACAGAGGCTCTGGATTCATTCTCATGTTCCTTCTGGCCCCCCAAGTCTATGAATCTTGATGAAGAGTGTGCACCCATGTCACGGATTTCAGATGCAGCCAGAGAGACACGTCACATGAATCAAGTGCAAAACATCAGACAGGAAAAAGCATACTTGGGAAATGATGTGTTTGCCTCAGCACGCATGTCACAGGCGCCCAGCACATCCTTGGATTCTAGGTTTTCAGATTAGTTTTTGTGCAGCAAGCTGCAGACTATTTTCCACATGTGTCAGTTTATTGCTGTTCAGGCACAGGAAGCGACACCTTAAACGTGGGGTTAGATTTCCAGCACCAACACAAGATCTATGGCTTGGGCTGGAGTGATGGCTTAGTTGGTAAAGGTGGCCTGTGGGAGCCTGACAACCTAAGTTCAGTTCCTAAGTCCCACAGAAAGATCCTGAGAGTCATCCTCTGACCTCCACAAGTGTATACCAAATGCCCATGCCACACCCACTGTCCCCCCCACACACACACACACACATACACACACACACTATAATCAACATCATCTGCCCTCTTCACTCCTATCTCTCACCCAGGTATTCAGAACACAGCATCCTCAGATGATGTAGTGTTTCAAACTAAAGGTGACTCTGAACAACAATGTCACCCAATCAGAATTGGAGCAAAGTGTAGTATCTATGTAGTATCTATGACTAATGCATGTTATAAGCCCTAGAATATCCTCATTTTATTCTCCCAGTTGAACAAGTTGTGAATACAACAATCAACTAAGAAGCAAATTGCTTAGGTGAGAATGGTCGAGTATGGTCAGAGTAGCCAAAAGAGAAATGAGAACACAAAATAAACATATCAAGTTTTGGATTAGATGAGGTCTGAAGGGCTTCCCTGGTTGACTGAAGTTAATCAGAGGTTGCAAAGTGTGACTGAAGTACCTCTCATGATTAGTGGCCTTAGTGCACAAATCCATTTCTTCATTTGTAGAGCATGAGTCTTTAGCCTGAGTGTTTAGATTTTCAAAGGTCCCATCAGCTCTCTGTGGTTCACTGGAGAGCATTCACCATGGCTGGTTGAGCTCTGCCTCCTGGGATGCTGGAGGATGCAAAGAAGAGTTTGTAATAGTGCAGCTCTCAGGGAAACCCACAGGAGCCACTTGCACCCATGGGAACAGGTATACATGGCAGAATACCACTGTAGTGTAGGGCTACTAACAATGACTGGTCATCCTGGGTTCAGAGGAGCAGATATGCTGAGAGAAGACAGAGGCAAAGCCAAAAGATCTGAAAGAAGACATTCCCTGGGTAATTCCCTGAGCACTGAAGGGTCAGTGATGGAGACCCCGGGCTGTGTCCCACCAGGTGGGAACTCACTCTGCTCACGACTGAGCATCTCAGATGTTACACGTTCATGGATGGGGCCCATTCTCCTTCCAGCTACACACTGCCTTTGGGAATCTCATCACCATGCTGATGTAGCCCCCACTACCATCCCCAGTTGGAGGCCTCAGTGATCATCTCCCCAAGTCACATACTTAAAACACCCTCTAGATGTCCTGCTTCATGATTCTGAAATTGGTGTTTCCCAAAGTTGCAGGAACCATGTTGTGTTCCTTCCCCCCATCCTTCCCAGTCATTTCAAATGACAGGTCTGGCTTCCAGTGAGACCTGCTGTCCAACAGTCTCATCTCCTCTGCCATCACTCACGCAGGTGCCGGCTATCATATACCCTGTCACAGGCCTGTACCAACAGCTGACTTTTACTCCTAGCCTCCTCAATCAATTTTTCCACACACCTGTCAAAAGCTTTTTCTAAATACACATCGACTTATGCTGGCTCTCTGCTTGAGGCTTTTACCTGACTCAGCATCACCCTTTGAATGAAACCCAGGCTCCTGTATGGGTGTTCTGGCTCTGTACAGTGGGATCCCGTCTCCCCTTCAAGGAGGGCCACACTCACTGTAGTCTGCATGGGTTTAATCATCAAAAACATAATTGTTTCTGTGATGTCTCACAACCTTTATTCCTGCTGTCCCCTTGTCTCCACAATTCTTGTGTGAATAACTCTTATTATTGCCTCATCCTCTCTCCTTCTAACTAACGTCAATGTCAGCTGTCTCTGATCACTAGTGTGAAGTGTACAACACAGTTTATATCAGTGGCCCTGTTTACTTCATCTTTGCCATGAGTTTCTGTGTTTCAATTGATTACTGTCTTTGTCTCATCTAGCCTATAAATCCTGATGGAGCAGACATGCTGACCATACCCTTCCCGGCAGACCTCTCATTTAGCATGGCACAGGACAGGTCCTTACTGAACATGTGCTGTTTAAATTAAGCAGGGGAAGAAGGCTGTGAGTTATTCCTATTAAGCTGTTTAGGGAACTGATCTAATTAACAATATAATTCAGGCCTATTATTTTGCACTCTCCAGTCTGCTGTGAATAGAGTTTGCCTGTACCACCAACCAGCTCCCAAATCATGACCCGACACAGAGACTTAATAGTTTTGAATGCTCAGCCTCACTTAGGCACATATCTGCTAGCTCTTTTAACTTAAATTAGCCTGTTTCTCTTTATCTACCTTTGGCCTCGGGATTATTACCTTTCTTGCTGCTGTGTATCTTTTTTTCTCTGCCTCTGTATGAGTGCTGGCTGGAGTCTGCTTGGCTTCTGGTCCCGGGTGTGTCACTCATTCTATCTTCCTTCCTCTCTCTGGTTCTTTCTCATTCATCTGCTTCTTGAGCTTAGATTTTTTTTTCCCCTATTTATTCTCTCTGCGTGCCAGTCCTGTCTATCCTTTCTGGGCCAAGCTATTGGAATTTCAGATCTTTATGAGACCACTCAGGGAAGGTGAAAGAGATGCAACATATGTTTACATAATTAAACACACATCCTTCCATCATTAAACACATGCAACATAAACAAATGTAACACACCTTTACACAATTAAAGTAAGATTCTGCAGCATAAACAAATGTAACACATCTTTGCCTAGTTAAAATAATATTCCACCTTTACCACTGCAAAAGAAGAGGAAAGGTCCATTCCATTTTTAGGTGGGCAACTAACCTGATTGATCTACAGTATCTCCTCTAGGAGGTTTGGTTGCTCAGCACAGAGATTATTAATTATAATCATTTATGGTAGCTGTTCTCTGCTTTATAGACAGTTACCTCATAGCTCAGTAACATTTATGAATGTCATTAAATATGTGTTATTATTTAAAACCATACAAATAGTACAGCTGTACTTGTAATAACACATCAGGAAACAATGTACCAACCAACCATGCTATCATGGCAGCTATTGTTATGTAAACATAGTAACAGCGATGTTTATGATTCATTTTAGATGAAGCCAGAATGAATAGAAGGTAACTTTGTGATGTATAATTAAAACTATTAAAGTATGTATACAAACTTGGAACAATTACTAACAGGCAGCAAGGAAAACACAGGTTGACTTTCTAGAATTTGAAAATTGTGTCTGTTTTAAAATTATTTTAACTGTCTTGGAACAATGTTGACATACACTGCACTCAGAGGGAAGATAGAGTAAATGAGGTTGCCTGTGTGCACCTGCACGGGAAGAGGGACCAGACACCTGGGGTTTAGTCCCCCAAAAGGCTCACTGTAATGTCCCTGTTTGTTTGGACTGTCTAGAATCTGTGCCCTTTGTTTAATGTCTCTCACTTCATCATCTGATTAAACCTGTCACTCAAACATTTCAATCAGGAAAGAGCTGCCAGAAGGAGCCTCTTTAAAATTCATATTTCCTGTCCGGTCACTGTGTGAGTGTCTGGTATGAGTGGGTGTGAGCTGGAGGAGGGAATGGCAGAGCCAGCGCATTTAAATAATTGCAGCAAAAAGGATTTCAATGACAAGATGGGTTTGTATGTTTCGATTGGAACTTTTCCAAAGGTATTTTATTCAGTTAATCTCTTTAAAAAGTAAAATGTCTATATGTTATACTACCATTTCTAATGTTTTAAAATGGATTCTTTAACAGTTTTACACACAAGCACACACAATGAATCTTTATCATATCTGCTTCCAACTCCCCCTTTTGATTCCTCTAACCTCCCCAAAATATGCTTCTCCTATCATCAATCCTGCTCCTCCTCCTCTCCCTCCTCTTGCTTTAGACAGTACAATTAGTAGTACTGTCTGTATAATCATGAGCAACCAACCCGCAGCCACAACCACACTGCCATTTTACATACTGATTATAATATTTACCACAAGCATATATCACATTTTCAAGCATGGTCAATAAAGATAGCAAGTTCTAAGAAGCCAATATAAGTGAATAATGAAGTGATTTAAATGTGTTTAATGAGAAACTTTAAAATATAATACAAGTACAAATGAAATAAACATAATGGGTGTTAAATGCTGTCTAAGTTGTACACTGAGCATTTCATAAGGCACAAGAGGGCAAGGGTGCATTAAACAAGTATAAGGTGCTGTTATCTGTATTAGTTTGCTGTGGCTGTTATAACGAAAACACCATTGGGTGAGCTAAACAGTAGAAAAGCATTTTATTGTACTTCTGAAGACTAGATAACCAAGGCCAATGTGTTACAGATTTGGTCTCACCTAAGGACTTCTTGTAGTTGAACACCTTCCCATGGTCTTGGCTACGTACATTCATACTGTGAGCCTATCCTGGTGTCTAAATTTCCTTTTTAAATAAAAATGTCATGAGAACAAATGAGAGTACACCATAATGCCCTGGTTTAATTTAACTGCCTTTCAAAGGTTCTGTATCCAAATCCAGTAAATCCCCAGTAGTGGCGGTTAGGACCACAATATACAAACTGTGGAGAGCACAGCTCATCCTATGGCATCATTCTTGAGGAATATTCAACTTAGTAAAGTTACCCATATGTTCTTGGGGTTTAAAAAATGTTGAAGTGAATAAATATCAAAGTGAATAATAACATTGAAACTAGCTAGCCTAGACTTGTCAGAGCAGTGGCAGCTTCCCAGGAACAAAAAGTGACAATCAGGGTCCAGCGAGATGCTCAATGCTCAGAAGCATTTACTGCTCTTGCACAAGACACAGGACCCAGGTTTGGTTCTCAGCACCCACATGGTAGCTCACAACTGTCTATAACTCCAGTTCCAGATGATATGCTGCCCTCCTCTGGCCTTTGGAATATCAAGCACACACTTGCATTCAGGAAAGAACTCATAATAAGTAAACACTCATAAATAAATAAACCTAGCTTTTGTTTAAGTGAAAATCAGTAATGCACAACAGCAAAACAACACATAAGGCCCTGTGGTTATTTGAATGAGAAATGTCTACCATAGGCTCAGATATTTGAATACCTGGTGGCACTGTTTGTGGTATGTTATGAAAACGTTAGAAGGTATGGACTTGAAAGAGGAGGAAGAACATGGCTGGAAGTGGGCTTTGAGAATTTATAGCTTGTCCCCACTTCCAGAATCCCATCTTTCCTTAGCTGACTGGTCCTTGGGGTCCTAATTCTCAGCTGACCAAATCTCCCACCATTGTCAGTTACCCTGCTAGAGGTAAGAAAATGCTTTTGTTCCCTCAAGTAACAGAGGAGGACCCTTAGCACAGGGGAGATCATGAGACCTTTTGTGCATGGTCCATGAACAAAGGGTATCTCAGCAGCCATCTCCTCTCTTACATGTGAATTATTGTTTGTGTCAGCCTTGGGCTTCCTTCTTGTACAATGTCCATTTTGTTAGTTTCCAGGAAGTGCTATACTGTAAAGTAGAACAAGAGAGCACTCTGAATTCCAACAATACACAAAGAGAGGCAAAATCTCAAGTGTGAATCAGTCAGGTTCCCCAAATGATCTATTACTTGAGTCAGACGAAACAGCAGCCCAAGGACACACACTTCAAAGCAAATGGATGATGAACTTGGTTGTCTATAGGTCCCACACTGTTTTCCTGCACTGATTCCAGAAGCTACAGTCCTTGCTGTTAGTTACCACAACAGAATGCACTGCCCACCTCAGCTGCCACCTGATTGACTGGATCTCAGAAAAGAAGCCAGATGAGACCTTTCAGGGACAGTTCTTTAGGCTATTGACCCAAGCTGGGTGTTCCTGTGTGGAACAGAATCCTGGGCTAAACCCAAACAAAGAAGAGGTTGTTGGATTTCTGAAACAGCCAGAGACGTTTTGATGGCTTGTATGGTATCTGGCTTATTTCCCCAGCCTACCCAATAGCTACCTAAATAGCAAAGTTATGTTTGACCTTAAGGTCTGGCCTCATTTATATCAAAACACTAGGTTTTGTTGTTCTGTGTCTTCATAACAGAATCTGGGAAGCTTCCCCTCCCAAAGGGAAGTGTTCCTCACTCAGGCGATGTATCAACCTAAGCTGATGGGAATTCTGTTCCATGTGGCCTCCATCTCAAAACCCATGCCGAAAGCAACCTCCATCTGAGCAAATGGTCCTGTGGGAGAGGAGAAAGGGACATGGAATGATTTAGGCTTTAAAATTACTGTTTACAGCATTCCATTCACATTTTATAGAACTTCCCCTTGAAAAATACGGACAAATGTCTACTGACCCCAGGTGGGGCACCAAAGACAAACTAGAATAGGGACTACCCCAAAGTAAAGGAGCTTGGTTAACCCCAAAGCAACTTCACTTCAGGAAAGTCTCACGCCAGCATGGACGGCACCTTCCCATAGCTGCACAGATGGAGGCCTCCCTTCAGTTAATCTTGCACAGCTATGTGTTATCTCCCAGCACTATGTGTGGCTGAGGCAGGATTACACAGAGCTTGGAGGGAGGTGTAAATGAAGTGTCTCCAATCTCCTGTGGGGGCCTTTGGGGAACACCAACAGATCTGATTGTGAGGGTCTCTTGAGAGAAGTCACAGCTGCCATGATACAGATGGCCGCAGCAGTCATGCTGAGAGGATGGTGCTCCATGGCACTGAGCATTAGAGTCACATGACCAGACGTGACACCAACAGAGCAGGAATGTTTATTTAATCCACCCAAGAAGGGACCACTTTCTATAGTTGCTTTCTTACTCTGTGTCCTTTGGCAAATGATCATGATATGGAGATTGTGGCATAGACTTGGAAGTGACAATAAACATTAAATAATACATGGATTTTTAAAATGGAGAGTTTTAGTAAAGCTAAATAGGTCAGGTCGGTTCACTCAAACACTTTACAATCTAGACTTATCAGACAAAGAAATTTTTATCCCTTCAGAGGCAAGTACTCAGATACTCTGATATACAGGTGTACAGACATTAATTACTTCTCTTGGGGAATACTCATATTTTAATAATGCCCTCACATGTTATTTTATTTTATTTTATTTTATTATTATTTTTTTTTTTTTGGTTTTTCAAGACAGGGTTTCTCTGTATTGTTTTCTACTCTAGAACTCACAGAGATCCTCCTGCCTCTGCCTCCCAAGTGCTGGGATTAAAGGTGAGCTCTCACATGTATTCTAATAGGGGAATTTCAGTCACCAGGGAATGTTGATTCTATGACACTTGCCTGTGGCACTGAAGACCCTTGACACTTTCTGAACGAGGCTCCCCCTCCCACAGCAGATGCTTTGTGACTCAGGACCAACACAACCCTGAGAACAGTTGATAGACCTTTTCCCATGTTTCTGGTAACCTGTGTCGGTTGTCAACCAGCATGTTTAACTTTAAAACCAGTTTTGTTGCCCTGCTGGTCCTAACCTTCTAGAAACTAGAATCTCCCTGCCCTTCCCAAACTATGACCTCTTTTTGTTCAGTCTTTAATAAGTAACAATTAAGCAAGGCAACAGCTCTTCTACTGTCAAGATAGTCACTCTTTACCTCCCACAGGACTCTTCTAATACCCCTGGTCCACCGGGCTGGATCATCACCTTTGGTCAGCTAATGGCATGTTTGTTCCAATGATGTTGCCCCAATTAACCAACTTCCAATGATCCAGGCATCAACCACACTCCACTTCAGCAACAATTAGAGGAGAAGAGAGCATTTCATAAGAACCAAAGCCAGATCTGGCTGACAGGATATGAGTATTCTTCTAGTCTTTCAGCCACAAGACATTGTTACAGTCATCGAGGTTACCTCAGGGAGTCTTAATATTCTCTTGGTAGTGACAGGAAACAGAGGTGACAATAAACAGAGACAGAATTTCCAGGGCTATGATTGTCAATCAAATTCCTGGTGATAATAATGAGGGTCCTGTGACGATGGATTCAAACATTTCTATCAGAAAATGCTGACTGGACATTTATATTGTCCTGGAATTGATAACTTCATATCTTTACTTTCTACTACCCCATAGTTGGGCCACACATTAACCCCAGAAAAAAAGGGGCCAAAAATCATCCCTTCCCACTCCCAACCTGCACTCAGACTCCATATGAAGCTAGAAGTTGAGGGCCAGAGAAATGGCTTAGCAGCTAAATTCTTTGCCACGTGAGTCTAACAACCTGAGCTTGATCCCTGGAATTCACATAAAAGTCAGACATAGATAGATGTAGGGATGGGAGAACTAAAGTTCCTAGGCCAGTTAGCCTGGGCTAGGCTATACTGAAGAAACAAGAATACCTGCCTCAACAAGGAAGAAGGTAAGAACCAACTCCTCAAAGTTGTCCTCTCTCTCTCTTTCTCTCTCTCTCCCTCTCTCCCTCCCCCCCTCTCTCTCACACACACACACACACAGAGATTGATTTTCAAATTGTCTTTAAAACGCAAAGGTCAGAAAGGTATGGTGTCCTATATGTAGGCAACAGAGCTCTCCTTAAGAAGCGCTATTTCACCAGAAAAGAGGGTAAGTACCCGGTTCTCACATGCCAGTAATACTGTAACATAGCCTCTGCAACCAAAGAACTTCAAAGCTTGTGCCCAAATAGGGCTTATGTATCCTATAATAGTTCAAAGTGCTTTGTTCAGCCAGAGCTTCACCTTCCAATGATGGGGATTCTGTTTTCTTTTGTTTCATTTTATTTTCCATCCTGTGGTTTGGTCATCATTTCCCTGACCACCATCATCTACACTTCCTAGGATAGGAAGATGTGCCAGCACAAGACACAGATGTTACTTAAGTGCTTTGATCTTCAAGTGCCCCAGGTCACTTCTGCTCACAGTCTATTGTAGTGTGGACCAACTATAAACCAAAGGGGTCTAGGAGTAGCAGTCCTTGGCTGAGAAGTGCTTTCCCAGAGGTGTTTTTCTTTGCTAATAGGGATGGGAGCACAGGTTTAGTCGCTGTCTGCTCTATGGACTCAGCCATCCTGAGTCATAACCACTACTACTGCCCCAGGGTAACCCTTATCAAGTTTTCCTGAGTAGTTTCCCAGAAAACTATGAATAGGCTAGGCTATTAGAGTGGTGTGTCCAACTCTGATATTAGCTTAAAGTAACAGATACATTAAAACTTGGATGAGACCACTTTCATCTAAGCCAATATACATATCCCTCCTTCTGATACATGTTGCCAGAATCCACTTAGGCTTGCTGCTGCCCAGGACTACATTCTGTCAGCAAGTCCTCCAGCAAATGACACTCTGTGCACTCTTCCATCTGTCTGCTTGCCTTTCTTTGGTCTCCAAGTACCTTGAGGCTGGTTTTCACTCAAAGGGACAGGGTTGTTTCTTAGTGTCCATCTGAAGTTGTATGTCACCTATTGCCAAGTGGTGGGAGAAGGCTCTAAGAGAGTTGCTTACAGAGATTTAGAGGTGCTTACAGGAAGTAGGACAGTCAGTGGCCCAAGAATGTTCCCTACCTGAACTGTACAATCTGCCTTGCTTTGGTAAAGCCTTCCACAGAGGAGCAACATCTTTGGGTGAAATTAACATGGAAGTGCATGGATGGGGTAGAAAGATGCTCTGGAAGAAGCCAGGAAACAAGAAGGATCCTAAGAGAGACATTCATGGTCCCCCCCCCCCCAGAGAAGGGGAAAGGGACAAGATCTCCCGAGCAAATTTGGAGCATGAGGGGAGGGGAGAGGGAGTTAGGAGAAAGAGAAGAGGAAAAGAGGAGGGGAAAGGAGGACATGAAGGGCAGGAAGACTGAAAGAATAGAGGAGAGAAAGAAAAGAGATACCATAATAGAAGGAGCCATTATAGGTTTAAAGAGAAATCCAGCATTAGAGAAATATCCAGAGATCTACAAGGATGACCCCAACTAACAATCTAAGCAGTAGTGGAGAGGCTATCTTAAATGCCCTTCCCTGATAATGAGATTGATGACTAACTTATATGCCATCATCCAGGAGCTGATGGAAGCCGAAGCAGACACCCACAGCTAAACACTGAGCCAAACTCCTGGAATCCAGGTATAGACAGGAGGAGTGATGAGCAAAGGGATCAAGACCAGGCTGGAGAAACTCACAGAAACTGCTGAGCTGAACATGGGGGAGCTCATGGACCAAAGATTGACATCTGGGAGACTGGTATAGGACTGACCCGGACACCCTGGGTGTCAGTTAGGAAGCCTGGGATGTCTATGGGGTCTCTAGTAGTGGAACCAGTATTTATCCCTAATAAATGAATGGACTTGGGGATCCCATTCTACATAGAGGGATACTCTCTCAGCCTAGACACATCTGGGAAGGCCTAGGCCCTGCTCAAAATGATATAACAGACTTTGAAGATTCCCCCATGGAAGGCCTCACCCTCCCTGGGGAGCAGAAAAGGGATAGGATAGGGGGTTGGTAGGGGAACAGGGGAGGAGGGGAGGGTGAGGGAACTGGGATTGACATGTAAAACAAGCTTGTTTCTCATTTAAATTTTTAAAAAGGGAAAAAAATCAATCAAAAAAGAAAGAAAGAAAGATGCTCTGGAGACCAACACGTGTTCCTTGTCTAGATGTTCCTAAAGAAGGGATAACAAGTAAGAAGCGTACATTTTGGAAGAAAACAATGGCTAGGATAGCCTCAGCCCTCTGACTCTCAGAGCATGTGGACCACACCTCAGTAGTCTCGATGACGTCATGTCAAAGAGCTCCTCTGTAAGGTGCTAGAGGAACAATGAGCCAAGTGAGGTGAGAGGTGGGTGGGGACAGGGACCACTAGCCAGGCTGAAATAAAAGCCCAATTATCTCTCCCTGAGAGGTTCCTAGTACTCAAGTAGGGGTGGGAGTTAGAAAGAAGCCAACATTATCCTCAGTGAAACTTTGAATGCTATACGTAGAAACTTAAGTCCATTAGTATCAGCTAAAACCAGCACAAAAGCCTGTGGCCAAGGACATCCACCACACAGATGCAGCCAGCTCTGTAGGACAGCATCTGCCTTCACCTGTCCTTCTTGCCCCTAGTCACCCCACAAAGCAGGAACCCTGGAGAAGAGGAACATTTAAGAGGGTTGTACCTTCCTTCCTCCATTCCAGCATTCAAGGTCTACAGCTCCAACCTGTGCTGCAGGGAGGCAAGCAGATGAGCTTTTAATAGCCTTTGAAATTAAATGCAGCCTTAATTGGCAAAAGTGACATGAACATTATAGAGCCAGTTGAATCAGTTGTTAGGAGACAGGAAATGGGGAACGTATCAGAGCTTATCTCAGATCAGTAATTGGAAAGAATAAGACTTTCATAGTCCACTGACTTGAGTCTCCTCCATACACTGCTAAGCTTAGTTCTGAGTCATTATCTTTTGCTACTTGCCTGGTTGAGAGTAACTCCCTAATTTCAGGGGTGGAGCTATAAGCAGACTCCTTTTGCCTTTAAATATCAGCCTGCTGAGCACAGGAAAAACCTAAGCAACTTTTAATTCTGCCATGCAATGTCCCTTGTGCCCAGAAAGTCCCATAAGGAGGTAGATCTCTGGGCAGACTTTCACACTCACAGGATGCACCGAAAGGAAGCACAGTGGTTCCAACTGGCTCTGAGAGGACCGTACAGGAGCAGCTCTAACGTGGCGCACACCAGAGTGGACCATAGGCTGATGCGGGAGCCTCTGCAAGAGGAGGAAGGCTGATCCTTCACTAAGTGATCCATGCGCCCCAGGGACACCTAGCACTGCAGTGTGCCAGGCGTTCTGCTCACACTTTGTACACACTGGTGGACAAACAGAAAATGTGTCAGCTTGCGTTGTCATAGAGAGACAATAAAAGTGAAATGAAGTCTGTGTTAAGTGAAGCGAGCAAGCTGTTTCTTGAGGAAGATGATTCAGGGCAGAGGCTCTGAGGGGAGCTCAATAGTCGTCTGTCTTCTGAGATAGACTTCACGTGCAGGAACATTTTACAGGAGATGTGTTCAGAGAGGCCAGAGGGCTCCTCTTAAGGACTCTAATATGAGTCTGAGGAAAACTCAGACAAGTCGGGCTTTGAGCAGAGGCTTGAGTGAGCAGAGGCTTGAGTGATTTGAGCAGGGCTTGAAGACAGAACTTAGGCAACAATAGCTGTGAAAAATTCACTAGCATGCTATGGCAATAATTCTATTAAGTGGTTAATGGTGACTATGATGGAAATAATGAGAAAGATTTTTAAGTTCTAGGTTTTTGGTTTTTTTCAATCTAAGATTATTCCTATTATGTTATCTACAATGGTCTTGAACTTCTGTACTGAAGTAATCCTCTGTCCTAAGCTCTCAAAAACTGGGACTACAGGGATTCACCACTGTGTCCATCAAGTGTGTGTGTGTGTGTGTGTGTGTGTGTGTGTGTGTGTGTGTATCTGCACATGTTGAGGGATGTGCAAGTATGTATACCTGTGTGTGCATACCAGAGGACAAAGTGAAATATCTTTCTCAGTAATTCACCATTTTATTTTTTTATACAGTGTCTCCTCAGAATTAGGAGCCCGTGTATTTGCTTAGAGTGCTGTCCAACAATCAGAGGTGTCTGCTTGTCCCTGTTCCTTCAGCATTGGGGTTATAGGCTGGCTTTGGTTGGTATTTTTTTAATGAGGGTGTCAGGTGTGGAATTTAGGTCCCCATACTTATGCATAAAGTACTTCGCCAGACTGCTAGCTGCAAGACTTTAGATGTAGAGCCACCACATCATCCTAATAGACTGAGATGGAAATCATAAGTAACTGTAAGGTTTTCAGACCACACAACTGGAAAATGAAGATGTGGTCAGTGTAGACAGGAGAGAGGTGGGTAGAAGAGCACATCAGTAGGTCAGTTTAGACAAGTTCAAAACAGCAGGCAGAGGCTGGCAGCTGATTTGCAAGTCCAGCATTTGGGGAAAAAGCTTTGGCTGGTGGTGTAACTTGGAGTTCAAAGGTGATGATTTACTTTGGAGGAAATAGTGGTGAGCAGAGAAGTGAAGGAACAAAGTCAGGCAAACAGTGCATTTGCAGACAGGGGTTTCTGGTAGTGTAAGTTTAATCCATTGGCTTGACCAGGAGCCAGCATACAGCCAATGCCCTGGTGCTATGTCTCCTGAGAAGCATGATCTTAACTTATTTATTCTTTCAATTGTATCAATACTGGTTGAGGGAGGGCTGATCCTGGGAAAGAATGGTGCTGAGTCTCTGGAACTTGCAGTTTGATGTGTGCATAGACATGGGAAGCGCCAGGGACCAGGAAGAACTCTGAACCAATACCCACAGACACTTGCAGTTTGTTTGCTTGGCCAGCGCCTACACTTCCACACCAAGTCCATGTATATGAGCAGCACACATAGCTTTAGTACTAGCATATTGTGTATAATAGCATCATAAATAAGTAGGGTTTATCCCAAAGCTACCTTGAACATTAAAAATGTTATCCATGTGGCTGGGCAGTGGTGACACACTCTTTTAATCCCAGCACTCGAGAGACAAAGGCAGGTGGGTCTCTGTGAGTTCAAGGTCAGCCTGGTCTACAAAGCAAGTTTCAGGACAGGCTCCAAAGCTACAGAGAAACTCAAAAATAAGGAGGAGGAAGAAGTAGGAGGAGGAGGAAGAAGATTACCCATGTGACATATCACATCCTAGCTCTATGGGTAGAAATCCACACAAATATCTCAGTAGATGCAGAAACCGTGTGTTCAATAAAGTCTAATGATTTCTGATTTCAAATGCATTTGTTTTTTTGTTTTGTTTTGTTTTTTTGAGTGTAGGTATTTTGCCTGCTATGGTTGTTTTTTTTAATGAGCTTCAAGAAAAGGAAAGAACTTTACTTCCTTTTGGAGCAGCCCGAAGGAACAGATGCTGTCTCTTTTCTCCCATCAGGCCAGATGCCATGTGACCAGTTTGGTAGACAGTGTGTAGAGGTCACTGATCGTTGTCTTGGTCTTTGTGTCAAGAAAACTGGTCATAAACTGCTGCCTTTCCTTATCGAGACAGCCCGTGACAAGAGTGATGCACTCCAGACCAACAAGATGGACAGCTGAGATCCATCCCCAGAACCCACACCAGTGGAAGGAGAAGACCAACTTGTAAATTTCCTCCAACCTCCACACATGCCCCTCCTCTGCCATAGACACTAATGAGTAAATGACTGTGGAATAGGTAAGAAATGAACACTAAGAATTACAGTAATATACTCTGCACACACATACACAGATGGTTACAGACCTACATCATTCTCTCTCTCTCACACACACACACACACACACACAACACACACACACATGTATGCAGTTAGAGATATTTATCACTCTCAGTCAATGCCCATGATAACCATTTTGTAAGGTTGATAACTAAATTAGAGAACAGCTTCTCAGAAAATATCCAGAAACTGGAAATGTCTCCCACAGGGGCCTGGATGAATACTATTTTTTTTTTCACTTGGCATGTAGTCAAAGTGATTAGGCAAAGAGTAATGTAGGAATGTACTATTTAGAAAATTACACGGGGACGTATTAATATAAGGAAACCGTATACATATATGAGAGAGAGTGTATGTGTCTCAATATGTTGCCCTGATCAGCCTGGAATTCACTATGTAGACCTGACTGGCCTTGAACTCACAGAGATCTGTCTGCTTCTGCCTTCCAAGTGTTGGTATTAAAGGCATGAGCCACCATACCCAGCAGGAAATATATTTTAAAAACCAAAATAACAAAATGTACAGTTCTATTTACATAGAGTTTACAAGGCCAAACTAAAAGATGGACAAAGTAAATATAGTCAAAAATGATAGTTTAAGAAGTGTACTCAGCTGGGCGTTGGTGGTGCACACCTTTAATCCTAGCACTCAGGAAGCAGAGACAAGTGGATCTCTGTGAGTTCGAGGCCAGCCTGGTCTACAGAGGGAGTTTCAGGACAAGCTCCAAAGCAATACAGAGAAACCCTGTCTTGAAACTTCCCCCCCCAAAAGAAAAAGAAGTATACTCACCAGTTCTTTGATGCTATTGTTCTTATCTTGAAGGTGGGATTGACTTAGAGATACAAAGGAAGTGGGGGAGAGGGAGAGAGTAATGGAGGCAGGGATGGAGGGGAAAGGAGAAAGAAAGAGAAGAAGCCTAGGTCATAAAAGGGCACTACAGCACCAAGCCACCTGTCTGTTCCCCTGTCTCCTTGCCCTAGGGAAGTCTATGACCCTCCTGCCAGCAGCTTGAGATACTCCTATAGTTGCAAGACCCAGGGCTCCTCAGCCACCACTGACACTTGTTTCTGGGCCCGCCCACTTGAAACTATCAGGGAATGTTTCTTTTAAGCCTTGAAGTCTGATATAATTTGTTATGCAGAAACACATACAGTGTGATTGTATTAGAGACAGAAGTGCTAGTGACATAGAGGGGGCTGATGAGGTGGCCCAGCTGGTAAAAACTCCCAAAAGCTTTCTCTGACCTCCACACATGCGTCATGGTTCACATGCCTCACCTCACAAACACTCACACAAAATCAACAAATAAGACTGCACTAAAATATTTACTTAACACACAGAAAAGTGAGCTGCTGTGTGGTTTCTACACTGGAGAGGAACATGATGGTTCATTCACTTTCTAATACTTACAACTTACGAAATTTTTAAAAATTTGTGCTATATTTCAACAAAACCCCAAATGGATAATTTGCTAAATTCATCTATGTTACACAAAAGACATTTTTCATTATTAAGATACCAAAGACAAAACACCAACTTGGCACCTATGTGAAAGAATATGTTTATAATATCCATGACTGATAGTAGATTAGTATCTAGAATTACAAAGAATCACACAATTCAGAGAAATGTTAGCAGAGTAGCATTAAATAGTAATACTGATGCACCAAGAAGGACACACAAGCAGTCAATCAGATAAGAAAATTCCAACCTCATCAATAGCTAAAGAAATTTAATAAGAAATCAGCAGGCAGCAGTCAAGCAGACACATGACTGATCAAAGAGCCGTGACTAAGAGTCTGAGTGCCCTACTCTAAATGAGATGTCTTTAGCAGTCCCCTCCCTGCCCCAGCCAAAGCTCGAGAACAAGGGGAAGAGGCAGAAGGAAGTGTAAGGACTGCAAGACTGGGAGGAGCAGTTGGAAACATTGTCTGGACATGAAGGAGCTGTGGCCTTCACAACAGGTGCAGTAACCTGCCCAAGATGTACACAAGATCTAGACAGCAAAACTCCCCAGGAAGACAAGGGTGACACTCACCAGGGACTATCCTTGCCAAGTTTTTGGCAATTTGTAGCAGCAGAGGGAGAATCATTTTTCTTTGAAAGTGTGCCCACTTATAGGTTTCCTGGACTCCCCTGGATGACCCCATGCTCATCCACATGTGGGCAGCACCAGTAAGAGAATGAGAAAAGAAGACTTGAAGGTGGGGAAAGGAAATAAGGGGAGTTGGACAGGGAAATATGGGTAGACATGTAGCACGGATTCTAATTGGTATTAATAATAGAAACTCAGAGTCGGGAGGTGAAAGCTGAAAGATCAGAGAAGCAGAGTGGTCAGCCACTAGAGTTCTTACCTCTACCAGTGCTCAGACCGAAGGGGTGATCCTGTCCTCAGACTGCATCCTCAGACTGACTGCCTCAGACTTCAATGAGTTCCTGTCTCCCTGCATCTTATATTCCTAGCCATATTCCTCCCTGTCTCCACCCTCTTAGTGCTGAGATTAAAGATGTGTCACTCCAAGTGCTGGGATCACCTTAGTACGAGCTCCACTTCTCTTTTAGACTAGATCACCTTTGTGAAGCTCAGGATGACCTTGAATTAACAGAGATTCTCTGCCTCTATCTCCTGAGTGCTGGGATGAAAGATGTGCACCACACTGCCTGTCTCCTATGACATAGTGTGGCTAGCTTTGCACTCTGATCTTCAAGCAGGAACAGAAAGCTAGCTGATCATGTTTCACCCATATATAGGAAAGAGAATGGGAACAGCAACAGAGAGGGAGAGAACATGGAAACGGGAAATCAAGAGTGAGAAGCTATAAGCCTCTCCCACTTCCTCTATCAAGGCTCTGTCTTCTGAAGGATTTCCCAAATTTCCCAAAACACTCCACTGCATGGGGACCAAGTGTTCGAGCATGAGCCTACCAGAGACATTTCTCATCTAAGCCACCACAACCTTGTTAGGAGTAGTTTTTCTCTGCCGTCTAGTCCCACTGCTGCGCCAGCCCCAAATAACTCACAGAGACTCTGTATTAGATATAAAGCTGTAGGCCAGTTACTAGTTTCTTATCGGCTGGATCTTTCTTAAATATTAACCCATTTCTATTAATCTAAGTATTTCCACGTGGTCTTATCTTACCGGAGACAGAGCCCGGACCTCTGTTCTCTCAAGTCTCTACTTGCTGACTCCATACTACTTCTTCAAATGCTCCTTGTCTCCTAGCCCCACCTATCTTGCTTTCCTATTGGCCAAGAGTGCTTTATTCATTAACCAATAAGAGAAACATATTTACAGAATGACATCTCCCATCACAACCTTAGTTATTTTTCTCTTTGCTGTGATCAAATTCCTAACAAAGGGCTTACTGTGGATCACAGTTTAAGAGTACAGTCTGTCATGATGAAAAAAGCATTATGATAGAGGTAAGATGTGGCTCGTCACACTGTGGGCAGTCAGGAAGCAGAGAGACATGAGTGACTGGCTAAACTGGTAACTAAGTCTATGGGACGGTGCCACACACCTTCATTTAGAGTGGGTCTTCCTGGCTAAGGTAAAACTTTCTTTTAACAAATCCATAGAAATACACCAAGGAATGCGTTTTCATGGTGATTCAACATCCTAACAGGTTGAAAATCAAGATTGACTCTTACAATACACCATGTGTGTGAAATGGGAACATATTCCTGAGCGACAACAGGCATCTTTGAGTGATGGAGAAAGAAGAAGAAGGAAGGAAACAATCATATAATGTCGACAAAGGTGTGGGCCCTGGCAACAAGTGGTGTCGAGGCTTGTGGAAAAACTAAGTTGTACAGTCCAGTTGTGCACCTCAGCCTCAGAGTGCAAGCCGGGAGCACTTCAGAGCCCCCGAAGACCGACTGTTCTGCATTCCACCACATACCTGGCAGCCACTTTAGTTCCTTGCCAGAATAAAGGAAAAATAAACCCTGACTCCTACCAGTGGTTAGTGGTTTCTGCTCCTACATCCATACACCCACCCCTAAGAGAAAAAAAAAAACTTGTGGAAGTGGCATATTCACACTATTATTGACAAGGGAAGAGAGTAATGGAACACATATGGCAAGAAAACAGAAGAGGAATTACTACCTGGGGAAAGGGAATTGGCAAGAAGGGAATAGGGAGAGATCAGCATAGGGGAGGGGAACAAAGCATAGCTCAATAGTTAAACACTTGCCTTTCATTTGGGACCCACTGGGTTTGACCTCCCCATACTACCCTACCCCTAAAAATAGAAAGAAGTATAATGACATACCATGATAAACCATTACTTTATATACTAACCTAGTTTAAATTAACTAACCTAATTAAAATTTTAAATTATATTGAAAACTACCATGAGTGAAGTATCTACTGCTCATCATAATGTTTATTTACTACATTTCTTCAGGTAAGCTTCTTATTTCATTTTACAAATTAGTAAATGGATGCTGAGACAATGTACTGATTTCCCCAAAGTCAAAACACAGATTTCTTTTTTAAAAAGAACTAAGTTTTTCAGACTCTGGAATTGAGTTCCAAATTTGCCTAATTGTCACTATCCTGTTACAGTGTCTTAAGAAAAACAGAACAGGTAAAAGTCACATGGGACAGGAAGATCTTGACATCATACAGCTCAGAGATGGAAAGCAACCCAGCTTAAACATTATTTTTAAAGTGTGCCCCCGGGATTGCTGTGTTTATGAAGATGATCTTGGCCACGACTCTAACAGTAGCTGCTGGGAAAGTGGGACCAGGAACAGCTGCTGTACCATGGCTTGCCAGACACCCACCCCCAGTGCCTATGAGTATCCATGGTGTTTGCTGCATCAGGACACTGGCAGAGAGCACCTGCATCCCTGCTGCTGCTCCCACACCAGTGTGCTAAGCCTTTTCTGGAGCCTGTCAATCAAAAGGGACGTGGCAGTGAAGGACCTGAGCCCTGTCTCTTTGTGCTGACTGCTCACCACCGCTTCAGTCTCTATTAATAGTCAAATACAGGCAGCCACGCCCATCCAGTCCACTCGGTCAATGAGTGTCTTCATCCCCACCCAATGTTAGAAATGGTACTAATACAAGAGCTGCCCCTCTGCATCCCCCTCCATCAAACACATTTTAGCATCAAGAACAGAGAGCCTGCTATGTATGTGTAGGTGGACAATTTTTCCAAGGTAAAGAACATGCAAGGGGCTCATAAGTATTGTCTGCAATACTGCTTCATTATTTCTGCCTAATTGTCCAGCCCCTGAAATATTGTCAGGTCAGTTTGTGAAAAGAAAACCACTCTCACACACATACACAGTTTGACATAAGGACATATCAAAAGAACTGTCCGATTTTACAGTCGTACCTCAGTCCTCCTCTCTATAATGACACACTTTTCCTTGCAATTTTTGTGCTGAAGTATGAAATGATTCAGAACACACTGTGGTAGAGTGAAGCAATGTGGAGAAGAAATTATTCCACTTTCTTTTTCTTCTTGTAAGCTCACAATCTGTCCTGCATGTTCTTGCTTTCCAAGTGTTCATCTGTGAACAAAAATCATCACACTTTGTTGGATGACAATTTAATTTCATTAAAATTCTCCACCAGAAGAAAATAACTTGTTGCTTTGGCAGCTGGGAGCTTTTTGAGTTCGCGCATTGAGTGGTCATGACTTGCTATGGAAATGTCAACTTTACTAGCCAATTATCACATTCATATGTCTAGAGATGTGTCCTGCTGTTAGTAAAACTTGTCTAAAATAAGATTCAAGCTTAACCATTTTTCTCACATAAAACACAGCCTTATATAGGAAGTTCAGAGCTGGACTGACAGTCTCTCAGTCATAAAGAATGCAGGTTCCCGGGCTGACTAGGCTAGCAGCACAGACAGCCTCCATTCTTGAGAGCATTCACTCTAAAATGGCTAACCTCCCCCAATGAGTGAGTACATTTAAATTCAAAGTAAGAAATAAACTTGAAAAAAGAAAAGAATTAAAAAATTTGTAAATTCACCTGAGGAAATTTCTCCCTAAAGCCCTAAAGACAACACAGTCCAAGAAATGTGGGCTTTAAGTGTTGCTTTCCAACCCAAAGTTAAGACAGAGAGAGACGGGAGAGAGGAGAGAGGAGAGGAAGAGAGAGAGAGAGAATATGTTTCTGTTAAGGAAAGAAAAATGGATACCAAAGCCTACTCTTCATGAAAAAACAATCTGTTTTACAAGGAAATTAAAGTGAGAAGACTCACACAGCCAGTAAGAACAGGCCCCTGACCTGTCACAGAGAGCCATTCTGCTTTCTCCTCCATCCTGCAGAGTTTAAATGACTTCAGGTATTGACCCTCTACACACAGGGTTTTGGTTTTGACAGATGCTGCCTGCACATCTAGCCCCACAGGCAGACTTACTTTGTTCAAAGGGCCACCACATCTCACATGCTTGAATAATCCAGGTTGTCAATGGATGCAAGGAAACATTTTCCTGTGACTTCTAAAAAAGTGACTCCTGACCCTTCTGGGGGAGGTCCCAGGAAGCAATTCTCATTACCTGCCTGTGGGGCTAGATATACAGCTAGCTCTGTCAAAGCAGAACCCTGTGTGGAGGGGCTAATACAAGAATACAGTCTTCTTATTAATATGTACAAGTTTTATCTTGGGCACCCCCTTGACACCAGCATGAAACACCATGCAGGCAAGAATGGACTCATAGCCGCATCTCTGAATTCTTCACAAACAAGTGTCTTAGGCTTTATGACTTGAGTAAGGTAGCTTTTTCAGTTGTCAGTTTGTCAAACACAGCCTGCTTTTGCCTCTGCCCTCCTGAAGATTCTTTTCCGTAAGAGGAACCCTCCTATGAACATCCCAGGGCCGACAGCACTCTCAACACACAGGATGCAGTATAAATAATAAGCACTTTCATGAATCCACAGCAACAATAAAAATATTTCCATATTCAGAACTTCGCCACACTGACTGCAATTAAATCTGTCTTCCTTTCTTTTCTCACAGACAATCATATTTCCTTTTGTTGAGGTGTGGTGTCTCAGCCACCATGTCTTCCTTACCTCATGCTGTGTCAGATCATCTTTTGAATTCAGTCATTGCTCAAATCTGAAAGTTTCCTCAGTGTGTCTGATCTCTGCCTCCAGCAGCACATCATCCGTCTCGTGGTTTTCTGGAGCATATTTAAGGTAGAAATCTAATCAGCTGAAATGGATGCTATTGCTTCATTTTTCTCCACAGGCAGTTTCAATCACACTATTGTAGCCTGGCTGAACATGTGTGGACCAAAGTCCACAGCAAATTAACATCTACCAAAGACTGACTTTGCAGAACCACAGATCTGCCATCTTCCTTGATGGCTATTTACATATTCAGCAATTCATCTTGGTAATAGTTATTGACAGAATATTTTAAAGCTTTTTGGGATATGCTAAGTATTTTTTATAATTCATGGTTAAATTAAAAATCAGTCTATTAGAAGAATAAACATATGTTAACAAATGTACAGATCGACGAAAGAGTCAGCTCATAAGCATTGCTGCATACATATGTAAACAGAGAATGGTACTGATGATTAACAGTCATGACTGCCTATATAGAATAATGTAATGCATCTTGTCTAACTGACACCCACAGTGGGGTAATTTCCATTGTTTATAAATGTTTGTAGACAGCCTCAGAGTTCCATTAATTTGCATATTAACTATGGTTTCTACATGGTGTGAAGTCTACTTGGAGCCCCTGACTGGGTTGAGATTTTTGTGGAATTTCCATGTACAGAAACAAAGTTCTCAGTTCAATCTACAGAAATGGCTGATGATGGGAGGGGGGAGAGGGGGACAGCAAGATGAAAGTACTTGCCATTCAAGCCTGGAAAGCAGGATCCATCTCCAGAGCCCATGGTGAAAGGAGAAAGCAACCGCTCAAAACTGTCTTCTTGTCTCCACATTTGCATGATGGCAAACACACACACACACACACACACACACACACACACACACACTTGTACACACACACACCCCAAAACTGTTGATAGATTTCTGAGGCTTAGACAGAATGTTTGAGCAATGATCCTATGCCATTACTGTTGACTTGAGTCAGTTACTGCAGGCAGCCAGGAACTTAACAATTTAGGAGGCAAACATTGTGTCTGGCATGACTGGACTCTGCTAGTGTATGAAATCTAACTTATGTAACCATCTCCCAGTGTTGTGAGCTCATCGTTATCGTCTCTTTTGTCACATGAGAAACCTGAAGATCAGAGATGTTAATGGTTGCCTCAAGGTTACATGGTAAATCCGTGGAGTTCCTGTCCCTGGCCCCTGCCTCTTGCCTCTGGCCTCTTAAGGAGGATAACCAGTGTAGTATTTCATGCCACAAAACATAGTCTCTCCTCATATAACCGTGTCCAGGGATACTGAATGTTTTTCTAAAAATAACTCCTCTGATGGCGAAGGCATCCATCTGGACATTCTCCAGCTATTTCAAAGTCATTGTTTTCTGTCCTAAGCACCTTATACCTAAAACCTCCATGCTACTTTTGGCTGCAACTGAATTTTGAGAATAGATCTCTTTCCAAAGCAAAGCTGTTCTTATGGGTAATTATTCTGCAACTTCTATCCTTTATTAAATGATGCAAAGAGTGAAAATGTGGTGATCACTTAAGTGTGCATTGTCAGCTCAAATGTGCTATTTATTTGTGGTCTTTTATTTTATCATAATAACTTTGTAGGGTGGAGACAGAAGAAACTATGTCCCTTTCATCCAGGTAGAGACTCAGTTTCATGTGGGGAATAGGTGAATAACCCACATTTATAGAGATAGGCTGCAATAGAGCCATGATTCAAACACTAAATCCCAGAGGTGGGGAGATGGCTCATGGGATGGAAAACATATGCCACAAAGCTAGACAGCCTAAATTCAATCCCTGGAACCCATGTCATCATAGAAGGAGGGAACTGACTCCACAAAGTTGTCCTCTGACTTCTACACATATGCCACACCCTGCACACACATGTTACAATAAGAATAAAATAAAATAAAATGCATCTAAATCCACCCTTCTTTCTGTTGTTCCCAGACTCCTCCTAAAGACAGCCACACCTACCTGACAGTGTTTCCTGGGGAGAGGGGAAGAGAAACAGACAGAGAAAACGAGAGTTGCACAACCCAAGCCTACTCCAGCTTTGTTCCAAATGTCCTTCCTCATATCCATCTCCCATTCCTAGGCCACCACCCTGTCACTCAGCCCCCATTAACCTACCTGGACAGAAAAGAACTTCAAATACAGTCTCAAGGGTACATTATGAATCAATGTCAGCCAAGCATCTGGTGAGAGCCTTTGATCAGGAAGATAGATAATGAGTATTCCTAAGCTAATGAAAGGATAGAAAATATTGCTGGGACTTATAGGAAAAGAACATATAATCTCCATTTTAGACAGTAGATGATCCTGCCTGGAGGCCTGGATCCATTGCAGTCATTCAGACACCATGAAAAGTAGCTTATGGATTGTGTATGAATCAACCCCAGAACCTCACCCTGCATGTGTGGATGTATGATGGATATACATACACACCTGTCTCTCTGCCTATATGTGGCACACACTCATCCAGTGATCAGAGGCAACCAACCTCGAGTGTCTGCTCTCACCTTGTTTCTACTTTGTTTAAGCCAAAGACTCTCTGCTGTTCTCTGTTGCATCAACCAAGATAGTTGGCCCATCAGCTTTCAGGGCTTCTCCTGTCTCTACCTCCCATCTCCCCAGAAAACAACAGGATTACAGTGTGTACACAGAACCACACCCACCTTTTACTTGGACTCTGTGTATTCTAACTTAGGCCCTCACACTTGGACAGCAAATGTTTGGTCTATTGAGCCATTCTTCCCAGCCCCGTTTGTTCTTGTCTTACAACAGAACCTAATGTAGACATGTTAGAAAGCCAATCAATATCTTCCATTTTTAAAGAAGTTTGATGATTTTTTTTCCTTTACTTGAAAGCAAATGTAACTTCACTGGTAGACAAGCACTGCTTTGTGGTAACTCTGCCTAAGCCATCACAATGCCACTGATCTTGAATATTAACTAGGTTCTGCTGCCACTTTCCACATTGACAGCTTGGAATAACTTGCCAGTGTTCCTCCTCCAAGTGGCCCTTTCCCCCACTAATGTTTGTGACACCAAAGCAAAACATGTCACCCAGGTATGCTCAGTTAGCACACTTAGCATTTCCACTGTGAGTTTCTGCTCAGCAAGGTGACTGACAAGTGGAGCCAGGGGAAACTGGGAATCAAGTGTGATGTTTTGACAACCAATGACAAGAAGAGTGACGAGTGATAGCTGAGGTCATTGTGTGAGTTGTCCTAGCAATGGTATGTTACCTGTAGAGAAGCCTGTTGCTGCACAAGATAATGGGCAGATGCAAGGTGGTGTGTGTGTGTGTGTGAGAGAGAGAGAGAGAGAGAAAGAGAGAACATATGCAGGGTGGGGTGTGTGTGTGCACATGTGTGTATGTGTGTGTGTGAGAGAGAGAGAGAGAACACATGCAGGGTGGGGTGTGTGTGTGCACATGTGTGTATGTGTGTGTGTGAGAGAGAGAGAGAACACATGCAGGGTGGGGTGTGTGTGTGCACATGTGTGTATGTGTGTGTGTGTGAGAGAGAGAGAGAGAACACATGCAGGGTGGTGTGTGTGTGTGCTTACATGTGTGTATGTGTATGTGTGTGAGAGAGAGAACACATTCAGGGTGGTGTGTGTGTGTGTGTGTGTGTGTGTGTGTGAGAGAGAGAGAGAGAGAGAGAGAGAGAGAGAGAGAGAGAGAGAGAGAGAGAGAGCACAGGTACTCATAAAGGTAAGAGGAAGCAACTGGATGTGCTGGAATTAAATGCAAGCCTGAGCTGCCTATCTTGGGTGCTGGGAACTAAACTCTGGAGCGCTGCAAGAACAGCAAGTGCTCTTAACCACCAAGCCATCTCTCCAACGCCTGTTTTTGTTCTGTTTCTTGTTTTTAGGACTGGATTTCATGTAGCACAAGCAAGCTGGCCTTAAACTTGCTATATTGGCAAGGAAGACCTCAGCCTCTGGGTGCTGGGATTCTGGCCAGGGAGGGGGGCACCAAGCCCTGCACAGAACAGCACCACGAAGAAGGCATTTATTTACTATTGTCAATATGGAAGTTCTGAGGGCAGGTCAGTGATATGAAGCATCCGTTGATGTCCTTACTTACAGTAACTTCAGCAGTAAGAGTTAAGAATATCAGCAAAAGATAATAGTTATTACCTGAGATGACTTGGGACTGAATCACTTAGGACTATGTTCTCTTGGGCAGTGATCTCAAGAAAAAGTCCCATGTTTGGCAACATTTTGAAAGTTCTCATGTTTCCCACATGCCTGGAATCTATTTCTCTTTTCTCTAGCAACAGTGTTCTAAATCACACTCTGAGTCCTTGTGAAGCCCATCATACTGTACTAATTGGCATCATCACCAGAACTGAGGTGATCCTAGACACACAGCCACCATCATCATCAGAACTATGGTGAACCTGGACACACAATCACCATCATCTTCAGAACTGTGGTGAGCCTGGACATACAGCCATCTTCATCTTCAGAACTGTGGTGACCCTGGACACACAGCTGCCATCATCATATTCCATTTCCCTGAATTTAGTGATGGATTGCGAAGTGAGAAGATGATATCAGCCAGTACAGTGTATGTCATCTTGGGCATTTATTTGTTTTCTGCTGAAAAAGAATTGTTTCCTATTGGATAATCTAGCCTGTGTCTTTGTCTGTGTGTCTGTCTGCCTGCCTGTCTGCCTGTTTACCTGTTTGCCTGTCTGTCTGTCTGTCTCATCTCTCCCTGTGTGTCTGTCCCTGTGTTCTGTTTCTCTATCTCTTCTTCTTCTTCTTCTTCTTCTTCTTCTTCTTCTTCTTCTTCTTCTTCTTCTTCTTCTTCTTCTTCTTCTCTCTCTCTCTCTCTCTCTCTCTCTCTGGTGTGTGTGTGTTTGTGTGTGTGTGTGTGTGTGTGTGTGTTGTAACTGAGTCATTGATTGCTATTTATCACCTTCAAGGACAGCTTGGTTGAGGTGAACCTATGGGAAAAAGAACATAGCTGAGGGATGAAGAAAAACGTTTCATAATGCTTTTTGGAGTCCTCGACCAAGCTGAGCCTGAGGTCCATGGATATTCATTTTTATATACATTCCACTTAAAAATCTACTCATGGGGAAGACTGAAGGAACATTGCAGCCACATTGCCTTACTCCTCACTCAATTACAGACCACAGTGGGACTGGAAAACTGTTCATACCTATTGATTTTCACATAGACTTTGCTCACTCGCATCATCCCAGGGCTAAACTATTACTGGCTAAGTTAAATAAGCCCGTCGTGAAAACAAGTGCAGTGTGATTCCACTTGAGATATTCCTAGAAAGGTGAAATACATAAGACACGGTGAGAAAGTGTAAGTCTGCAATTTAGTGAAGACAGAACTTCATTTGAGGTGAACTTCTGGAGATGGTAAGTGTCCCTCTGTATACCTTGTAATACTATACAAGAAAAAAATCACTAGTATGATTGCAGTAAAAATATAAGCCTGAACATTTTTTTAAATGGTGAACTTTGTTCTGCATGTTTACTCCAAACTATTTTTAAAGTCTTCTGGATTTATCAGGCTCGAATTGTGTGTAAAAATGGCTCTTTCATTTATATTTTTCCTACTTGTTTAATGAGTAACTTGAGGAAAGGTTCTAATTCGGCCCTAACTGCACAGAGAACATGTCAGGACACCCAGAACTCCATACTGCATATCACAGGCTGTTTGGCTGTCAATCCTTAAACCCACTCCAAGCAGACACAATACATACAAACCAGAATTTCTTTATCTTGAATTCAGCAACAAGGGCAAAGGGCTAATTCTCCAAATATTCAGAGTGACTCCTTTGATTAGACACACTATCCTCTACAAGCCAGGCCATATCACCTTTCTGAGGACACCATACACTCTATTCTTATTCTCACTCATAGTGATCCCATCACTTCTGTGTTTGTTTATTTGCTTGCTTGCTTGTTTGCTTGTTGAGTCTTCCAGACTATTGTAATCATGGCTGAGATGGCCCATGCAGAGTTCATTTAGAATCAAGGGTGTTAATGCTGCTTATAGCATGGAAGGAAGATAGGCACTTAATTATTAACAGTCATTTTCAGCATCTGTTCTGAACAAAACAATTCTACTTTTCAAGCTATTGTGATATGGGATAAAGTTTGCTTCATTTCTCATTATAGCTTGAAGTGGGCATATATCAATGGGCACAATGTTTGCAACACAGATAATAAAGAATAGACCAGCCGCTGACTCAGCTAGGGTGTAGGCTGGGAGTCAGGACCTGGGTAAAAAATCGTAGACACTGAATCATCTTTGTTGTAATGTGGCCACATCAAAAGGTTGAGATCCCAGAGAGCCTCACAGATGAAGAAAGTGACTGTGATTGCTTCTCAGGAGAACAGAAATGTATATCTTCTGCTTCACCACTACTATAAGAGGGAATAAAGCTCCTTTTGAACATTGGTATATAAATATAGACCAAGACATGGGACACAGTCCACAACTTCCTCTGTGACAATGCTTCCAAAGGGGACCTGCAGGGTCAGACCTAAAAAGTGATAAGCTGTCATAGGGCCTGATCCAAGAGGCCAAATCACCCTTCAAGTCCTGAAGTTTGCAGAAAGCTCTATCAAATTGCATGGGAAAATGTCCCAGATCATGCTGAATACACAGAAAATTACTACTGCATCATTTCAGATAGAGAGCCATGGGCAGGCGAATTCCAAGCTCTCTTTTCTGGGATTATGAGAACAGATGTCCATGGCATGGCCCGTGCCCCTCCCAACTGAGAACCAGACGAGATAAAGACTGGAATTTTGTCTCTATTCCTAATTGTCTCATCGTTTTTGTCTACTGTCCTGGGATGCTTTACACAATCTTTGGCCTTCTTAAAAGCTTTAAGGAATGGGTAAATGGAATACAAAATTCTCATTTTCTAAAAGTCACTGAATTAAACAGGAGTCAGCTTCTATGCAGCAAGTGAATGTCTATGTCTAAAAGGCTGGCAATAAAATAATCAGTTTCATGTGCCAGGTGTTTGCTCAGAGGGGAGTGACTCATTTGCCTATCTCATGAAGGAAATCTGCAGTGGACATAAATGATCCACTACCTCTGTAATCCATTACCTACATAGGTAGTAGAAAGGGCTGATGAACCTAGAGCAGGCTGGCAATTTCATCCAAATGTCATTTTTCCCCTCCAATCCCTTCCATGCTTATTGACATTTTTGTTGTTGTTGTTGTTTTGGTCATTACTGCTTCTGTGACAATGTGACCTTTCTTTTATACAAAGGTAACTAAAAGGACAGCTCTCCACTCCATGGTCATCCCTTCTTGCCTAGGGTTGAGGGAGGCCATGGACTCTTACTAATGACTGGCAGATGAAGCCTGATACTATCTAGAGTTCAGTAACTTCGCTGGTGTGCCCAGAGACTCTCTTATCCAACATGAGCTCTTAGTCATCTCATTGATGCACTGGATCCAACTGCTGCCTAGGGATTGGTGTGCTCCTGCCTGCCCTAGGAAAGCCACAAAGTCTGTGGAAGAGCCCTTCAAAGAAAATTGCTCCTACTTCCTAATTTTTGTGAAAACCAAATGGAGGCTCAGGACAGGATAAAGCTCTTTAATCCTTTCCATATCCATTTTCATACTAATTACATTAAAGAAAGTCATCAACATTGAATAACAGAATTTTCCTAATACTTTTTGTCTATTGCTTCCAGTCTTGGACACAAGGCTTGTGATTGGGCGTTGTCACTCCCTGTGGCGATTTGAATGAGCAAGGCCTCTATAGGCTCATATGCTTAAATACTTGGTCCCCAGTTGGTGGAACTGTCTGGGAAGCATTAAAGGGTATGGCCTTGTTGAAGAAGGTGTGTCAATGTGGTAGGCTTTCAGGCTTCAGGGTCATCCCTAGTTAGCTCTATTTCTGACTCCTACTTGAGGATCCGATGGAAACTCTCAGGGTCCCATCAGCCTATCTGCTGCCATGCTCACTGTCATGGTGACCAGAAGCTCTAGCCCTCTGGAACCATGAATTTCAAATTCAGTGCTTTTTTTATAGGTTGCCTTGGTCATGGTTCTTTGTCACAGAACTAAAAAGGTAACTAAAACACCCCCTGTCATAGATTAGAGCACCAAGCCTGAGAAAACCTGAAGCCATCTCCAAAAAAAGCATCACCAGCACAGAGGAGCATGTGGTACAGACCTAGTGAGCTCTGTTTGATTCTAGGATTCTGACTCTGCACCTTGACTTTAAGAATACACAGAATAATTTAAAACCCTACAACCCTGAGGCTCCAGAAAATGACTCCCCCAACATCCACAAACGTGCCTCTACCACATCCTCTATCACTAGGCACAGGATAAATTTCCAAACACTTGCAGCCCCCTATACTGTGAGATCTTTTCTCAATATTTTCAGCTTCCCCTAATGTTGATAGAGGCATACTAGCAAAGGCATAAGATGTCCTGTGCTGGCATCTGTGCATGTCAGTTCTCCATCATTAAGCTAAAGTGGCATCACAGTATTAGTGGAACCAATGCTACTTTATTCTTATTCTTATCATGGTACTTCCTCTGCAGCTTTAGTACTGTAGAGAAGGAATCTTTTTTTGGGGGGGGGTCAGAGACTGCATCCTGAGCATCTCAAATATGTAGTCAATAAATTAATCAATACCTCTATATTCCATTTTCTATAATAAGAAAACTAAGGTGTGGCCCGTCCAGATTTAATTAGCAGTTACTGTGAAGTACCATTGTTTAATCTGGATAGTGTGATATGTGTTGATCCTTACTGGTATGCATGGCTCTTAGTACTTGGCAATATTTCTGTTCAATAAAGTCAGTAGTCATCAGGAGCTCTCAAGTAGAAGAGGAGGCAAGAGGGACCTTAGCAAGAAACCCTCTTAAGGTGTGACCTCATGTTGAACTCTGTGCACATTCTGGCCCTTACATTCTGTCTTCTGCCCTTGGCTTGGTAAAACTGTCTTGGGTTTTCAAACTGATTTGGTCCCAGTCAGGGTCCTACAGTGATTACTTGAACAGATCCCAAATTTTCTAAAATGCATACTTACTCAAGTAATTCAAATTGCTTAATTGCTCATAACAGCACTAACGCTTAAGGCAAAATTAAGTGACTTCATGCTCCTTCTTCTATGTGATTCTTGGTAAATCTGAAGCAATAGGTTGAAAGTCAGAGCATCATTTCATCAGAACAAGTTTTAAAGGACTGTGTGCAGGAAAATTAATGGCTCCCTCTAGCTCTATAGTTTCCTAGAAAGATGTCTGAAGGTTATTAAAGGGGAATACACTAGGACTGGGGGTTGGAATTTGCTTAAGGGTCAGAGATTCTCTGATCTGGGTCAGGACAGTGCTGTGACAGTGCGTTAGAAAGCAGTTATCATCACCCACACTGCTGCTAAGGGCCCAGAAATTGCTCTTGGACTAAGAGTGTTTCAGATTTGGAATTGACCCTCTTTTGAATTACCAACCTAAAAACCTGCTGTGCTAAAATGTAGGCACAAAATTACATCAAATATTAAATACTCATAACTACTGGGATTTTGGCTTGTGTTCGAAAGATAAAAGCTATAGTTGTGGGTGGAAAGATATTAATTAAAAAAAAAAGCCACATCTCAGAGAAGAGTGACTGTGAAGCTTAGACCCACACAGCCCTTGAGTTTCAGGCATACTTGTAAATATACAGGGACATGCTAAATTTTCAGTAGCTGTTCCCTAACAAACCCAAGATTCCCTCTCTTAAACCTCATAATACCCTCAGCATTCCCTCAGTCCATACCATTCAGATGTATTTGTTAACTTTCTGTTGCCATGGCTTCTCACATGTTAGCAGCTATTGATTAGCCCATCTGAACATTACAACTGTCTCATGGAGAAAGCAGACATTCTCTTCCCGTTTTCAAGATAAAACCTCAAGGTCTCAAGTGATCAGTAAAAGGTTATATGGTAAGTCCCAGGCAAAGCCTGCACCAACATTCCAAACTTTACCCCTTTCCTGCAACATTTCACAACTTTGGAGGATCCCTAGAAGCTTGATATGCTATGAACAACTACTTAAAAGCTTCAGTCACAGTGTCGTCTCAAGAAGGTCTGCATGCAGGCTCAGGACAGTGATGAGTTTGAAGTAGGTGGATATACCAAGACTTCTGGCCATGGTCTGCTATACAAAAGGAAAACCTAGACCCCTGAATTCAAGGGCTGATCCACAATCTAGAGTTAGATATGAACTTGCTCTCCATGAAAGGAATGGCAGTCAGCCTGTGTTCATTTGTTCCTGAATACAACAAATTTAGTAACTTTTATTTCTAGTAGGAGGAGCTTACATGTCATCAACCACCATATACTGTAAGAGCTTTGACAAGGGTCTAAGAATTTGTGAAGGTACTTTGCACCCAAATCAATCTACTCCATGCATGGTAAATAATTGATTCACTAATGAAGTCAGATGTGCTAGGGTTGGTACCATCTATTCTCTATCTTGTTTGTTTGTTTGTTTAAGATGGGGTTTTACTCCATACCCCCAGATGACCTGGAACTTGCTATGTAGATAAGGCTGATCTTGAATTCACAGAAATCCTCCTGCCTCTGCCTCCTGAGTGCTGGGATTAAAGGCGCATGCCGCAACAGGTAACTAGTCCTATAGAGCTAAAGAATGATTTCAGGACCCTTACTTTAAGGAACCATTGTAAAATAAAAGCTTCACATATCTCCTCTGCCCACCTGGCCTAACTTTCTATCTATCCTGACCTTATGGGAAACTCCTGTGTTCCGGAAAGACATCTCCATTCTATGGACTCACACATCACTCTGCTTGCTTCTGAAACGTTCTAATGGAGGCAAGAGAAGGGCTCTCCTTTGCTGATCTCTGACCATGTCTAGCACTGAGCTAAGCAACTTCAAGAACATGATAACCACTGTAGAGTCCTGGGCAATGTTCCTTTCACAGACAAGGGAAGAAAAAGCAGGCAGTAATAGAATGAAATTCCTTGTAGATTTTCAGAAGCCTCAAATCCTTGAAATGTTGTGGACTCTAGAATAAGCGTGATCTATCTGAGCTTTGGGTCTTTGAGAGCTGAGGGGAAAATAATGTCTCCATCACCTTTTTTCCAATATCATTGAGGTGGATGAAAGAAGGTAGGGGTATCAAGGACTCCTCACCCAGAGGGAGAAAGCTTCCAGTGAACAGGAAGCAGGCCTGTTGGGCTAGCTGAGTCCAGGAGAGACGGAACTGGTGGCAGAAGTCATCTCAGCCAGCACAGTGACACTGCAGAGTCCTACCCGACCCTGCATTTCTAAGGCGTAGAGCCCGGCTCCTCTGCTCCAAGAAGGGAGAGATCCTGGAGGCTGGAGGCCCTACCTGGAAGCTCGGAAAAGAGGGTGAGTGACAGACCAGGCGGAAGGGGGAGGGGGTTGTTCCCAGTAATGGAAGGGGCTGGGCTAGCCACGTGACTGCAAGGAGGCGGAGATAGGCAAGCTGGGAAGCAGACTGGCAGGCGCTGAAGAAGTGCGGAGGGGTTTAGATCTGAATAATTGAGGAGCGATTCAGCCGCAGCCGCTGCCTCCTGCCTTCCTTTACCACCACCACCGCCCCCATCTCAGCTATAAGTGAAGATCGGCGGCCATCAGCATCCAGGCCATCACATCCAGCAGCTCCGGTAAGTGGATGTTCCTCTTCACCACAGGATGTGCCCCCTGTCCAGTCCCTGGCTTCCCAGCTGGACACCACCACCCCCTCCGCGGCTAAGATGAACCAGGGAGCTCCAGGCACCCGAAGGGTGGAAGCGGGAACATGGCGAGGAGGTTGAGGGCGACCTATGGGAAGGGGGGGGTCTCTGGAAGAAAAAAGGAGAGAGGTCAGGGAATGGAGCCCCAGGAGACGTGCCGGAGCTGGCAGGCGGGGCGCGGGCTGGCGCAGCCTGCGCCGCGGCGGGAGCGCGAGGCTGAGATGCTGGGAGTCTGGGCCGCCTGGATCTCAGCAACCGCGGGGCCCATCCTGTCCTCCGAGCCTAAGCACGCACCTGACTGGGGCAACTGGGCTATCGGCCTGGGACTGGGCTCTTTAAAAAAGAGAGAGAGAGATGTTTTTCCGGGCTGCAGTCCTGAAGGAAGGCGGGGACAACAATCTGTCCTTTTACCTGAGCAAAACTCTTCAAAGGGACACCCGGGGAGCCTGACTCCCCGACTAGGCTGGTGCGCCACGGGGAGCATCTGTCCCCAGCCAACCGGGACACTGTGAGGTGGTGAGAAGGATGTGACAGGAAAGGTATTCGAGTACGTTGCAGCCCAGAGCAGGAGGCTTTCGAGAAGACTCTCGCCCGAGCTGTTTCGCCTGTTTAGGCTGGCGTTTTCCCCAGCCCCAAGCACATTCAGTTTACCACGAATTCTGAGGGCCAGAGCAGGGTGGTGTGACCCCGAGCTTCCTCTCTCCCCTGAGTCACCCCTCCTCCCCCGTCAAATGTGCATTTTATATTACGATCGAGCTGCCAAATGACTCAGAAGGGATGGAAAGAAAGAGAAAAGATGAGGGAAGGTAGGAGAAGTAGGACTGTCGCCTGTTCTTGGTACTGATGCCGCTACGTGTGCGAAACTCGGTTCATTGGGATCTTGAGTCAAGAGGCTCAAAGGCGGTTCACCTGAGAGGTGAAGGCAATAACTGGACCCAGTAGCCAAGGGATGAGATGAAAACCTGCCTCCTCTCCTGGATGGCAGAGAGCGCTGGGGTGCTTACGCTAAAAGGCCCACAAGAGGCAAGGCGCTGTCCGAGGTGCTGAAAGTTGTCTGCGAGGAGGTAACTAGTGGGTGGGATCCAGGCTGGCAGGCCAGCTTTCACTGCAACCTAGATACAATCACCTGAAGGGCGTCGTCTGGTGTTTAACTGTGAGAGAGAGAGAGAGAGAGAGAGAGAGAGAGAGAGAGAGAGAGAGAGAGAGAGAGAGAGAGAGAGAGAGAGAGAGAGAGAGAGAGAGAGAGAGAGAGAGAGAGAGAGAGAGAGAGAGAGAGGATTCTTTGCCTTGCCAGTTCTCTGCTTCCCCAGACTTTCTTGAGAGGTTCCCAGCACTTCTGTGAGGAAGAAAAAGGCTCTCAGGATATGACTTCGTCACTCTGCCTGACACAAGTCTTCCAGACCATAAAGTGTTGAAAAAGCGTTTAGGGATGATGTCCTGCTAAACATTTCTGTGGCTACAGAGAATTGTAAGGCTATAGAAAAACAAGTGAATTCATTAAATGTGTGTTTGTTTGGGATTAGACTCTTTTCTCTTCTCTGCACCCTTCTCTCACCACCATATGTTGTAAGGGGTGTGCAAGTTAAAAGAATATTTATTCACTGAACACATACAGTCTGCTAGACAATGTCATCTTGTCTAAACTTCACATCAGTGTTTAACCATACCTATAACACAAATGAAAACCCTGAGGTTAGGGATCTTGATCCAGGCATTGGATTCCCATGTCCAAATCACTTCCATGTTCTTGATCAAGTATTTGACTTTCAGCAGCTGTGCTGAGGAGTAGGGATATAGTAAATGACAAAGCGGGGGAGGGGGGCTGCTTCCCTTTCACACACTACTCTCTCTTCTAATCTCTTCTTCAATCTGTTCATCTACCCCCGTCACTCACTCCCACCCTCCCAACTGTTTTGTGCTTGCTACAACTGTTCACACAACTTGAGCTCCAAGTTTTCAGAAACAGGTTGGGGGCTAAACCAGCAGGCTTTCCTGGAAGGACAAGAACTAAAGAGTGGATCCCTGAATCTGGAAACCCACATATGCCTTCATATTTAGATCTGTGCTGTTATATTTAAGGTTAGACTCATTGTGAATATTCATTCACTACATTGTTCCACAGAAAGGAGATACTGGGAACCCAGAGGAGTCCTTCTTCTCAGTCACATAATTGGAAAGTTAGTATCTAAATTCTACAAATGTGTTCCAGAGCCGGTACCCTTCCCACTAAGCCACAAGGCCTGAAATACCCACAATGCCATATACCCAGATACTCTTCCCATTACATACTTCTCACCACCTCCTGGTGGTTCTGGTTGGCCAGGGACAGATGCTCCCCATGACTCACCATCCTAGATGATATTAGCATCCTGATACACCACAAATGCCTGACATACAGACAGTCCTCTTAGCTACCATTTATCTCAGACTTTTCCTCTTCTAGGTCTACTGTTTCAGTACTGCCTGCCTCTGTATAGCCAAGAAACATAGTCCATCCTCTTCAGTGACATGTTTCCGATGAAGCAGTTCACAAACAGGATGGTGCTGTGGTCCTCAACATGCCCTTGTTATCTATACACTCTCTGACCTAGACCAACAACAGTTTCCCTCAAACTGATTATTCTAAGCAGCTCCCCATGGCTTCAAGGGGACTTGGAAGAGGGCTCTAAAATAATCTAGGCAGAAATAAAGATCACTATAAATGCCATTATCGATAAAATGCTTTCCACAGTTAGGCATGATGGTAAGTCCTTCCATCTATCATTTCTTGGGGTCTCCCCAATTCTCCCAAATACAGAGCTTCATCAGGGATGGTCCTGAGATTACTGATCATCCTAGTAGACGCTGACATCCCATTCACTTCTCCTTGCTTCTTTTTAACAGTCTGGGGTAAAATTTCATCTTCATTCATTTGATTCCTGTAGCTGTAGTGATTACACTGTCAGAGTAGACATTTTCTTTATTCTTCACTCATATGTTACATCCCAGCTGCAGTTTCCTCTCCCTCTCCCCTCCCAGCCTTCCTCTCATCTCCCTTTATCTCCCCTCTCCCCCAGATACACATCCTCTCCATCTCCCTACAGGAAAAGAGCAGGCCTCCCAGGATCATCGACAAACACAGCATATATATCCTACAATAAGACCAGGTACATACCATCATATGAAGGCTGGACTATGCAACCTAGTAGGAGGAAAAGTGTCCCATCCCAGAAGTAGGCAAAAGAGTCAGCAACCATCTCTGCTCCCACTGTTAGGAATCCCACAAGAACACTAAGCTGCTTAGTCAATATATATATATATATATATATATATATATATATATATATATATGGAGAGAGAGAGAGAGAGTACCAGCTCCTTGATGTCTGCAAGCCCCAATAAGTCCCAGTCAGTTGACTCTCTGTGGGTCTCCCTGAGCTCCACCTAATGTTTAGCTGTGGGACTCTGCTGGTATCTTTGATGAGGATTCTGCTAAGCTCTGTTCCCAAAACACTCTGCAGTCAGAACAAACTGTAGGTCAAAGGTTTCATGGATGGGTTGGTGACCAACCACTCCACTTGAGGCCTTGATTGATGGCCAATTCAAGTTCATTATTCCCCTTTGCCAGGAGTCTTTCCTAGGGTTACTCTCTTAGATTCCATGGAGTTTCCATTGCACTAGGTTTCCACTCTGCTCCCAAAAATGCCCCTCCCCAATTCCAGTCATTTCTCCCAGTAGTTTCTCCCTCTTCCACCCAGTTGATCTCTCCTGTTTCCAAACCCACCTCCACCTAGTCCACCAGCAAAATCTAATTTATTTCCCCTTCCCAGGGAGATCCCTGTGTCCCCACCTTGAGCCCTCCTTGTTACTTAGCTTCTCTGGGTCTGAAGACAGTAGCATTATTACCTTTTACTTTACAACTAATATCTACTTATGAGTGAATACATGCCATGCTTCAGAGTAGATATTTTTACAATGAATTGATAATTCTGTCTTGGTCCAAAACTTAGCTTAAAAACTCAAATTCAATCCAAATGGCACTTAAGTGCAAATGGGTTTTCCATTTGTTAGCCCCTCTTTAGAGATCCCCAGATGCCTTCTTGTTGCTATTGCCAACATTTTACTTCTGTCCCCCTCTAGGCCCAGTTAAGGAATAACTCATATTAAATTTATATTAAATAACCTCATAAACTTAAAGATGCTATTGATGGGGTATTCTGGGCCCTGTGAACTGTGATTTTAAACTGTATGGAACTTCTCTACCCATTTAAAGTCCAACTGTAGCTAAAATATTTTGAAGTCTCACAGTTCAAGTGCTCAATACCCATGGGTGATGATTGACTACCTTATTGGAAGGGAAAACTTTCCCACCATTGCAGAAAGTTCTGCTGGACAATGCCACTTTAGGAAGTGCTTTTACAAATTCCTCACAGCAGCAAAGAACTAGACATTGAGAAGAATTGGGATTTCAGACTCTCTTTGAAGCTTCTCCCAAGAAAGGAGAAAAGAATACTGTGCCTACTGTGTCTCTAGTAGCTCAGAGACAGGCAGGGTAATCCAGCTGACAAGATGCTACATGTCTGCTTGAGGAGCTGGGAGCCTAAGTAGTCCTGCCTCCTATGAACTCTATGAATGTGTTGGTGTTTTCGTTTGGTTTGGTTTGGTTTGATTTGGTTTGGTTTTCTGAATTCCAACTTAGAAGTAACCTCCCTTTTGTCTAGAATTCATGTTCAACAGCACAGTGATGTGTGTTTACTTTATCTTGGCAAGTATATTGTGATAAACATGGAAATAATAGATGGCTAGAAAGCATCAGTAAGTGTCCCAGCTAGTGACAACATAGACCCTTCCTAGAGTCCCCTTCCTTTATCTGTAAAACATTGGAAGGATTTCCATAATCAACCCCAAACAGCTGTGATAAGACAGAAACACAGCTGGATGAGGGTACTCCTAAGGAGTGTGGTTGAATGCAATCGGTGATCATTACATACAGATACAGTACAGTCTGTGCCCAAACTGGAGTTGAATGGCTTCTGAAGGTTTTTAATCTTTCATAAGAATACATCTTGGCTTTATTTTCATTTTCATTGAAAAGTAGAATGTTGGATTTGAATTTTTGATTGCTTAGATTTCTGATTGGTTAGGTTCTATTAATAAAACCTGTGCACTATTTGTGGTTTAGTTTATTCGAATCTGAACATTTATTTCCCTCTCAGGAAAAAAAAAAGTCATTAACTAAAGGGTCTTAGTGTCTCAGAGAAAACTGTTGTAATGTTAGGGATTCAGAAATAACACCAAAAAAAATGTATTGTGGGTATTCCTCAGCTTGCTTCACTTTAGAAGGACCACAGAGTTGATAATTTAGTTCTGACACTGTTTTTTAGAGTATGCCATTCTCCATGTAAATCAATAAAGTCATTGGAAGTTGTCTTGTCCTGGCACAGGAGCATGGTGTTGCTTGAAATGCTTATAGCCTGGTATATGGGCACTTAAAAAGTATTGTTTTAATTCATTATTATTATTTATATACTTTCTGGGCATATACTCAGCTAGCCAACCCTTTCACAAGAAATAAGTTTTGGGGGCTAGAGATACAGCTCTCTGGTTAATGGTAGTTGTTCTTGCAGATAACCTGGGTTGAGTTCTCAGCACTAATATTGTGGCTCACAATCATCCCTAATTCCAGGTACAAGGAATCCAACTCCCTTTTCCGGCCTCTGCAGACACCAGGCATGCACATGGTGCACAGACATACATGTAGGCAAAACATTCCTACACATAAAATAAAATCAATCTTTTAAAAAAGGAAATGAATATTACTCAGGCTGAAGAGAGGACTCAGTAAGTAAAGCATTTTCTACATAAGCATGAGGGCCCAAATTCGGATCCTCAGACCCATCTAGAAGCCAAGCATGGTGGCATGTGCCTGCAATTTCAGAGCTGGGGAACGGGGGATGAAGAGAGATCACCAGGGCTTGCTGACCAGCTAATCTGGACAATCAGTGAATTTCAAATTCAGTAAGAGATCCTACCTCAAAAACAAAGGTTAAGAGCAAAAGAGAAAGACATGCTGCATTGACCTCTGGCCTCTACCCATGCGTGTTCCCTCAACACACACATGAACATGCATGTGTGCTCCACACAACAGACACAACAAGAATGGATGTTTTTCATGGTACAAGCTTTTAACAAATAAAAAAGACTCAGATTTTCGTAGTCCCTCAGTGGGTCACAGGAGGTAATAATGGCCAAGACAGATTGCTGCTAAGAAACATGTCTTGCTGGCATCCTCAGAGGACGGGGGATGTGTCAGCTACTGGGTCTTAGATTAATGAGCGAAGTCGTCGTACGCTCAAAGCTTACATCGAGTGGAGGGTCTTTTTCACTTCCCCTGTCACCTCTCCACTCTCACTGGTTATTTTCTTGAGAGAGCATTTGGTCAGCTTTCACAATAGTGGCAGCAACTGTTATTCTGAATTCAGAAGAAGCACAGTGTGACATGACAGCACAGATGTTAATTATTGGAGAGCCCTATAGTCTGATGGATCACAGGAGAGTACCCTCTTTCAGGAGGAATATGGTCTGCTTTAAGGGTTTTTACTGCAGAGAGAGAGAGAGAGAGAGAGAGAGAGAGAGAGAGAGAGAGAGAGAGAGAATTCTAGTCCAGCTCATCAATAACAAAATGCTCAGAATTAATTGATTCCCATTTGCCAAAGAAAACATATTCTTACCAAGTAAAACAACAAACAAATGAGCAGGCTGGTTTCCACAGCCATTTCTTTGTTTTAGGTGCCCCCCCCTTGTTTTAGTGGTAAATGAAACAACTGGACCTAGGTATTGAGCATTCTGCAGACAGAATGATCATCCTAATTTGTCTTCATTGATTGTTTATCAGAGACTTAATCTTTACTAAACTATCATTATACTGGCATTTTGTAGCCACTATATAATCTAGCTCTCTCACTTTACCCACAGACATTTAAGCTAAACAACAGTCATCCAAGTTAATGCCAGAGGCAGAAGCAAGACACAGGGCTCCCTTCTCTGCACCCACATCTTTAAACATCATGCATCTTCCCATTAGTCATAACAACTCACTTAAGCAGCAAGTTTAGTTCCTTCTACTAAACTTCCACCAAAGTAGAAAGTGGAAGTGGGAGGATTGGATTTCGGGATGTGTGTGTGTGTGTGTGTGTGTGTGTGTGTGTGTGTGTGTGTACATATGTGTCATGATGTGTATGTAGAGGTCAGAAGACTGTTCTCTCCTCTTACTTCTACACGAGTCCCTGGGATCTAACTCAGGTGCCTTTACCCACTGAGCCATTTCACTGCCTCTGGTAGTATTGACTTTTAGATAAGGCCAAGGACCAAGAACTTCAATAACCTGTACTCTGCCTTGTGACACATACAAAATCAAAGTTCATATTTTTATATAATTGTTATTAGGAACACTGGCATTACATACTAATTCTTTACTTAATAAGGGTGAGGATGATAATAATGGTAGCAATGCTTACTACACTTACTATACCCCTAAAAGAATAGTATCCCTATGGTAAAGATGAGAAAACCTGTAACTAGCCTATCTAATTTCATATATCTAACAAGTTGGTATTTTTAAACATCAGGCTACATTGCCTTCTGGAAGACCATTATTCCCTCAAATTGCTGATATGTCTTATCAATAAGCCTCTTCACACCCATGTACCTTCTCTGGGGTAACTATTCTACCTTCATTTTCTGGATGGATAAGCAATCAAGAAAGTCTATGGAATTCATGTCTGTGGTCTGATGGTGGTGTGGGCAACTTTGATGTCTTTCTAGGACATGGCTTATAGCCTTTTACAATTGATGTCATGGCCCAGTAGTTTCAATGGCTTGGCAATGCATGTGTGCAACCAGACTACTTTGTGATTTCCCTCAGAAAATGAGGACAGCTGCACATGAGTCATTGTGAGTGGTGGTGCAGGGGCCAGCACTGTCTGTGCTCCAAAAGTCAGCCTTGACATCATCATTGTTTAATGCAATCTTCTAGCCTCTGCTCCAGAAGTTTTTAATATGAGCAAGTCTAAACAGCTTTTAAGGCAGAGAGCAAGATATCCTTGAGAGTCTTTTCTTAGAGGTGGCATTCCATCAAGAATAAAACCAGCACTTGAGGACAGAGGGAGGCCGGCCTGGTCTACAGAGTGAGTTCTAGGACTGTTACACAGAGAAACCCTGTGTTGAAAAACAAACAAACAAACAAACAACAACAACAAAAAAGAATAAAAATAAAACCTGTCATTAATTTAGTTGTAATTGAGACATGGACTAAACTTTGTGACTGTGGACTTTAATGTGTTCTGTATCAACTAATGGGACAACCATCAGTTAATGTAGCAAGTCAACCGAGAAGACTCTGATGGGACGTGTGTGTGTGTGTGTGTGTGTGTGTGTGTTTTCCAACTTAGTGAAGTAGCTCTATGTCTCACCAACAAGTTGATTACAGGATGCATAAGCCAGCTTGTCTGTGTGGTTTTCAGTTCCTTTGGGATATGAGATGGTCTGTGTATCAGAAGACCTGGTTTCCTTCTCAATGTCAAAATTCCTGGCTATAAAATCTGGGGCACCATCACTCAAATTCTTCAAGAGTTAGATTTCTTTATCTTCTGGGGAAATGGTTCAGTTACCAAGGTATTTTCTGGGCAGGCATGAGGCCCCAAGCTCAGTCCTTAGACACATAAAAGCTAGGCATAATAACATGCACTAGAATTTCCAGCACTGCAGAGCAGAAGCAAGCAGATGGATCCCTGGAGCTCATTAGCCAGCTAGCCAAGCCAAATCAGTGAGTTGGTGGAAAGCAAGAGACTGTGCCAGAAAACAAAGTGCAGAGTGACTGGAGAAAACACCTTGGTTGACCTTGAGCCTCTACGCAGACTCACATGAACACACACACTCACACACACACATTCATAGAATCTGTCCCTCAAAGGACTAATGAGAAGAGCTGTTAAAAGCTTCTTGTAGAGTACAAACCCATATATAGGAAAAGGTGTGTTTTTATCTTTTGTAATGAACCCTGAACTAGGGTTGTCAATTAAATCAATGCCATTAAAGTTGAGAAAATTTAAGATCTAAACTTGCTAGTCCAGAAAGTTGTACTTGTGTGTGGGAGGCTTCCTGGTTTTTTTCTATGTTATCTCACTAGCAGGTATTTTTAATTTTCATGGACACACTTTTGGTCACTGTTCTATTGTTGTGAAGAGACACTGTGACCAATGGAACACTTAGAAGAGAAAAAGCACTTAATTGGGGGCTTCTTTATAGTTTCAGAGGGTTAGACCATTATTGTCATGGTGAGGAGCATGGTGACAAACAAGTAGGAAAGATGCTGGAGAAGTAGCTGGGAACTATATCCTGATCTTCAGGCAGAGAGAGAGAGAGAGAGAGAGAGAGAGAGAGAGAGAGAGAGAGAGAGAGAGAGAGAGAGACTGGACTACAGCATGGATTCTTCAAACCTCAAAGCCTACCCCCAATGACACAATTCGTCCAATATGGATACACCCCCAATCCTTCTCAATTGGTGCCACTCCCTGATGACTAAACAGTCAAATCCATGAGCCTATGCAGAGGGGGCATTCTTATTCAAACCAGTACAGACACTGAAGAGAGAGAATACACTAAGTATCGTACTCTGTATAAATAAGCCTTCAAAATAAGGCTTGTTCCATGAAAAAATGCTAGGCTCACTCCCTTCCATTCTCAAATACATGTTGAAAACTATGTGGCACTTCTGTTCCTAATCATCAGTTGATACAGACAGAATTTACTCTTGGGCTTCTCCCAGAGGTGAGATCCATCCATGCTTTTGTGAAATTTAAAACAGAGAGGCTCCCACTGATTTTATTAACAGGTTTAAAAAGTGGGGGTCAGAAATTAATGTTTTAAAATCACCTTTAGGGATGACAAGATGGCTCAGTGGGTAAAGACACTTTCTACCAATCATAACACCCCAAATTTAACCCCAAGGACCCACATAATAGGAGAAAGATGACTTCTAAAAGTTGTCCTCTGGAGTCTGCACACATGTCATGACATATGTGAACTCAAACATATGTGAGTGCACATGTGCACACATGAAAATAATAAATGAAACAATTTTTATAAATATAATAAAATCAGCTTCTAAAAGATTCTACAAGAAGCCCTCTCCAATTTCAATAGGGTATGAGTCCTAATAACTTAGCACAATGTGAGGCCTAAATTAAAGGTTTGGATTTAAGACCCAAAACAGTAGGTCATATTTCTGAAAAAATGCCTTCCTTATGGTTTATTGCAGAAATATTGGCTTATGGATTGTCCTTATGATACATGGAGTTAGCTAGAAAACCGAACCTTGGACCCCTTCCTTCCAGATACTAGTAGTGATCTAGCAGTGGGACAGGCATGAACTTCAGACATTGTATATATAACATGTCACATGCTGTAACATGCTATGAAGGAATTTCTGAAGAGATCAGAGCATAATCCAGCTTCTCAGAAGACGTTAAAATTGTTTTAAAGTTTGGGTAACTTGTACTACTTTCTCAGGTAGATAAGTGAGAAAGAAGATAACCAAGGATATGGGAACTATTGGGAATGTTAGCCATGTAAACAGCAATGACTCACTTGTGGACTGAGGTGAAGCCTCAGGAATGGCAGGAGTCTAAAAAGAGCTGACTGCAACTATGGTAGGCATCATGTAGTCTGGAGGGTGTTTAATAAGAGTTTCAGGAACATAGCTGGAGCCAATTGAAAAGACCAGTTTGCAGCAGACACCAGAGTCAGAGTCTAACATTAGAACTAGAAGAGACTTCAGTAGTCATCTTGACCATCTCCTTTGCGTATTTACAGCTGAAGTTACTAAGCTCCAGAGACACTGAGTTATCCCAGGTCAGCCACAATTAGGTCCAGTGTAAAGACTGGACTTCAGCCTCACTGTACCCAACCTGCTCTGCAGAACATTCAGGAGTCACCTTCATCACCTGAGCAGAATCCAGTGACACAGAATGGATTCTAAGTGCGAAAGAGCTTTCTGCTGCTTACTATTGAGATGTGGTTCCAGAACTGGAGAGATGGCTCAGCCATTAAAGGCTAGGCTAACATCCAAAAATAAGATATGATTCCAGCCAGGTACAGTGGTTCACACCTTTAATTCCAGCACCTGGGAGGCAGAAGAGGACAGACCTCTGAGTTTGAGGCCAGCCTGGTCTACAGAGTGAGTTCTAGGACAGCCAGGGCTATAAGGAGAAACCCTGTCTCAGGGGGGAAAAGAAAGGGAGAGAGAAACAGACACACACACACAGACAGAGAGAGACAGAGAGAAGAGACAGAGAGGGAGGGGAGGGAGAGAGGAAGGGAGGAAGAAAGGGAGGGAGGGAAGGAAGTAAGCCTGGAATAGATGAGGTCCCTGGCTATGCCCACATGAGAGCATTCTCTTCAAAAATGCTGACAAACAGCACACCAACATTCTAGCATGCTTTTTTTGCCCCCAGCTCATATACCCTCCTCTGCTTCTTCACTTCAGACTGACAAGTATTACAGAGGCACATCCTGAACAGACAGCATCTTAATCTCTGGTGATTTGGTAAATAATATGCTGTCTGTGCTTGCGTATCACAGCCCATTTTCTAGATGAGAGAGCCTTCAGAAAGATGAAGCAGCCTGTGCCTGAACACATCAGACACAGAACTGCAGATCCCACTAGAGTGTGATTTGTGACACAGTTAAATTCCTCACTCATCAACATAATTCTAATAATTTATTCAAGCTTGCGCTCTAAAATGTCTCTTCACAGTCAAGTTTGTCTGTGCACACTTGGGATTCTGAGACCATTTGTTTCTCACTCTCCCCTGTCTATTCTTGCTATTTTTTTCCAACTTTAAGCCAATCCATGTCCAATATAAGTTACCTAACCTAACAAACTCACTTTACAAGAATAAAAACCAAGACCCAGAGAAGGGAAGCCACTTGCCCACATTTTCATAGTTAAAGCAAGATGATAGCTAAAAGTCCTTCTCCCCTAAGGACAGTACATTCCCCTCTAGAACTAACTGCTTTAGCCCAGGCAGAGAAATAGCATTTTCTCAATCTCAAAACCCTTCCCTCTCATCATCTAGCCCTCTCAGGACAGATGCAGATTCCAACTGCATGGCATCCAGAGGTTTATGAAGAACCTTGTCATATACCACCCCATTCTACACCACTCCATCCATCACATAAAGAGGCTGGTTAGGACTTAGAATGCACCTGATGTATTGGGTATGTAGTAGCAGGGCCATGTATGAGAGTGACTACAACAAAACAGTATACACAAAGAGAAAGAGGCCAGTGTCCACAGGAATCCAGCAAAGTTCGCTCCAAGTTCATGGTAAGGCTATTAGAAAAGTTAGGTAACTGAGTAAATTTTAAGTCATGTAATGACCAAGAAAGAGAAACAAGAAAACCCGAGTCTTCTCTACTTTAGAAGCAAGATGTTTTTACCTGAATCAACTAGCATAATGCATTTCATTTATTATATACAAACTCATGCTGATAAATGTTTTCTGAGCTGTGGCACTAATATATCTAAATGACTTATGAGGAATCATTTTAAGGTAAAATTTAGATTATGTTTCAGTAAAGTCTTAGAGAAGGATAAGATGTTTTTAATTAGCTTGTCTGGCAGGCATAATTGTCTCAGAAACAACAAAACAACAACTTGTCTCAATCAGTCCTTCTGAGAGTGATCTCCTGGAACAGAACCAAGCCATGCTCACCAAGCCCCAGAGACTGACTTGTATGTGACTCGATGCTGACCTCACCACAAATGGGTGGTGTCATGGGTGCAGCCATGTTTCTCTTCCTAGGAGTTGAAGTTGTCTGCAACACAATCTCAGAACTAATGGATCTTCGTGGGTAATCAGGAAGGGTCCAACAGGCTGGGTGCTTCCTGCAAGGAGACATCTCTTGCACTTTGTGCTGTGTGTCCCAACTCAGAAGATACTGTGATATGGCCTTGCTCTGAGCAAACTTGGGTCAAGCTTATCCTGTCAGACACCTGCACATGGGACCCTGACATTTGAAATTTAATGTCGAAAACAGCCCTAGGCTGATAATGACTCATCTCCAAAATGCAGATGGAATTGGCTGTCATGTGGATTTTCAAAAGGCAGACAACACTGTTACTTTAAAACAGGCCAAAGGACCATTTCAACTGTTTCTATTTGCCCTTGTACTGACCAGTTCTCTTAATCCCAAAAAAAGAACAAACTATGCAGACAGTCTGGGATTGATTTTAGATTCTGTCCTAGTCACAGCGCCTTTGACACACTTCCCAGTATCAGAATGCAGAGGGAGAAAATATCTGAATGAATACAGACTACTGTGCCAGAAATAAATTCCTAACATAGACAACTAAAACATGCCACTATAGAGATTAACCATCAAAATAGAAGCAAGACATTTTTGCTTCAGTACAGTCTAAGTGTGTATACTCTGTTGTTCTAGCCTGAGTACTCCAACCATCAGTTATAAATGAATACTGTGGTGCTATCACAGTGCCGGTAATTCTAGCACTTAGGTGGTTAAGGCAGGAGCATTATGAATTAAAAGCCAGCCTGTGCTGCATCATAAAATCTTATCTAAACAAATACCTCACTGGCCAGTAGAACTTTATGATGCCATCTCTTCATGAATGAAACATCACAATGCAAGAAACTGAGTATTCTTCGAGTCAAAGACAGTTAGCTATGTCATAATACTTCTGATAATCTTGGTAGTTACATTTACATTTACTCATTTCATCTCTGAAATAGGTATTGCTGTTTTCATTCACAAAATAGAGTATCAGAGAGTTTAAATTACTAGGGTAAGTCTCCCAGCCCATGAATTAGGGTCAAATGCATGCCACAGCCTACTCAGCTACCTTCCAACTCTTGGTTTTGAATCCTCTCTGAAGTAAATCACTCCTACTGCAGCTCTCTGAGTACATGAGGAAAACTATCTTATTACCTTAGCAGGGAATCACACCCAGGTTTGGTGTGAAACTTTGAGAAAGTTGCAGTGTTTCTAAGACTCAAGTCACTTTTTCTAGGAAAAAAAAATCTCTGTTCATTTATTTATTCATTCATCCAGCCAGCCATTAAATAGTCTTTAAAAATGAAACTACCATAGAGGAGAAACTGTTGATAAAACAGGTGTCACAATCCATGGCATTTTTGCTAAAAAGGAAACTAACATGAAATGCTAGTTGTTGGGATCTGTGGAGGAGGACACTCACAATTCATGCTTTTGGTTTCATGTCTTAATCAGGGCAGTGTTTCAAATTCTCCTCGTGTAACTTCCAAAGAAGCAAGACAGGGCTCAAAAGCAGACTTAGGGCTCAAGATTCTTACAAGTAGGGTTTGTGGGGAAATAGATTTTCCCATAACTGTCAGTAATGCACACAGTGTCTATATATGAAACTTACTATTCTAGAAGCGCAGGACACATTCGTACATGCCAGCAACTCATTTCTTATCAGCAAAGCAAGAACTCGACACACAGACACTGGCGAGAGAAGTATTCATGCAAAACAGTCAAGAATTTGGGGTTTGAATGGCCATTTTGTTTCATTTTTGAGAACTGTGCAGTTTCATCTGCTGGTGGAGTGTACTGTTGAGAAAACATTGGGTGTCTTCATTTCGTTTCCCGTTGATGTGATAAAATACTCTGACAAAAGCAACTCAAGGGAGACAGGGTTTGTTGTGGTTCATGGTTCAGATTACAGTCCCTCACGGTGGGGATGTCATGACAGCTGGAACTGGAGGGAGCTGGTCACATCACCTCTGGTCAAGACACAGAGAGGTGGCAGTGCCTGCTTGCCCACCCACTCCACTGTGTGCAGTCCAGGGTTCCCCTATTGGGAATGCATGGTTTCCACCCACAATCAAGATGGATCTTTCACAGCATTTAACATATTCAATATAATCCCCACAAGCATGCACAGAGATCCATCTCCTGAGCCATCCTAGTTGACAATTAGCACCAACATCAAGGCAAGAGACTAAAGAAGTTTGAGTCAACAAGTATAGGAGAGAAATTACCTTCTTTCTGCAGTGCCTTTCCTTAACTGAGAGGCAACAGTAGAAAGCCAGGACCACCTGCTGGGCAATGTGAAGGGAACATGCTTGTTACACCCCCAGTTAAAGCTTCACCAGTGTCTTGGAAAAGTACACATGAATAAATGGGTAAATGGCCAGCCCTTCTCAGTAGCGAATCATTCCATTTGTCACCAATTTCCAGAACACATATGCGAGGCCACCATCATGAAGCCATTAACTAATGGATTTTCCCTTCTCATGCCTGGAGGCTTAATTTGTAAACAAGAGCCACAATGGGACTTTCAAGGTGATTTTCTCTTCAGGCAAGGCACATCAAAGCTTTTCCTCCCTTAAGACCAAAAACAAACAAAAATCAAAAGGAAACCACTGGCAAGAGAAAATGAGATAACTTCCAGCCTGAACACACAGGGCTCAGTGCTCACATAGGGCTAGGTTCTAGTCAGGAAATCAGATGATATACATCCTAATGGACTGTTTAAGGTACTGCTTGTAGTGTGTTTGTGATACTGTCACTCAAGATCATCTGTTTGGACTCACTTTAAATGCTAAAGCTAAACTCTCAAACTATTTCATTTCCTTTCTTAAGGATATTTTATTTTTAATTGTGTGCATGTATATGCCACTGTGCATGAGCATATACTTGTAAGTGCAGGTGCTAATGGAGGTCAGTAGGGGGCAGTGGACTCCCAGAGGCTGGAGTTCAGGCAATTGTGAGCTACACCGGTGCTTGGAATGGAACTCGGGTCTTCTGCAAGAGCAGTGCATGCTCTTAAACACTGAGAAGTCTCTCCACTCCCCTATTTCATTTTTTAATAAACTATAGTACAGCACTTCCCAGAATTTGTTTGGGGGGGTCAGTTACTTACAAGAATTTTATTCAAATAAGTGTTTCATGACAAGCTCAATGCTGTAACACTAATAAAACATACATCCCCCGATCATTGAATTCCGACTGAGATAGCAAGCATATCGAGGAGGGTTTGTGACTGGAGGGTGACAGCAGACTTTGGCAAGAATGAATAAGGTACATCTTGAAGGGAGGCAGAGGAGAGAGCCTGGGAATGGTCAGATCAGAAGAGTCAACAGGAAAATGTGTAATAATGGATAGTGGTGGATCACTTGGCCACGAGTTTGAGGAGAGCCCCAAGGCTGTCAGAAAGCTAAAGACAACATGCCCCTTCTGTCCTTGACTTTACAAGGACGCCCCCTTTCTCTCTCATCTCAGGAACTACTACACTTACAAAGGAGTTGGAGAGGATGAGCAGAGCTGCATAGGTAGAAAAGGAAAACAGATGAGCCAAGAAAATACTAAGAAGGCAGAGCTGGATAGGGGATCTATCTTAGCCTTCCAGTCAGAAGAGGCTGACCTCACAGACTCCTGAACCCTTTGTCTCCCTGGTCCTGTGATTACCCATCTGTGGAACAGGACGATAGCCATATGTCTCGGCTCTTTCCAGCTGGAAAGCAGCAAAGTATTAACTTAAAGATGCATTTCTTGGACCATGTTCAGTTCAGGTCAGTTCCAACATGTGCCAGAGCTCCCAGACAGTAGCTTTCCTCCATTTACATTTCTACTCTTCATTTCCTGTTTTTCCCCTTACTTTCTCACTACAGTATGTTCCTCCTCATCCATGTTCTTCATTTCCTAGCAATAGTGGGGAAGGGGCTACTTCATCACGACAAGAAGCTGAGACCTGTGTTATCCACAGGACAAAGAGACATGAAGGCCAAGCCAACACCATTCAGTGGGTAACCCCAACCTGGTACTAGCAAGGAAAAGTGAACTCCCCTCCCTTCTGACTTTAATTTTTAAAACACCTTTCCTTTAGCATGCTGCAGGCTCCCAGATAGTCTGTACAACTCTCCTCACTGGCTAGGATCCTATCAAGACGACTATTGTTACTCCTTTTTCCTAGGAAAAAAGGGAACCATGTATGCAAGTCTTAATCTAGGTGTACTTGGAAACAAGCACCACCCACATGCACCCATGCATACATCAGTCCCTGGCTCCTTTCTGCAGTGGCCCTGTCTAACTTGGACCTTCTTAGATTAGGCAGGTCAGAGGAAACATGGCTCCTCATTCTCCTTCTCAAGGAAAGGGTCAGACTCTTGTTTCCTGAGCCACAATGGCACTAGAGAACCCTCTCATCCTTGCCTTGCTCATCTGCCCTGGGGCCAAGCTCAAGCAGAGTCTCCCCAGCCCTCCTGCCCTTCTCCATCTTACCCCCCCAACTCCACTTTCCCACGAAGTGCTTGGACACCTTCCTTCCTTCTTATGCCTGCCTGGTTCTGTCCTGCTGCCCACATTGTAAAGGAAGCTAGGTTTCCTCTTGACAGTCTAAGATTCTGCAGGCAGAAACAGATTATTGAATTTCAGGGAATCCTTAGACTAAATAAAACATTGCACTTGGTTCCTGAGATAGGTCAATGGAAACATGAACCTACAAACAGCCCAAGTCTGGCAAGATAGGGAAAGAGTGCATTGCTGAGCAAGTGCTTCTCAAAGTACAAGCTGCATTAAAAATAGGGTCAACCTGGTCACCTAGAACAATGTCAATATATCGGTGTGTATACTTGCTTCACTTCTGCTGCTGTGATGAATTACCCCAATAAAAGCGGGTTTATTTCAGCTCACAGTACCAGGTCAGGATCCATCACAGCAGGGAAGTCTCAGGCACAGGAGCTTGAGATATGGCCAGGTCACTTCTGTAGTCAAGAACGGAGAACTAGTAAATGCATGCATGTTTAGTGTCAGCTAGCTTTCTCCAGCTAGCTGTCCCAAACCAAGGAACAGTGCTGCCCATTCTTGGAATAGGTCTTCCTACATAAACTAACAATGAAGACAATATTGGCCAACTTAATCTACTCAATCATTCACTGGGAGTCTTCCCGGGGATTTCTAGGTTTTGTCAAATAAAAAATTAAACTAACCATCCCAGTATCCTAATCTAGAACATACCAAGCATTTCATACCCATTAACATTTATTGGGGCATTGACCCTACAGGGTAGAAATTATCGTCCTCAATTTCCACACAAGAAAACTGTGAGTGGGAGATGGTGAAATCTATAACCAGGCGGGCAAGACCAAAGATCTGGTTTCAGAGACTACACAGGCCAAAACCCCAAACCAGTCAACCAGAGGAAGATTCCTACCTCGGGAATTCTAGGACTACTGCCTCTAACTAACAGTGTGACCCAACACACATTGGGTTTATGTTTTCTTGTCTGGGAAATGAGATCACCAGGCCTGACCCCAAGCACATCTTCTGGGCCTCTATTTCCTGTGTATGAAATGAGATTGTCAAATCTAATTATTCCTTTCAGCCCAGAAACTGGGAGTGTGTGGTTCATTCTCTCTGAGCCTCCTCCACAGAGCCAGTAACTATCCTCAGCACACGAGATTTCTAACAGGAAAAGCCACTTCACACTGTTGGCAGTGACTCAGAACCAATTCTGCTCTCCAGAGAGAACCCGTGGTTCATATGGCTGTGATCACTGCTGCTCCGGCTGGCTTAGAGGACACCCACTGCCTTTTATTCTTCTGCCCCTCAAGGGCACTCTGATGTCATTTGAGGGGGAAGGGCTGTGCTCATTACTCATCACTCATGTGTTTAAATGACAGAAAAGAATACCACAGTCACACAAACCTTTTATACAAGAACCAATTATGACACCACGGGAATGATAGATTGGGCTGGAATTATCAACAATTAGGAGGTCTCCAATTAATAAAGGGAATCCCCTGGATTCCTACCCATCATGTGCTCATGGGCTGTTATGGAGACAATATCAGAGCTTATACACTGGAAACAGCCCTGATAAAGACAACTGAAAGCCAGGGACAGCGGGTGATATGTACTGTGGAAATATGATGATCTATTTGCAGAAGCTTGCATTATGCAGACTCAGAAGTGGTGTTTGTTGAACTAATGCTAGCACATCTTTTGTGCAGCAAAAGGTTCACAGTAGAAATCTATTCAGCACACAGAGTGGCAAGCAAGAGGAAGGAGGTAGAAACAAGATGTAAAAGTGAACATTTCTGCTCACAGAAGCATCAATGTGACATGACACCTTCTTTTAAATGGAATGGGTAGTGAGAGAAGACAGAATGGCATCTGATAGAACTCTTTGCATTAAACAATCAAAAAGTTCCCTCTAAGTCATCTAGAGTCTTAGCCTGGTGTGATATCTGCACTCTCATGCTCACTGCCGCTCTACCCACAACAAACAAGAGACAGAAGTAACCCAAGTAGATGGAAATAATTCTATCAGTTGAGGCATAACACACAAAATATGGACCCTATGCAACTGAGAACCCTCCATACATAAGAGTGAAACCCTGCTACTTGCAGCAACGTGGCTGGTGCTGTAGGTGACTGTGTGACACAGGAGATGTCAGGCACAGAAAGATGAGCCTATGTGTTCTCTCTCATATAGAGACTTGAATGATCTCAGGAAAAAGAAAATCCAACAAGATGAGTGTTAGACAGTGGTTGCCAGAAACTGGGGAGGGACCACAGAGGAGAGGCAGAGGCATTGAGTAGTGGGTATGAAATCAGAGTTAAAAGTACAAATTTGTGCTGTGCTGTTGAATAGGGTGCTTAAAGGCATGAATAAAGGTGTGTGCCTAACCTGGGTTCAGTTCCTAGAGCCCACAGGATGGAAGAAGATAACTGACTCCCATAAGTTGTCCTCCAACCTCCATGTATATACCATAGCATGCACACATACAATAAATAAATGTAAAAAAAAATTAAATAAAAGCTAGGAAAAGAATTTGAATATTTTTACTATAAGTAAATGATAACTATTTGAAAAGTTTCATATAGCTAATCAGATTCAAACTTTAAAACTCACTGTATATATGCATTAAAATATCAAAATAGCCCATGACTAGGTATAATTTGTTTTTTGGCATCAAGTAAAAATAAGTTGAAAAAGTATCAACAGGGATTCTTTGATCAATATTTTAACTATTAAAGGAGGTATACCAAATGAAAACAATGTTTCTTATTTCTCTTCTGCCCACTTTTTGAGGGGTGGCTGAGGATCTAAACCTGGCTCAAAGGCACTCTTTGTCACTGAATTATAGCCCCAGCATAGAAACACATCTCCAGCAAAACTGAACAGTGCCAGGATAATGCTTTCCCAGGGCAAGTCTGGGACCCCTCAGTATTTAAAAAAAAAAAAAAAAAAAAAAAAAAACCCGCCTTACTGAGAACCAGGAAGTTGTGAGGTGGGGGGGGGGGGTCTCTAAAAGTGTTTAATTCTCTTTGGTTATAATGACACATTGTGTGAAACTGAAATCCTTAATGAAGCCAACCACAGTGGGGCCTCCCAAATTCAAGATGATAAGGGGAGACAGAGCAAGATAAAGATCTGTAATTGTCGTTTGGTTTGCTTGCTTATTTTGTGTGCAGTTGTTGCTGTATTGTGTGATTACAGGGGGCTTTGCATGGGGTGGCATACCTGTGGGGTTCAGAGACACCTTTCAAATCACTTCTCTCTTTGTATCACAGGATCTGGGAACTGACTTAGGTCACCTGGCTTTCACTAAACACACTTTTGAGCCATATTGCTGGCCCATATTTGCATACAGTTAGACCCACTCACTATAATTAGTAATTTTTTTGTGATAAATGGACCGTCATGAAAACATGATAGATTAATATCCCTTTCTTGAATAATGAAAACTATTGAGTGTTTAGGTTGAACATAAACTTGCCAGAGGAAAAAAATTAATGAGCAAAATAGAATAGAATATTGCTTACATGAAAATAATTTAAAAGGTGTAATAGCAGGCACATCAAGGTGAGACACTGCAGTTCTTCCCTAGCTTCACACTTTCAACAATGGCGGTTATCACACAGTATCAGAAATCTTAAACAGGGAGTGTTGTATTTCTGAAACTGCTTGGTCGTGGTGATTGAGAGAAACACATCTTTCCTGGAGCCAGAAGACAATGCTACGATCATTAAGAAATCAATTTTAATTTAGTAACAATCCCCGTTTTGGAAGAGAAAAGAATTACATCTCCTAAGATATCCCTGATAGTTAGTGTAAGTTTGACTTCAAGGGGAATTTGGTTGGAATGATGTTTTTAATTTTGTCATTCATTTCTTATGAAAGTACTAGTGGGAACTTTATTCATAGACCCCCCCAAAAAAAAAAGGAATAACAAAAAATTAACTTATCAAAGGGACACATGACAAGGATTAGAAGATAGAGAATATGGAAGTTTTACCTTGCATCATTTCATCTCACATCCCACTATGATTTGGGTGTTTTTCAGACTTGAAGGACTTGGACCATTGTGATATTTTGTTTATGATCTAATAAATAAAGCTTGCCTGAAGATCAGAAAGCAAAGCTAGCCACACTAGTCAGCCATAGAGGCCAGGCAGTGGTGGCAGACACCTTTAGTCCCATCAGCCACACTAGGTAGCCATAGAAGCTGGGTAGTGGTGGTGCATGCCTTTAATACCAGCACTATAGAGAAATATAGGACAGGGGAGAAAGGAGTCAATCAGTCTTCAGTCTTGCTGAGGACAGAATCACCTCTTTTGGTCTGAGCTTTGGTAAAGTTAAGAGCTCTCTGGTGACTGGCCACTTTGCTTTGCTTCAGCTTGAACCCCCCCCCAAAAAAATTAACTTATCTAAAGGGTAAAACTGCCTTTGAAATAAGTGTAACATGTAAGTGGATCTTCTGTGCATGCTAACACTGGCAATCCATAGAAACATATTAACTAGGGTAACATGTAAGTGGATCTTCTGTGCATGCTAACACTGGCAATCCATAGGAACATATTAACTAGTGTATAACATGTAAGTATATCTTCTGTACATGTTAACACTGGCAATCCATAGGAACATATTAACTAATGTATAACATGTAAGTGGATCTTCTGTGCATGCTAACATTGGCAATCCATAGGAACATATTAACTTGCAGGGTTTTGTTTCTAAGAGATACAGTTCAGGGTGCTGTGTCTGCCACTTGTGGGAATCCATGTATGTACAGTATACACATATATTCATGCGGATGTGACTACATGGGCATATATGCGTGTGAATGTGGAGGTCATGGATCTTTCACTGAATCTGGAGCTTTTCCATCCAGCCAGACTGACTTAACAACGAGTTTCAGAAATCCACCTGTCTCCCCCCAACCCCCCAGTTCTGGGGTAACACACACACACATACACACTGTGCCTGAATTTTTACATGGACATTAGGAATCCAAACCCAGGTTCTGTACTTGCTCAACAGGGGTGTTACCAAGTGAGCCACCTCCCTGGCCCATACTTGTAGATTTTATAAGTGGGTTTTCTGTATGATGGAACTCCTATATAAACCTCCCAAGATAGTCACTAGACCTGGAAGTTCCTAGCATGGAAACCAGCAGTTCACATCCTTTAGTTGAGCAAGGCCACACACAGAGAGGACTGTTTATAGTAGGGATAAGCACTATTATAAGAAGAAGGAATTACTACCCCTTCGCTTTGGTATAAAAAGAAGCTTAAACAGGCCAATTTTATACCATAACCTTTTATTTACACCAGTCAAAAAAGAAAAAAAGCTCCCATTATTGTAATGTGACTTTGTAATTCTCCATGCAGAATGTCATTGTGGGAAAAACATCATGTTTAGCTCTATCCACTGACATTTCTCATATGAAGTGGGTGTGTTTCCTATTTGAATTTCAGCCACACAAATCTACTTACTGAGCTACTCAAATCTACCATGGTGACATGAAAATAAAACTGGCTATTTGCCCAGACACCTCAGTGTATAAAATACAGAGAGACAAATGGAAAATGGAGACTTAGAACCTGAGAATTTAAAGTCTGAAAGGGAATTGGGGTAAACAGCTTCTTCACTTGCTCTTCAGAGGTTCCTTTTGCCTGTTTTGCTACTGTTTGAGATGGGCATCTCACTATGTTGCTTGCCCATCCTGAACCTCTCCATGTAATGCAGGCTGGCCTCTAACTTGCAGCCATGCTCTGCCTTGTAAGTGCTAGGTTACAGGTGCCACCACCAAGGCAATTCCCAGTGTTCTCTTGAGCTGTGCTCATGCAGCTATCCATTGACTTCAGAAGGGACAGGAAACAGCTCAGACACCCAAGGAACTTCTGAATTCCAGATGTCTCTGCCCCAGTGTGCTATACAAGCTAATGTTCCCTGTGACAGCCAGAGTCATGTTAGCAACACAGCAGCCACACCCTTGCTTTTGGGTCCATGAGTCTGTCTCTAGACCACAAAGGCATCCAGTGAGACCAAAGGACTGGAATTCAATATCCTCAACTCTCCACAATAACTGTTTACTGGTTTGTGCTAATACTCTCAGTCTCTAAGCTTTTTCCAGTGATCATTTTATTTCATCTTTAAGACAACATCTAAAGACACTCTCATCCTAGTTTACAAAAGGAAGAATGACAAACTGAAATGTAGGCAGTTAAGCAACACAGCCACACAACTGGAGGGTGGCAGGGCTGGGATTTGATTGGAGAAAGTGAGGCACCAGATCTCCACTCTTACCCACTACTGTGACTTTTTCCATTCCAAGTCCCCCAGTTAAATGACATTCTTACTACATGGGCTATAAGCAATTGAGCTGAGGAGCTGACTCAGCAAAACAAAATCTGGATCCCCCAAACCCATGCAAAGGCCAGGTGAGCATGGCAGCAAGCCTGTAATCCCAGCATGTAAAAGACAGACATGAGAATCCAAGAATAAACTGGCTATCAAGACTAGGCCAGTTGACAAGTTCTGGGACCAAGTGAGAGATTCAGCCTCAGTGTATAAGTGAATAAATGAGGAAGATACCCACGCTGGCTTCTAACCTCCACATACACAGGCATCCCCACACAAACCCCCACACATGACAAAAGCATTCCTACCATAGCTTGTTGTAATAAATAAATAAATATATATATATATATATATATATATATATATATATATATATATATATACCTGCAGTTCCAGAACAAGAGAGTCTGAGAAGGAAGAAAGACAAGTTTGATGCCAGCCTCAGCCATATGATAGTGAATACACACGCACACACACACACACACACACACACACACACACACACGAGACAGACTGATAGATAAAATTACATTTGTAAAATGTGGTACCATTCAATAGCTTCATCTAACATGAGGCCCAGCTAAATAAACTGAACTAATTCAACTAATATTTATAATGTCTGCCGTGGTGGAACTCTGTGCCATAATTAGCTAAGGAGCAATGATATTCCAAAGTGCTTAGCAACCTGTTGAGAGATAACTTCCTGCCAGGGCATCTTCAAGTGAGTTTGGGGAGATAGAGACAGTTGAGGGCAGAACTTCATTCTTTGTGTATCAGGGCATTGTGCAAGGTCCCCTAGCAGGAGCAGCCAGGCTGGGCTCTGAAGGTATAACTACCATGGACAGAGAAAGGGGAGGAATAGACCGAACACAGAGGCTTTCTTCCAAAATGAAACAGAGGCAGAGGGGGAAACATTGAATAATAAAACTCCTTGCAAAAAACATGGGCTTAATGAGCCAGGAGCTGGCGTCTGAGTCCTGCTTGATTTCATTCTGTCTGCTTTGAATTGCATCACTGACGTTGTGGCAGTGAGGTTAAAGACATAACATAATCATGATTCTAATTGCTCCTAGCCATGCCCCGTACCATCCTGGGACAAAGAAAGGCTGGCAAATCTCCCATGTCTCTTGTGTGCCTCTTGCCTTTTGCTTTCTGATTTACCTCCGAAATGTGCAGTTTTCCCTAACAAGTGAAGATCAGAATCACACCAATGAGGAATAGTCACTGTGTCACCTGTGGGCAGTGGACTTCTCGATGATAAATATCCCTTCCTTTCATTCGTAGGTCTTAGGACCCTTCCAATCAACATTTGTGAGATGTTGTAAGAGAAGAAACAAAGTATTTACTTCTTATGAAAACAAAGTTTAACAGTGGCTTGGGCAGAGCTATACCAGGAGGGTTGGTGGCCATGGTGGACTCAAGGACAGGTATCTGCAAGGACACTCATTATGCAGCATGGCTGTTTCAAGTTGTCAACTTGACTTCATCTGGAATTAACAAAAACTCAAGCAACTGGGCACACCAGTGAGGATTTGTCTTAACAGATTTATTTGAAGTGGGAGGATACACTTTAATTAGGATCTTTTGAGGTGGGAAGACACATCTTTAATCTGGGCCACACCCTCTCCTGGCAGCCTATGTAAGGACATGGGATGAGGAAGCTTGCTCTCTGCCTGCTTCTTCTTGCTCTCCTGGTGTAGCAAGAATAATAAAAACCCAGAGACAGACATTGGGGTTCAAGATAAACATCAGAAAAACAAAGCAGTTTTGACCTCTACCAAAGCTCAGACCAAAGGGGGCCATCATATTCTCAGCATGACTGCAAACTGCAATGCTCTCCACCAAACCTCAGACTGCACTGAGACTGCACTGAGCTCCTGCCTTATATTCCTCTCTCATGCTGGGATTAGAGGCGTGTCATCCCACGTGCTGGAATCAAAAATGTGAGCTCTGTTTCTCTTTTAGACTGATTTACTCTCATGTAGCCCAGGGTGGCTTTCCTTGAACTCACAGAGATTCATCTGCCTCTATCTCCTGAGTGCTGGGATTAAATGTATGACCACCACTGCCTGTCCTCTATGGCTAACTAGTGGCTTAGTGTGTGTGTGTGTGTGTGTGTGTGTGTGTGTGTGTGTGTGTGTGTGTGTGTATAATTAGTGGCTTAACTCTGCACTCTGATCTTCAGGAAAGCTTTATTTGTTAGATTACATTCAGTATTTCACTAAATCCTGGCAGGTCCATTCCTTCACTGCATTGGAACCTACTTCTTCAGGATTCATGTATATACTAAGACTAGCTGAGATTTCTAGACTGGTGGACTGAACAATTACTGAGTTCTTGGACCTTCTGTTGATAGACAGCCATTGTTGAAGTAGCTAGATCATAGCCTGTAAGCCATTCTAATAAATCTAATAGATAGATAGATAGATAGATAGATAGATAGATAGATAGATAGATAGATAGACTGATAGACAGACAAACAGAGAACCCTGACTAAAACATGATATAAATGAAGCAGCTGCCACAGGGCAAGCTTGCTCTCCTACCAGCCCTCATTTAGGAGACCTGAACACTATAAATTGCTGTAAGTTCTAGGGCTTCCTCATGTCTCACTAGCCTCTGCTCATCCTCCAACAGACATCACCATTGTCCTCGGGTATCTCACAGAGGGGGTTTGAATTTTAAACCATCTCTCCCTTATGAAACTCAAAAACTTTGCCTCCTTAGAAAATCCTCTGGAACATTTTATGTTGTAGCTGAAATGATAGTGGTGATTGATTTGTTTTGGAATAGATTTTCATTTATTGATACAATTTAAGGTCAATTTTGTGATTAAGTATATTTCTCCTCTTGTTTAGATGTTGTGTTTATATAGCTCATTTAGAAATGTAATGTATAATTTAGTACAGATTTTAGATAGTTACCTATAATAGTCAAAACTTATAGCTAGGTGAGTTAGGTTTTCTAGATATGCAGAGATGTATTTGAGATAGATAGAAATTCTTCAAACCTTTCAAAGACCTACAGAATATGGCATTTAAAATGGTTTAGGGTTTTTCTTGACAATGAGGCACAATTGCTCCTGACAACATCACCTGTGTCAGAAAGGAAGATGGACATTGAAGAAACTCGTTATGTAGTTTACTTCCAATATGGCAAGACTAGCCATTTGGACAAGATACTGCTCTTGTCTGGACTGTTTGACTTTATGCTATATAAACTGGACATGCAGGACCCAGAGAAAAGTGACTGCTGATTCAAGATGGACATTGCTACAGAGATCCTGCTTCATGGAAGAGTCTGCGAGACAGTATGCAGGACACAGAGAAAAGTGACTGACAAACTGCCAATACAAAAAGACGGTTTAAAGTTTCCTGCTTGGCTGAAGAGTCTGCAAGACACACTATGGCCTATGGGCTGAAGATGGAAGATTACAACAGAACTTCAGGTGACTGACAAAGCAAGATGTCTCTGTCATATCTAGAGTTTATATACTATCCTTCTGTGGTCTTTGAAGGAGTTGAAGACAGATAGTTATGGTTATAGTTTTCCTTAGTCAGGATTAAAGATAAGTTACATATAGAACTTTAGACTCACAAAGACGAAATAGATGATGGAATAGTTTCTTAAATCTTGATAAATGTTAATGGACTAAATAGTGTTAACTGTAATTCTTATTTGATAACTGTTATGTGATGTATTTTGCTATGTTAAGGTTAAAACCCTTCTTTTTATTTAAACAGAAAAGAGGAGATGATGGGAGATGCCATTATGTATATATGTTTCTCATACTGGTTAATAATAAAGCACTATTGGCCAATAGGAAAGGAAGATAGGAGGGACTAGGAGACAAGGAGGAAATAGGAAGTAGTAAGGAGGAGTCAGCATGGAGAGACCGGGGTGACCAGACGCCTGCCTCACTCCCCGGTAAGGAGACCACATGGAAATACATAGAAATGGGTTAATAATTAAGACAGAGCTAACTGATAAGAAACTAGTACCTGGTCAACAGTATAATATCAAATACAGAGTCTCTGTGCTTTACTTGGGGCTGGTGCGGCTGCGGGACAAGACCAGGCGGCGGGCGGAAAAACCGTACACCTTACAGGTGATAATGATGGTGATGGTTGTGATGGTGTTGATGCTCGTGATGATGATGGTGATGATGATGGTAATAATGATGGTGAGGGTTATAATGTATTGATGCTGGTGATGATGATGATGACGGTAATAATGATGGTGAGGGTTGTGATGCTGTTGATGGTTTTGATGCTGGTGGTGATGATGATAGTGAGGGTTGTGGTGGTATTAATACTGGTAATGATGATGGTGGTGATAATGATGGTGGTGGTGGTGATTAAATGGCATGATGATGGTGATAATGATGATGATATGAGCTGGAGACTTCTTTCTTAAAATTATGCATACAGGCTGTCTATTTTCTCAAAGAAAGGCTTAGAAATTGTCTATGTAAACACATAAAATTAACTAAATGAATCACATGCCTAAGCAAAACTAAAACTGAAAAATGCTTAGAAAGAAACATAGGCAAGCAAGGTCACTAAACAATCAAAGAAGATAATGGGTAAATTGTACAAGAACAAGATTTTAAAAACCTGAATTGAAAATGAAACCATCAAAAAAGGCAAAAGACAAACCTCATAATGAAAGAAAAGAATGCTGCATCTCAAATATGAAATGGATTGCCATTACCAAACAATACAATGAATGACAAACAACCCAGTTTTGAAATGGACAAAAAAATCTGAATAAACATTTCTCCAAAAATATATGTTAAGTGGTAAATAAGCATGCATGGGCAAGGACTCAAGAGCATTAGTCATTAGGGAGAGGAAAATCACAGCCACCATCAGAAAACACTTCACACCCACCATGGTGATTATAATTAAAGATATTAAATAATAGCAATTATTAAGGAAGAAATGGAAAAACTGTAAAATTGTACTGTTGCCTCAAAGCACAGTTTGACAATTCCTCAATCTGTTCAACACAGAATTGCCATATGACCCAGCAATTCCACTCCTGTTAATAGCCAAGAAATTGTAAAATAGAAATCCAGGGTCTGGATGGCTCACTTGCTGTTCTTACAGAGAACTAGTTTAGTTCCCAACTTCTTCCAGCTATCAGGCCACTCACAATGACCTATAACGTCATCTCTAGGGGGATGTGACACCCTCTTCCAGTCTCTGAGGATACATCATACACATATACATATACACATATAGATGCACAGATAATCAAGTAAATCTTAAAAACATAAAAATATATACACAAATACTGTAAAACATTCATAAGAATAGTATTATGAATGATAATTCATATCTTATTATGAATAATAAGTGACTCAGTGCATATGATACCAACAAATGAATAGACTAACAGAATACAGTAAATCCATGTAATGGACCTTAGCCATAAAAAGAAATGAACCTCTGGTTCATAATTAAATATGTATGACCTGGATGGTTATTTTGATGAGTGTAAAAACACAAATCCAAAGGCCACATAATTTATCATTGTATTTATGTGAATGTTCAAAATAGGCATAAATGCATAAATGCAGAAGTAGGTTAGTGGTTAGGCAACTGGGGGAAGAAGTAATGAGTATCTACTGCTTGGAAGTATGGATTTCCTTTGCAGGCAATAAAGATATTCTGAAATTAGATATAGCAACCATAACACAACACTTTGAATACATCAAGAAGAGGATGAACTTCAAAAAAGTAAATTGGAGGCTGAAGATTGATTGATCAGTGGACCGGGCACCTGCCACACAAGAATGAGGGCCTATGTTTGGCTCCTCAGAATCCACACAAAACCAAACCAGCACAGTAGCTCACCTGTGTCAAGTGTGTGCATGCAACACACACACACAGAGAGAGACAGAGACAGAGAGAGAGAGAGAGAGAGAGAGAAATTTTGTGAAGTATACTTTAATTTAAAATTTTGTGTTTGCTGAATGAATGTAACAACTAACATGCAAATCAAAGAAAAGGCTATACAGGGCTTAGTTTGGAAATTTATAATTGCTTACTATTTCAGAAAAGTGCTTTACCCACAAGCCATTGCAGTAGCATTTGAGTCACCAACAACCCACACCTTAGGTGATCAAGTTAAGGTACTTCATTATATCGTGCTTGAGCATTTACAGCTTGGGGAGTACGTTGCCTGCTAGTGTTGTATGATATTTTGATTGTGTTCTGACAAATAAAGCTTGCTTGGAGTCAGAGGGCAGAGTCAGTCACCAGCTGACCAAAATTAACTATAGAGGTTTGGAGGAGACAGGAAATAGTGAGGAGGAGCTGAGAGAGGACCTGGGCTCTTTTGGACAGAGGAATGGAAGACGTAGGAGGACTGATGGCTGCTCCCTGACTCTCTGATCTTTCAGATCCTTACGCAGATATTTGACTCCAGATGTTTTACTGATAAAGATTAATTAGATTAACACTTCATCTGGCACCCAATGTAGGGCACCATATCCAGTGCCGACTACCTGCTCCCAAATAATCACTTAGAGGCTTAAATGTAAATTATAAATGCTCAACCAATAGCTCAGGCTAACTAGCTCTTAATGTTTTAAATTAACCCATATTCCCCATTTACCCTCTGCTATGTGGGCAGTACCTTTATTAACATGGCACATTCATCTCCTGCTCCCTCTGCATCTGCTGGTGACTCCTCACACTCCCCCTTCCCCTCATTCTCAGTTTGGCTTTCCATCCTAACTTTATTCTGTTCAGCTTGTTTATTAAACCAATCAAAATGAAATATACTCACACAGGGTACAGAAGGATTATTTCCCAGCATTCTAGTTTGTAGTAAATGGACCATATGGAGTCATCTCAGTTAATGAATGTGGATAGGTTATATTATCTACATGTTTTACTTCAGGGTAGGGATGCCCATCACATGCTTCGTGTCATGCTTATTCACACAAGGTTGTCATTGAGGTCAATAGAACTGAAGACCATGAAAGTGTTTTCATATCAACCCTTCATCACACACACATATGTAGTCAGAAACATACTTTCATTACAGTCCAGGGTCTGTCTTTTCTACTGTGTATAGTGTCACAAACAGGTGAAGCCACAGCAGCCCAGCCTTTATCATTTTCCAAGACTAAAGCTTTCCCATGTGCAGCTTCCACCCCAGGAATTTATAGAGTCCTCAAGGAAAGTTTGGTTGCCTATCATCCAGACTTCCCAGTGGGCTTGAGGGAAGGTGGCTTTCAGCTGATTGATCTAGGTACTCTGCAAAACATGGAGGCAGTGGGAGGGGGGAACCACTGTCTACTCTAATAAAATGCATAAGCTAAGTGCCTCTCCTCAGGATGCCAGGTAGAGAAAGCTGTTAGCAGTCTTAATTTCTGCAATCAGTATCACATTGGGACATTTAAATAAATGTTCCTGGCTTGGACTCTATAAAAGCTGTGGTGAGCATCCAAGAGGGATGCAGAAGGACTCTATCATTCAAAGGCTGGCTTTGAGGGTGAGCTCATAGATGTCATCATTGACTGGGCCACTTTCTCTATATGTAATGGTCCATCCTGGCTGACCACTTGACTGGATCAGGGTTAGACTAAGAGGTAAGCCACTGTGGCACACCTGTCAGGGATTTTTAATTTTCTTATTCTTCTCACAAATATTATGTCCACACCAGTTTTCCCTCCATTTCATTTCCCCAGTATCTTCCCCTAACCTCTCCTCTGCCCCATATCCACCCCAGCTCCATCTCCTCTCAGAAAAGAGCATCAACCAAATATGGCATACGCTACAATACTACTAGGCACATACCATCGTACCAAGTCTGGATAAGGCAACCCAGTAGGAGGAAAGGGAGTAAGGGATTTTCTTGATTAGATTAATTGGCCTGGGTAGACCCACACTAAGTGTAGGCAGCACTTCCTGTGACAGCCCGATAAAAGAAGGCCTGAGGGGAAAGTTTTTGTCTTATTGCCTTCCCATACTTCTGGCAAGTTTGTCTACCCTGTTGGGGAGTCCACCTACCCTCTGCCTACTGTCTCCACCACTGCTGCTGCTGTCCTTCAGTGACATCAGCACCCAGTGTCCCCAGGCTTCCCGTGTAAAGACCAGCAGCTCCCTGGGAATCCCTCATGTCTTCAGCACAAAATCGGGACTGCTGTGTCGTAAAAACCTAATGAACTGAACGAGGGTCTCAGCCCCTTCCATGTGGAGACAGCCACTATAGGACTACTCAAACAGTTTGTGTAAGCCAATCTACTAAAACCCCTGTGATTATACATTCGCTTTATAGGTTCTCTTTCTCTAGAGAACCTTGACTGATACACTGCCTTTTTTCTTATGGAAAATGGAAATGTTAAAGTCTGTAGTTCTTAGACTATGAACATTGAGTGAGAACAGCTGTAAGGTATTTCATTCATTCATTCATTCATTTGTTCATTCCTGTGTCCAAATGCCACCTATATGGCAGTAGGCCTTTGCTTGGCACCAAAAATACCACAGTTCCCAAGAAAAGCACAGCTCAGAGAACTCAGAGAACAGGTACTAATGGTAGTGGCATTCCTGGTCTGTCGTGAGAAGACTCTCAAGGAAAATTGCAGGTGCTGTGAACATGTAATGTGGTCCAAGCCCCCTTACTCCATCCAGAAACGATGTTTGCAGTGAGGCTCAGCATGCCAAGTCACCCCAACAAGCGATTACAACAATTGTCAAGTGGTTGTCATTGGAAGACTCTGATTCTTAGGCCCCAGATGCAAACATGTGGCTGCAGAAGCCCAGTGGAAAATGGGAGAGCTGGGTCTCTGCTCTTGTTCATTACATTTCCTGGGTGATTCCCAGGGATCGCCAGGTATAGGAACTACAGAGCTAAGCAAAGAGTCAGGAACAAGTTAAGCAGAGTAAATAGTGCCTGAGATGGCCCAGAGCTGGGCAGAGCCTGTTGTTCATGCAGACCAACTGTACTAACAGAGGCATCTTCTGGAAGTGTCTTAAGAATGCAGACCTAAACTATGGAGGCAGAAAGCACAGTTCTATAAAAAACAATTTTTTTTAATCCACACTAACACTCCCAGAAGCACTGGGTAGCAGGATGGAAAGCACCCTCAAGCGGAACCCTGGCTTACATTCCCAAGTCCTTAGCACTTATTTGACTCTAAATAAAGACATCTTGAATCAAGTAGAGTGTTAGGCTATGGGAGCTGCTAAGATTGACACAATAACCTTTGACCTCTGTACACTCACATCATTCTTGTGGGCACATAATGATGAGAATTTAAAATAATTTTAAAGTATATCTTTTCTTCAGTGGTGAGTATTAAATCTAGGGCTTTATATGTGTGAGATGAGTACTCTACAATGAGCTACATCCCCAAAATACAGATATCCCCATGTCCCTTTCTCCCGCTCTGTTTGTGCCACCATGAGAACCAATTAGTTCTCTTTTAAATTTTTTACTTTCTTGAGTATTTCATATATGAGTACTGTTTTCACATCATTACACCTCTCCCTCTCCTCCCTTCAACTCCTGATCACATTCAGACTCTTTTTTTTAAATTATAGTTACACACACACACATACTTATAAATATATAAATGCCAACTGCCGAGTCCATTTTGTGTTGCTCATATTTAACTGGCTTACAGCTGACCACTTGATATTAGATAATCAGTTAGGAGGATCTCCCTAAGAAAGATTGATTCTGTCTCTCAGAGCCACCATTAATTGCATCATCCAGGAAGGGCGGTAGGGCATGGGGTATGACCTTGTGAGGTTTCCTCCATCCTTGGTGGCATGTCAGTTGGTGATGTCTTTTTTTTTTTTTCCAGGAGTCTTATTAAAACACCCATATTGAGATTTCATAAATGCAACTTCCCTGCAATCAATATACAGAGGACACAGTGTCACAGTAGACATCCTGGCCCCCTGGTATTTTTTATTTCCCCCCATACTCTTCCACCCTTAGATGTAGGTTTGTGTTTAGATGAGTCCGTTGGTGATAGGCAGGCCAGTCAGTACTCTTCCTTTGATGAGTTGTGAATTTCTGCAATGGTCTCTTTGTGCTGTGGAAACCTTCTCTGATACAAGGCTTATCTGTGGGCACAGGGATAAGTATTTAGAAGGCAGTTAATCTAAACACTTACCACTGTGACTTAGGAAAGTGACATCATGAGGCTATATTTATAATGCCAGACATAATGTCCTTCTTTTTGAGCAGGCTTTACATCAAATTATATGGCCATTGATTGCTGCCAAGACATAGATGCCACTATTGTGTCTTGAGGCCATCTTGTCATGCTGGCCATTGTTGTGAATAAAAAGTGCAATGCTTCATAGGACTCTTTATGGCCTTTCTCACTCATCAACTTACAGAGCACCTTCTGCCATTATGAGAGCTAGTCTTAATGCAGGAGGCTTGGGTCAGGGGCAGATTGATTCCTCCAAGTCCCATGCCCAAGGTGTGTGGTGTCATCAACAATGGGGACATATCTCCAAGTTCTGGGGGGGGGCAACCCAGAGTAATAGAAATAGCCTATATTGTTTGTGGGATCTCTTGGACTCCCCTAACCAACAAATTGAAAGTACCATGCTTGGTGCTGGGGTTATTGTTAGATAGGAGCATTATTAACCTGGGTGGAGAAACTTCATTTAAGTGTGTGTGTGTATGTGTGTGCGCACACGCACACACACACACACACACACACACACACGTATATACACAATGGAATTCTGCTTAGCCATTAAAGACAAAAGAGATAATGAAATTTTCCGGTTAATGGATGGAACTAAAAAATATTATACTGAGTAAAGTAACCCAGACCCAGAAAGACAAACACCACACATTCTCTCTCATTTGTGGTTCCCAAATTTGCATCTTCTGGACTGATCTCTCTGATTGATGACATGGTTCTGGATCTTGACAAACCAGCAGGATAACTGCACTTGTATAGGTCAATCTGCCTTTCAAGCCACTGAGTTTACGATGTTTCACAAAGGAATTGACACTGTGAGGAATATGAACACACAATGCCCTTTCTTTCCGTATTCTCACTGACCTGAAAGCCAGCCTTCCTCAGTCACTTTCTCCATCCACTTTCCAGCACACTCTACTTTCCTGGTCACTGGAAACACTGGCATGCTCCTCGTCCCCAAGTAACTTTAGATTCTTCCAGTCTGTCTGGGAGCCAGGTGTCTGTCTCTAGATACAACAATGATCATTACTTGTGATTAGGTTGGAGAGGAAAACACTTCCTTCTCTTCTAATGCCAAAAGAGAGAGCCTGGGTGCTTTATCCGGGGTGAGCCTGTATTTGTGTTTCTTTTCTGTTTACAACCATGGTTAAAGAAAGGTTTCCTACATAGGCAACTTCTAAGTCATTAAGGGAAGGCAGAGGAGAGCTACTCGTATGTTGACAATAGCAGGCCATGGTACAGGACACTCACTTGACTCAATAGAGAGATTACTGTAAAGTTGGTCTGTCTGGAGGGGTGCTTAGGAAAAGGTGAGAGATTCCCCCCCAATCCACAAACTATTGTATGTTCATTTTCAGGAATAATGATATTATCCAGCACATACCTAACAGGAAGAAAATCTATCTCTTAACAAGGGGGAAGAAACTTAAGGAGCCAGCTTTGAGAAGGGTGTAAGTTCAGCAATTTTAGTCAAAGCCTATTTTGCTAATATGGTATATGGCTGTTTCCAGTGAAGGTAGATTGGAGCAAGCCAGAGGGAAAAAAAGGAGAAAGATGTAGCCAAGGGCAGCAGCCTTAGGATAATACAACGTGATTTAATGTCAGTTTGGCCAGTTAACAGGGCCACCTCACAGCCCCCCACACATCTGCCACAGCACACTCCTCTACTATTACTACATTAATAATAGAGGAAGGGAAAGAGACTGTTGGATAAGGGCAAAAGAGGAAAGATACGATTTCAGGTCCCTTTGGAAAGAGACAGGAGAGAGGGTTGCAGGGGGCAGGGTACAGACACTACCAGTGGGCAGAGCATGTGGCCCTAGAAGCTGTGTCCTGGTTCTTCTGCATCCTAACTCGGGAACCTTGGATCAGTCCTGCCTGCAGCTGTCCCAGTGCTCAGCGTCCTCTTCTAAAGGATGCCAAAGTCTTTCTGATGTTACCTCTGCAGTTATTAAGTACAAACTATACAGTTTTGTTATCCAGTGGAACAGCCACTGGATATATAAATTTAAATTGCAGACATACATCATCACATTGGGTTCTGTCTTAGTGCACTTCATAAAAACAGTTTATGAATAGCATAGATGTGTGTGCATGTTCATGTCTGCAGGGTATTTATATTCATGCATGTTTGTGTGTGTGTGTGTTTGTGTGCATGTGTATGTGTGTGTGTGCATCTGTGTGTGTGTGTATGTCAGAGTGGACACCAGAGGTCAATGGATATCTTCCTCAATCTCTTTGCAACTTATTTACTCCAAGGACCTGCTTTCCCAGTACTGAAGTTATAAGCACACCAACATACCCAGTTTTACACAAGTACTAGGGATTGAACTCATGGCCTCACCCTTGTGCAATAAGCACTTTACTAGCAAGTGAGCCATATCTCCAGCTCCTCCCCACTGAAAGGGTTCTAGCAACTCTGCCTCTAGTAAGTCACTGGCACCATTTTTTATAGCAGTTTAGTTACTTTTGGGGGGCAGGAATTAATTATGGTGTATGCATTTTTAGGCATATTATTACTGAATTCTTATTCTATAAAACAATGTATGCACAGCTTTTATATATACAAACAATTCATAGCTAATTTTGTTGCAATATCTTTATTGTAATATTCACTTGCATTGCAGTGGCCTTGAACTAAACCCACAGTATCTCTGAGGCATATCTTGTAGTTATAATTAAGTAAAATTTTAAATCCCATTTTCAGCAGCATTAGCCACATATCAAGTGTTTAATAGCTATAGTGGCAGCCATAGTGAACAGCATAGAAATTTTTCATCATCCTGTAGTGGAACTCGTACCAATGAATGTTTATACCACACCCCATCCTCAGGAGCTACAGGGCTTTCCGCCTTTGCCTGAACTGTTCTGTATCTTAGTGTCCTCGCCTCTAACTTGAGAATGAATAAAAAAACAGTTGTTGGAAGTGTGTGTGTGTGTGCATATGTGTGTGTATGTGTATATGTGTATGTGTGAGTGTGTTTATGTATGTGTAAGTGTATGTGTGTGTGAGTGTGTGTGTGTGTGTGTGTGTGTGTGTGTGTAGTAAACATTACCCAAAGTAAAGCTACTCTCTAGCTGAGCACTGAGCACTAAGAAACAGCAACATCTGGTGCATAAAAGTCAAATTCTTCTACCTCATATGAACAAATACAAAAGATCAAGAGTCACAGCCATCTTTTTGAAGTGCTATGGTTTGCATTTCAGATGTATCACCACTAACTGCTCCAGTTTTTGCCTCACCAAAAGATAGTCTCTTCCAGTCGATCTCAGCCCTTCATCTTCTTGCAGCAGAACCTGAGACCCAGAGTTGAGAGTAAAAAAAAGAGATAGTTTAGTCCTGCAATGCATCCCAAGAGCAGTTAATCCAGTTTGCCCTTTTCTAGTTTGGGTATTTCTAACTAAATGAGTGGAAAAGGGGTGGACCCAAAACACAAGCCGGGAGAACTGAACCCACAGCTCTTGCTTGTGGCAGGCAAAATACATTAAGCATTTCCAGGATCAGGCTCTGAACATGGAGGCTTATTTGTTGGAAATGGTTTAAGTTGTCAAAATACAAATTACAGTTTGGCATGTCCTCCTTCCAGCTCCCTCAGCCCTGGAAAAACTGTTTCTCGCAAACAGAAGTCCCAGAGCTGATGCATGCCCTTGACTGCAGAGTACAGTAATGTGGCTCATCTTGAACAGTAGTTGGCATGGCCTTGTCATATAGAAAAAGCACAATAGCACAGGAATGGGTGTACCCATCTGGTTTGGCACGGCCACTTTGTACCTTCAACTTCAGCTTCACTCCTCAGTCAGTCAGAGGAGAATGGATTGGGGCTATAGTTTATGGTTTAAATAAAACTATTCTAAGCATCACAGGAAATGCCTAGGTCCACATACATGCTTGTGTAATTCCATATGCTGTAGACACTTTAGTGAGCCCAGTGAGGCACTTCTCCCTACAATTGGTGGGGAAGAACCATAAAGGATCCCAAGAACCTACTCCCAAAACAGTGGCATGAGGTCATTGTTACCTAGCACATAGACATGGGCACACAACCATGGCTTTCAGAGCTCTGGGAGGAATCTGAATCTTAGCTAATGGATGAGGGTGATAAAGAAGAGAGCTTGAGATGAGGGAGGTGACAGCCAGAGAGAGGCAGGTGATGCTCTCAGCAAAGGGAGCCGTGGCAGAATAGAGGGGCCAGGGATTGCAAGCTATGGAGGACAGAATCCAATGTGTAGTGATTACCTGGGGGTCATGGTGCCGGGAGGGCATGGTTACTTGTTTATGTTGCTTCCTGTGGAGGATAGCTAGAATAAATTTATTCCAATTGGTCACCAGGGGAGGCATCAATATGAAGAGAAAGAAACCCAAGCTCTAAAGCACTGACATCCTGGTTCTGGAGCAGATTCGATCCCCCATGACATTGTTGGTGTGAGCTTCATGCAGCGGTGGAGAGCACAGACCCTAAGCCAGTGCCAAGATGGAGATGCATGGAAGCATAACTCAAAAAACAAGAGATACAAATGTCCTCTGGGGCTATGGCCAGGAGCAGGAACATGTGTGTTATTCTTGGAACCATCTGTGGTTTGTTTTAAATTAAATAGAGATGCTTGTGGAGATACATCTCAGTGGACCTCTCACAAGTTAGCACTACTCTAAGTCAAAACAGCATTGAATGTTCAGAACAACATATTAATACATGCTTAATATTTAATTCTCCTCATGTGTGGGCATGGGGAATATATTCCTGTGTGATTACAGCGTTCACGTGAAGGTCAAAGGACAACCTGGGGTGTTAGTCCTCGTTCTCTACCTTGCTTGAGAGACTGCTGTTGTTGCTCACCAGTGTATATGACAGGCAAGCTGGTCTATGGGCTTCTGGGGATTCACCTGTCTCTATCTCCCAGCTCTCAAATAAGAATTTAAACACTAGACATGAACCATATCCCTAAAATTCAATGTATATCTTCATTCTTCAAAAATATTTTAAGTCCCCAAACTGTCAAAGCCTCCTGTTTTCTCACCCAGATGAAAAAGAAAAAAGCAAACTGCAGATTTTTAAAATACCTTCTCTTCCATACTGAACATACTATGGTTTATCAGATTTTACCACAATGACTGGATAAAAACCTAGTTTCCAAGGAGCTGTGTGAGACATCTATTCAAAAAATGTAATTCTAAATTTAGGTGAATTTTAATATTTTAATATTAAAGATTTTTATATTCTAATCCTGTGTAGTTCTTATTCAGGCTTCCCTTGACTTAATGAATATAAAAGGATAAAAGCCATATAAAGATAATTCATTTATAACTAGACATAATTGTTTTCAGATAATTCAGTTTCTCAAAAGAAATTGTAGAAGCTTGTTAAAGAAAAGAGAATTTTTTCATTTATAAAATCTGGGACTTGAACCAGATGATCTCTATAGTTTTTGTTCTCTGAATTGGTACAGAAACTAGTTAACAAAGACAACTATCTTACATTGCAAAAGCTGTCTCAAAATATCAGAGATTAGTACAAATACTATAGGAAATTATGTCTTCTTTGAGGAAATAAAATTGTTCTCATTACTCCTTTATATACTGTGGCAAAGCTAGTCATATGGAAAAACAAATATCTGTTATTTGCCAGAGTACCTGCTCTGATCACTGGAGATTTAGCAAAGACTGTGCCTTCTAGTTAGCAGTCTAGAGGGAGGAAACATAATAAAAACACTGGCACTTAAATAAGTGGGTAGGTAGATAGATGGAAAAAAGAATGGATGGATGAATGGATGGGTTGGTGGGTGAGTGGGTGGGTGGGTGGGTGCATGGATGGTTGGATGGATGGGTGGGTGGATGGATGGAAGAAAGAATGGATGGATGGATGGATGGATGGAAAGACAGAGAAATAGAAGATAGATAGATAGATAGATAGATAGATAGATAGATAGATAGATAGAAGAGATAGAGGAAGTAGAAGATGCTTCTGCTGCTGCTGCTGCTACTGCTGAATCTGGTGATGGGTAGATAATAGAGAACAGGACATCAGGACCACTTTCAACTTCGGTAGAGCTAAAATCACTGCAAAAGTAACATGTCAGCAGAAGTTTAAATACTGAGGACTGAACCATGCAAAGACCCTAGGGCAAGAGATTCCAGAGACAGGAAGTAAGTCCCAGCACATGTTAGAAACAGGAATTCATTGTGGCTAAACCAAGAGATGAGGTAGTGAAAGAGATGAACTCAGACATGAAGCAGACAACAAACTATATAGCACCCTGGAGGCCACGGCAAGAACTTTTGCTTTTGTTTTGTTTGTAACACAAATTCAGTGGAGAGATTTAAGAAGAGACCTTAGCCCTCAAGAGCTTGACAATCTGCACAGGACAATTTAAGAATATACACTGAGCTGGAAATTCCATAGAAACCAGAGAACAGACAACTCAAGTGGTTAACATAACATTTAATGACAGATGAGTTGTAAACTGAGTCCCAGAGGAACATGGAGGTGTGGGACTGGATCCAGCAGAAAGGGGGAAAAAAACAAAGGGCAACTAAGCAGAGGAGTGAGTCACAGTTCAGTAGAGACCTGCTAGCATCACTCAGAGATCACCTCACACCTGTCTCCCCAGCCAGCCTGGAAACCCTGTTCTCCCAGCTTTATCTCTGCACCTTGCACACACAAAGCCAGGGAGCTTAACGAATATTTATAGAAACCCACTGAGCCCAGCAAGGCAAACAGTGTGGATTGAGAACAGTACAGGCCAGGAGCAGAATGGGGCTCGGTGGGAAGAGCCAGCCTTTGTGGAGAACTGGAAGTTCATGCAGCATACATAATTTAAGATTCCATTTATCTGTTCATTGTTGGATCACAAAAACAGAAGGGCTCTGTCTCATTGAAATTACCTGGCTTCACATGTTGGCTCTGAAATGCTAGATTTTTTAAAAATCGTGTCTCATCTTATTTTTTGAGGCTAGTGGATGGAATTGCAAAAACACAGACACTAGACTCCAAAACTGTAGCATCCAACATATGTATAGGAACTGACAGAACAAAAGTCTTTTCTAATATGAACTCTAAATCCAGAGGCCCAAAATGGGTCATCTAATTACAGTTGTTGATTTGGGGGGGGGCTTTATTTACAGTACCCAGGCTGTGAAGGTCACAGGGATGTATCTACTTACAGGTTTTCCCCAAGCATCCCTAGCACGTCAACTGGTTAATACCAAGAATAGATGCATTTAGAAGGCTCCTTCCCGAGCTGTGTCCTCTTGACTCAGCAGACGAATATTCATCAAGATCATGTCACTGGGAAGAGTTAGGAAACACTGCTGGCCCATTCTCCTCCCTTCTCTTGGTTCCTATAAGGAAACAGAACCCACTGAGCCCAGTGGGGCAAACAGTGTGGGTTGAGAACAATAACATGGGGATTTGGGTATTTTTTCTTTTTCTAAGTAACATCAGGAGTGGGGAGATAACTAAGTTAGTAAACAGCTTTCCTTGCATGCCTGAGAATCTGAGTGTGATTCCAGCATATACACATAATGACATCGACAATTGCTTAGCACGGTGACACAGAATCCCAGTCCTGAGAAGATAGGGACAGGCGGATCCCTAGGGCTTACTGTCCAGGCAGCCTAGCCTACTTGGAAAGTTCCAATAAGAGACCTTGTTTAAAACAAACAAAGTAGATGGCATTTTTGAGGAATGACAGCTGAGAGCTAGGGTGTATATCACTTCCCGTTCTGTGCAGGCACACTTAACCTTTGAACTAGTAGTCCTTTATTCAACCTCTTCCAGAAACAGTATTTGGTGACACTTGGAATGGTCCCCATGATGCTGTCTAAAACTAAAAATCATGGCAGCATCCAGCATACTTTCCTCATCAAAGAGCAGAAAACTGTAGTGACAGTATTGACGACACAAGCACACAATCACGAAGCTAACTACATATTAAGCTTAATTAGGTCATAGATGAGGAAGAGAACCACCACATGGATGGCTGGTGCATAGACAGCTGAGTGAATGGTTGCCCACGTCCCTAGGCCTGACATCAGATTGGCATCACATAAGGGACAGAGAGACTGTGCCATTCAGATGTGAACATTCATCCATCAGAAACCATGCCACTATCTGGTGTGTAGTCCCCAGTAAGTCAACTCACACTCAACTCTGGAAACAGCTGTGTCAACATGCCTACCAGGCTTACTTTTGAAAGAGATTTTGTTTTCATTAAGGGCAAAATTTTAGAGAAAATATATAGAGAAAGCTGAACCAGTTCAGGTTTATGCAGAGTGAGGAGAGAGGAGAGGATACCAATTTGCCATACAGAGTAGAAATATAGAGATACTTAAGATAAAAGCAGTGCTTAGATGGTATGTCAGATGCAAAACACCCCCACATGCCCACAGACATCCATGGCCTAACCAAGGAACTTGTAAGCATGCTACTTTATATAATAAGGTGTTGTTTGCAGAGGTGATGAGATTAACGCTCTTGAAGTGAATAGATTGTCCTGGATTGGGGGTGGCCGCGATGTACACAAGGTCCTTATAGGAAAGGCAATGCTGGTTGTGATGGAACATGACAGTAATCTCTGTGCTGCTGAGAGTGAGACAGGAAGACCAGGAGTTTAAGGCTAGCCTGGGCTACCCTTTAGAGCTGGAGATAGAGTTTAGTAGTACAGTGTTTGTCAAGCATGCTCAGTGCCCTGAATCAGACATTGAGTGAGAAAGAAGGAGAGGAGAGAGGAAGAGGGGGCAGGAAGTTGAGAGGAAGATGCTGTGTGTCAGCAGACATTGATGATGATGGAAGGGACCACAAGTCAAGGAAAAGGGGTGACCATTAAGCTCTCCAAGCAGGACAAGTGAAGGAGACTGACTTCTCTCTAGAACCCCGAAGACTCAGAACTATACACTAGAGGCCTCAGGCTGTTTTAGGTCAATGAGCATGAGTAAAAGCAAGAGAGACCTCACACAAGAGTGGGCTCTGTTGGGTTCTAACAGCATTTCTCTGTGTTGTCAGGTAGCATTCAGTAAAGTCAACCCTTCCCTTAGTATCTTAGGAGTCCAGTTGGTGCTTCTGCCTTGGGTGTGAGGACATGCTGACATGAGCATGCAGCCCAAGTAAATATAAATTGACTTCTGGAGCTCAGTGACACTGAGGTGACACATGGTGTGAGGGTGCCAATCTGGATCGCTCACTAACACAGACATTCTCTGGACCCATTGTATCAGAATAGCCACTAAGAATCTCATGAGATGAGATCAGAATTTTGTGCAAAAGGCCACCATAGGCACAAATACACTTTGAAACTTACAGGATCACATTAAGAAGTAAGTCACTGTATCAGACAGGATTGTTAATAGAATGGTGGCTACAGGGGAAGGGACGGGTTAGATATTGGATTGACTTACACCATATAGGGTGGATCATTCAACAATGGCCATTGGCTTGCTAGAGAGGCTCTGAGCTTGGACACTCCCAGCAGAGTTGTTGGTATTGAGCCCATGATGAAGGACAAAAGGAGCTGGGGTCAGATACCCGATGATTCTGTCACAAAAAGAAATTAATTTTAAAAAGTAAATAGAAAGAAAGAAAGGGAGGGAGGGGGAAGGAAGGAAGGAGGAAGAAAGCGAGGGAGGGAGAAAGGGAAGAAGGAAGAGGGAGGGAGGGAGAAAGAGGGAAAGAGTAGGAGGAGAGGAACTGTGAACACACTGAGATACCGTGTGGAGAAGCAACCTGACAGGAAGCATGGTCTAATGAGTGGACACAGCCACCCTGGCCTGGAAAGGGCTGCTGGGATCACACACACAGCCTCCTTCCCACCCACTTTCCTAATCCCTTGCTGGCTGTCCCCATGCTGATCAATCCAGCCAGACAGCAAGAGCTTTCCACAGGTCAGGCCTCACCCGCTTTCCAGCTGGCAGGCCAGCAACAGGACCCACAGGACAGAGCCTGTGGCTGGAGCCTGTGTGCAAGTCTCCGATATTTCTGTCTTCGGGTAATGTATGTGCATGCTAACTGAAAGTATATAATGGGACTTCATCCGACCTCTGCCATGTTATCCCAATACAAATTTCTAATTCATTGCAGTGGAATGAAAAGTGACTTCCTGTTTGGTGTATCTCTTCCCAAAGGGTCTTCCAGGGAAATCTGGGAGAAATTGTTGTTTTTCTGGATTCTGGCTGCCAATACTACCATTTGCACAGTGAATAACAAATGACACCCAGGAGTTCTAAGACCCTGGAGCTGGCATCAGTGGGAATGGAAGGTGATGTCAGGCTGTGGCCACACTCAGGGATGCATGGCCACAGAGGAGACCTGAAGCCTTGGACTTGAGGTCCACGGTGGAAGAGAGATAGCAAACTGTCAGGCATTGGAGGAGGATGGCAGCCTCTTATTGCCAGATGACCAGATCTCTAAGCAAGCTTGTTGCAAGCATTAAGATCATGTTCTCTACCCTAGAGTACTGATGAACAGGGCCCAGGTGGGAAACTTGTAAGTAGGAATTTTGTCCCATACCATATAAAGATTAATTATCCTCAGAAGTTTTCTCCCCCTTAGAGAATTGTTTGCTTAGAACAAATGAAGATAAACTATCTGGGTTTTGTTTTGTTCTGCTTGGTATCTAGAGCCTGATAAGCTTTTAGTTTAAGCTGGCCATTAAAGAAAATCAATGCTTACATCTTTATGGAATTCATTGAGGATGCTCAAGTGTGAACACAGCAGACTCTCTTTAAGCTTGGAGGCCTCTGATAGACAGGCTGTGTTCATTCTTGGGTTGGGGTTGAAGGCGGCAGGAATTAGATTCAAAGAAAAATACACATGTGTTGGTGTTGGTATACAGCTACAATCCCAGGAGCTGGGAGTAAAGGTGTTACACCAGACTGGATTTACATAGTGAGTTTGAAGCCAACCTGTGATACATGAGTCCTAATTCTAAAAATTAATTGACTACTTGTTTGATTGATTAATTAATTAATTAATTAATTAATAAGAAAATCCAATTATATGACCAGTGTGTAGTCAGAGCTCTGAGACATTACCAATCACCAGCCATATCCTCCTTTACTCTCCTGGAGAACATGCCCCACCCTCCTACTTGGAGCTTGGTTGGATGCCTTTTTCAGCCAATAGTGAGTCATTTCCAGTAAGCCAGGGACCTGCAAATACCAGGTGCAGAGTCTCCCTCAGTCTGGCTCCTGGTATAAGACTCACAGTCTGGTTTATTCAAGACCCACAGTTTCCAATAGATACACAGCAAGAGACAAGTGACAAGTGCCATTGTGTAATCTATTAAATCTGGGGCTGCCTGTCATCACTGCAGAAGCTGATTAACCGATCAATACCATTCAGAAACAGAGAAAGAAGCTGAAAGGATTGAACAGGAAGCTGAGCTGGGACTACCTCTTCCACATAGGCACCATAGGTGGTTGTCCTCCAATTCCCTTCAAAGGCCTTCCAAGCAAAACAAAGCCAGCTGTTTCTGAGAGTCTGTGTACAGTATATATGAGGCGGCACACTGTTAATAATATGGCGGATTATCAGAAAAGCATTTCAAATGTGTTGGATGAATCAAACACTTAGCAAAGGCACTATTAGGAATATTGATAATTGAAAAATCAGGAAACGCAGTAGCCAGTTGTATATTTAAGTTAATGTGTAATTTAGCATAGTTGTTCATATTCATGCATATAAACACACACATGCATGCATTAGCACACATGCACACATGCACATGCATACACACACATGGCCAGAGTAATCAAAAAATATCTCCTTTACAGCCTAGCATGGTGGCACACAACTTTAATTCCAGTGCTTGCGAGGCAGAAGAGGCAGGGATATTTCTGTGAATATGAAGCAAATTCTACACAGTGAATTTGAAGCCTAGTCTACACAGGGAATTCGAAGACCCTGCTTCAAAACCCAGAACAGATAATAACAAAAAATAATCTCCCTTACCACTCTTGTGTAGATCAAAAAAAAATCCACCATGATAAACTTTGGTCTGCCCAGTCAGAACAAGAGTGTCTTACAGTTATACCTAATATGAGGAGGCACTTTTGATCACAGAATATACTAAAGATGTATAGTCTATTGAAAACTAAGACTCCAAGAAATACGTCAATTGCCTTAAAAAAAAAACTTGAAGGTGTGTTCAAGAAACATATTAGCTCTAATCTGTACAGCTACAGAACAAAAATCTGCAGACAATAGAAGACAATGAAACTCAAGCCAGGTATACTAGGGTATTGTTGGGGCTAAACAGGCCAGGAGAGTGATGCAGCAGCCCTGTATCTGGCCACCCAGTATAGTCATAGCAACCTAGGAACAAGCATCTCTACAACAGGGATAAAATCAAAGAACCAAGGTAGTAGGCATGTCAGGGAAAGATGAGCAACAAAGGCAAGGGTCTCAGTATAGAAGTCCACCAAGAAGGCTGAGGTATCCACATAGCCAAAGTCACAAGAGATCATGGCACAAAAATCACAGGTACCAGAGTCAGAAGGGACCATGGTTTCAGGGACAGAACAACAGTGCAGGTAGATGTGCCATGTCCAACACATCCACAGTGTTTGCATGGTGATAAAAGTCAAGGCTGTAAGAGGATGAATGGGGGTGGTCTCTGTTTTCAGTGGGTATCAGAGGATACACACCTACTGGAATTCTTGTAAATTAAAACAAAAGGTTGAACAGAGACTTATGGATAACACCAGAAGCAGAAAAGGATTATTATGAAATAATATCCTTCCAAGAGAGGAAGTGGGCCTGAGCCAAGAGACAGGCTAGAAGCTCAATGGCACTGTGGTCCCATGGGTTGGAGTCCTCATTGTTGTTCTTTTGTTACAGTTATAGGAATAAAAGCTAGAGAAGGGGTGGAGGGGGTGGTCCCAAGTGAGTGGGGGACCACGAGGGAGAGCATAGCAGGTTGCATAGCTGGTGAGGGTGACCCAGGCGGAGGGAATAACACGCCAGGCAGGTAGAGCTTAAATGAGGAGTTTATTTAGAAAGGGGAGTAAGGAAGAAGGGAAGAGACATAGAGGCACCGGGAACAGAAGATGAGAGAGAGGAAGAGAAAGAGGGGGAGAGAAGAAGAGGGAGTAGCTGGTGGCCAACTGAGAGCAAGAGGGGGGGGGGCAGGGGTCTGACTTTTAAAGGGGTCCTTTACACCTGCCTGCAGACTAGTACTCATGGAACCCTGGGCTGACCAGAGTACTGCCTGAGTACATTCTGCCAGGTGATAGGGCAGGTCAGCGCAATGCCTGAATCCTTACATTCCCACATTTACTTTTTATTAAAAAGGTGAGGAGTTAGGCATGGAAGGTTAGGGAATAAGGACATTGAGTTCTCAAGACTGCTTCCTACTGACTTGGCTGTATGGAACTCTGGCAATTCTTGAGACCTGGCAAGATGTTGGTAGAGCAGAGGACAAGGTTAAGTTCAGGAAAAAAAGTTTTTTCTTAGGTCTTGGTACTTGAGGGGAGAATTGTAAGATGAGGGAAGGGTTCCTGAGGTGAGGGAAGGGAGTCCTAGGACCAAGGAAAGGTTGAATATTTATTTGGAGTGAATCTGACCTGTTTAAGTGGTTCCAATTTGGCTCCCTGGAACTTACAAGAATCCTTTGAGTTTGTGAAAACATAAATATTAGGCACATTAGCAGCATACTCATGTTAGAAACTGAAAGAATTAACACATACAACTGACAGATCTTTAGCACAATGAAAAGCACCTTAATTTTGAGCTTATAGTTATGATTGTATAATGGCATAGTATGGTGTTTAGTACTCTGTTAGACTTGATTAGTAGCTCATTAAATCTTTATTGATTAATATTAAGAGTATAAACAGTAGCAACCATAAAAATACCCATTTCTGAAATCTGTTTTGTAACAGTTGGAGCCTTGGTTGCTGCTTTAAGCTGACAAAGCTTCCAGTCATCAAAAGCATCAGAGTTCTTGAGAAGGATAAAATTTTACTTGAATGATTAGAGAGTAACAGAGACTCACTAGCTGGCAGCATGGACAGCCACCCCCAGGTCCTCCACAATTGTTGAAGTCAGAGGCTTTAAGGATGTCTGCCTTCTGCTGATGGCATGAGACCTGTAGATTAGAAGCTTTTGGAAGACTTACCTACCATTGGCCCAAGCAATGTTGAGAAAGTCAATTCCACTGCCCTCTTGTCCACAGTCCTTAGAATCCTTTGCAGCAGTTGAGATGAAAGGCAGGATTTCTCAGTAGCTAGCGTTGCCACTTTTGTGGGTGGAGTTTTTCAGTGTCCACCAGTCTTCTTGGAGAAAATGGGTGGTGACAGCAGCTGGCCTGTCTCTCTATTATAAAAGATTTTTAATGAAACATTTTAAATGCCATATTCTCCAGGTCTCTGAGCATTTGAGGGCTGTCTGTTTAGTGTATCTCAGTAGATAAAATTTGTCTTTAGTTATTTGTTTTAAGCACATAGGTGGCTAGGTAAGGTTTATCCCTGTAATTAATTCACCTGTCTGGAAAACTGGATCCAAGCTGAAAGGCTGTGGAAGGATGTTTTACTCAGAGCCCTCCAGCCTGACTGTAACTGGCTTTAACTTAGTAGGTTAGACTTACACCTGTAAAGGACAAAGAGGTAGAGAAAAATTCCCTTTTATAAAATAGAAGTGTAACCTTTATAAGCAGCTTACAGGAAGGACTGGGTGGCATAAATAGTTTGTTAAATTGAAATAAACCTTTATAACCTTAAATGCTTACCATCATTTAAAGAACACATAACAATTAGAAATATTTGAGACAGTACAGTTGAAGTTAAGTTGTATATAGAGTTAGCTCACATTTACATATAAAGTTAAATTTAAATCACATGTACAGATATATCAAACAGGACTGGGTAAAAATAAGAAAAATCACAGTGTGAAGCCACGTGCAACAGAGTCAGTGAAAAAAGAAATCAGAGACAGAGAATAAAAGGCAAAAAGTAAATGAATTACAGATTTTCTCAGCTGCAGAAGCTGGCTAGACTGTCCCTCTGCCTGGACGGCTGGTGTAGCAGAGGGAAGAACCGTGTGGGGTGAGGCTAGGCCACATGGTCAAGATGTTAGCTGCCATAAACACGTTCCCAACCACTGGCAGAAGTCATAAAGTTTTGAGATATAATTTTGCTGACTTTTTTTCTCCATAAGTGAGGCAGAAGGGTTTGTAAAACTAGCAGGACAATGGAGTCCAAGGGATACAACATCCAAAAGACCACCATAAGTCTGAGAAATGAATGTACAAGTCTAAGGACAGTGCTAGGTTATAAAACCTGAGAGACCCCTCATGGGTCTGAGAAACAAATTCACCAGTCAGCATGAGTGGTGCTAGGGCACTAAACCCAAAAAACTCTCAGAGTATCTTGAACAGATGCTGCCTCAGCCCAGCCCACTGTGAGCCACTGCACAAAGGCATCTGCACAGAGAAGAAACAAGATAGGACAAACAACAGAGTGAGACATTTAACAGGAGCATTAGATGCCTGGCTGTTAAGAGCAGGTTTTTCTATGCTGGTCAGAGAGAGGGCCCGGTATACTACCCTGTAGGTCCTCCATCTTGAATCTCCTCCCTACTACTCTCTCTCTCCTCTTATTGGCCAACAGTGCTTTTTTCATTAACCTTCTTTTGATTTTAGACAGAAAAGAGGAGATGATGGGATGTGTCATTCTATAAATATGTTTCTCTTATTGGTTAATGAATAAAGCATTATTATCCAATAGGAAAGCAAGATAGGTGGGACTAGGAGACAGAGGAAAGAGGAAGTATTAGGGAGGAGTCAAGATGAAGAGACTTGAGAGAACAGAGGTCCAGGCCCTCTCTCCAGTAAGAAGAGACCACATGGAAATACTTAGATTAATAGAAATGGGTTAATATTTAAGACAGAGCTAGCTGATAAGAAACTACTAACTGACCAACAGCTTTATATCTAAAACAGAGTCTCTGTGAGTTATTTGGGGCTGTCTTGGTTCTGGGACCATGTTTCCTATACCTAAGAGATTAGTCAGACATAGATGCTTAATCTTCAAACACTTCATAGACCTGCAGAAAAAGGCATTTAAATGTTTTAATATTAGTACTCCATTGACATGAGACACTATTGCTCATGACAGCACCATGCACCTTCCCAAAAATACGTTGGACACTGTTGTCATTCCTTTGGCTAATGGCCTCTTGGGCAAAGAACTGCCCCACCTCAACCACTGATTTGGACATGCTGTCCTATGTGCATGCAGGAGACAAACATAGAAGACTGCTGAACTTTGCCAAGTCAGGGTAAGACAGCCTTTCTACCTCCCTGCTGTTGTTGTGGTCTGTCAGGTACTCTAGACCTTAGCTGTGAGACCTTGGGTGACTGTCCAGGTAGCTTTCTGTTTCTGTCCTCCCTGCACCTTTTGGAAGTTGCCCATCTGCACTTCCTGTCTATCCTAGTATTGTTATTTTTCTTCTCAGGTCTTTGATGAGGTTGAAAATTAAACTTCCACAACTATTATTCTTTCTTCCTAGTTAGAAATATTAGGTACTACACTTAAGATTTCCAGCTTAGGACAACTCTATTGTAAACTCCATTATGCCTTCACCGTAGGATTAGATATGTAGGTCTTAAGTTTGTATGTTCTTGATTTTACTTTTCTTAGAGCACACTTGTTATTTACTGTTTTGTATATAGTTTTGTATCGAGCCTAAATCTTTTCTTTAGACTAAAAGGGGAATCGTAGTGAGATATTCACTTTGTCTGCTTCTGTGGCACTGACCACGCCCATTGGGGTGGAGACAGGGTGGGAAGTGACCTGGGGAACTAGGTCTGAGGAGGAGCCCTGGAGCACTCTCTTGCTGGCCAGACATGGACAGGAGAGGATCCAGAGGCATCCTTGGGACCAGGAACCTGCTGGTGTTCATCTGTCTAAGTTGTAAGATATTTCTCCCTGAATAAACATCTATTCGGCCTATTTGTTTATTCTGATCCTTATTAAACCACTATACCTAACAGAACAGGACACTTTTAGGTGGAGGGAGGTTCCCACCCTAAGATGGGTTGCAGCTGCGGCAGGCAGGTAAGTTTTAGCATACCTGGAAGAGAATGGAAACAGACAAGTTTAAGGAAAGAGACTGTTTAGCAGAGAGGCAGAGAAAGCCTGGATAGATGGTAACTCCTTCCATTTACCTGTTCATTGGCAGTAATTATATCCAATTTGACTTATTGCCTAGGGGATATCTAGGCCATTTCTCAGTACAATGAAAAAGGGTACCTTACCGAATTGTAGTCTGTGTGGGATGGTATTTCCAGCAAACGGGTGGATGGAACTGAACTGCTGATTCGTAATCAGGGTCCCGGATTGCCTCTGGCTGGCTGTCCAACAGCAGATGGCCGCTGAGTTTTCGAGGAGGGCCTGACCGAGTCTCGGCACCAAAATGTTGTTCTTTTGTTACAGTTATAAGAATAAAAGCTGGAGAAGAGGGGTGGAGGGTGGTGGTCCCTAGTGAGGGTCCCAAGTGAGTGGGGGACCACGAGGGAGAACATAGCAGGTTGCATAGCTGGTGAGGGTGACCCAGTCAGGAGGGAATACACCAGGCAGATAGAGCTTAAATGAGTTTATTTAGAAAGGGGAGTGAGGAAGAAGGGAAGAGACATAGAGGCACCGGAAACATAGAGGAGAGAGTGGGAGAGAAGAAGGGGGCAGCTGGTGGCCAACTGACAGCAGGAGAGAAAGAGAGAGAGAGAGAGAGAGAGAGAGAGAGAGAGAGAGAGAGAGCAAAGAGAGCATAAGTGGGCAGGGGTCTGACTTTTAAAGGGATCCTTTACACCTTCCTATAGACTGGTACTCATGGAACCCTAGGCTGGCCAGAGTACTGCCTGAATCCTTACACTTGTGGCTTGTTGTTTAACATGTACTTTATTCGTTACATGTCAACCTTGGTGGAGAAGACTCTCACGTCTTCCTCTTTGCCAAATGACTTCCTTCATATGCTAATTTTAAATTACATGTTGATTTAATGTGTGTGGGTGTGTGTATGTGTCACTGCACATGTATGGAGGCCAGAACCTGTGGGAGTCATTTCTCTCCTACTATCAGGTGTATCCTGGGGAACTTGAGTCTTCGGACTTGGAAGCCATTTTGTAGCCATCATATGACCTCACTCTCCACCCTAATCTCTTGCCAAGATGAAGAAACATGAGGGAGAAAGTTGGTGCCTACAGACTTGGTTGAGCAGGGTGGCTTGAGTTCCTTGAGTAAATACCATGCAGTGTGGTTTATGGACAGGAGAAAGCCTGGGCAGCTTCTGCAGACAATATCCTGAATGAGGGCTGGGTGACAGGCCAAGGGCTCTCAGAGACACCTGGGGAGGTAAACACGGGAGTGGGTTCTGCAGAGGGGACAAAACGATCATCAGGAGTTACAGGAGATGACAGTGTTAACAATATGCTCATGCCTTCCTCCTACTCCTCACCACAGCTGTGAGCTAGTATTATCCCATTTTAGAGATGGCAGAACTCAAGGGCAGAGGCAGGAAGGGCAAATATGGAATTTGAAACTTTAGGCTGTATCCTTAGTCAGCAGCCAAAATCTCAGCCCTTTGGAAAATCAGTGTGGCTGGTAGGTCAGTCCTAGGCACTGAGATATACAAGTTCAAGGGGCCTAGGAGGGTCCTTTAGACCTGCAGTCACCAAGCCTACTTACAAACCAGGCAGCTTTCACTCCAACTGGAATACTGTAGTGGTTATACTGGGCCAGCCCCTCAAAGGGGCTTTGTCACCAACCACTGAGTCTGCTGCCCAGATGTGTCAGCAAAGACTGGAGTACTGTTCGCCAGGAATGTCATGAAAAGGCGAACATAACCCCTAGGGGTTTTTGTTTTGCTTTGTTTTGTTTTTTGTTTTGGGTGTTTTTGGGGGATTTGTTCTTGTTTTGTGAAAGCAGGGTGGGAATGACTTTTGGCTGTTTACTGCCTTGTCAGCTTACATCTTTCCTTCCCTCTCAGCCGTTAAAGATAGGTTTCAAACTAACCTAGAACCTATTTATTGAGTAATCTTCTGAACCATAGTCATTTTCGTCCTGCAACTAGCCTGCCTTTAGCATCTTCAGACTTGGAGCTGTGAACAGGCAAACGCACCAGCTAAAGCGGACTGACTCCTCCCCAGGCGCTGTAAGCCTTAGTGATAGCTGTGAAGTGTTTTGAGAAAGTTGGATCCAAGTGCTAGAGAAAGCACAACATGCCTTTATTGCTCATCTTGGAAAGACCACAGCAGTGAGCTTTAAAAACAACAACTTTTGCTGACTAACATAGTCTGTGGATAATGAATATGGATGTTGTCAATAGTCACCTAGAAGCAGGCTGCCTTGTCTACACTTTGTTCTTTCTTTCCAGTCAATTTCCTACCAAAAAAGGAAACATCCCTAAACCCCTGTTTGTTCCCAGCAAAGAGGAACTGCCTGGAGGGAACTGAGCCAGGAAGAAAGTCTTGCCACCTTCACCCTTTGTTCTAGTTAATTATCCACATTTTCACGACAGTTTCTTGTAACCAAGAGTACGGAATGCAAATAGAAGCTGTTGCCTCCCTGATGTGTCTGTTGGATTGCTCTGGTGTTCTTTCAGCAAGATGATACAACTCTCCCAGGGAATATGGCAGACAGCACCACACACATGCCCTTGCTGGCAAAGGAGGGCTGCCAAGAGACCCAGAACATGACATGACCCAGAAAGGACCTGGTGACTTTCTCCCTGTGGCATAATGCATCATTATGTCTGGCCTGGGGAGTTGGGCCTCAATCTTATTTTTTGTTTGTCTGTCTGTATATTGGTCTAAAATCCTATATGTAGTCACACATCTGGGAATTTTTAAGCAGAATTCTAGGCTGGAACACAGGACCCACAGAGTATCCACAAACTCCATCAATTCCAACATAGTCAAGGCACAGTCTCTGCAAAGGGTTCTGAAGATGGAAACAAACCAACACCAACACCGCTCAACACCCTGGGAATAGGGCTCTCTGCATGTACTCATGGTCACGGGCCTCTTTCTCAGCTCCGCTAATATTGGTTAAGTTGTTCTTCGCCTACTGATCTCTCTCTGCAGCCCTGCACCCCACTCACCCCTACACTTCTGCCCACCCCATCGCTAACAAAAGGACTGGTAATTTTTCAACTAAATGTCATGTACTGAGCGTCCAGCCACCACGGTAACAGAGAGAGCATTGACATGGCTTATGAAGTCCCATTCTAGCGCAGCATAGACAGTTCTCAACCTGTGGGTCCGACCCCCTTGCAGGTCTAATGACCCTTACACAGGGTCACCTAAAATCATCAGAAAACACAGACATTTACATTTTTATTCATAACAGTAGCAAAATTACAGTTATGATGAGGCACTGAAAATAATTTTATGATTGGGGGGGTCACCACAACATGAGGAACTATATTAAAGGGTCACAGATTAGGAAGGATGAGAACCACTGGCATAGGAAGAATAGTTCAGCACACTTCAAGAGGGAAGCAGGCTGAGCTGTAATTATAGTACTCCTACAGCCTGAGAAAATGGGGCTCAGGGTGCCCACTTGGGAGGCATACTTTCATGATTTGGGTGGTTCCTTGTGTGAAGTTCCCTGACGTGTAATCCACACTATTCAAAGGGGGACAGTCCGAATTAGTGGGTATACAACTCTGAAAGGTTAGTGAGAACCACCACACATGTCATCCCCGCTTGTGTAGTCTCTGCCATGCAAATAATGGTCATATAAATCAGAGTTGTGCAAGGAAGGGTTGCTCTGGCTAATTGAAGCCACTGTTGCCACTCACCTAACTCATTCACGGTACCAAGATCTTTTGCCTCACTCTGCCAATCTCCTCACTGTCAAGAACTTCCCTGATGCTGGGCACAGCCGGCCCCTCAAGCTACTCAAGAGCCAATGCCGTGTCTCCGGGGAATTTCCAACCCCATGTCACCTAGTTTTATTTTTGTTATTTATCTTTGAGAATTTCACAAGTGAGTAGTGTGTTTACATAATTTCTATCTTTTCCTTTCCCTGTCCTAATTCCTCCCCTAACTCCCATCCCCTCTCAATGTATGATTTCTTCTTTAATTATTAAAGAATTATGTATGTGTGTACATATGGCCTACTGAGTCCATTTGGTGTTGTTTGTATGTACATGTTTAGGGCTGACTACTTGGGACTGGCTACCCAACGATGGGGTTTGTCCCTGGAGAACAGTTTCTCTCCCTCTCAGCAGCCATTGATTGCCTGTTGCTCTTCATGTAGGGCTGGAGTCTTGTGAAATTTTCCCTATCCACATTGACATGTCAGCTGGTGCTGTCACTCCTGTTTTATTTCTGTCACTCACAGCCTATATTAGTTTGCTGAGGCTGCCAAGCAGTGCATCACCCATTAGGCGTGAAGCAACAGGCATTCATCCACACTCGTTTTCCTATAAGACCACAACCAAAGAAGGACCCTGCAATCTGTGGGTCCTGTTGCTTCACTAATCAGGAAAGAAGACACAATAAGATGAGGATGAAGAAGAGAAAAGAGGCTGTAGATGAAGGAGAAACAGGAGAAAGGGGGGGGATGAGGAGCAGAAAGAGGAGGGAGTAGAGTATAAACTGATGACATGACCATTCAAAGGTGTGGTTAAAGGGAAGGTTTGTATTGTAGATATGAGGGAGAGAACAATCAAAGGCATCTGGAAGAGTCCAGAGCAAGAGAAAATAGTAGAGTGAACATGGCAGGCGGAGTGGACATGGTCATGGATCGGGGAATGAGAGGACCAGGAGCAGAAAATAAAAGAGAGGGAGCAAAGCCGGGCTAGCGGGGTTATAAGGAGAAATGAGCAGCTGGCGGAGGGTCACCTGTGAGCTGGAGACATTTAGGATGCAGAGCAGGATGAGCCAGGATACCAACACAACTCTGATATGTGTGGCAGGCACTTGTCACACTGAGGGAAACTGGAGGCCAGCATGCCTTTAACATACTAGCAGGCACCATGGATAGCCATTTGTCCCTTCTGCCAAGAATAAAGAAGTGGCTCCTCTGACAGAGAGGACTGGCTTCACAAGATCCTGAGGAATGCTGGCTTTTGTCTACCAGTTGGAATTTGGACCTGACAAGGAGGAAGGGCACAATATGGACACTAGGCCCCAGGAGGAAATTAAACCAGAAGGGTTGCCACCGAAACCCTATGAACCAAGCTTCTACATTTCACCTGGTCCTCCCAATTAGTCAGTGCTTGCAAAGCTTTTGAGAAGAGACAAGCACATTAAGGCTAAGTAGTATTAATTAATAATACGAGTAAGCTTGGTGTCACAACACACACCTGTAATCACAACACTCAGGAAGAAGATGCGGGAGAATCTCCAATTTAAGAACAGCCACACCTAGCAAAACTAACAATAGTCACAGGTTACATCGGCAGGAGCTTCTGTGTGTAAATAACCTAGGCTTACCAGTGCAGTGCTTGGAATTGATGTTTCACATTCTTCGAAATTTATTTCTAGAATGTTATAAAGCTTCTGGCTTCCAGAGAAAGTAGCCTCAGGACATACACAGTGGGGGATCCTCCTACATCAATGACCTAACACCAATCATCAATCAAGAAAATGCCCACAGACTTGCCTACCGGACAATCTGATAGAGGCATTTTCAACATGAAGGTTGCCTCTTCCCAGGTGATCCAATTTATGTGCAGATGACCAAAAGTACTATCCAGCACATTAAGCAAAGACTCGCTGTAAATACACCCATTCTCAATAGTCAGCTACTAGAAGGGGCTGTGTGAGGGTGGCAAGAACCCACGAGCAGCGCTGCTGTGAGAGCCTCGGTCTTCTCAGATGATGAACATTCCTCTCTAAGTTCCAAACTATCAAATTACAACAACCATTTAACTCATTCTAGAGTTGCTTTCTTAGACGTTCCCATGCCCCATATTTTAAGACCATCTAAAGTATGCTGAACACCGACACATCAAGCAGGCTTTCACATTCAGTAATGAAGCTCAGATCACCATTGCCAAGAACATCATGTGAGGTCTTCCAGAGATGTACAACACCATCCTGTGCATTTTCACTGCTAGCCCCATCCACCCACCCCCAAAAGTCAGCAGAGTTCCTCACCATATAATCTTGCAAAGTAAGAAAGTACCCAAAACATTTTCTGTTTATTTGAAAATCAAATTAGAAACAATCCCATGAGTGACATGGTTTGTCTCAGAATCATAGATCTAACTTTACATTCTATTGTTTTTTTTACAAATGAAGATATTGTGTCCACAAAGAATATGCCCAGCATCACAGATCAAATCTTGGCAGAGGCAAGAAAGAAGTACATAGGAGTTGAGGCAGCTTAGTGCTTCCTATGAGCCAGGTCTTGTCCTCAGCTGCTTACATATCTGGGCTGACATGCCTAGCACATTAACACCAAGCAGATGACTTTGCTACTGGAGTTGCTGGGTCAGAGTCTAGGTCCTGGCAGCCCTAATGAACTAGGTTCAACTACCTGTCCTCAATCCACATGGTGGCTTGAATGAGAAATGTCCCTCATAGGCTCATGTATTTGAGCATTCAATTCCCAGCTGGTGGTATTATGTATTTGGGAGGACTATAGAACCTTTAGGATGTGGAGCCTAGTTGGAGGAAGTACATCAGTAGGCTGTGAGATTTTATAGCCTCACCCTACTCCTGTTCCTTCTCAGCTTCCTGTGTGTGACTGAAAGTGTGTTTAGCTAGTTTCCTGCTCCTGCTGACATGCTTTCCCTGCCTAAGGCCTTCCCCATCATGATGAACTGTATCCCTCTGGAACTATAAGCCAAAAGAAGCCCTGAATTGCTTTTGCCAGAATATTTTATCACAGCAACAGAAAACTAATGACTACAATGGACAAGTAAAAGCAAATAGCTAAAAGCGGAAAGGGGAGACGTATTCAGTGTGGCAACACTGGGAAGGAAAACAAAAAGTTTGAGTCCCTTTTCCAAGTCCATCTTCAGGGTCCTAACATGAGGTCTGGGTTTAAGCAGAGGGCTATTTGAAGCTACACAACCTTCATCAGTGGTTCCAACACCAATATCTGGGCCTCAGTCTTTCCTGTGAGCTGTTCTAACAAGTTGTCAGACTGTGTGAACAATCTCTCTAGGGAATGGATTCTCCAAGCTGGCACCAGGGCCCCAACTTTTTCCTTCTCCCAGCATGAGATTCCTAGAGAAACTCTAATTCCTTGAAGAATGGTTGGAATTATAAAGAAAGGGTATATCCATCCTTTCAGAATATCTTCCTTCTGGTCAAGATTTTATTGGCCCATGAGCAGTTAAAACACACAGAGAAAGGAAATAGCCTACAGCAGGTATTATAATAAACCAACTTCAGCCAGGCATTGGTGGCCGAAGTTCTTTTGTAATCTTCCATCTTCAGCCCATAGGCCATAGTGTGTCTGGCAGACTCTTCAGCAAAACAGGAGACTTTAAACTGTCTTCTTGTATTGGCAGTTTGTTAGCCATTTTTCTCTGTATCCTGCACACTGTCTGGCAGATTCTTCCATGAAGCAGGAACTCTGTAGCAATGTCAATCTTCAATCAGCAGTCATTTTTCTGTGGGCCCTGCATGTCCAGTTTATATAGCACAAAGTCAAACAGTCTAGACAAGAGCAGTATCTTGTCCAAATGGCTAGTGTTGCCATATTGGAAGTAAACTTCATAATGCGTTTCTTCAAGGTCCATCTTCCTTTATGGTACAGGTGGTGTTGCCAGGAGCAATTATGTCTCACTGTCACGAAAACCCTAAACCATTTTAAATGCCATATTCTGTAGGTCTTTGAAAGGTTTGAAGAATGCCTATCTATCTCAAATACATCTCTGTGTATCTTGAAAAACCTAACTAACTTAACTCTAAACTTTGACTATCATAGATAATTATCTATTATCTGTACTACATTATACATTACATTTCTAAATGAGCTATATAAACACAATACCTAAACAAAAGGAGAATATACACTCACAAAATTGACCTTCAATTTGTATCAATAAATGAAAGTCTGTTCCAAAACAAAGTATTCATATCTATACCATAATCCCCTTTTTACCTTTATAAACAATATTTGGGAATTTGGGCGTCGTTCTTTCCAAACTACTTCCTGCTGATAGGGGGCGCTGTTATGGGGATCCCAAGAAGGTGCAGATATCCTGGCTGTAGTCTGCAAGTCTGCCTTGTTCAAGCTGTTTTGAATGTTGGATCACCAGGAATTCTGTTTCAGGGGGTCTGGCTTGATCAAATCACATTAGTCTGGAAGGAATCCACAGCTTTTTATTTCCTGTTGAAACAAAAATAGAAATCCTTTTCCCCAGAAACTTGTCCTTGAACTTAAATTTTTGAGTCAAAGCATTTTTAAAATATATAAATTGAATTAATTCAGCAGCATTTGTTTTAACGGTTGTTTCCTCAGCAGTCAAACAATACAAAGACAATATAATACCACACAGTAACCAGATTCTCTCTGAGCTTTTCATCTTTACGTGGCTTTATTATTACTCCGTTTCTTTTACTTTTTATTTTTTATTTTTTTGAGACAGGGTTTCTCTGTGTAACTCTTATCTGTCCTGGAATTCACTCTGCATACCAGGTTTACTTTGAAATCACAGAAATCTGCTTGCCTCTGTCTCCCGAATGTTGGGATTAAAGGCGTGTGCCACCACACCCAGCTCCTCTCTGTCTTTTTAAAACCATTTTTTTTTTCTCCCAAGCCTTCGTATTTTTAAAAACACACTGTAAACCTTTAGAGGTTTTTTAAATATGAATCTGTCTTTACTGCAAATTATCTTTTTGTAGCCACAAGTCTTTTATCTGGTAAACAACAACATTGTTAAAATGAAAGTCATAGTTGTTTCTGACATGGTTTATAAAAGATGGTGGCGGCTATTTTACCGCCAGCACTGAAAGCTGTGCCCACTGCCTTGGTCTGTGCTGCCATCTAGCAAGCATGCTGCCGGCTTGGAGATGTGATCAATGCCATTGCCATCTCTCATACACACCAATAAATTGTTAGCAGTGCTTTTTAAAAGCTGTGTGGTTTTTCCGCCGCTTATGCTGAGTCAGGAACCTTCCCTTAAAGGAGCCGTGTGAAAATCTGCTTGTCTCTCGCAAAGCAGCGTTCAACCAAGAAAAATGCTGCTTTCAAAAAACCTTGCTTGTCTCTGTTCTTTTGTTTCTAAAACCCTTTTTTTAAGCTTTTCTTAAATTTTAAGTTGGAAGTTCTTACTAGGCAGCACTGGGGAGGCAGAGGCAGGTGGATCTCTGTGAGTTCAAGGCCAGTCTGGCCTACAGAGCAAGTTCCAGGACAGGCTCCAAAACAATACAGAGAAACCCTGTAGGAAATGGCCACCAGCAGGTATCATAATAAACCAACTTCTGGGATGATTATGAAACAAGGGGCAAGCTTCAGGCTGTCATATGGGACTGGAAGGGAACTCGGAAGGGAGGACACAGAAATGGAGTGTCCCCGTGTTGTGGCACAAAGGACAGTGTCATCATACCTGTTCCTGAGGCGACGCCCAATATGTCTCCAGTCATGATTTTATGCCCAGTACTCTTATCTTCTTTCTTGTGTTTCTCTTCCAGACGTTCATGCCCACCCAAGTCGAGGCTGCTTTGGGTCCCTCTGGGCCTTTCTTAAAAGGACACACACTCATTGCTCCATGAGTCCCAGCATCATCCATTAAGGCTTCTGTAGTCCTTTTCCATCAGCAAGCCTTCACTGCAGCCCTCCTGATCAAAATGAGTGGCTTTCTGGCCTCACTGGACCCACGGCGGGTGCAGTGGGGGGCTGCTTGGTATGCAATGCACTCTCGGATCCTGCGCACCAAACCAGTGGAGTCCATGCTGGAAGGGACTGGAACTACCACAGCGCATGGTACCAAACTAGCCCAGGTACTCACCACTGTGGACCTCATCTCCCTTGGAGTCGGCAGCTGTGTGGGCACTGGCATGTACGTGGTGTCTGGCCTGGTGGCCAAGGAAATGGCAGGACCTGGTGTCATTGTGTCCTTCATCATTGCTGCTGTGGCATCTATACTATCAGGTAAGTGTCCAGGGGAGGGACATCCCAGGGCAAGGTTGCTTGATGGCGTGGTTGCTGCTCAAGTCACTCTCTCAGAGTACCTATTTCAACATTTGTTTGTTTGTGTGTTGGGGGGGCACATGCCTGTGTGTGCATGCTAGAAGACAACTTGTGGGAGTCAGTTCTCCCTGGCCATCAGATGGGTCCTGGGGATTGAACCCATGCTGACAGTGTGAGCAGGAGATGCCTTCCCACTGAGCCATCGTCCCAGCCTCTTCTAGAACATTTGGTAGTGAGCTGCACCAAGGGGGCAGTGAAGTGGCTCCCCTGTATTTCTGATCTCCAACAGTAGGTAGACAGGGGACTAAGTTTTGACCTGATTGTAATAGCTTCCATTTTCTGTGCTTTTCAGTACAAGCAACTATTCTGGTGCCCCAGCTTTTGGTCTCCTAGTTTCTTCCCTCTGTTATGCTCTAGTTACTCTGTTTCTGTTTTAATGCTCCCTTTCCTTGGAAGATGGATTGGTTCTCCTAGTAGAAGGAGCAGATCACACAGCTAGCATAAAATAATAGCAAAGGAACAAACAAACAAACAAGAAAAAAAAAACAGTCAATTACTTAGACATGACTGGGATTTGATGAGCCTCAAGCTGACACTGAGAGGCAGAAGCCAACCAAGCAAGGGGGTTTAGTGCTACTGAAGATACACAACACTTTCTGCCTCAGCAAGTGAGCCCATCACCTACAGGGAGGTCAGCAGCTCCTCTCTCTCGACCCAGGGTCAAAAGCAGGATGCCAAGACCTACACATTGGTGATTTGTGGAACGGCTCTCCTATTGCCTTTCTCCCTTTCCCTCATTTTCTCTAGAGCTGCAGGCCATAGTATCTTCCCAGAGGACCACAAGTAGGTCAATAGACAACTTAAAAAAAAAAAAAAAGAAGAAGAAGAAAGGAGAGGAAATGAAGAGAATCTTGGAGGCAACTGCACAAAACATGAGATTTTGCTGGCCATGGGCCACTGATTGTGTGTGGCAGCCAATGTACTCGCAGCGAACATTTGAGCTCTTAACTGCTTCAGACATGGCAGTTCTAATGCAGGACAGGAGTTCTGTGACTTGGGTGAAGTATCACAAGAAAAGCCCTACAGTACCATTCATCCCTATACATTTAGTCTCCATCCATGAAGGAGCAAGACAGATTACCAACAGCAAACTCAAAAGTATACTGGCTATTACTTGATGCTTTTCATTTAGTAAGGATCAACTAGAACCAAGCCTCACACTCAACTCTACCCATTCCCTTTCCTGGAATCACCCTTGATTCTGCATGAAAACTCTAACAAAGTGGATTTATGCAGATTAAAGGACTTCTGCCCCTTTAAAAATGAATGCATTGTTCACATGAATTAATTACCTGGCTATTTGAAACAAGTAATGTGACTTAAATTCTTCCCAAATTTTATTGACAAAAATTGTTCATCACAGATTTATGGGATATCATTATAGAACTGATTAGAGACAGCAGAACAAGGGGCAGGCATCTTGCCAGGGGGCTGTCCTAGTTTAATTTATGTTGCTGTAATAAAATACCCTAGCCAGAAACAAGGTAGAAAGAGGTTTGTTTCGGTTCACAGTTCCAGGGCACAGCCCATCACTGTGGGTTAAGACATAGCAACAGAATCTTGAAGCTGTCATGGACAGGAACAGGAAGAAGATGATGCATTCATGATCACTTGCCTGCTTGGTAATACTCAGGTCCATTTGTCTTCTCTAGTCTTCAACACTCCAGGACAGCATCAAGGGCATGGTGCACACCCACAATCCCCTGTAGACATGCCCACAAGCCAACCCAATATAGACAACCTTTCATTAAGGTTCTTTTCCCAGATGACACAGGGGCATAAGACGACACCTAAGGTCCCTGCCAGTTAATGAGCACTACACAGTTTTCCCCAGACCTCCTTCTAGTTGGGTACAGTCCCAGGCTGAGATGACTCCTGTATGCAAATCATCCCTCACATACAATTGCATCCTGGGAGCCCATCCCCCGACTTGCTCACAGCACTGTATAAGATCTACTTCTTCACCACTGGGATGGATGGAGAGCTCAGAACCCACCCAGCCAGTATGATGCTGGAGCCAGTTGGCACCAGCTCTTTGTAGCCCTGCTAGGTCACACCACTTTCCAGCTTTACAGCCAGTGACATCACACTGCAGACTGAAATCAGCTGTGTTGGGACTGCATTTTTGCTGCTGTTATTTGCCATGGAATTGGTTGTTCAGCATTTCCCAGCCTGCTCCTGGCCTGGCTCCACTGCAGACCCAGATGTCACTCGCACCTTATCCGCCACCATACCAGGCGCCAGAAAAGAAACACCTGCCTCTCCCCCTCTCCCCAGATGGTCCCATCCACAACATCTCTCCACGCTCTCTGACTGACTCATCTGCCTGCTGAGGCTAGCCATAATCCTTCAGAGCCTCAGCCAGAGACAAAACCAAAATAACTTGGGCCAATATTATAAGATTTACAGTGGGTTTTTGCAGCCAGGTCTCAAACTACTGTGCTCTTTGGTCACAAATGTCCCCTCCCACAATCTCATTTCCCTGCCTCTGTCATCCCCATGTCACTTAGAACTTAACCAACCTTCCCACTGCTCCATAACAATAACCCAGTTCCTCTCCATCTCCACACTTGGTAATACTTGTTTCCTGTCTCCTGGCCTTCATTAAAACCTGACTCTACCACTGTGTGTTTGTCTCCAGCAACAGTTACTGCTTGGTGATAAGAATGGAGTGAAGAGGGTCCCAAGCAGAGAGAAAAGAACAAAGGGATTAAGGGTGCTTGCAAAGGAGAAGCAAATTTTTCTGAACTCCAGGGTGGCTGAGGACAGGAACCCATCAGAGTGATGGTGCCCATGGCAACTCATTGGATCAGGAGGGCGAATGTGCAGAGTCCAAAGATGTTCTCAAATGAAATGTCACAGTGAAGCCCATTGTTTTGTATGTTAACGAAAATTAGTAACAAATAGAAAAGGGAAAATAAGATCCGTGGAAACTGCAGATTTCAATGAAGTCTGGAAAACAATGGAATAAAATTGCTAACAAAGTGAGGCTAAAGGCAGGAAGTGACACCGGAGAGGGAAATGTGTGAAACATAGAATCTGAAGTGATATGAAACCAGTCAGGCTGAGTTTAGACTTGGAGCCTGGCTAAGCTGCTAACAAGCTGTGAAACTTAAGGTGAGCCCTGGATCTTCTCTAAGCCTCAGTTTCCCCATTTTGAAAATTAAATATATCTACCAAATACCTGGTAACAATGCCCACACACAGCACTACGTTGTTTTGTGTCAAACTCTATTTTACGTACCTCCTATACTATATAGTATTTTTTGATTCAGTGTATCTTTGCAAGCTAGGTGTATTTTTCTATTTCTATTACTTTAAATACCAGAACCCAGCTTTTACACACACACACACACACACACACACACACACAGAGAGAGAGAGAGAGAGAGAGAGAGAGAGAGAGAGCTAATATATGTGATATATATTAGCTATGTGTGTGTATGGTTGCTTATCTTGCAGTTTTGGAGGTTCCAGAGTCCAGCACTGGCTCTAGTTGATGCTCTTCCGACTACATCACATCTTAGTCAAGGCTGGCCTAGGTGAGGCCTTGTCTCAAATTTTTTTCCTAGATGTTCTAGATGCAAATATTTCATTAAATATGTAAGTTTGTTTTGTTGAGACAAAGTCTCATTATATAACCCTGACAGGCCTGGAAGTCACTATGTAGACTAGACTGGCCTCAAATTCATAGAAGTCCGCCTGCCTTTGCAACCCAAGTGTTGGAATTAAAGGTGCAAGATGTCATACCTGGCTTTAAATATGTAGCTTTGTAATTTTTTTCTCCAAATTGGTAACTCTTCCTTTAATTTCTTTTTACTTATATTTTAAAATACTGGTGTTCAAAGTACATGCCCTGAAATTCTAATTCAGCTGGGGCTGGATGGGGTGCCCTGGGGCTGGTGTTTTCGTACAATCCCCTAAGTGTCTAACACATAGCCAGGCTTGGGAATGTCTGTGGAGAGGAAACAGGGCCTACCCGCCACAGCCAGGACCCACATGGAGAGGGAGCATGCTAAAAGGAGTTCTGTATGACCAGCGTGCAGCTCCATTCCCCAAGCTACACAAGCCTTTGTGGAACATGAAACAAATGGGACTCTAAAGCTACTTTCTCTCTAACTTACCATGACCCACAGGTCCAGCAACTTCCCCAGCTCTGTTCTTTCATGGAAGCTGCCCTCTGGCCAGTCCCAGGTGTGGTCATTTTATCAGAGGAAGCAGCTGCTACCCAACCCCTCCTCTTTTGTCCAAAGGCCTATCTGCTCTTTAATAACTCCACAGGCCCTGTGCCCTGCCAAGCCTCCAAAGCCCCTTTTATATTATGTTTTTGATAAAGAATATCGTTTTTTCTTCCTGGTTCTTACCTATAGCTCTGGGGAGAGTGGGTGGAGGCAGGATAGCTTGTGCAGTTTCTAATTTACTTGGCTGCAGATGAAACAAAGCCAAGTTATTATGCCCACAGTGACTGGCCATTCAAAGTTCCAAGAATCACCCATGAGCCTGAGGAGGGGAATAGTGTCAAGCTTGATGGATTGATGAATTATTACCAGTTCCCACTGATCATTACACAAAGACAATTAAAAGCCATGGAGATGGCTCAGTATGTAGACACCACCACTAAGCTTGATGACCTGAAAATCATCCTTGGGATCTATATGGTAGAAAGAAAGAACCAATTCCCACAAGTTGTCCTCTGATATCCACAGAGAAACAGAAAGAGACAGAGAGATGATTTTTAAAGCTCAGGATATTGAGTACATTTTTCTTAGCATTTTAGCATGGGGGCCTGGGCAGACATGTCTTCAATGTAGCACACAGGCATGTGTGGCTGAGTGTAATAATGAATGTGGGCCAACAGAAAACGAGATATTTTTTGCAATTTTTTTTAAATCAATTGTGCGATATTTTTGTTTGTTTTTTGTTTTTCAAGATAGGGTTTCTCTGTGTAGCTTTTGGAGTCCATCATGGAACTTGTTTTGTAGACCAGGCTGGCCTCAAACTCATAGAGATCTGTCTGCCCCTTGCTCCCAAGTACTGGGATTAAAGGTGTGAGCCACCACTACCCAGCTAATTGTGCAATTCTATTTGGGGGGAGGGGGTTCAAGACAGCAATTGTGCAATTCTTAAGCATGAACTTTATACATGACAACATCCTGATACAATGTCAAAGGTTGGACATACCTGTATGTATATGCCTCCACTATCCTTAAGAGTTTTTATACCTCCAATCTGTCATCAGGTGTACCCATAATGATGGGACTCCTGGGGGAGACACAGGGTATCGGGGTGGAGAGCCCTATTGAGTGTCTGCCTTTCCAACCTTGCTGGCCTTCTCCCAAAGCCATTCTTTCTCCGAGCTTGGACAGTGTCTCCTAGTTACTGTAGGCTGCAGTGTCATGGCCAAGGTTAGAGAGTCAAAGTGTAGACATAGATATGGATGCATATACATACAGATTCTAATGAGTTCCCATTTCATCTGTTGGCACAACAAACCATTTTCACTCTCCCAGTGAAAAACAGACTTGGGGTGAACAGGAGGGCTGGTGCTCAGTGGCCCCTTTTCCATGATCTCAGGTCACATCTATTCCATAGACTTGCATTGTCAGTTTCCTCTAGCAGTTTCTCTTCACTACACCAGGATGTGAACAGTAAACTTTTAAGAGAGTGGTAAGGAAATGCACAAGCAAATGCATACCTGCTCCAGTCCTGGGGATGATCAGCTCTCCAGGTAGTGTGCAAACACAAAGCTGTCTGAAATCTTAATGATGGTAGCAGCCAGTCCAGTAGCTGTGAGTCTCTGGGAGCTGAAACTTGGTAAGACCCTTGCTAATGTGAGCCTTCATTATGGCTGTTATGTTTAATGGACAAATGGTGCATGACAGACACAAATTACAAACCTAGCAGGCATGGAAGCCTTCGTACCCTGAGCTCTGAACATAGTGCTCAGCTCTCCCTATGCTACTGACTAGGAGGGAAGTTTTGTGGGTCAAAACTTCTGTTGAATTGGGTCATGAAAATGTCTTCTGTCACCTGTCAGCAGCAAAATGAAAGGTTCTGTGAAGGCCATGTCTCTTTGCTGCACAGGGCTTGATTGACAGCCTTGGAGGAAGGATGTCAGTTACTGCTTCAGAGAAGATATGTGCATCTCAATAGAAATTTGCATGTGTCTCAAACTGCTAAAAGTGAGAACCAATTTCCTCCAGAAAACCCAGGAAAACTTGGGCTTCTTTTACATCTTCTGCAGCCCCTAGTAGAGTAGGCAGTACAGTGGCGATAGGACGGACAGACCACTCTGGGTTCTGCACGGTGGGAACTGCTGCTGAACACAGGAAATAATTCTGAGACAAAGGGCTTGACATCTATGCAAAGAAGCAGGATGGTCACCTGTGAAGCAAGTCTGAACACTACCAAAGCCATCCAGGCCTAGGCCAGATGTCAGGACATGAGAGACCTAATTCAGCTCTACCCCTCAGCAGCACTCAGGGTCCCTGGACAAGTCACCCAATTCTCAATCTCTGCCCTCCCCCCATTCCATCTATAAAATGAAGAGCTTGAATGAAATCATCTGTAGTAGGAGTTAGGATGAAGGAGAGCTGAGGGAGAGTGAAGAGCTGTTCGTCTCCCCACAGCAAACTCCCAGCCTTATCTATTTCATAGCATCTGGAGGTCAGGTGGAATCAGTCCTCACACTTGAGCCCTCTTGATGCAAGCCCGGCTCTGCAGCTTACTCCTGATGTAACTTCCAGTCGTACTTAACTGAGAACATCCCAAGCAGGTGGGAAGTTACAGGGGTGCCAGAATATCAGCCCCTTAACCTTCAGGCAATCTAGGAGATGGCACCAGGTCAGTCACCTCTGCCTTCCTTCCCACAGACACACAAACACAAATTTGTGATGTGGGAAAGATGATAAGTTCTAGTAACCCATTCAGATCTCGGATCCACCATCTTAAAGAATACAATAAAGGTTTCAGTAACATAACCATTTTGAGGATTATGACTACGTATGCAAACCCCACACAGAACTATGACCAATAATATTCACCTTTATTATTGTTATTACCACCCTAACCTCATGGCATGAGAGCCCTTCCTAATACAGAAGAGCTGGCCAGGATTCCAAATCTGAAGCCCCCAGTCTAGCCCTAGCAAAAAGACTCAAGAGGCAGGTTTCCTGTGCATGTATCTGCAGGTTGACCTAACACAAAGGGAGTACACTTTTATTCTTGAAGGTGTCTAACCCCATGGAATTATCTTTTCTACAGGGACAATTCCCTTCTAAAAGAGAAAGGGCACTGGGTCCCATAGCAAAGGGATATCCAAGCAAACAGATCAGCAAGGCATGGCACTAGATGATGGCCGTGGGATAAACACCTGAGTACGGAAGGCCAATGATTAAGAGTTAATGCTGAAGTTCAGCGGCCAGAACTTTGTTGCCTGGATCTAACTGGCTGACCACAGAAGCCCCATGGCTTTGATGGTGCCAGTCTATCAGCCTCTAACATTGGTCCACTCCTTCTATCACTTGTGCCCAGGGAGTGGCCCCTAAGTGGTCACAACCATCCAGGGTAATCAGAGAGCTTCCAGCACATTCCATTTGCATTATGCAGGAAATGAGAACATCAAAACAAAAGAAAAAAGAGCGGTTGGCACAGCTTTGTAAAATGGCTGCACAGGGTGGAAATGAATTAAGGAAGCAGCAGTGGAGAAAGGAATGGCTGTAGAGCAGTAGAGGGAAAGGAAGGACAGATTTACACTTGCAAGACGTAGAGACCATTGAAAGGCTGCCTAGGACATGGGGATGACAGTTTCTGGGTACTGATGGAGACAACTGCCACAGAGTATAGGGTGCCATTGGCATAAAGGAGAAAAAACGGCAGGAAACCGAATGGGTCCTCCACCTCAGCTGTGCTGTGTGGAGAGCAATGGCTGCCTACTGCGCGTCATAGACATTTTGTGATATGCTCACCACTGGCCATCTACCCAAAAAGTCCCTTCCAAAGTAACTAACATAAATTCATAACATAAACATTTACATGTGTGTATACATTGTAAGGGGACTCCTTCAGAGGGCACAAGGTCTATTAAAGTTGAACAGAAAGCCTTTAAAGCTGGCCAGTAAATGCAGAGCTCATCCAAATCATGCAGTCCTGAGGCTTACAGCACAAAACCCACATCCTGAGTTAGCACACTTCAGTTAGCAAAACAGCAAGAAACGGAACTAGAACGACCCAAGCCAAGAAGCAAGATTAGTGCATTTAAGGACTTTCGCAGCCACACCCTGTCTGGGCAGGTGGATTAGGTCTGTCTTTGTTCCTGTTTTGCTAGTGTTGCTGCCTATGTTCTGGGTTCCCCGGGTTTCTCTCATGGTGTCAGTTGTGTTGAGGTGCTGGGAGCCCATTTACGTTCATGTGCAAACATATCTATCCTCAAAGCTATTCACTCTTTCTATTTTAAAATGCATTCACCAAAAACACTGACTATATTCATATATCTTGAGACTGATTTTAAATGGCCCAGCTTATAATTTATTTTATGTGTGTGAGCATGTGTGTAGGTATTTGTATGTGTACAAGGCACATCTGTGCATACAGAGAGATCAGAGGACAACTCCAGGAGCATTCTGCAGCCTCCATCTACCTTTTTTATTTTTATTTTTATTTTTATTTTGGAACTCACAGAGCAGGCAAGGGTGGCTGACCAGTAAGTTCCAGTTCCAGGAATCCTCTTGTCTTTTCCTCCTCCTCACTAACAGACTCTAAGTACATGCCATCATGTCTGAAAGAGAGAGCGAGAGAGAGAGAGAGAGAGAGAGAGAGAGAGAGAGAACTGTTAGTATAGGGTAAGCACTATATTAGCAAAGCCATCTCCACTGCTCAGCCCATCAGACTTAAAGAAAATTAACAACTTTAACAAATTTCTCTTGTTTGTGGATACAGAATACCAGCTCCTTTGAAACCATTGCCAATGATATCTTAATCACCAACATTCACAGCCGAATACTATGAATGTAACCAAGAGCACTCTTGATGTCTCACTTAGGGATGTAAACACCATTTCAAAAGCCAAGGGAGTCACTCTTTCCCTCTCTGTCATTCCTTTATTCAAAACTCAGCTAAAAATATACCACTGCTGTGGCCTTTAACAGGGGCAGCCTCGTCAGAAACAATCTATCAGATTCCTATGGGTTAGACTTTTGGAAAGAGAAACCCCACCTGTGTCTGCCACCTGTGCCAGAACACCCTGCGGCCACTGTTCACAAGGGGCTCCATTCCTTCCTTTCAACACATGAGCAGGTGGCAACGTTCCCACTTGTGCTACAATCTGTTCCACTAATCGGCCTAGCCTTTCTTCCCGATCTCGGTGGGAACTCCACTTGCTGTGCCCGTGCGGCCAGAGTACTGAGCTTGGCAGAGGGTGTTGGGATTGAAACACTTAACAGACCACCTCGAGAAGTGAAGAGGAAGCTGCTGCCTTTTATTACAGAGAGTAATGGGCTTATATACCCAAGCCAGGGGATGGGCTAAGCATAGGAGGAAGTCATGCACCACCCACACCTGGAGTCAAGGCACAGGCACTGCACACCAGAAAGTTATGAGAATAGCCTTGTTTAATCAACCTTGAGAGCACAGGAGTTCTACAGCTGGGTGGGGAGGAAGAGGGCTGTAAGGGACAAGTACTTAAATTTCCCAACACACTTGAGAATACAAAATTTGTACTTACACTTCCTAGAGCTCAGAAGAGTATGAAGAGGAAAGGAGGGCCTTGAGACCAGGCTCAGCAGATGCTTGCCTGCTCACGCAAAAGAGCAAGGCTTGGTTCTCAGCCCCTACATCAAGTGACGTACAACCTCTGTCTCCAGTCCCAGGGGATCTGAGGCATCTTCTGGCTTCCTTGGCACCTGTACAGATGTGCTCATAAAGTTACACAGGCGTGCACGCATGCGCGTGCCCACACACAAAAATACCAGGCATGCATGCACACACACACACACACACACACACACACACACACACACACACACACAAATAAAAATACATGGGTCTTTTTACAGACAGGGGAGAAAGGGGAAGTTAGGTAAGGGAAGTGGCTGGGTTAAATGGAAGCAGGGTCTGCAGCAAATCCTCATAGCCACACCATCTTCTCACAAGATCCCAGAGTCTCTACCCTTGCAGCCCTCCCTGAATGCTGTCCCAATTTGAAGGAAATTGAAAAGTCAAGGAATCTGGAGATGATCCACGTTGAAAGTTTGGCTGTGGGCTATTCTCCCTAGACATCTGCTGAGAAGGTACCTCTTCACAGAGTGGTGGTCTCCCCTGCTCCTCAGAGGCACTCTGAGATGAGAGCCATCAACACTCCAGAGGCATGGGACAGGCAGATCTCTCTGAGCTCAAGGCAGCCTGGTCTACATAGTGAGTTTCAGAACAGCTGGGGCTACATAGTGAGACCCTATCTAAAGGAAAGAAGGGATGGAGGGAGGAAAGAAGGAAGGGAGAGAGGGAGGGACAGAGTCAGTAATGGTCCCCTCCTGCTCCTCAAGAGAATAGGATAACCAGCTGTCACCACCTCAACTCCTCTTTGTCCTTTCTGCCCAAGGCCTTTGTAGCTCAGATGTTAAAAGTCACCTTGACAAGGAGGAACAGATCTCACAAAAAGAGATCAGCAAGGAGTAGATTTCTTATGGAAGGCCTGAGCAAAAAATCTTTTTATGAAAGACATTAAAGTCCAGGAGGAAAAAGATCCAGGTCTGTTTTAGAAGCACATTGAGCAGAAACAACATAGTCTAGAGCCTAGAATAATCCTTCATTTCCCTGCCAGTGCTGAGTCCTGGCATTGTCAGCCAGGAACACTTGTGTGCAGTCTCTTAACCTCCCTAAGGCAAATACTCTTGTATCAACTCTCCAGAAGCTGTTGACCAAGGCATTCTCTCAGCTGTAAATAACAACTAGACAGCCAGCAAGGGAATGCACCTTACACCAGGAACCATACATGAGTCCACCCAAGACACAAAGCCACCTATACAATAGGCACCATCGCCATCTTCCGGGTGGGAAAGCCAAGGCTCTGTAAGGGACGGACATGAGCCACATGATTGGCTCAGGGAACAGCTAAGCCTTTGAGCAGCCTTCCATCAGACATAACCAGCCAAGCTCTGCATCAGCCATGATTGCTATCATAGAACACACTAATTCATATTGTGATGGACACTATACCTCCAGTTACCTCCGAAATATTTTCACAGATGGAGATTTCAAGAAAAAAGAGTAAGCAGGTAGACTTTTCACGCACTTTGTGAACCAGTTACTCAACTTGACCTGATTTGGGGTCAATTCTCTATTAGGCTAGCTTGTGCCCTTCTAATTTAAATGTAGCTATATTGGTGCCATGGTCTGGGGATCTGTGCTGGGATTTGGGGGGGGGACTTTGTTACCTACCCATCTTTAATTGGAGTACTATCAGGTTCAATAACTGATTATTTCAGGCCCTCCCTGATTGGTGGTGCTGCTGCCCCTGAACCTATTTGGCACAGAATTCATATGTCTCTTCTCTGACACGAACAGAGGCATTCCCAGACAAATTGCTTTCCTTCCAGACACATTTGTAAAACTTGCCTGGGTTCCTGTGACAGGCAACAGGGTGAGTGAGCAAGGTTGCCCAGGTAAGAGATGGTGGTGGTGAGGTGGAAGGGAGATGTAGCCTGATGCATCACGCCTGAAAACAAACCCCACAACTTTCCCTGCTACCCAAGAACGTGAGGAAGAGCATGCGAGGACGCGTTCGCTGGGCCTAGCCCCATGCAGTTTGAGGCTAGAAAAGTGTTTCTCAGAATCCAGAAACCTGCTTCTCAAAGGAGACAGCTGGGGTAGGGACACTTCATCACGTGGCATCTGGAATTCGGTGTCCTGAAGAAAATAGATGTTTCCAACAGAAGTTACACTCTATTTCCCTCTAAAGTTTGGTAATTTCTCCTCGTGTCCCAATCCCGACTACATTTTGAAAGGACTAGCCACCTGGTGATATATACAGTATCTTAACCCTACTGGAAAAGTATCAAAGAAACAGATATTTCATGAAAACTAAGAAGAGAGATGGCATCCATCCAGCAAAATGCTGTATTTGGTGAGGATGTTTTTGAAGACATGCCTGGGCTCAGCGGCAAATCACGGTGGTGTGATCCAGTGGTAGACTCCCTCTTGTAGCTGGAGTTTGGTGGATAATTAACATTAATCAGGAATGAGACGGACAGGTGAAGAATCACTGAGTTATCCATCAGCCCATCCCACCACCGAAACGCAGCCAGCAGTTTCAGAGCATAAAGAGCTAGAAATTCTTCCATAAACATTTGCATTCATGGGCCAGTGAGAGGGCCCAGTGAGTAAAGACACTTGCTGCCAAGCCCCACAACTCAGTTCAGTCTCCTGCAACCAAATGCAGGAAGAAGAGAACTGACTCCTGAAAGTTGTGCTCTGGCCTACAAACAGACACACAGACACACACACACACATACACACACACACCCACACACACACACACACACACACACACACACTGTAGCATACCTGCCCCACACACATACACAGATGTTTAAGGTCATTTCAGAAATTCTGTCATACTTTCCAGTGAAAGTTAATTTAATAATTTTTATGAACTGGCCACCAACTCAGAAGCAATTTGTAAAATCAAACATTCTAATACATAATCCAAAGTTATATCAATTTGATATTTAGATGCTGAGGAATGATAGCAGGAAATACTTTAAATTTTTATTTTCTGTAATTAAACCATTGTTTCTATAAAAGCAGAAAAGTTTATGTACACAGTAAAAAGGATGCAATTCATACCTGTCTTAGTTAGGGTTTCTATTGCTATAATAAGGCACTGTAACCTGCCTGCTTTCTTATAGGACCCAGGACCATCTGTCCCACTGGGCTGAGCTCTTCCACATCCATCACCAATCAAGAAGATGCACCAGGGCTTGCCTACAGGCCAATCTGGTGGGATCACTTTCTAAATTGATGTCCACTCTTCCCAAATGACTCTACTTCATGTCAAGTTGACATAAAACTAGCCTGCACAATAGCATATGATGGTCTCTAATCTGAGCCCAAATGTTTTAGAGCATATTAGTTGACTTTGTGTGCCATTTACACATATGTAAATGTACAATGCATGTTGTATGTCTAGAGCCAAGGCTAAAGTGAAGTCATGCCATGCAACCCAAGTGAGCATGGCACATTTGATCTTGAATTAATTTGGGACCATTGTACATATGGAAATGAAGTTTCTGTTCCACCTGGTCCAGCAGCCCTTAGTCTCAAATGAATACACAGAAACTTTATTAATTATAAAACTGGCTGAAAGGCTAGGCTTCTTATTGGCTAGCTCTCTCTTAATTATTAACCCATTTCTATTCATCTATGTATTGCCATGAGGCTGTGGCTTACCTGTAATCCGGCATGCTGCTCTTTCAGAAGCATGACATCTCTTTGGCAACCTCTCTCTGCATTCTCCTCATCTGGTAGCCCCGCCTATAATTCCTGCCTGGCTACTGGAAAATCAGTGTTTTATTCATCAACCAATAAGAGAAACATATATACAGAAGGACATCCCCCAACACAGAAAGCTTTCACTGTTGTCAAATTTTTCTTTCCATTATGCAACCTGTCCTAATTAGCTTTAACTATCAACTTGACACTTGAGAAGGGAATCTCAACTGAGAAATTGTCCAGATCAGATTGGCCTGTGGGCATGTCAATGGAGGATTGTCTTGATGGTTTACTGATGTAGGAAGGCCTAGCCCACTGTGGAAGCATCATTCACTAGATAATAGTCATCAGTTGTATAGGAAAGCTAGCTAAGCATGAGTAAGTCGGCAGGCAGCATTTCTCCATGGTTTCTTCTTTGAGTTCCTGTCCTGACTTCCCTCAGTGATGGACTAAGACCTGTAAGGTGAAGCAAATCCATTCTTCTCCTATGTTGTTCTTATTGCAGCCACAAAAAAAAAGAAACTAGAGCACAAGCCCATAAGGGTTATGGGACAGTTTAAGAATCTGTGGGAAAGACTATAAAGGCCCACCAAAAGGAGGCTGCATTTCTCTTGTTCACCTTTCGTCTCAACTCTAACACAGATAGGCAAAGATGTCACTTTCCTAGTAACTTGGGTAAATACAATGAATGAATTGGAAAACTATTAAAACTGATGGTTAAAATTTGGTTACAGCCAGCATTATCATTAAGTGAGCATGCAAGTTCATACTTGGCATGTTGTCTACAACTCAACAATCCTGATGAACAATTGACAACTGTTATGGTTTGAATGTTCTTCATAGAACTCTGTTTAAACTCTGGGTCCCCAGCTGGTCCTGCTCTTTTGAAAGGCTGTAGATCTATTGGGAAGGCAGGCCTGGCTGGCAGAGGTGGTAGGTCCCTGAAGACAGATGGCCTTTCAATGTTGTAGCAAGATGTGCTTCCTGTAGAACACTCTGCTTCCTGGTTCACTGGGATGAAAAGAAGCTGTGCTTAGGAAGTGTGGTGTTCATGGTGAGTGAAGCAGCTCCCACCATCACACGCACCAGCACCCACCCACCATGAAGACCAGGCTCCCTAAGCACACGCTCACCTCTTTGGGGCACCAAAGAGCATCTCATAAATGCTCGGCAACATGGGACCAATTCTGCATTAAAGTCCTTCCCAAGTCAACAGATGTTTCAGGGTCAGGACCTCTTTATTGCTTGCAGGCTATATCCATATCCCATGCTAAAGCACCTGATTTAGTTGCAGGCAGCTGTGAGTTGATGGGAGATGTCATTCTGTATATGTTTCTCATACTGGTTAATAATAAAGCACTGTTGGCCAATAGGAAAGGAAGATAGGAGGGACTAGGAGACAAGGAGGAAATAGGAAGTAGGAAGGAGGAGTCAAGATAGAGAGTCTGGAGAGATCTGGACGGCAGCCGCCTCCCCGGTAAGAGAAGGCCATGTGAAAATACATAGATCAGCAGAAATGGGTTAATACTTAAGACAAAGCTAGCCAATAAGAAACTAGTACCTGGCCAACAGTATAATATCAAATACAGAGTCTCTGTGTATTATTTGGGGCTGGTGCAGCAGCAGGACAAGACCAGCGGCGGCAGGCGGAAAAACCGTACTTGTTACAGTGAATGTTGCACAAAGTGGGAGAATTAGGAAGTCAGATGTTACTTGGGAAAAGTGCTGAGTTAGCTGAGAAGCAGATTGGAAAACTAGTTAAAGTAAGCTAAGTACATGCTGGTGGGTGACCCCCCCCCATGTATAGCATGACTGGCATTTGGGGGCAAACGACTAACAGTTCTAACCCTCCTGGGTAAAAGAACTTTCGTGAAAGTGTTTGTATACCCAGTGGTTTTCTTTGATTGAATGTAGAAAGAAAATACATTTTTGTTTCTTACATTTTTATTTTTGACAGTGTTATACAAGTATATACAATATACTGATATCATAATCATCCCCCATTCTCTTTTACTTCCTACCACTGTTGACTCCCATTCCCTTCTTCCCACCTAGTCCCCTCCTACTTTCATGTCCTGTGTGTGTGTGTGTGTGAGAGAGAGAGAGAGAGAGAGAGAGAGAGAGAGAGAGAGAGAGAGAGAGAGAGAGAGAGAGAGACCCAACAAATTTACCTAGGGTTGTCAGATGAGCATAGATAGGGAACTGCAAAATGAAGCAGCGACAACCTACCAGTGGCCACACTGTTGAAGAAATCACCCCCCCCCCCAGAATCTGTTCGTTGCCAATAGCTCCCCAGGGAAATGTGAGGCCTCATTAGCACCACCCCGTTTGTGATGAAATATTGACAGGTCCCATCTTATTCAGGAAGCCACAGCTACTGAGTGTTCATGACTGCAATGGCCATGTCAATTCTGTTTTATAACACTTTCTATAGCCACTGAGTCCAATCAGTGCTGACCACATAGGTCTGTCTACTAGAGTGTGAGCAACCTACTAGAGGCCACACCCCTAATGAAAACTAACTCTCTTTCAACTGCAAATACCCCAGCTAGGACTGGGGCTTTGTGCATAGTGGACTGTTGACTGGCTTGATTTTGTGCGGGCCTTATACAAGCAGCATTTGTTGTTGAGCTCGTGGGTTCAATGGCTTTGTCATGTCCAGAGGACACTGTTTGCTTATCTCTGGCTCTTAGAATCTCCCTGCCCCCTCTTCCACGATATTCTCTGAACCTTGTTCATTTTGGGGCTGTGTGCTAACTTTCTTTATTAATAACGTGCACCTTTGTCTTCCCCTTTGCTACAGTGAGGCATTTCCACAGCTAGCGTAAAGTGTCACTCTCAAACAAAGAGCATCTTCTGTAACATGTAAAACTAAAAGGAAGATGTCACTTTACAGTCTAACCCTGCTACCATTGAGGGGTGTCATCCTGAGTTAGGCCTGCACTCACAATAGCTCCCCCCAAAGGAACACAATAGAAACATACAAAACAAATGAGCATTTTTCTAAAGAGAAGTCATTCTCAATAGTTCAGGAGAATTTGTGCTGATTGCCTTCCCAAGTACAATGGTTAAAAAGGCTTTGGAAGCCAGACATGGTGACACGTGATGATATCCCCAGCCTTTGAGAGGAAGATGTGGTCAGATTATCATGGGATAGCCTGGTCCACACAGTGAGTCAAAGGCCAGCTAGGGCTACTATCCTGGTTAGCTTTTATTGTCAACTCTATACAACTGAGAGTCACCTAGGAAGCAGGGGCTTGCCTAGAGCAGATGGCCTCCAGGGAGTTCCTTGATTGGTGTGAGGAGATCAAGTTCATTTCTGGCAGTGCTACCACTGGGCAGGTGGTCCTGGTATGTAAAAGGAAACTGACTAAACATGAGCCAGAGAGAACGAGCCAGTAAGCAGCCTTCTCCATTGCCCCTGCCTCAAGGTTTCTGCCTTGAGTTCTTTCTTGTGAGTCAAGCATGGCACACGCCTGTAATCCCAGCACTCGGGAGGCAGAGGCAGGTGGATCCTAGGTCAGCCTGGTCTACAGAGTGAGTGCCTTTCCTCCCCATGAGGCTTCTCCAAGTATTTCATCATAGCAACAGGAACCAAACTGGAATAGCTACACAGTGACACCCCTGTCTCAACTGTGTTTCTAGGAAGGAAGATTGGTAATGTCTACAGTAGGCTAGGAATTGTGTCACATACAGTCCTGTGCCTCGTGGCAATGTTTTACTCAGTGATAGACACCTATGTGACTTTAGTCCCATAAGAACTGAAAAGTTGCCATTGACTAGGACATGTAGCTAGCATAACCATGTAAAGTCTGTCATGCAACATGTCTGTGTTGCTACTACTACTGAGCTACTACTCTGTCAGCAGTGTAAGTGCATAACACCTACAGCCATGTACAGATCATAACACTTGATAAATATAATAAATGACCCGGCTACTGGCTTTTGGTTTGTGATGTGCTACTTCTTACTTATAGAAAGAAACATTTGCAGTAAAGCAGGATTGCCCCACTACACCAGCAGTGCACACAGCCAATACTCATTGTGTCTCCAGTCTCACATTTTCCTCTGTGTTTGGTTAGCTCCGCATCATATTGTTCCTCACAACCCTAGGAGTAGTAAGATGTACAGTACTTATTTGTTTGGATGTATGTCTCTGTGTGCCATATATAGGTTTATAACCTAAGCGGGTAGCAAGCTATTCCAGCTAGGTTTGTGTGAGCACACACAGTACTCACCCAGCAAGGAAATCTCCTAATGGCCCATTTCATAGACCATGCCCCCTTCATCAAGTGACCTGTGGCTGTACACAAACGTTTGAGTATTGGTGCTAACAGCCCAGAGGTTCCTAATCTCTCCTCTTAATATCATCAGGCACCAAGCTATCTGCTGATCTCCATTTGTTTGTCCCTTGCAGGTGTGTGTTATGCAGAGTTTGGAGTTCGAGTCCCCAAAACCACAGGATCTGCCTACACCTACAGCTATGTCACTGTTGGGGAATTTGTGGCATTTTTCATTGGCTGGAATTTGATACTGGAGTACCTGATTGGCACGGCAGCTGGCGCCAGTGCCCTGAGCAGCATGTTTGACTCCCTGGCAAACCACACCATCAGCCGCTGGATGGTGGACACAGTGGGAACCCTCAACGGCCTGGGTGAGATTGCATCAACCTCTCCCCTAACATGCAAAGTCGTGAACCAGATGGATAGATTGCCCTTTAAGAATGCAACATCGAGGCTGGAAAGATGGCCCAGTGGGTAAAGTACTTGCTGGGCAAGCTGAGAACCTGAATTTAGTATCCCCAGACCCCACACATACACACACACATCCCAATTTGGCAAAATGTGTCAAGAACTTTAAATGCTTCTTTTTGTTTTTACAAGGCAATTCTTCACTCTAAGAGATTATTCTAATTTTCATGAACACATCATACAAAGAGACTCTCATCCCACTCTTATTTTCAAAGGATACACACCTTTTATCTGAGATGCCTGCAACCAATTCAATATATTGTACAAAGTCTCATTGTATGTGTGAATCTTATCACTTGGGGTATATGGAATCCACTGAAAAGGTTTAAGGTTCCATAGCATCTCAAATTTTGGATTTTTAGATTATAGGTGCTCAATTATAATAATTTAAGAAATTCTTCGGAGGGAGAAGTATTCATGTAAATTATGAATATATATGATGTTCCTGACAACTGAAAAGATGTCTAAGGAGGACATCGCATGGACTATGTATGAATATGTAATGTAATGTCACATATCAAAGAACATAGGCTGTACTGTACATGTGCCCTGCCACTGAATATATGAAAATAAAACTAATGCAGCCAAAGGAGCTGGGGAAGCTTCGCCAGTGATTTCACTGTAAATTTTCTCCCATTTTTCACAAACAAATCTTTTCACTCTTTTTGTTTTTTATTTTTATTTTATTTTGAGACAGGGTTTCTCTATATAACATCCCTGGCTGTCCTGGAACTCACTTTGTGGACCAGGTTGGCCTCGAACTCACAAAGATCCACCTACCTTTGCCTCCTGAGTGCTGAGATTAAAGACATGTGCCACCACCACCCTGCTCCAAATTTAAAAATTAAAAAACAATTTAAAAAAGGAATAAAATGTATTCCAGTCCAACCACAAGGCATACTATCACTGAACAAGAACTGAATGGGTCAGTCAAGAGACATACCATCTGTCACTTGCTACCAGCTCTCTATCCTAATGCCTGGTGTATCCTTCCATATTTGCAGGATTCACAGTAATAGTTGAAGAGGGTTTGGAGTCTTGCCTCAGAATTTCCCAAAACAACTGGGCATGGAGCTCAGTAGTTCAGTGCTTATGTGATTTGTTTGAAACCCTGAGTTCAATCCCTGGAGTATGGGGGCAGGAGAGAAGAGAGAAAAGGGGGTAAGGGAGGGGGAGAGGGAGGAGAGAAAGAAAGGGGGAGGGAGAGGAAAGACTCCAAAAATAATTCTGAGGCTATCTCAAATCATTTGACTTCATTCTATTTTCCTCAGAAATTATTTGACAATGTGCTAACCAGGGTTGAAAGATGGCTCAGTGGTTAAGAGTTAAGAGTTGTGTGTTTCCTGAGGGCCTGAGCTTAGTTCCCAGCATCCCTATCAGGTGGCTCACAGCCTCCTATAACTCCAGCTGCAGGGCATCCAAGGCCTGTGGCTTCTGCAGGTACCTGCCCTCATGTGCACAGACTCATCCATAGGCACACACAGAGAGAGACACGCAATTACAAATAACAAAAATAACTCTTCTTTTTAAATTGCTGATCACCCCAATGCCGTGATAACAAGGATAAATATGATAGCTGTATTCTGATTTCTTAACATTTAAATTCTGAAATGACCTAACATCAGTCATCTGTCTCACTCCAGAAAGATGAAGCCATGTGCCCAAGGCCACACTGTGGGCTGTTGGCAAAAGTACAGCTGGAATCCAGGCTCCCCGGCTGCCAAGGCAATACCTCTTCCTCTCCGTAGAGGGCAGGCGTCCACTAGCCGATAGGCAGACCAAACCAGCAGGACCAATGTTCACTGGGAATTTTCTCTCTGTAACCCCATGCTGCAAGTGAGAGAGGGAAAACTCTTAAAATGGCATTCAAATGTGCACATTTTAAAACTTGATAATAAAGGAAAAAATTGTGACACTGAATAGAAATCTTACAGATTACAAGCTAGCAGTAGTGAAGGTAAAGAAGTTTTCAAAGACTATGTTAGGCCTATGTATGTGCTACAAATGCCTCAAGGAGCCCCTGACTCTACATACGCTCACCATGCTTCCACAGTACTTGGCAAGTGCCTCATTACATGTTCCAAATTTTGATCTATGGTATCAGATAACCTTATCTGTGTCCCAAACTTCCTCATTTGCAAGTCAACATCATACCTACTTATGGACCATACAGTGACATGTGTGTGTACACACAGAGAGTCAGACAGACAGACAGAGCCTTCACTGCTCTTTCTGACAGACTAACCGCTAGGAGCATAGCAATGCAGATGCAATGATGGACGTAGTACTCGGGCCCTTTCTACTCTCTGAACAACACTAACCATGTGTTCCTCCTGTAGGGAAAGGAGAGGAATCATACCCAGACCTTCTTGCTCTGGTGATTGCTGTCATCGTGACCATCATTGTGGCTCTGGGAGTGAAGAATTCTGTGGGCTTCAACAACGTCCTCAATGTACTGAACCTGGCAGTGTGGGTGTTCATCATGATCGCAGGCTTCTTCTTCGTCAATGGCAAATACTGGGCTGAGGGCCAGTTCTTGCCCCACGGCTGGTCAGGGGTGAGTTCATTCCCAGAGGCTGAGGTGCCTTCCATGCTGGGAACAGTCTAAGATGCATTTTCAGGAAAGCATCTTTTAGTTGGGAATGTTTAGAAGAATACCACATCTCATCTATCTCAACATGCCTATCTCCATGCTAAATGCTCTATCTCATCCCATCATCACAATAACCTTGGGCAGAAAATATTCCAAATTGGGACTGAAGGATAAAGGCATCCACACTTAGAGATGGCCAGTGGCTCCCTGGCACGGTGCCAGTGGCAGAATCAGAGTCCAAAGCCAGGAGTATTGGTTCTAAAGACTGCAAAGAAACAGCTGGATTCTGCTAAGAGCAGAAGTCATGCACAGAAATAAACAAATTAGTAAAGGAAGCCAGGAAGAGTGGATGAATGGGAAAGAGCTTTTTTGCCTCAGTGTAAAATTACAGGGGAGATCATTTATAATCAGACTCCAACATCTAACCCTAGAAAGAGAGTCCTGTGGTCTGAAAGCAGTGGAGTGACAGTTTTAAGTACCATCTGAGAGGCACACAGTCTATCTAGTATAGTCTGAGGGACAGGAGGGCAAGCTCAGCAGAAAGGACATCTTCAGTTTCCATCCCCAGGACCTGGTGCCAGTAAAAATGTAAGTCAGGGTGGAAATTTCTTTACATTAAGGGTAGCTCTAAGTCCCACCTGAGTTTTTCCTACAGTGTAAATGGAAAATATTTATTTTGTGGACTTATTGGAAAATAAATCCAGACTTTTTTTTTTTTTACAATAGAGCATAAGTCAGAAATTTTGCAGATGGCAGCATCTCAGAAGTTACCAGATCCTGTCCTCTCATTTCACAAGTTAGTGACTGTCCAGAGTCCCTGAGAGCCAGGGCCGCCTGTGCTGCTTAGAACATAAGTGCAGGACCCTGCTCAATTTGCTTTTGGTAGACTGGTTTTCCTCCAAAATGTCCAGGGATCAGAAATCACTCTTGGAGAACACTCAAAATAACTTTTGTTTATTCCAAGCTGTGCCACGCTACTTGGTGCAGAGAAATAAGCAAGTCACTTCAGCCAAAATTGTGAGTCTTCTACTAATCTACAGGAATTCCACAGAACCACAAAGCGCATCCCTCCTCTCCAAAAAGAATAATTACTGAAACTGGTAGAAACCAGAAAGGGGGACAAAGAAGCACTGTTGGATCCCAAGTTTTCTTATGATACAAATTGTTCTTTTCCTATCACAGAGGAGAAACAACAAATTATTAGAGTGGAAACAAAGAATGCCTCCCAGACCCCAACTGCATTCTTATTGTAACTCATGAAAGCTTTCTCACGATTTTCTCAACACTGGGAGAGATGGCTGGGTCAAGGACTTACGGGAAGATGCTGGACACAGTTAACTTCTGTGTCCTCAGCGCTTCTCATTATCAAGGGAGGAGACAAACTTGAACCAAATGCTTGCAGAAAAGGCTGCCTTCTCAACTGCCTTTGTATAGTGCTGTGAGAGTAACGCCTGCCTGCCATGTTAGATGCTGCTCCATCAACACTGTCCTGCTCTTACAGCCAAACTCTAAAGCAGGTGGTGTGTTAGCCCCACCATACACTTGGAAAACACAGGACTCTGAGGGACTGGTGACACCCTTGATCTCACTTTACTTAGTTAGTCAGGACAGGGGCTGATGTTCCTGACCAGGGCTATGTGGTTCCCAGGCCCTTTCCTCTCTTTTTATACCTTATGTATACTGTGCTGACCTCTCCCTTCTAAGAATTCTTAAAAATAATAATGATGATGAGGGCTAGAGAGAATGCCCTGGTAAGTCTCTTGCTGCATAGGCAACACGCGGGAAGACCAAAGTTTGAATGCCCATAACTCACATAAATGCCAACCAGGTAGGCATGGTGACCCAATAGTAATCCCAGGTATTGGACAGCAGAGACAGGGGATCCCAGAGCAAGATGGCTGGCTCTACTGACAGATAGCAGATATGGTGGGGCACGACAGAGAAAGACTCTTGGCATCAATACTGAGCCAATGCATGCAGGCACACATACCCACACATATGTACATAAAATTACAATAACAATAAGGTAACTGATCTTTAACATTTTCTTTAAACTTTCATGAAGAATTAGAATATTGGGATTTTATTTTTACATGGATGGGTGTTTTGTATCCATGTGTGTCTGTGCACCATGTGCCTGCAGTACCTGCAGAGGCCAGAAGTGGGAGCAAATCTCCTGGAATTGGACTTACAGATGGCTGTTAGCCACCATGTGGGTGCTGGGATTCAAACCTGCACCCTATGGAAGCACAATTGCTTCTCTAAACTGCAGAGCCGTCTCTCCAGCCCCTGAACTGGAACACTGGAGCTGAAAGAAACATTAAGAAATAACAAGTTCATGTCTTCGCTCAGACTGAATGTGCATCACACACACAGTAGCTTGGCCCGCTGTAAGGACTGGAGTGAGGGGCCTCTGCAATCACTCACACTTTCCACGCTGGGAAGAAAGTGGACACATCTTTTGGCCTTTTCTTCCCTCTAGTGCTCTGTTCTGGGGTCTTCATTCTCTTTGGGACGTCTTCTTCCGGCTCAGGGATTCTACACCTTTCCCAGTCAAGATGTCACTGCTTCAAGAAGTCATCAGATCAGCTTTGGGGCCCCAGTTTATGCACCTTGGGTTATCACTTGCTTTTATAGAAAGAAAAGAAGGTCCAGATTTAGGTGTAAAGAAGGAAAGGAATAATGACCTTCCTAACATTTAACATTCTCTTTGTAACTAGTTCTTTCAAATGCATGTTTAATTTATTCTTCATAGGAGCTCCAGGAACATCAATGCTCTCCACTTTTACACTGAAATAGCTGACGTTTTATTCAAGATGACAGTGCTAGTAAGCAATCCAGTTGAAACTGAATTCCAGTCTTAGGTAACCCTGAAGTCTATATTTACTCGACCATCCCCTGGTTTAAATCCCTTGAGACCACCCAGCTTTGTTTAAACCTCTGACCACTGACCTCACCTAGTAGCTTGAGTAGGCTGGGAATTTGGATTGTAATTGCATATCTATTAGAAACAAGTGTGCATCCCCGTGCTGTGACAACAAAGTATTGTCTGATCACGATAGACAACATGAGCTGTTGATTCTCCCTCCTGTTCTCTGCCTGGCCTTGGATTTCTGCATCGTACATGTGCTCTCTAGTGAACAACCTGGCCTTGCTCCTTCCCAACTTTAGTTTCAATCATTTTTCTTATGCAGCAAGGCCACTGTGAATTTAAATCACATACTGCAAAAGCCCGACACCTTCTCATGACTCGATCATCTACCACAGTAGTAAATGGATCCCCACTCGTATCTAACAAATGTCAGCAAAAATGTCTTCTTGCTTGGCAGCTGCATGACTGTATATGCTGCTTGGGGAACTCCTGAGCCCCGCTGCCAAATAGGGAACTAACAGAGTTCCAGTAACTTGGGATGTGCTATGCTTTAGGTAGAAGGCAATGAGGAGATAAGGTAGGATGCCTTAAGGACACCATCACATTGGTTTAGACACAATGCACAAGTGTCATGAAAGGGTTAATGAACAACCAGTCCTCTTCAACAGGGCCCTCACAGACCTCTTCCAGCCACCTCCTTCCAAAGAAAATAGCTTAAGGAATGGTTTACTCACTTAAAGGTTCTGGGTCAAATGCTTCTTTGGTCTTGAAGAGCTTAAGAACAACAAACATTTTCCCCTATATCAAGTGACTCTGGCCCCCAGTTGAACCCCTGCCTCCATCTGCAATTCCTCAGTCCCTGGACGTTGTTGGATGTGTGTGCCCTTTATGTTATTTGTTCTTGATGCTATCTTATGGTTTTTCTTTAACCAAATAAGATATTTTACCAGCACAAACAGCTCCCAGGAAAATAGTCCATAGTAAGAATTTGCAAGGAATTCTGAAGGCCTCCAAAGAAAAGCTATTATTTTCCATAGTCTCCTTGTCTGAATCCATTTGTTGGAACCTATTAACACATTCCACTGTCACTGTGGACAGGCTGCTAATAGAGGTAGGGCATGAGGGTGGTTGAAAATGCTATTAACATTGTCATTTTGTCTTGTCACCCTGGCAGTAAATTAGATAAAGGGGTCTAGTCATTTTCTAGCATCTGAAGCTTCTCAAAACAATACAGGAAGCCTACCTCATCCTAATGCCTGCAAAATATCATCAAAGCCCAGGGGAAGGGGTATAGCTTTTAGGGACCCCGCACACTGAGTAGCAAGGCACTCATATTAGTGATAAGCAAGTAAGAGCCCTCCATGTGGTATGATGCTTCTCTGCAGAGTTGTTGGCAGGGTAAGCCCATTCTGAATCATCTGGGCAAGCATGTACATAGGCTCACCACACATAGGTTTTCAAGTGTTACAGGTATCCCAACCATAAATGCCACTGGCCAGATGGGATCTGGAGAGGGCAAGGGGGAAAGCAGCTCTCAGGATCACACCTTCTCACAGCTTGTTTTTGAGGTTCTTTGTACTCATATTTGTTTGCAAGAGAATTTACATTGTGGTTGAGTACTGATAGGTGAAAATAAAATATAAAATACAAAATATACAGGTAATAACACAACTGAAGGGGTAGCTCAGTGGTAGAGAGCTTCACTAGCATTCATGAGGCCCTAGGCCCAATGTCTCCACCACAAAAAAAAAAAAAAAAAAAAAAAAAAAAGACAGCCTACATACTGATTATTTTTCCAAAAAGAATTAAAATATGTTCACTAACCCAATTTTTATTTGGTCATAAAATTCTCCTCTGTATTTAACACATGAGGAAATGCCTAAGTCATACAGCAAAGTATAGTAGATGAGAATTTGGGTTTTCCACAGTTCCCCTGTGCCATTTAGGAGTGTATCTACAGAGCACTGGGCAGTTCTGGGTACCACATTTAAGCCATGGTCCTGCCCTCATCTTCAGAGCCTGACATATGTCATCATCTTCACAGGTGCTGCAAGGAGCAGCTACTTGTTTCTATGCTTTCATTGGCTTTGACATTATTGCCACCACTGGGGAGGAGGCCAAGAACCCCAATACATCCATCCCGTATGCTATCACTGCATCCCTGGTCATCTGTCTGACAGCATATGTGACTGTAAGTACCAAATGTTCTTCATGACCCTTTATATTTTATTTTAAATGGTGGATGACTCTGGGACTCTGAAGGTTCAGTATTGTAGTACAAGCACAAGGACATGAGACCAATCCTGAATACTCACACGAAAAGCAAAAGGCAGGCGTGGTTATATGAGCTGGTAATTGCAGCACTGAGAAAGCAGACAGACAGATCCCTGGGGCTCACTGGCATTCAGCTTCAACTGCTTAGCATGTTCTAAGCCTGTGAGAGGCCCTAACAACAACAACAACAACAAAAAATAGGTAACCAGTACCTGAGAAATATTGGAATATGTAAGGTTATCTTTGGCCTCTACACAATTTGTACACAATCACATTCCCACTCACACATACATACATACACATTCACAGCAACAGAAACAAATGTGGCTGTAGGACTATGACACCTCCTCTCTCTGGACATAGACTTCTCCTCACTCCTTGTTGATGCTTGCATGGTGTTTCCTTGTGTCCCCTGTAGCTCTACCTATCTATGACAAGAAGACACTCAGGACCTCAAAATGTAGGGAAAGAAAAGCCACAAGTCCTTGCCTTAGCCTGTGCCTTTCAAGTCTCCATCCCTTCACTTCCCTGTGCCTAGGGACAGTGTGCAAGGAGTGGGCTGTCATCCAAGCAGTCAGGTCATAGGCTGGCAGTAACGGGTGGCCTCTGTACAGCCCTCAATGCTCTTCTGTCTTCTGGGAGCTTCCCGGCAATGGAGAGGCAAGGCTCCCACAGAGGGGGCAGGAGAACACTCAGTCCTTGGGAAATACTCTTGCCCTGAAATCTGGAGAGAAATACAGTTCTTTTCAGCTCAGTTTCCTAACACCAGCTCAAAGTTACCCTCAGAGTTTCCCCCAGAGTGAAGCCTCTAGCCTGGTCTCCTCGACATGCACACTTACACACACACTTCTAATGTGTCATTCTTGGTTCCCATAGCAGAATTTCTCTCACAGAAATTGTTAGCTTTCTTTACCCAACATCTTAGTTCCTAGAACCATCTGGCCAGCCACCAGGACATGAACAATGAAAATCTATCTGGGTCATCACACTCAGGAAAAAGACAGCATCCAGGGTGGATGTCCCCCACCAAACATTCTGATATGCTAATCTGAGAAAACATGTCTAATGAGCTAAAAGTCATGGCAATTAGGAAAGACTTGGGATGGGGTACAGCTTATTGGACTAGCCAGCCCTTTACCCCAAGAACTCATCTTTAGCCATTACCTAAGGAATCCAGACCAAATGACGAGGCAAGACGCAAAACAAGATCATCTATTGATGGAAATTCAGTTGCCCACCTAGATATTTTATGAATGGGCCAGTTGTCACCTCCCTCTCTAAACACACACTCAAGTAGCTTCATATTATCCAGATCCTGATTGTCCTGCATGTGGGGGAGATGGCAGGGCAGGAGCAACAAGTCCTCTGCTCTGTCTGTCTCCTCCCACACTTTCATCACCGCCACCACCACCACCACCACCCCCGCTGTGGAAGCAGATCCTTGCACACACAGTGAAGCTGACCATCACGGTTCCTTTCTTAAACATCACTTTATAGATTGCACAGTCCTCTTGAGCCTCTACCAAGCTGGTAGCTTAATCCATACTCATCTGTGTGGTCAGAAGACTCTGAGATTTGCTATGAAAATCAATCACAAGCCTCCAGCCATTCTACTGCCTCCTCAAAGGCAATGTGACAAGTGATACATCCCTGAGGGCCACTATCTTCCAGACTACACAGGCCTTAGTCATGCCTCTGGGACCACTGGGTCTTGTGCCGGTCAGTAAACAGTGCTGTGCTGCCATGGCATATTCCTGGTGACACATGGCTTCCCTGGGAGACCTTGGTTCCTGAGGATCAGGTAAGGGAGTGGTCTGATATGACCTACCCTCTCCATTTCAGCTTCAATTCCCTTCTTGGTATCAGGGTTGTTTTTTTACATGCCAAGAAAAGCCATGTGTGCCTGCTGCCTCCATTGTTTAGGTCCAATGTCAAATAAATCAATTTTACAGCAGATCTTTGACATAGAAAGGAGAAAAGGATCCCTACAGGAATCCCCAGACAAGTGTACCCTGCTTAAGAAGACAGAGTGGCTTCACGGAGCACAATTAGATCCATCCTGAGGCCACAGTTCTCTGTTGGCCTACATGACCCTCAGCACTAAGCCAGAAAGAAGAAATGAAATATGAGTTCCTATGGTGACCCCATCAGCTCATTGTCTGTGGGAGTCTCAAACACTTTCAGTGTTTTGACCTCTGAGGCTTCAAGTGAGGAGGACAGATCAGAGCCAGTAGGGTCCTGAAGAAATAAAAGAAGTAAAAGCTTATCCTGGTGACATAGCCCAGTGGATAAAGATGCTGCTCCTACCAGGCAGACAATCTGTGATGGATCCCCACAATCCACAGACAGAAGAGAACTGAGCTGCCCTAAGATGTGCTTCAGCCTATACACTTACACACACACACATGCCCACACACATGCATGCACACAGATGTGCATAAACACACACATACACATATGTGCACACATGGGCACACACATTTACAAACACAAAAATGCTTTATGAAAAAAAAGCAGGAGAAGAAGCAAGAGCCTTATCCTTAGGGGAAGGGCCCTTGAGGCCCTGGTCACGACTCCTTCCATCTGGGGATGTCTCAGGGTGGTCCTTCACTGTGAGGCTTGAAACATCTGTGGGTTTATCCTCAGACTCGAAAAGGCCACGGAGACATTTGGGAGATTATTTGATCCCAACCACTGAAAGAGCAAAAGTGGGGAGAAAACATGGAGACCAACTGGCCCAAATAAAAGCCACATGCTAGTTAATGGCTGCAAAGCACCACAAAAGTCTCCGTCTCCACGTCAGGGTCACCCACCCGTGCTGTCTGTCTCCAGCCTGTCTTCTTTTGTCTTAACAGGTGAGCATGATCTTAACTCTGATGGTGCCATATTATGCCATCGACACGGAGTCCCCTCTCATGGAGATGTTTGTGGCCCATGGCTTCTATGCTGCAAAGTTTGTAGTGGCCATCGGGTCGGTGGCAGGACTGACAGTCAGCCTGCTGGGCTCCCTGTTCCCCATGCCCAGGGTCATTTATGCCATGGCTGGTGATGGGCTGCTTTTCAGGTAAGAGTCTCCAGGGAATGTGCTGTTGCTATCCAGGAGGACTGACTGCAGGCACGGGGAGTCTGTGTGAGGACCGTCTCTCCAAAAGTCTAGGTTTAAAGAGCTCCAACTCTGAAACAGACTCTCAGTTGACTCTAGGTACAGAGCTGAGGGATGGGAGCTCTTCTTCCTCCTCTGACAAGCACTTCCCTTGTGGGGGCAGAGGGTACTTCCAGAAGGAGGAACCCAGGGGCATCTTAGGCTGCCTCATAGTGAGACCTGGCTCCTTTCTCCAAAGCTCCCATGAAGCTGAAAACCTTCAACAGTCAGAGAGGAGATAAAATCCTCTAATGATGCCATGGTAATTGTTACAGTAACTGTCATTTGTGAGACAGTTGCAGACATCCGGTGCTGCTGGGTTCTCTGTGCACTGTGTCCACTTGTTGATCAGACACTGTTTGGGATGAGTCTTGACCCAAACCTTTTTGCTGGTGGGCCAGAACTTGAAACCAGGACTCTCTGGTTCTGAAACTCAGACTTCCCTTTTTGATTGTGTGAGATTGTTTTGCCAGTTTGTTTCTATGTACCACATGTGTGTCTAGTGCTTCCAAAGGTCAGAACAGAGCATCAGATCCTGGGCAACCCGAGTTACTGATGGTTGTGAGCTGCCATGTGGTGCTTGGAACTGAACCCAGGTCCTCTGGAAGAATAGCTGTGCTCTTCACCTCTGAGTCATTTCTCCAGCCCTGATCCTCGAACTTTACACAGCAGTACGTTTGAAGTTCCAGCCTGTTGGTAGCCATGAAGTGGTCTGTCTCCCACTGACAAAATGGGATGCACCCTTTTACTTGATTCCCAGTGCCTATTGTGGGAGGTCAAGCAGCTCTCAGAGGTGTCAAGAGAATGGGCTCAGGGGCTTTATTTCTGCCGTTAGCTGTGACTTTCTGTTCCATTTCCTCTAGCAGCTGCTTTGGGGTGCTGGGTAGATCAAGACAAGGACCAAGATGGTGATGGTGTGACAACTTATAACTTCACACATCTATAAGCTTTTCCTGCCACAAAAAAAAAAAAAAAACACACACACACACTTAGAGGAAAGATGCTATGGGCCCTGGCACACTTGACAGCTCTGTGTGGTTCTTAGGAGAGAAATAATGGGGAATGGAGGCGACTGGGCCAGGAGTGGAGAGTGGAGGGGAGAGGAGCCTCTTTAAAGCTCACAGGACCTGCTGCAGAAGGGCCCATATTGTAACCACCCTGCTTGGCTTTCTCGTCTTCAGTTGGACTTGAACCTGTGTCTATAATCTTCTTAACTGGCATGCTGTTTACCAACTCAATCCCTGTACTTCCATTGTAGGGCAGCGTGTCTCACGTTTGAAAACTTAGGGTGTCTTTTAAAGTATAGTTGGCTGACATCACCTCCAAAGTTCTGATGTAGTAGAGCTTGTAAGGATATTCCTTCCCAGCAAGCACTGGTAATGCTGCAGATTGGCAGGTTTTCCCAGCTTCCATGGGTTTCCACGTGGATGTCTGGCAGACCTCCTGGATTCAATCAACCCTTCCTGTCACATAATGAAAGGGACCCCTTGGGTTTTTTGGTTTGTTGTTGTTGTTGTTTAAGGTTTCAAATAAGGGAATTAATGTGAATTCTCAAATGATATCCCATGAGCCAGACTTTGGGGATAGTGTAGCAGACAGGTTAATGGGAACGGCAGGGCCAGGAGGAGCTATCCCAAGCAAGCTGTTGATATTGCAGTTCTAACATGCTGGTATGCTAGAACCAGTCACCATGGGGAGCGTGACTCCTAGCCTCTGCTTGCCCCTTCCCTCCAGGTTCCTGGCCCATGTGAGCTCCTACACAGAGACCCCGGTGGTAGCTTGCATCGTGTCAGGGTTCCTGGCCTCTCTCCTGTCACTGTTGGTCAGCCTAAGGGACCTGATAGAAATGATGTCCATTGGTACACTCCTCGCCTACACCTTGGTCTCTGTCTGCGTCTTGCTCCTTCGATACCAGCCCGAGAGTGACATCGATGGTTTTGTCAAGTTCCTGTCTGAGGAGCACACCAAGAAGAAGGAAGGCATCCTGGCTGACTGTGAGAAGGAGACTTGCTCTCCTGTGAGTGAAGGGGAAGAGTTTTCCAGCTCTGCCACCAACACCTGCGGGGCCAAGAACCTGCCATCCTTGGGAGACAACGAGATGCTTATAGGGAAGTCAGATAAGTCTACCTACAACGTCAGCCACCCCAACTACGGCACTGTGGACATGACCACCGGCATAGAAGCGGATGAATCAGAAAACATCTATCTCATCAAGCTGAAGAAGCTGATTGGACCCCGTTACTACACGATGAGAATCCGGCTGGGCCTTCCAGGCAAAATGGACCGACCCACAGCAGCAACAGGACACACAGTGACCATATGCGTGCTCCTGCTCTTCATCCTCATGTTCGTCTTCTGCTCCTTCATCATCTTCGGCTCCGACTACATCTCAGGCCAGAGCTGGTGGGCCATCCTTCTGGTTGTTCTGATGGTGCTGCTGATCACTGCGCTGGTGTTCGTAATCCTGCAGCAGCCCGAGAACCCCAAAAAGCTGCCGTACATGGCCCCCTGCCTCCCCTTTGTGCCTGCCTTTGCCATGCTGGTGAATATCTATCTCATGCTAAAGCTCTCCACCATCACATGGATCCGGTTTGCCGTCTGGTGCTTTGTGGGTAAGCAATGTCCTCTGGAGACTTGGGCATCCCCCTTTTAAGGTCTTATCCCAACATTTAAGGCTTATCCCAACATTATGCCCTAACTGGACAAGACACCAACATTCTTAGAGAAACTGGGCTGGTTCTATAAATCCATGCTTTCTTCATTGGTCAATGAAGCCAGTTACCCCTGTTCTTCCTAACATATGCTCTTGGTCATTGTCCTAGAAGGATGATGCTAATCAATCCATTACTTCATGAAATGCCAAATTACTGAAAGTTCTTCTTGGGTGAGAATAATTAGTGCCAGAAAGGGTTCAATTAAAATGAATACCCATCTTTTAAAGACATAAAAGTACCAGAAGGAAATATGCTAAGACGTCTGGTGAGGTTGGCTAAAATCCGCTTAGACACTAAAAATTGTGGTAAATTATTTTTTTAAAAATCCATTGATCTTAATTTGGCCAAATTAAACTAAAAGGTCAATCATAGTCTAATTTTTTAAATAAATAAAGCCTGAGCCAAGTGTGAATTATTTTTCTGACATAATTTTATCATGACACCATTTTACATATCTCAGTTCATTCTGGCTTTTGTAAATATTCAAGATTTTCCCGAGGTCCTCATGTTACCCTATGAAAGGCCAATGGAAGGTGCCCATTGTGCCTTCTCCATGAGAGCCTCCATCAGTCTCATCTCCTGGTATAAACCCACGCTGTGCTCAAAACTCTCTTTCACTGACTTTAAGAAGCCCCAAGCTTTTTCAAGAATTCTAAATGACTTTGTGGTCAATTAGTATTGTACCTTTGTTCCATATTGATCATTTCTGACCTTTGCCAGTGTTTATGAGGCACCTGGGGATGGATCATTATAACATGAGAAGGACATCTAAGCAAATTTTAAAGTTCATTTGTCACTGTTCCTAAGTCCTTGGTGGCCTTGGGAGCTCTGTAGAGCATTTCCCGCCTCAAGCAAGAGGTCAGTCATAGATCAATTTGTCAGGCTCAGGTGACTGACACACACATTGATTAGTAGCCTGTCCACTACTTAAGGCCAAGGGATGTAGGTGTCCAGTGAATGCCTAGAACAAAGTGCCTGTGAGACATGCTCAAGAAATGTTTCTTCAATGATTGTGAAGTACTCTTTCAGCGGAGAAAAAAGTGAGAGGCCAGAAAGCACTTGGAGGAAATAAGGTGTGTGGATCCTGAAGGAAAGGGTTAATGAGATGGAGGGAGGAAACCAGTGAGCCAAAATCTAACAGAGCCAAAGCCAGGACTCCAGAAGCGTGGGTGCAGAGGCCTTATCGGGGCCAGGAACATAACTTGGTGGCAGAGTTCTTGCTTAGCAAGATCTTGGGTTGCTCCCTAGAGCTTCTTAAATTAGAGACCCCCATCACAGCCACCATGTTAAACATGTGGCCTATCACTGCCTCTGTCCCTCTTGATTCTATGAAGGAATGAACTAAAGATCCAAAAAGTCAGATAATCCTGAAGTTAGTGGGAGAATGGATCCCTAACTCCAGTGTAGCCACAATTCAGTCCTGGGGTTCTTATCACATCACTGATCTCTGAAAATGAATGTTTGGTGGGCTAAAACCTGACAGTGGGGCCACATTCCTGGGCATATTATCTCTGCGCAGGACCCAAGGCCTGGGCCAACAGTCTGTGGGGCTGTTTTGAAAGCTTAATAATTTCTAAGCAAGACACCCCATGTTTTTTTTGTTGTTGTTGTTATTCTTTTGGGTTTTTTTGCACAGAGATTCACGAACTTATAGCCAACTCTATTATTATTATCTGTGGTTCTTGTGGCACCAAGAAGGTCTCTCCCCTCTGGCATCTAACAATGCCAGTTCAAATGGGAGCCCTGTCCCAGCCTTGACTTACAAGTTTAAAAACTTCACCTAACCGCATTGAGCTTGGACCATTTAGTCATCCTGATGGCTGCTGGGGACACAAATGAGAAAATTATGGACAAAGTAATAAATCCTTATCTCTTGTTTTCCTTTTAAAGCTCTGAAGTGACTCATTGTCCACCAGTTTGTGACAGGCTGGCTCTCACACAGCAGAGCACAGTGTGAACCATCCCCAACTCGGGCTGCCCCACTTGTTAGTGGGCAGCGGAAAACTCCCTGGGAGCCTTTTGCAATCTTGCTGATAGCACAGGCTGCAGACTCCCTCAAGAAGCTGTTTCTCACTGACCTAGCAGGATGGCACTGCAGAGTGGGCTGGCTGGCATCTGTGCTCACCCAGAGTCACAGCCCAACAGCCACATATGTAATTGCTAATTCTTCCAGGCACCGGCTGCCAGCCGATTTCCTACCATGACTTTTGAAGGCAGTTAGTTTACTAAGTTTCATCCAGAACAAAGATTGCCAACTCTGGCTACAGATCAGAACACTCCATGTTACTTCTGGAACATTCTAAACACAGACTTCCCCCACATAATGTTATGATTCAATTGATTTGGGCGGTCAAGCATAGAGTATTATTTTAGAGCTCTGCCAAGGTATTTTTAACATGCAGCCAGGTTTTTAATGCCTATAACCTTCTAAATCAATATGTCTCAAAGTGTCATCTCAAACCAGCAGTGCTAATGTTACAGTGGACTAGTGAGGATGCAATTTGGGACTTAACAAGGCCTCCAGGAGATTCTAATTCATGCTCAAATATGAGAGCTCCTGTTCTAGAGAGAAGACATGATCGACCAGGGAAGTTAATTTAATTGTAAAATTTGTTCTTTCAAAAACAAAGAAGTATATCCATCCCACAGCCGCAAATTGACTTATAAAAATATTTATGATCTTACACAATTACCATAAATATCCCTCCTCTGAATTTCTGAGGCTTCCAGACACCTTTTGGCTTATGCACAGAGTAACTGTCCTAGGAAGAACAGTAGAAATATTTCTAAATGAAGTTTCTTATGAAATCAACTGCTTTCTCAACAAAACCTCCATGGTTAAAGCTGAGTCATGGTGAGATAACATTCTAGGACACATTCTTTTATCCAGCCTTCCCTAAGTGAATCTTAATCAGAGGGTTATTGTAACAGTGTTTTGCTGGGCTTTGACCTTCAAAAGAGCATAACTCACAGAGTGAAATGAAGCCCAAGCCTCAACCAGATTTCCCTGTGCACACTCCCTCCCTTTAGACAAGAGGAATGACACAAACAATAAATGTCCATCAATCCCAACAAAGTGAGCCCAAAGCCATCTTCAGTGCCTTTTCCTCTCAGTGGATGTAAGCTGGTGAGAGCATCTCCCGGGTGTCAGACACCGCCTCAGGAACTGTGGAAGTCCAGGGTCTCTTTCAGACCTGTCTCCAGAGGGCTCATATTAACAATTGATGGGGGAGAGGAAGGATTAAAAAAGGCAGCTGGTGGCGGCTCCTGCCTTCAATCCCAGCACTCAGGAGGCAGAAGCAGGAGGACCCCTGTGAGTTCCAGGCCAGCCTGGTCTACAGAGTGAGTTCCAGGACACCCAGGGCTGTTACACAGAGAAACCCTGTTTCAAAAAATAGGGTTGGAGAAGAACTATCAGGTAGCCTAGCTCACTGGTACCTTTACCACAAGAACAACCAGGTAAGTGTTCATAATTTGTCAAGTCTCTCTGAGGAAAATGAAATTTTGTTTTAAGATTCAGAGAATGAACAGGACTTGGGATTTATACAATGGGCTTCATGTGTTTTATGCCAGGATGGATGGATGGATGGATGGATGGATGGATGGATGGATGGATGGATGGATAGATAGATAGATAGATAGATAGATAGATAGATAGATAGATAGATACTCTTTTCTTCTTTCCATTTGTTTGTCGTGTTTGTTTGTTGGGGTGAGGTTTCTGATATCCAAGACTGGCCTCAAATTCTCCATGTAGTGCCAGAATAACCTTGAACTCCTGACCCTACTTGACCCACCTTCTCAGTGCTGGGGTTACGAGCATGATGAACCACCACACTTGGTTTATTCAGTGGCAGGAACCAAACGGGGGGGGGGGGACCTTTGTGAACATTAGGCAAGCACTCTACCAAGTGAGCCTCGTCCCCAGTCCCCAAAAATGTCAATATTATAAAGAGAAAACATCTGCCTTTCTGGTCTTTGCCTGAGCTGCCGTTTAAAGTACTATGAGAAAGTAATAGGAGGCTGCCATTGTGAGGGGGGAATGTGGAAGGAAAGGTTGCTAAGATACCCAAATGCTTGACAGCATGTTCCATCAATCGATCTGATTGGCAGAGGAGAAAACCACCTGCAGTTTCCACATCAGTCATGCTCAGGAGAGTGAGAACCAAGTCTTGAAGGCCTCACAGGCAGGGATGGCAACGGTAGCTGTGTGATGTCCAAAAGGAGAGAATGTAGAGAGGAAGTTTGTCACGGGGCCCTGTGCCTACATGCAGCCGGTACTGCTCTGGACACAGGAAGGCATAGGCAAGAAGGGGTGAGGAAATCAAGGGGCTTTGCCACCAGAATCAGTCAAAAGAAAAAAATGGAAGGAGAAAGAACCGTGGGAGAGGTAGAAGGCCCTGGAGTCAGCATGGGTGGTGCATCTGGAACTGCAAGCCACCAACCCTGAGCATTTGTCCCCTGCTGGTCAGCGCTGGTGTGATATCCACCCACTCGTGTAGCTGTCAAACTGTGATTGTGGACTAGCTTTCCACAGTGTCACTACCATGCAGACACCACGTAGGTTGTTTGCATTTTGTCCTGATAAAGCAGGCTGCAGGGAATATTCTTTCACACGTCTTTGGTGAGCGAATCTCTGTGTGATGTGTGACTACCAGTTCATAATATCAGATTTCTCTCTCACTGTGGCAACCATCACACCTCGAAGGGTCCCCAACTCTGCCTTACAGATGAGACCTTGAGCACAGTCATCTGACTTCACAGGGATAGAGCCCCACCCTTCAAGCCTGCTCTTCCTGGCACACTACATCAAACAAACCTCACTGTTATTACAATCGGCAGGGTTTGTGGTGGTATGTAAAAAAACAATTGGAAGAGTTAGGACTTGGTGGGGATTGTGGTGGGTGGGGTGGACACCTTCTCATTACCATCCAGTCTCCATTCCTGAATTGGCAAATGTCTGTTTTGGAAAGCTGATCCCAGAGTAGTCAAAATAAAAAGCCCTTTGGGCATAGCTGAGTACCTCAGCTATCTGCTGCGGGCAGGGCTTCCTGCTGGAAAGTGCACCCCAGGAGCAGGCTGCTCCACCCAGCTGAGGTCAGGTAACCCACCACTCCAGCCCCTGCACTGAGCTCATGCAGAGGACAAGGAGCTCCCTTGGGACTCTAGAGATCAGAGGCCTAGAATTCAAGGCAAGTTTGTGCCTGCACGTTGGCAATCTGCTATCACTGTTCATCACTTTCTTTTTAGGGTTGAATTCCAGGAGAGTTCCAAGTCTCCCTCCCCTAACCCCCACACCCCCACACCCCGTAGAATATAGGGCTATCTCCCCAGTACCTTAATCAGGCCTTTCACTTGGAGATTGGGAGCATGTGCTTGCCTTGCCCCTGGTGGATCCACATAAATTGATCAGTGTTTAGTTAGGCTCTGTAGCATCCAGAGGCAAGTTCAACAGAGTCTCTTGCCTGGAGACTCCTAGGTGGGACAGGAACAGCCCTCACTTTCCGACCAGAGCAGTAAGCTTCAGGGCTGTTTCAGTGGCTTTGTGGTTCTTAACTTCTCTAGGCTGCTATCTGACCATATTTATGAAGAACTTTAAGATCACAAAATGTCTTTTTTTTTTTTTTTTTTTTTTTTTTTTTTTTTTACTGATGCTCAGGATTTTTTTTCTTAAATATCTATCTTTTATGTGTACAGATGTCTTGCCTGCCTATATGACATGAACCCTGTACATGCAGTGTCTGCAAAGCAGGATGTCAGATCCTCTAAGACTGGACTTACAGATGGTTGTGAGGCACCATGTGGGGTGCTGGGAATTGAACCCAGGTCCTTTGGAGGAGCAGTCAGTGCTCTTAACTGCTGAGCCATCTCACAAAATTCTTAGTAATAAAGAAATCCTATTCATTTGCTGTAGACATGAGTCTTCATCTTGTCTGAATCTCCCCCAGGTACATTCTCCACCAGGGAACTTGCACTGGGAAAGAAGTCAAAGCTTCCCATCCATATTCCCCCCACCCCCACCCACTGATCTGTCAAGGGACACATGGCCATTACTTTGTCGTGTCATATTGTTCACCTTGCACCTGTAGCAGAAACGTCAATAGACCCATGTGCTTACCACTGACTACTCCCTGGCCTGTCCACCCCAGACACCCCACCAGGACCCACTAACTCAGAAGACATCTCCAGCTTGACAGCAGAGTCTCCAGGACTCTGTGACCACACGAGCACTGCCTCCTTCTGTTCTTGTCACACCCGAAATTAGGTAACTGATGATAGATAGATATAATTCATGCCATTGAAAGTCAACAAGTCAAAGTGCATAAGAAGCATCAGAATCAAATATTCAAAGAAAACAACTAGTAACCTAATTCCATATATACACACATATGAGAAAAAATGCATTATCATTATCATTCTGGGCTGGCTTACTCGTTTAATGCAATAATTTCCAGTTGCATCCAGTTTCTTACTGGATTTTTTTAAAACAATCTCATAAAATATGTATGTGTACCACATTTTCTTTATTCATTTATTTCTTGGTGGACTTCTCTTGATGGTCCATTTCCTATGATATATTTACTCGGAGTTATTCAGGTATGTACCTGGGAATGGTGTAGCTGGGTCACATAATAATTCTATCTTCAGTTTTTGAGGAACCTCCATACTGACTTCCATAATGGCTGTACACATTTGCATTTCCCCACATCCTCACCAGCGTTTATTGTCCACTATTTCCCTGATGATGGCCATTCTGTCTGGGATGAAATGGAAACTTCAAAGTATGGTTAATTTGTGTTTCCATGCTAGACAAGGATATTGAACACTTTTTAAAGTGATTCCTGGTTATTTGTGTTTCTTCTTTTGAAAACATTCAGTACATTTGTTGAGTGAATTATTTAGTGGTTTGGGTATATGCTTTTGTAGTTCTTTATATATCCTAATACTAATCCCTTGTCTGATGTACAGTCAGCAAAGATTTTCTCATTTTGTACTCCTACTTCAGTTTTAAGGTCGGTTCTACTTCTTTCGTGTGCCAATAACCAAACCCACCCTCAAAGGAAAAATCTTTGCCATCTCCAAATTTTTACAAAAGAATATAATACCAGTCTGGAGACAGTCCTAAGTAAAAATGCCCCCAAACTACATAGAACAAGGATAGCACCATTAGAATAAGTGAGTGGTCTAATATGGTGGAGAATTTTGCTCCATGTGTACAGTAATATGAGAACTTTTAATAACTGGCATATATCAGTTACTGTTTTAGAAATATTACTGTTCTAATGATGAATACTGAAATACGAACTACCTAGGGTAGGAGGTATTTGCTCCAATGGAATCTGGGGAAAGGCAGGGTGGCACAAGGCTGGATGAACACAGCATTACTCTTTGCGCTTCTGTATATTCTTGGAATACTTCAGAACAAACGGCTCAAAATTTCTGAGGATGTGGCTCAGTGGTACAGTACTTGCCTGGTATATTCTAAGTCCTAGGTTCAACACCAAATACCACTAATAATAATAGTAAAATAATAATGTTCAAGAATACCAAACTGCCTCCCAATAATAGCTACCTCATCCTCATGCCCCAGAATCTCTCCTGGTAAATGGGAGCAGAATGAAAAGGCATATCCCCTGAGCCAGAGCGTGGAGAATGTGTGTCTGTGAGTCTGTCCGTGTCTGTGTGTCTGTGTGTACAGGTGAGGAGTGTATGTGGAGGCCAGAGATTGACATCCTGCATCTTCCTTAATTACTCTTGTTTTTTTTTTTATTATTATTTTTAATTTGATACAGACTTTCTCACTGAACCTAGAGCTCACCAGCTTGACTGATGTGGCTAGCCATCAAACGCAGGGATTCACCCAGGTCCATCTCTCTAGCACTGGGAACACAGGCACAGACCACTGCCTTGGCTTTTACATGGGTACAAAGGATCCAGACTTAGGTCTTCACGTTTGTCAAGCACTACTAATTTACCCAGATCTCCAGTCCCTAACCAGGAAATAAGTCCACAGTCTCTCCCCGCCCCTCTCTCTTTCTCTCTTTCTCTCTGTGTATCTGTCAGTCTGTCTGTCTCTGTCTCCTATCTGTCTCTCTGACTCCTTCTTTCTCTCTCTGTCTCTCTCTCTCTGTGTGTGTATCTGTCTCTCTGACTCTTTCTCTCTGTGTCTCTGTCTCTCTCTCTCTCTCTCTCTCTCTCTCTCTCACACACACACACACACACACCAGTACCTATACTGCATAGCTGACCATGACCAGAGAACTGGGGCACACAGTGCTGTGTACAGGGTAGTTGGGATGACTCAGGATTCCCAGAATTCCTGAGGTTGCAGAAACTACCTTAGGCATCCTTCCCCAAGCCAGCTGAAAAGAGAAGCAGGAACACAAAGCCCTGCTTCCACATAGCAGACCTTCAGCCCTGCTGTTTACTCCTCCACACAAAGCCCTGTTTATGCGACAGATGGTAGTTCATGCTTCTCTCTCTCTCTCCCTCTCTCTCTCCCTCCCTCCCCCTCTTCACTTGTTCCCTCTGTTGTTTTGTCCTCTCCAGTTTTCCCTTCTCCCCCCTTCTCTGCTTCTCAGCAGTCTTCCCAAATTCACTAAAGGCCAGGGGAGCAGGGGAAGGCAGGCAGAATGTAAGATGCTAGAGGGTCGTTCTGTCCAAGCAGACGGCCTGGATACACCGCCAGCCAGTCCAACACAATGTATTTTGGAGACAATAACAAGGCAATGACACTGCAGGGGCCACAGCAAACGTGAAAGGGCCCACTAACACATCTGTGGCAGGCGTGTGTTACAAAGGCCCGGCCGGCACACACACGTGCTCCTTCCAGGCCTGGCACTCCCAAGGAGCACACATACATAACTCTTACTGAATATTTACTGCCATCAGTGTCTCTATACATCAACTGGGGAGAGAAGTGTGGAAGACTGGATGTGCAAAAGACTTTCCTCTCGTACCAGGCTGGCCCTGCCCCTTTCAGATCCAAGCGTGACACCTGATGTTCCCTAGCCTTGGCTTTTCCTGTAAATGAAGTCATTAGATATGTTTGTAACTTGTAGTTTTCTCTGGCTCAATTATCAGTGGTGTGAGAGCAATTTCACCAAGTCCCAAAACAGGAACCTCCCCGACACTCACATATCTACTCTGGGAGAAAGGAAGGTATACCACAGCAAAATGATAGCAGGGAAATAGAACCATCCATAAAAAGGTCAGAGGAGGGATCTTTTAAAAAGGGCTAATGTAATAGGAGTAAAAGGCAAAATTTATCCCCTGCCTGGATGATGAAAAATTAAGCAAAAGAAGTGTGCTACCCATCTACCTGGTCACCTGCAATCCTTCTCTGTTCCCAGGCATTCTCCAAGCATGCACACTGGCCCTTTGAGAAGTCTGAATGGGGGGTCTGGTTCCGCACAAAAATAATAACTGTCCCATGTGACCACCTACACACACACACACACATACACACACACACAAAATAAAGAGTAAAGACCCCCAATCATCACCACACCCCACCACCACCATCCCCCATCCCCACCCTCCACCACTGATGAAAAAGATCAGGCCTCTATTTGAGCCCAAATGGCTACATCTGCAAATGATTAACTCCGGGGTTTATTACCAATTAGGACTATAAATCTCTGCTTACTTTGGTTCCTGCAAAGCTGACTTCTCTGAGAGGAGGGGGGCTGGAAGGAACAGGGAGAAAGTCAATTGAGACAAAGAGGAAGAAATCCAAGCTTAAAGAGACACACTTCAGATTCAAGAGCCAGAGGAGGAAAGCTGGTCAGGCTTGCCTCCTGAGCAAAGAGCTGAGCAGATGGCCCAGGGTCAGTGGAGACAAAGGGGCTAATGCCACTGACAAGGAGGGTCTGACCTCAGTGGCCAAACCATGGCTTCATCTTACCACCAAGTTGCCCAGTAATCACTCTGACTCTCAGGGGTGGAGCTTGGTTTTGTTTGACGTGTGTGTGTGTGTGTGCGTGTGTGTGTGTGATGCACACATGGGTATTTGAGTGTTCACACCTCTGCAAGGGCATTTAGGAACCAAAGGAAGACATCTGGTGTCCTCACCTATATCACTCTCCGCCTTGTTCCCATGGGTGAGGGTCTCTGATTGAACTCCAAGGCAGGCTTGTGAGCAGAAAACCCAAGCGAACAATCCTCCTGCCCCACCCCAACCGCCCCCCCCAGCTCTGCATGGGTACAGGCACTTGCGTGGCCACATCAGCAATTTATGTTTTTTTAATGTGAGTGCTAAGATGCCAAGTTGGGTCTTCGTGCTTGTGTAACTCTTGCCACAGAGCAAGCCCAGCTTCTCACAGTTTACAGAATAGGAGGCTGCAAGGGTAAATCATAGGCCCAACGCTACCTCGGTAAGAATGATGGGGACTGGGTTTCCACCCAGATTTCACATTCTTATAATAGTGCCTGTGACTGGTGACACTATAATTCTTGCCTTTCCAGACCCTGAATTTTAAGGGCTTTTCAAGTTGAAAAAGGAGGGTAATGTGCTATTCAAAAATACAGAAAAGGAACATTAGTCATATAAAGGCTGTGTTTTGCCAGGGAGGTAAGTTTCCTTTGTTTGGAATGAAGTCAACACAGAGATGATACACTGGACTTATGCTCATTGGGAGCTCTGGTTCATTCATTTAACAAACATTAAGGGCCAGGTTTTGGGCAAGACTATAAACTAGAACCACCCAGTGCAGACAATATCAGGACAAATGTCATAAGGGCCATAACAATGGCATTTACCACTAGGCAATCTGGGAGTCCACGCAGAAAAAAAGAAAAAGAAAAGAAAAAAAGAGCTTAAGGGTCAGGAATAGTTTGTTACACTGGTGAGTGTGGACCAGCAAGATAAATTGGAATATTATATGTGTTGCTGAGAGTCAGAGCCTTACATGGAGTCTGGGGACAATAAAATGTTCTGAGAAGGTTGAAGGCAAATCCATCACCAGAATAAGCATCTATTCCAGTAAGGCCAAAGTGTTGTCCTTTCCACAGAAGAAGTGATTCAGTGTACTCAACCTGCCACCACATCACTGGCTTGTCACCCTGGGGAATGGTGCCGTATCTGGGGCTCAATGTTGGTTTCTGCTGTTGGCACATCTGGCACTCAGAAGCAGCTGTAGCCAGGTCAGCCTTGGTGGGTGGAAGTCCATGCTGTTGAGCCCATGTCTAACCCCCATCTCTGCCACCATGGTCACTCTGTTCATGGGCCACTGGGCAATGACAGGGATGGCTGGGGAAAGCAACTGACTGTCCACAGGATGGGTCATTTTATCTACTGAAGTCATCTTTTGATGAGCATTTATATGGACACAAGTATCTTCACATCCTTTGCCTGTTTCCGGAGAACTCTCCACATACTTTTTCCCCAGAGGTCTTTCTCACCAATTTTCCCACCATGCTCTTTTCCAAACCCCTGACCATCCAGCCAGTCCATCAGCTACAGCCCATGAATAGCAATCTTGACCCATAGACAGCATGAAGAACAAGTTACTGGACCTGGCTTGGGCTTTTGAAACATCAAAGCCTACCTCCAGGGACACACTTCCTCCAACAAGATCACAACCCTCATCTTTCAAATGGAGCCACTCCCTGGTGACTGAGCACTCAAATCCAAGAGCCTGTTTCTCTAACCAGGACAGAAGATGCAAATTCCTGCATTAGCTCTGTGAGAATAATGATGGGTGCCCACTGGGAAGATGAAGGTTGAGGTGACTGAAAGGCCGGTGCTACCTAAGCAGGCAGCTAGCTCTCACCTTCAGCTAAAACCTGACCCCAGGAGTGCCAGGACAGTGTTGTCAGAACCTGAAGCTGTAAACACAGGCTGCCTTAAGCAAGCTCTCCTAAGCTTATTCTAGGTTTGCTGTTGATTTGTTTTCATGTACTGAGATAGGGTCTTACCATTCTGGCCTTGAACTCCCATCCTCCTCCTTCAGCACCCCCAAGTGCTAGGATTAGACACATGCCCCTTCACACCCTGAGAGCTGCCAATTCTGTGCAGGGGGACATGGAGGCTGTGCTTGTTGGTGGGAGGTGTGAGCTTGTACCCATGCACATAGAAGCCAGAGGTCAGCCTCTGGGTCTTTCCTTAGAAGTCATGCTCCTGAGATTTGAGACAGAGTCTTTCACTGGGACCAGGAACTCACCAGTTTAGCTGGGGTAGCTGGCCAGTGAGATGCAGAACTCTGCTTAATCTGCCTGATTCCACCTCCCTAGAGCTTTGGTTATTAGCTAGGCCACTGCAAGGGAGCTTTTTAGGTAGTTTCTGGGGCTGAAACTTTCTCTCTCTTTCTCTCTCTCTCTCTCTCTCTCTCTCTCTCTCTCTCTCTCTCTCTCTTAGAAATCCCAAATTTCAAAGGGCATTTAATTCTTTTTCAATTGCCTATAGTCAAGTGTGATCTCCCCAGTAGCCCCCAGGGGTCCTACGGCAACAGCTTATTCCTTTGTGCTCTCCCCTCCCAACAGGTATGCTCATTTATTTTGGGTATGGCATCTGGAACAGCACCCTGGAAATCAGTGCCCGAGAGCAGGCCCTGCACCAAAGCACATACCAGCGCTACGACGTCGATGACCCCTTTTCCGTGGAGGAGGGGTTCTCCTACGCCACAGAGGGCGAGAGCCAGGAGGACTGGGGTGGGCCAGCTGAGGACAAAGGCTTCTATTACCAACAGATGTCAGATGCCAAGGCAAGCACCCGGACGAGTAGCAAAGCGAAAAGTAAAAGCAAACACAAACAGAACTCAGAGGCCCTGATTGCAAATGATGAGTTAGATTGCTCTCCTGAGTAAGGCTAAACGTGAGGAGCCTAGAGAGAGAGGGTAGGGTGGGTTCTCCGTAAATCAGCCTGTGTGCTAGAAGGTGGAAACTTCCTCCGACTTTCATTTCACAAACCCAGCCTTTCCCACAGTCCATTCCCAGGCATAATCTGTCATTTGCTATTTTTGCTCTTCAGGTGAGTTCTGTTGAAGGGTGTTACCTGGAGCTCCTAACTGCTCCCTTGTCAAAAATCAAAAGACTACATGAAATTCTGTGTCAGTGAGCTGTCCCCACAGATGGCAGCAAATGCCTTGAGGGATGGAGCCTTGTGCTTCTTACCCTAGGAAACTTTCTCCAGCCCTGCTGAGGCTACAGACCCTCTGGAGAGGAGCCACAAAGGTGGCTGTGGGGTGAAGCATCTTCGGATCCCCCAGAGCAAAGCTGGGAGCTACTCTCCCAGGGTTGCAGGTCAGGCTGTTTCAGTACTTTCTCAGTCAGCAACACTGTGTCCTTATATCTCACCTCCCCAAAACTATTCACGGAGGAGACCCGGGCTTCTCTTTACTCACCAAAGTTCTTACAGTTTCCAAACTATAATTTTTGGATCCGGAAAAGATAGAACATGCTGAGACCATATCCCCATGAAGCAACCATGCAGGCACAATAGTATAGTGAGAAGTTCCCTCAAAGCTTCACTTAATGCTCAAGAGAAAATAAAATAAAGGCTTAGGTAACCATCTCTTGAGTAGAGGTCAGAAGGCAGTGGCAGAAATGAACTATCTGTCATGCATCCCCTTACAGGAGACTCTAAGCTCTTGCCAATACCGGCGAAAGGGCAGAGGTGGAGCGTGATTCCATGCCTCTGATATGCCTGGAAGAAATAGGCTATTTGTTTTTTAATCCGATAAAAATCTTTGCAAGCAGAAGCAACCCAGCCACTGAGATCACATTGCAAATCCTACTTCATATTTCTAAAACTCTAGAATCTGTGGGTTTCTTCTTTAACTAGGTGACTGCCTGGTGGGATGCTGCTGCTTTGGAAACAGGTGTGGAAAGCCAGGTACTTGGGCCATCTAGCTCAGAGCCATGGCCTTCCCACTGGGACCTCAGTCCTCTGGGCTGGTTCACTTTCAGAGCCTTCTTCCTGTCAGTTCCCAAAGCGCTTCACTGAGGCCAGAGAAACGGCTGCCTGGTGAGGTTTAAGTATTGGCCACCAAAGGGTTTCTTAAAAGAATTTTCTCCAAAACAGGATAGATGAGTTTACAGGAAAAACACACTGCTTCAATAACATGTGTACACGTGTGTATGAAAACAGCTTTCCTCATACTAAGATCGATGTGAGAATTTTTCGGAAGTGGAGCTAAAGAGCGATTCCTTGCCCTCTTCTCCTCAATTTATCATCCGCCAAAAATTTTCATGAATACCAACTAACATTCACATCTTTTATTCCTTATGAAGCTCATGTCTTCTTGGCATGTACTACAGTCACAGAGAAGGCATGCTTCCTGTTGAGCTGGCTAGCTGAAATATACCAGTGGCTAGGTGGAGGCCATGAAGAAATGCAACTCTGGAGCCCATCACAGGTGCAAGGCCTCCACATAACAGATAAAGATCAACTGAAACTATTTTTTTTAAGTTAATGCTTTTAGATAAGTTACATACCATGCTTTTAGCCAACGTATGCCATTGCATTCAAATAACTGCATTTTTAGATCTTGTTCATCATTCCCTATTAATTATGTAGAACCCTGACTTCCAATATTCATTGTATCATTTTTATGTAGTGTCTGACAAAGCTGTTTCCTCTTGTCTAAACTTACCCATCACAGCAGTGCCTGGCCTGCAACAAACTACCCTGGAGAATCACTGTAAAATAATTGTGAGTTGTGTTTGTTAAAACTAAGTTTTAAACTGGTGTAGGATGCAAGAAATCTGCTTCATTTAAGCATGTATAAGCTGGGTCCACTTCTAGACAGATGAGGTGATGTTCTCTTCCTTAGATGAATTTAGGAGAAATATGGATTCAAAGTGACAGATGTTAGCATGGATGGAAAGCTCGGTCTTACTGATGCTGTTTAGGTATTGAAGTAGCAATGGTCTGGCAGCAGGTGTGTGCTACTTATTTCTGCAGCATAAGAAAGCATGGGCATTTTCAGTTAATGCCGTTAGTGTTGATTCTGTGCAGATCAATGAATTATTCTCATTTCAGAGGCCATTCTTCTCAGTTAGTAGCTTTAGGTGTTTTTAGGCTTTGCGCTCTTCCTTTTTTTCTAAAATGGTTGGGGCTATCTTCTTAACTATCTTGGTTTTGTTTTTTGGGTTTTTTTTTAATATATATATATGGTTTGGAAAGTTTTCTCAGGTACACAACATGTTTTCACCATGTTTCATTGCTCCTATGAAAGAGTCCGGGTTTCACAAGGAAGTTTTCAAATACCACCATATCTGAACATTGTATTTGTAAGACTGCATTAAAAGTAGGATTACTTTATAAATAATTATCTTAGGGAAGCTCTTCTGGTGGTGGTTTGGTGTGTGTGGGATATGTCATTTTGGAGCCAATAATTTAGCATTATTAAATTGTATTCTATTTATTTATCAATACTCTGCATCATTTCAGAAAGATTGAAGGCAGCTATTAAAACATATGTGCTCCAAAACAAAAAGGAAGAATCCCATGAAAACAGAAGGAGAAAGGGTACCACAAAGCCAGGAGTATGTGGAGTGCACAAGTACAGAACTCTCAAGGGCTGTGCGAAGTTTTCCAGTGAGAACAACTTAGAAAGCATAGACTTGTCAGTGATGACAGCCAGTACTGCTACATGATAAAAAATAAATAAATAAGTCTTCTCCTGCCCCCCCCCAATGAGGTCAGAGTGTTAAAATATCACAGGCCACCCACTGAAGTCCACAGAAAAGCTCCAATGCTAGATTACAGTAGCTACATGTGCCCAATGGATATTAGTTACCAAGAAACATCTGCTGGGAGGTGGTGGCGCATGCCTTTAATCCCAGAGAGGAAGAGGCAGAATGATCTCTGAGTTTGAGGCCAGCCTGCTCTATAGAGCAAGTTCCAGGACAGCCAGGGGTACACAGATAAACCCTGTCTAAAAAAAGGGAAGGAAGGAAGGAAGGAAGGAAGGAAGGAAGGAAGGAAGGAAGGAAGGAAGGAAAAAAGGAAGACATATTCCCCACCATATAGCCTGGTTGAGTATGAAAAAAATTAATGAATAAATGAATGGATGGATGGAATAGAGAAAAATAAACTACCTACTCAGTAGTTATTCATAGAGTGCCTATTGTTTGCTGTCGCATATTCTAATGCCATAATAAGTGAAAGGTTCACTTCTTGAGAAATAAGATCTAGAGGGCTGGCCAGACAGCTCAGAGGGTCAACGGCTTGCCTAGCAAACCTGGAACCTGCATAAACATGCCTGTTCTCTGACCCCCACATGGGTGTTCTGGAATGCATGACATGCAGGCACACACACACACACACACACACACACACACACACACACACACACAATACACATGCATGTAGTAATCATAAACATTTTTTTAATTGAATATATTTAAAATAGTATCAAAGATGGCAGATGGAATGGAGATAATAATGTGCTTTGGGGATTAAATGTGGAAAACACTTCCATACATTGAAAAGATCAAAGACTACAGTATACACATGCAGCCTGCAGAAATAGCAGTCTTAACAAGGTAGAAATGGTGGAGAGGCGAGCCACCCAGAAGAGGGCTAAGATGCAGACTGCAAGTGAGCATTGCCCTCTGAGTGTTTTGTTCGTTGCCTTCTTCCAGGTTTCGCTGTAGCTATCTATAATTCATGTGTGATTCACATGTGGCACAAAAAGAATAATACCAGGAGAGTTAGGGGGGATCACACAGACTCCAGTGACAAGCCCATGGTTCTCCATGAGTGGGCATGGGGGTGAGTCAGGCAAGGTTGGACTTGAGAAAAACTGGGCAATAGCACCATTGCTCAGGCAAGGAGTGAACAGGTTACATACATACACATAGCACTGTAACAAAAAAAAAATTCCATAATCAGAGCAATGCACTGTACTTTCTTCCTTATCAGATTTTACATTACCTGAGGAAACATGTAATCTTCTAACATGCAGACATGCAACATAATTTTTCAACCACTTTGCAGTTTCCAATAATTCCTATCAATGACCAAATTCACTACTTCTTGTATCAATCTAATCTGATTAGTAAAACCTCTGCTCCTGACTTGACCTAAATTGAGCTCTAGGCTGGTTTAGACTATAGAGAAGAGCTGTATGTTGAAATTATACAAAAAAATCTGGTTCTGCTTCTTAATAAGACAAAGTCCTGTGCCTTCGTGCTGGTCGTAGTGCTACAAATGCAGCATTCTTAGAGATATCTGCTCCACTGAAATGGTTGAGAAATTTGACACCCTTTGAATCTTGCTTGCTGGAAATTGCATTAGGGGATCCCTTTCCAAAATATATGGAGCCATAAATAAAATTTTCATCTCCCTGAGTGTCCACCTGAGAGACTAGGGAAAATTAATGTCTCATTTGCCACTGGGCTTTTACTAGGAGCCTGAGAGGTCCCTGAGACTCAGCCACAGATTGAGTCTCATGTTAGAACGTTCTGCGATATAGAGTCAAAAGTCAGGAAATACACTCAAGCCAGAGCTGGATCAGTTCCGGAGTCCTGGGGGGGCAGTGGTCCACTCTTGGGCTATAGCCTCCGCATAGGGAGTGGGACAGACATAGCTTCCATTTCCCATGGAGCGGAATAAGGAGGAAAGCAAGGAAAAAGTGCCCCGCAATTATGATGGGACTTCTCTCCAATCTCAAGTGTGTTTCAAGACTTGTTAAGACAGGCGTTTCCAAGCCATTTCTATGAAGCCTCTGTCAGGCCTGACCCCGAGTACCTCTTTAATTCTCATTATTCATTTATCTTCAGAGAGGCCCTTTGGAGACCCTAAGACCATCAGTTAATTGTCAGTGGCCAGACCATGTAAGAGTCCATAGTTTCAGTCAACATCATTTCAGGCTAGAAACGGCATCCTAGGCCAAAGTGTCCACACCAGCAAGGCCAGAGACCCTGACACTGCATTTTCAATTGGAATGGTGACATGTGAATAAAAAGCTCCTGCCAATCCTATGTCCTGCCTTACTTTCCCAAGACATTAGAACACAGACCATATCATCTGCTTTTGCTTTTGTTGTTTTTTTCCTCAAAAGCAACTTTCTGAAATGCTCGCTCCATCTCACTGCCTCTTTCCCTCTGCCTCAGCAACTCTCAGATCATTCTGAAACACTTGGGCACTTGTCTTTTGCCAAAATTACTTCTCTAAGAAATAATAGAATGTGAGGCTGCAGAGATGGCTCCGTGGTAAAAAGCTCTTGCTGCTCTTCCAGAGGACCTGAGTTTGATTGCAGCTGAGTTTTGGCAGCTCAAAACTATCTGTAACTCCAGCTCCAGGATGTCCAGCACCCTCTTCTGGCCTCCTCAGGCACTGCACCCATGTGCACATACTCAAACTCAAGACACAACACATACACATATTTTTTTTAAAAGAAAATTAATTCTTTGAAGAAATATGGGATGTCCTCTCTTCCTGTTTAGGGCTTTAAGCCCAAAGGGATTAGTGAAAATTCAAAGTCCATCAGAAATGTGTATGTTTTCTGTCGTGTCAGCTAGAATAGTGTTGAGATCTCTGTCAATACATGCATGGAATTACACAGCCTAAAGGAGACTTCCAAAAAGACTTCATAGGTTTGAAGTCTCCTGACCACAGATGGCTCTAATCTTTTACTCTTTCTGAGTATTTAGTGCATGTTGATTCACATAAGGAAGGAAAATAGCATTCCACTAGAAGCAGGGAACAAGGGCAGCCTGGATTTTTGTGTTGAAAACTTCCTCTGTGCTCTTTGTTCGTAAGCTTTCCTGACATTAACACTGGTGATATTGGCTAAAGGAAACTGTGGGTCGTGTGGATTTTGGCAGAAGTGCAGACTCAGAAAGGCTGTGCTCATTCTGGTGTTAGGATGATATCCTGGTCTAGGACCATCCATTGAGTGCTCTTGGCAGTTGCTGATGTAGTAGTCACGCTCATAGTCATGAAGTTGAGAATTTACACGGGAAATCATAAGCACCCCACTTTCCAAAGCAGAGGAGCTGTTAATGTTATAAAAGCACCTAAATACCTCAACTATCTGGGCTGAGAAAAGGAGCTGCAGGCTTTCAAGAGAGCGGCTGAAGTCCTCATTCCATGTAGTCACAACAACAGAACCCGACATTGTAGTTTTTCTCACTGTGGAAAAGTAACATTACCATTTAATTCATATCCCAAAGTTATAAATACCTGTAAATTTCACTAACTTGTTTCAGTTTTGTTTGGTCCTTGAAGTACAACTTGCATTATGCAGATGGTCATTTCTGGTGTGTTCTCTGCTACTTTCTTTTTCTGTATGAAATTGCTGTATTGTTAATGTGTGTTCGTTTTGTGGTTTTTAATTCCCATTGGTGCACTGTACAATGGGGTGTTGTAATGTACCATGAAGAAAAGGATATGCAGATGTACTATAAAGTGTGTTTTATTTTCAAATGACTGTGGTGTTGACAATATTTTGATTTATCAAAATACTAAGGGAAAGTTATAAATTTACCAAAATGTGTATATTTTAATAAATGCATAAAGCTTTATTGTGTGCCTTTACATCTAAATTTTTGGTTATTAAAAAAAGTTAGAAACAAACTTGTCTTGCTGTTAACTATCCAAAGTGGTGTAAAGCTTGCTTAACTCTGAGGACTACCAGAAGAGAAGGACTCAGAGCTCCTGTGCTATTTAGCATTGCAGTGTCTGAAGCCTGCTGTCTTCCATCCCAACATGGAGATGAGGAAGTGACTCTTGGCTTACAGGTCGCAATTATCCTTTGTAGAAAAGACAGAGAAATGGCCTCACTTAAAACTATTCACATTATTGTGAAACATCATTTTCAGCATCAAAATATTTTCAAAGCCACAGCTTATCAACTAACAATGTAAACTTGAAGAAAACCAGAAAATCACTTTTCTCCTTGGGGGAGGGCACAGAATCTCCACTTCAGTGGACCTTCCAAGACACTGTCTGGCCCTTGCTCATGCCTGCCTCCTTTACTGTCCCATTCCCAGTGCCACAGCTGCTGCCCCCTCCCAGTATGAGCCCAAGATTAATATGGAACACTCAAGACATTTTTCCTATTCATTTTAAAACAAATGAGGAAAACGTGGACTGCCCATCATCCCAAATCAGTCACCATGCCATAGATGGTAGCTTAATATTGTGGGGGTTTTTTGTTTGTTTGGTTGGTTGGTTGGGTTTTTTTGTTTGTTTGCTTGTTTGTTTTTGTTTTGTTGTTGTTTTTTGTTTTTTTTTTTTTTTTTTTTTTTTTTTTTTTTTTTGACAGGGTTTCTGTGTGTGACTGCCCTGAGTGTCCTGGAACTTGCTTTTTAGATCAGGCTGGCCTCAAACTCATAGAGATCCACCTGCCTCTGCCTCTGTCTCTGCCTCTTGAATGCTGTGATTAAAGGCATGCACCACCAGCAATGTTGTCTCTTTTTGATGCCACAGAATTATACCTGATAACGATCCCAGCCTGGTTGCATTACCTGTAACCCCAGCACATGTGAGACAGAAGCAGAAAGACCAGGCATTTGGGGTAGTGTTGAGCTACATTACAGTTTAAGGCCAGCCTGGGCTACCTGAGACCCTGCCCAAATGAAGAAAAAAAAAACAAGGCTAGGGAGAAGGCCCATAACTTCATATCCCCATCCATCGTCCATGTAAAGCTAGACATGTGGGTGTGCACCTGCAACCCCAGAATTCCTATTAGATGAGAATATTAGAAGAGATGTAGAAACAGGCAAATCTCCCGAAGTACCAGACACCCAAGCACCAGCTAGCCTGTCACATGCAGTGGTAAAAGAACAAAAAATCCTATTTCAAATAAGGTGGAAAGCAATGAGACACTCAGGTTGTCCTCCAACCTCCACACATGTAGCATCACACATGTATACATACACAAGAGCTTGCATGATCTCATATGGAAGGAAGCTAGAGGACCCAGGTGAAAAGTAGCATATTCTGGGCCTTCAAAAACCATGGCTGCACACTGGCTGTCTAGACAGCTCCCTGGATAGGTGACCTCTAAAGAGGACAGGTCACAGTCTGACACTGAACTCAGTTGAGACTCTGCTGGACACTGGTACCTCTCCACTCAGAATTTAACTCTTTGCTGGTCCACTTTAGAATCCATTGCATATGATCCTGAGACCCGTGCGGCCAGATGTATTACTTCATGCTCAGGTGTGCAACCTTCTCCTCTTCCAATAATAACACACTGTCATTTCAAGATTCTGGTCACAGAAGCTCTGAGTCAGTGTATACCACAGATTCTCTTAAAGATGATGAATAACTTTTCATGAAACCATTACTGAAACTTACAAGTAAGCTAATAATGTTAGGATGTTAGATAAAATGTAATAAATACTAACAGCTAATCTTTTACTAACTTTTTATTGTATTACATTTTATTATCTATGTTCTTGAGATTATTCATCTATATGAAGGGACTGCTGAACAATGATTTCACCTCTCTTGCCAACTCTAACTCACATCATTGGCTTGAAATTGGCCATGGTAGGACTGGTTACAGCATGGAAATTGACAAATATTTTTTAGTGTTTTTCTCAAGGAGCCTGTTATGCACACATTTAGCTCAACACCACTGCTCACATCCTTCCCTGCATCACCACTCACACCCTTCCCTCCATCACTGCTCACATCCTTCCCAGCATCACTGCTCACACCCTTCCCTACATCACTGCTTACATCCTTCCCAGCATCACTGCTCACATCCTTTTCTCCATCGCTGTTCACATCCTTCCCTGCATCACTGCTCACATCCTTCCTTGCATCACCGCTTACATCCTTTTCTGCATCACTGCTTACTTTCCTGCATCACTGCTCACATCCTTTCTTGCATCACTGTTGACATCCTTTCCCACCAAGTATACCACTTGCCTGTTGGGGGTTTCTTTACTCCACCCTGGCACTGTGGGCAGAGTTTGAGCAAGTATTTTTCCTTCTCCATTCTACCTCTGTTTCTCTTCCCTTCCCCATTAGAGGTAAGGAATAGCAGATAAGTTTTAAGCTGACTAGACCTCCCTACTGTATATTGTCCTTCTTCTTAGTGACTATTAGCTGCATAACTGGTAGTATGGTGGCCCATTTTTTTCTAACATGGAAGAAACTGCATATAGTGTCAAAAAGAGGTCATGGGACAGTCTGGCACCAGAAATTATCAATATTAAAAGTTATTATTTTAATGTCCTAAAATACATCCTGACTGTGTGGATCTCATACATTGTATTTGTTTTTTGTTTGTTTGTTTTTTGAGACAGTGTTTCTCTGTGTAGCTTTGTAGACTAGGCTGTCCTCAAACTCATATAGATCTGCCTGCCTCTGCCTCTTGAGTGCTGGGATTAAAAGCATGTGCCACCACAGCCCAGCTGAATAAGTGTTAGAGTGTGGATAGACTGGACCTTTGAACCCTAATTGGCAGAAATATAAACTGTTGTAGTTCCTATGGAAAATAATACAGCATTACCTCCAAAGTATTTCACAAGGGAATTACCATATGATCCACCAATTATATATAATATGATATGCTTGAAAAAGAATTAAAAACAGGGTCTTACAGATACATGAATGCCACTGCTCACAGCTGTGTTATTCACAATAGAAAACCAACCATGAGTGCAACCCAGGTGCCCATCAGCAGGTCCACAAACTTGGAAAATAGCAACAATGGAATTTTCCACATTCAAAGGGTAAAAAACCTGACACAGGCCACAGGGTGAATTTTGAAAACATTACGTTAACTGAAGTGAGCCAGTCACAAAACAGCATGTGCTGTAGGATTCCACTCCGGTGGGGTACTTAGAGTGGTCAGATAGAGAGGGACTGCCAAGAACTCTAGAGGGCAGGGGGGCTCTGGATGGCAGGGGGGCTCTGGATGGCAGGGGGGCTCTGGAGGGCAGTGAGGGCTCTGGATGGCAGGGGGGTTCTGGATGGCAGGGGGGTTCTGGAGGGCAGGGGGCTCTGGAGGGCGGGGGGCTCTGGAGGGGCAGGGGGGCTCTGGAGGGTAGGGGGGCTCTGGAGGGCAGGGGGGCTCTGGAGGGCAGGGGGGCTCTGGAGGGCAGGGGGCTGTAGCTTAGCATGTGGACTTTTCACTTTTGCAAGATGAAGCATTCAGGAGGGAATATTGCTAACAGCCACAAAATAATGTCTTTGATGTCACTGAATGACGCTGAAGATGGCAAATTTCATGTCGTGTTTATTTTCCACAGGTTTTTAATCGGTGTCGGAGCTGCTTCAGAGGCAACTGCTCCTTAAACCATAACTTTAAAACAATTCCTAAAAACAAATATTTCAGGGGCTGAGCGATGACTTGGTCAGCGAAAGGCTGGCAATGTGAGCATGAGCACCTGAGTTCGGATCTCCAGCACCCACATAACAGCCTGGCATGACAGAGCACCTGTAATTCTAGATCCGTGGTGGCAGAGACAGGGGATTTCACATTAGCCAAATCAGTGAGCTCCAGTTCAGGGAGAGGTCCTGTCTCAAAAAATAATAAACAAACAAAAATCAATGATGGTGATAAGGTGGAGACTGTCTATCAACCTTTGTCTACACATCACATTCACACATGTGCACACACACTCGCAATCTTATGCTCCGTTAGAAATTTTAAAAATTCCGTATCAAACATTACATTGACACTGCTCTTCTGTGTTCCAATTGTCAACAGCTCACTGGCGGGCAAACAGTCTATCTGGTTCTAAATCACTTTCCTCTTCTGTCTCCCCTGGCCAGGATAACTTCTCCCATTCTCGTGCTGGCCTCAAACAAACCCACTGTAGCAAAATGCTGGCCCGTGAAGAGCCAAGAAAATATCCACAGGCCCCAGTCTGGGGTCTAGAAATCCCAGGTCTCCAAGCTTTTATGCAGATGTGTCAAGGCTGGTGTCCAACCATCAAAGTCATTAGAATGTTTTTGGAAAGGAATGTGTCTTCTGTTCATCAGTTAGCTGGATGACATCAGTACCGTGGCAGGCTATCTTGCAGAGAAAGGAAATAGGAATGATTTGTGACTCTAATTAACATCAAACACTGAACAGGAATGCAGTTTGGAACAGAATCTAAACTCGATGCTGGTGGCTGGAAGACAATGATTAAATTTCCTCCCCAGCAGACATACTCCTCATGGGGTGGGGGAGGGCAAAGTAAACAGGGAAATGTGCATGAAAGTAGGCTTTCCCCAGTCTATGCAGCTCTGTTTCTAATAGAGTCTCTTGAGTGGGCTGGGTTACATTTGTTCTAGGTGTGATATTAATACAGTGCCCTTGGTTTTTCAACCCACTCAGTCTTCCATCTTGTAGGAGAAGATTGAGATTGTGTTAGCTGACCTAGGAGGAGAGACAGGCAAGTAGAAACCTTTCATGCCAACCTGGGAGATTTAGGGCCAGTAGAGAAAAGTCCTTCTGTGCTGTCTGCTGCCTGGGGCTGGACTCTCTCCATTGGGAAAAAAAATGTCTGTTGGTCCTCGGTAAAAAGTGATCTCTAAATATCTCTGGCTAACTGCCACCACCGCCACCCCTGCCACACAAAGAAGGAGCACTGTGTCTTAACTCATCCATAGCAAGATAAGATTGGCTGATACCATGCACTCCTTCTCAATAAACAGGTTTAAGTAAGTGTTGAGAAATAACTACTAGGTCCTTTGGATGTGGGGGCAGAATTTGGGGGAATCCAGGAGAAGAAAGGGGCACCTAAGGGAGAGGTCAGGATACCCAAAGATAGACTTGGCTCTATTTACCTTACACTCTTGCCCAGAGACATACCAGCCCTGATCTGAAGCCCCAGAGACCATTTTGAGGGAAGAAATAGCTGGTGGGGGACAAAGAACTTTCACCTGTAAGTCTTGTACCAGCTGTCCATCACTCATCACTAACCATATAGACTTGGCCAGACACTCCCCCTCCATTTCCTCATCCTGAAACAAGTTGACCCAAGATTTCTAGCTCCCCAGGTCACTGCCAGCAGAGTTGTGCATACATCTCCTTGCCCCCAGTGCTCAGCCTGTGCTGCAAAATCCACTCCATAGCTATTGGTTCAAAAAAGGAATAGGTAGAAGCAAAGTCTTCTCTCACCACTTAGAGTTTCTTGCTGTGCTTTTGCAAAACCAAGATATTCCCATCATTCCACTTGCATGTCCAGCAGCTTGCATGTCTGACAAATCCCAGGTCCCCTCTATTCCCTTCATAAACTGGTCCTGAGAAAATAAATAGATATGTGGTGGAATGTTTATACCAAAGGATGTATTTATTATCACCAGGCAAAATATAGTCAACCAGGCCTCAAAATGAGGGGTGGGGTTCAAATTAATTAAAGTACAACAAAATAACTCAAGACATCTATTCTTTGATAATCCCCATATGGAATGATTTTTAGGTTTCCTTAAAGGTACCAAAATTCACAGATGTTCAAGTCCCTCATACAGAGTGATGTGGTTATTTGTATATAGGTTCATAAATCCTTCCATAGACTTTAAATTATCTCTAGCTCATTTACAATAATGAGTACAATGCAAATGCTGTATAAACATTTGTCACATTGTAGTGTTTGGGGGCTAATAACAAGAAAACAAGACTGTGCTCATACAGTGTAGTACAGACGTCTCTTCTCCAGTATTCTCAGCCTGCTGTTCATTGAATTCTAGAAAGAAGATGCAAAGAGCCCATTGTATCACATGTGTCATAACATGAGGATTCTTCATTCACTGTGTTTAATTCTAAATGTGGGATACAATGACTACATAGAATTTGAAAATATACATGTTTTACATAGTTTAGAAAGGTATTTAGAAGGAAACAATGCACAAGATTGGCAAATATTAACCCTGAGAAATTTGACTGGGTCTGGTTTTGTGTTTTCTTCTTTATACTTTTTCTTTCCTTCAAAGGCACATTTTACTTTCATAACTAGAAATAAAATGCAATTGATTGTATTTAATTCATTTGATTTTTATTGGTCATTGTGTGTGTGACTGTAGATGTGTAGAGGTCAAAGAACAATTTTCCCAAGCCAGCACCCTCCTTCCACCATGGGTTCCAACTCAGGTTGTCAGACTAACATGTCAAGTCTCCTTATTTGCTGAACCATCTCACAGCACTGACCCTAATTAATCTGGGGGCTGCTAGAAGTTTCAGTGATGTTTTGTTTTGTTTCAGATATTTGCCATGTCCTTAACAGACAACCAAGGGGCCATCCTGGTCCCTCCCACAAGTAACAGAAGCTGTGCTCTCAAGCTTACACTATACTGACCACTCTCAATGCATCAGTCCATGCTGGTTAAGGTCCTTCATCCTTGCGGTGGTTTGAATGAGAATGTCCCCCTTAAGCACATATATTTGAACACTTGGTTCCCAATTGGTGGCATTGTTTGGAGAAGTTTGCTAGGTGCCATCTTCATGGAAAAAGCATGTCATGGGGCTTTGAGAGTTAAAACCTTATGCTACTTCCAGTTTCATCTCTCTGCTTTGTGACTATGTTTGAAGAGATACACTTCCTGCTCCTGTCACCATGCCTGACACTGCTACACATCCCCACCCTTATGGGCTCATTAGAGTGTAAACTCTAATAAGTCCTTCCTTCTGTAAGTTGCTTTTGCCGTGGCTATTTATCACAACAGAAAAATACATAATACAATCTACTTGAGCAAGAGGCTGCACTCTTTCAAGTTCACCAGCTTGGATGCTTGGCTCAAAACTACATTGGGAAAGCTGGATGTAAGTATCACTTAATGATTAGATAGATGGATGGATGGATGGATGGATGGATGGATGATGGGTGGATGGATAAATGATAGATAGATGATGGATGGATAGACAGATAGATGATGGATGGAAGATAGATAGATGATGGATTGATGGATTAGATAGATAGATAAATAGATAGATAGATAGATAGATAGATAGATAGATAGATAATTTTTTTCTCAATTAGGAAAGAAAAGTGTATTGGGAATTTCTGAAAATATATTCACCATTGTGATAGCCCAAATTCCATAGCCATAGACTTCTACAGAACACCGTGGAGACATTTCCTTCTTCAACACATAGTCCCATAACAAAGACCCCCAACAAATACTGTGGGTTATGTTGTCTAACAAGAAAGATACGTCCATAGCTATGACATTGGACTATCTCACATTTGTGCACATATTTGCATATACCTGGAAACCCTAAGATGTTTACAATGTCACAAAGCAATATATGTTAGGAGTGGTAAAAAGAGGAGCCACTGCCATATGTGGCCGAAACTTAACTGAAATTAATGATACAATGCATGGCTGTATGTTTCTAAGTTCTGAGTATTAAGATTTGTTTGTTCTAGATATTAGAGATAAATTTAAAGTTAACAATTAATTATTATTGAATATTTTGCCTTCATTAGTCTGTGTACTATGTGTGTGTCTGGTACTCATAGGGAAAAAAAGCATGAAACCGCCTGGAACTGGAGTTAGAAATTATTGTGAACCATCATGTGGGTACTAGGAATCAAACCCAGGTCCTCTGGAAGAGCAGCCAATGCTTTTAATCCCTGAGCCACCTCTCCATCCCCAAAACTCACAGTTTTAAAGGACAACTGAACGGCTTGTGTATTTCATTGCAAATGATCAGCTTAGTACTTCCACCAAATATAAAATACGTTCTGATTTACTTTTGCCTTGCTCTAGTATCCTATCTGACAAGGAATGTGTCAAATAAGTATTTGCTAAATTAAATTGAAAAGAATTAATCTATACTTACCAAAAATTATTTTCAAGACATCCATATCCTTCATGCTTTACAAATGGTGTTTGTGTGTATACATATATGTGTGTGTATACATACATACATACATATATATATACATATACATGTATATATATATATATATCACTATGATCATCCCTTTATTTTAATCTCCAGTGGCTCCCTAAGATTAGCAGAGCAAAGCCTTTTATAACCAGCATCCCATCCACCCAGCTGGTCTCCTCTGACCCTCCCCAGGAGTCCTATTTTCGAGCCCCACACTCCTCAGTTTCAGTATGGTCACCTCCCCTCTGTGGTTTCTGAAATTGCTGTCAATTCTCTGTCAGTTCAAAAATAGTTCTACCCTTCAAGTTCCTTTTAAGTGTGTTACCTGGATTTAAATGTCTAAGATTTATCCCCTGATCCCTCTCTCCTCCAACCACATGTCTCCTGCTCCATGGAACCCTCTTCATCATCTACAATCATATTTTACATGTCAAATCAGCTATTTGCTTATGTGTCTCTTTGCTTCTATATATCAAAAGTGTCCAAGAAGATATGAAATATACATATATGAGAACAATTATTCTAGATTATTCCTAACCTAAATGTTAAGAAAAATTTAAGTCATATATTTGATATAAAAAAGCAGTTTGCACTACATTGCACTGTGTTGTATTGTAGAGCTTATTACAGATTCTGTAGGGGCCATGCAACCATCAGGCCACATTTCTATGGGCCTCAAATCAAGGAAGAAGATGCCCCTCAGTGAGGATCACTCCTTAATCAAAATGTGGTTTTTATGTGTGCTTCTGTACTGTGTGTACAGGTGTCTGTGAGCAACTTCCCATAGGTGCTGGACTGTGTGTATGTTTGTGCATGTGAACACAGAGGCCAGAGGCTGACACTGGGTGTCTCTTCAGTTATTTCTCACTGGCCTATCTCTACACACAACTTCCCGCACTGGGGTTTCAAACATTCCATCACAACCAGCCATTCTAACCCAGGATCTGATCCAAATCCACATCTTCATGTTTGTGCAGGAGGTGTTTTGCCAACTGAACCATCTCCCCATGTCCCATATATAAATAAATGTAAAATTTTAAGAAATGTTGTAGTTGACACAGCAATTGTGCAAAAGTTTGGGACATAGTATGAGAAGGTGGCACATAAGATATGGTATATGTAGATCACAAATACCCATTTAAGTGGACTTTACACACTACATTATCAGAAAAAGTTGCTTTAAAAGGCTCTTACAAAGACACCATTACAGTAAAAATAGTAACGGCAAAAGTACAAAAGTTTGCTACTTGGTGGAAATTTTAAAACACACTAAACATTGCTAGTCTATGAGCATGTAACAATTAGTGAGGAAGCAACTGATTTTCAAAGGAAATTAATACTGTGTAAAGACCAGTTTTTAAAGAGATATTAATCTTCTAAATGTAATGTACTTCAACTATGCAAACCGTCAATAGTTTTAGTTAAAATTAGGGTAATAATCTTGCATATCAAGAAGAGCCTCCTTGGGCTTTCTCGGAATTATAAAAGTACAATGTATTTTGATGAGTTTTCAAGAGCAAAAGAAAAACATCCATGAAAATAAGAACTGTCAGATTTTAACACAAAGTCTTTGTAAAATTGGTAGCAGTTGACACAGAGTGTAATTATCTACTGATATATTTTTCCAAATATGATTCTATATGTGCAGCAAAGATATTTCACTGCCAAAGGAGCCATTAAGGGACTGAGGGTGTATCTTAGTAATCCAGTGAACATGTCCTGTGCATGAGGCTCTTGTTTCAATCCCCAGTACAAAGAAGAAAAAGGAAGAAAGAGAGAGAAAGCAAGTGAGGAGGAAGGGAGAGAGAGAGAGAGAGAGAGAGAGAGAGAGAGAGAGAGAGAGAGAGAGAAAGAGAGAAATAAACAAAGAATCAAAGAAAAAAACAAAAGAGACAGAGATCTTGATTCAATCCCCAGAACCAAAATGAAGAGAGAGAAGGAAGGAAGGAATGAAGGAAGGAGGGAAGGAAGGAAGAAGATGGAGAGAAAGAGAGAAAAGGAAGGGGCAGAAGGAAAGAAAGGAAGGAATGGAGGGAGGGAGGGAGGGATGGAGGGAGGAAGAAAAAGGGAAAGAATAGGAAAGGAAAGGAAAGGAAAGGAAAGGAAAGGAAAGGAAAGGAAAGGAAAGGAAAGGAAAGGGAAGGGAATGGAAGGGAAGGAAAGTAAGGAAAGGAAAGGAAAGAAAAGAAAAGGAAAGGAAAGGAAAGGAAAGGAAAGGAAAGGAAAGGAAAGGAAAGGAAAGGAAAGGAAAGGAAAGGAAAGGAAAGGAAAGGAAAGTCAGGACTGAGAGATGACTCAACAATTCAGGGCATGTACTGGTCTTGCAACTGACTATAATTCTGTTTCACATATTCACACCGGATGGCTCACAGCTGCCTTGGCGATCTGACATCTCTGACCTCTTTGTCTCTGCATTCATACACACACACACACACACACACACACACACACACACACACACTCACAAAACACACACACACTTAAAAATAAGTCCTTTTTTAAAAGGAGATATGAAAGGGAAAGAAGCATAAGTGACTAACACTAATGAGATACTGAGTTTCTAATGTAAATATTAAATAATAGAAAGGATTCAGAAATACTGGTTTGGGAATATGGCAGTAATAAGCTCTCTTCTAAGTCCCATGGCCTAACCAGAAAGGACTAATTGGCTAGCTTTCTAGTAGAAGGCTTGATTTCCCTCCTGTTGAGTGGGTCTTAAGTTCAATTAGACAACTGTTGGTTACTGCCAATATCTAAGTGTCACTATTGAACCTCTGGAGCGATCTTGCTATGATGGTCATTGCTATGGTTCACAGGCATCATAACAGGATAGGACTACTGATTACTTTTCTCCTGTGACAAATTTCATAACATCGTCTAGTGCTATGGAAGCTAGTCCTCAGAGAGAAGGCTTTTAGGGCAGAATCACTGTCTCACTAAGATATCATCATTAGTATTAAAAGATATAAAAAGAGTTGTGTCATCAATAAATAACATGAAACAAAATTTAAGTGTTGCTTTGTCTTTTCTATTATTCCAATATTTTGTGATCATCTTATACCATGCATAACATTTGTATAATTATGTATAAATGTGCAGCCTGTATATAATTATACATCTAAAAATAACTAAACATATGCATACACCTCTAGACAAGAAAGATAGCCAATGAAAGTTCACATAGTGAAAACCTGATAAGGTTTACTAGAATAGATTTTTAAGATACCATGAGTTCTATAAGAGACACAAAACTAGGGAGAGGAAGAAATGGTCAGTCTTTGCCATCCCCTGGATTTTAAATCACCTATACCCATGTCTGAGAGGGTTTTTCCAGAGTGATTTAAGTGAGGTGGAAAGACCCAGCCTTAATGGAAGCAGCACCCCTTTTGTGAGCTGGGTCTCAGGCTGAATAAGGAGGGGAAAGGGCGCCAGCTGTACACCAGCCTCCCTCTGTCTCTCTTCTGATTGCAGACACAGTGTGGCCTGCTGCTAGGGCTCCTGCTGCCAAGCCTGCCCTGCATAACAGACTACACACAGACACCTTAAGTTCATGTGTGTGGCTTATCTTGTCACAGCAGCAAATTAAGTAGCTAATACAGGAGGGAATTCCACTGTTTTATTTCATAATAATTGTAGGGAAAGAAATTCTCTAACATTTTAGCAGGCTAGAATTTGAACTGTCCTGCTGAATAAAAGGTAACAAGAAGTTACATATATATATATTCCATGTAAGAAAATATAACATAGGGGGAACATTTCTTGAAAATATAATCAATGTGCCATTTTCTGGAAAATCCTGATAATTAAACAAGTTCACCATACCAAACAAAAACACATCTAGTAACTCTCCTAAGAACACAGTAATTTGACTGACGTGAGCTCAGGTATTGACCTCTAAACCTACAGTGAATATGTGATGAGCCCACTAGGAACCCAGTGGATATGATGACTCTATTATTCCCATACGCCTGGTTCTTTTTTACATGAGTAATAAGTGACAACATGAGAGATAATTCCGAAGATTAGAACAATGAAAGTGTATACTTCTGGGTGTGGAAAAATCAAAATAAGTTTTGGATTCATGGCTATGATGAAAGTCTGCTATGCCAGAAAATGCCCAGCCAGTAGGGGAAAGAAGACAAGAAGAAATCAGAGGCATTTTCATCATTTATCATCCTGTAGCAGTTTAGTGTTTTGAAGATGAGATGGAAACATGTTTAGTTTTCTTCTGGCTGATTCTGCTATGCTTATGCTTCCACTTGACGGATTAGAAGACAGATCCTTTTGAACTGACTTCACTCATCGCTCTGTGCAGAAAGCCTGCAGAACAGTTAACTGGGTTTCCTCTGTGAGACTTTCGCCTGTGAATGGCTTTTCCAGGTGTTAAAACCTAATGAGACGGCCAAATGAACAACTGGTGTGGTAAAGTAACTAGCCTGCACGAGACAATTTGAGGACAAACAAAAGGGAAAGCTACTCTCACCATGGGTGGTAAACATACGGAGCTTGTTAACTCCAAGTGACAAGCTAGCTGGAACATTTCAGGGTTCAAGGAGGGTTCAGAGAATCTGTGAAGAATAATGCTCCAGCTTGCTGGAGAAGAAAGCATTGGATTTGGATGGGGGAGGTGGTCTTCGAGGAGAGTACTTAGCCCACCCCCCTGCCCCACCTAGAAGGCAGCATTCTCTCAGATAGACACAGCCAGGGATGCTTTTGTTCTTTTCACATCAGAAGGGCATTCCCAATGCTGACAGGACCCTTTGATGGCCACCTAGGTTCCCTGTAATGCTTTCTCCTGGCCCAGGGAGGACAATGCAGCACTAAGAAATCAGATCCCTGGCTCTCCAGCTTTTCCCCCACAGGGCCAAATTTAAAACAGCAAACAGAGGTCTTGATGCCCTCTAAGAGCCTTCTAGGATTTAAATTTCGCTCAGAAGGACCTGCTGACCTCATGTGCTCTCAATGGTTAAGCCGAAACTGGTTAACTGCGAAGATTCTAAAAAACTGTAACACTGTTCCTAAGGAGGCTTTATTGAATAATCAGAATGCCCAAGGATTTCCAGGTATATGACTTCTTATTAATAAATTTTAAAAAGAAAGGAAGAGTGTGGGTGGGAAGGTGGCTCAGTGGTAAGAGAGATTGTCATGCAAACATGAATGCTTGATTTTTAGTCACTAGCATACATACACAGCCCAGCAGGACTGCACATGCCTACCATTTCAGGGCTGAGATGGGCACAGAGACAATGGATCTGAGAGCTCAGAGGCCAGACAGCTTAGTCTAAGTGGTGGGATTGTGACTCAGTGAGAACCCCTATCCCAAGGCAATAAGGTGAAAAGTAATAGTAGAAGTCACTGGAGGTCCTGCTCTGGCCTGCACATGCGCATACCTGCACACTGGCATGCAGGTATCCCGCACATACACACACCTCATATGCTCCCTCGCAAGTACATGTACTCGCAGACTTTTGCTTGCAAATCAAACCCACAGCCTGAACACTGTCCCTTGCTACCTAAGACAGGAAAAGTGCTGAGTCGCCTGTAGCACTCCTAGCACAGGAGCTCCCATGTGACTCCACCATTGGAATAAACCGTGATCTTCCCCATTACTCAGTCCTCAAAGCCTACACCCTTGGCTAAGATCCACCCTTCTTGAGAACCCATGTGTGGAGTGGTATCGAGCAGTATGTTTGCTCTCTCCAGAGCCCGGATCCTACTGCCCTCACGCTGTGGAGAAGCCTGGTCTCTCCTTATTCCCAGCTGATGACAGATGAAAGGTCGTTATCTAAGAATGTCAGTTCAGAAGACAGAGATGCAGAAATTAACACTGCACCTAAAACTATTATTTTACATCCAAGGGTTTAACACTAGCCTCGAACCTGTGCTTCCAGAAATGGCTTTCCAACAGGATTCACGCTGTTTCCTTGGGGAAAACTCTCACTGGGCTAGCATAGCTGTTGGCACCTTGGGCTGTGTGTGTGTGTGTGTCTGTGTGTGTGTCTGTCTGTCTGTCTGTCTGTCAGGGTTGGGGCAGGTTCTGCTGCTGCATGGCATTCATCTTTACTGTGAAGCCTTAAAAAGTTTGTTTCACTTCTCGGGGTCTCTGTTTTCTTTCTGAAAAACAAATACTCTAATATATGGGACTTCTAAGGATTATATGAGTAAGCACTTGCCTAATAGGCATGAAGCCCAGACTCTCAGACCTATCACCACATAAGGCAGACTAAGCATACAGCTGCAATCCCAGCACTCAGGAGGACATGGAGGAAGGAAGGACAGGAATTGCTGGTCATTCTTCACTATGTAATGAGTTCAAGGCCACCCTGAGCTACCTGAGACACTATAAAAATAAAATATATAACAGTGGTAGAGCACTTGCCTCAAATGCATGAGTCTAAGTTTAATCACAGATAGTAGGGGGAAATGAATTAAATGAATAAATCCCTGAGCTGTGTATGATACGTTACAGTTTTAAATGGAATTGTTCCTGTTTATGCTCTATGGTGGATCCTCACTGCTTCCTTCTTGCTCCTTCTATTTGAATAGACAGGATTCTGCTTCATTACATACACCACGGCAGGGTGGGTGCCAGCCTGAGCACAAGGACAAAGGCTCTTACTGGCTGTCACCCTGCCTCCTACTGCAGCTCCCTGAGCCACGCCTAGTTCATATGACAAGGAAAGGACACCTCCCCCCAGGAACTGTTAAAAGTGTGGCTTAGGCTGAAAGCTTCCCTCAAAACCTAGTCTCTTCTTTTTACAGACTTAATCAAAATCTTCCTGGGCATCCAGCCAGCTAGCTAAAAGATTGTGCCCAGCTTCACAAAGAAACACCATGCCAGCCTCAGCATTTCAGACACAGAAGGAACTTGCCATTAGCTTAAAGCTCTGCTGTCAACCTCTGGAGATCTCTGATGATGTCATCACTGAAGTCATGTTTTGTAAGTAAAGTGTATGGGTCAATGATACATGCTCACTCGCCAAGCACGCAGCTTTCTGCCCTACTTGTAGGTGGGTACCACTCATTAACAGTGCCCCATGAACACAGAGCCAGGTAGACCCTGCTGGATAGGAAGTTCAGCAAGCTCAAAGCTAAGAGTATATTATGTCTATAACTGAGTAGATGCACACTGTATGGGGGGGGGGGTGTTATAAGAGACCATGCTTTCCACTAAAACCAGAACTTCTTTTAAGAATTCTGAGAAACACAAATAACCAAGGAGCCCGGTACATCGTTACTTCTGCTAGCTTACTGTTATTAATCAGTGACTTTACAATGAAGGTGATGATACAGAGGGAGAGAGAAAGATATTTTTTTGCAGCCCCAGTCCTTGCTGGCTCAGGAGAACAGCTTGTACACACTGAAATAAATACTTCTTAAGATTTATTTTACTTTTCAAGTTGTGTGTAAGTGCATGGGAACATGTGTACACGTGAGTGTATGTGTGCATGTGAGTGTGTGTGTGCATGTGTGTGTGTGTTCATGTGAGTACAGATGCCCAAGCATGCCAGAAGAAGGTGTGGGATCCTCTGAAGTGGGAGTTACCACCAGTTTGGAGTCACCAGATGTGGGTGTTAGGAACCAAATTTCACTCCTCTGCAAGAGCACCCTTAACCACTGAGCATTCTTTCCAGACCTGGAAATGTCTTTTATTAAGATACAAATCTGGCATGGTGGCTCTTGCTTTAAACCCAGCACTTAAGAAGAGCAGATACAAGGTAAATTTGAGGCCAGGCTGGATTGCATGAGACCCTGTCTCAAAAAGAGTTCCAGTTGCTATTGTAATATTTTCATTGTTCCATTAAAAAGGCAAAATATAAATATGCATACAAGTGACAATAAAAATTGTCATATTTCTCTGTTTGAGGTGAAAGTTAAATGCTCTTTTGCTTGTATTTAAATTTTATATTGTAGCTGGAGAGCTGCCACAGGGGACCTGCTGCTCTTGCTGTGGACCAGAGTTTAGTTCCCAGAAACCACATCTGGCACCTCACAACCTCCTGTGACTCCAGTTCGGGAGATCCAATGCTCTCTTCTGGTTTCCACAGGTTCCCATACAAACCATGCACTCATACAGACATCCACAAACAAAAGTAATAATGTGTATTTCTTTTAAAATGATATTGCACAAGCCGGGCGGTGGTGACACAAGCATTTAATCCAAGCACTTGGGAGGCAGAGTCAGGCAGATCTTTGTGGGTTCAAGACCAGCCTGATCTACAAGAACTAGTACCAGGACAGGCTCCAAAACTACAGAGAAACCCTGTCTCAAAAAACCAAAAAAAAAAAAAAAATGGCAAAATTCATCATAGTATTTGTCTTTACTGAGGATAATATTAAATAGTAAAAACACAATAAGAGAGAGAGCATTTTTAAAAGCCAAAAAGTATTGTGCTTTTATACCTTCAATGGGGAAGTAAAAACCATCCTACATTTCTGTTTCACACTGAGAACCTCGAGCTATGCTACAAGCCTTGGAAGCAGCTGTATTTCCTCAGCCTCATTTGCAGCTAGGCATGCATGGTTGCATAACTTGAGGAGTCCTGTAAGGGCTCAGGAGATTGTCAGTAAAGCCTTGTAGTATGAGGGCTTGAGTTTAACACCCAAAACACATGAAAAGCCAGGTATGAGTATACACTTGTTTTTTGTTTTGTTTTGTTTTTGTTTTTTGTTTGTTTGTTTGTTCATTTGTAATCCCAGTGCTGGAGAAGTAGAGGCTGACAGACCCTGGGCTCACTGGCTAGCAGCCTAGCTACTCAAGCAGGCTCCAGGCCACTGTGAGGGCCTACCTAAAAAGAAAAAAATTGGTGGACAGCACCTGAGGAATGATAACTAAGAATGTCCTCTGGCCTTTATTTAGACAAGCATACAGAAAGAGACAGTCCTGTGGTAATGTCAAGAATTTCCCCAGAGAGATCAGTCATGGATCTTGCTCCCCATCTTGGCCCTTCCCACCAGCAATATGTATGCTATTGTCTTCTACAGGGAATCGCCCGCCTCCTGGGATGGATGAAGCAGCGGTCTGGAAGGACCTGGGATCCCTCATGAACACTTCCAGACTAGACCTGGGCTAGATCACATAGTGGTGCTCTGTAAAATGGATTTCAGGAATGTTTCGTCAATGGTGTCTTTGCCCCAAATGTCAGTCAGTGCCTAGATGTATGCTGTTACTGTCTGTTGATTGAGTACCTTTTAAAGCAACTATGCAAGGCCAGATTCTTCTTCATATTTCCCTTTGGGACAGACCAGCATCCTTAAACCAAGCACAGTCCCCAGCACAGGGGCTGTTGCTTCAAGTTCCTGCTTCACACTGCTCACTTCCTGTGCCTGACAAGGGGGCCAGCTAAACCTGATGTATTCTCACTACACATCCACAACAGAAGCTGAGCTCTGACACTTAGATGGTGAATTTTTAAATAATTTTGGTAAACTAAAGACTGATGCCTTCAGTTAATGTGTAGCCCTAAAAGGGAGCACCATGCTCCTCCAGGAGCCTCAGCAGGAAGTCCTGAGGAAGCCTCAAACAGGCACTTCTCTGCCAATACCTCACTGTTTCCTCATGATTAAACCACTAGGCTTCTGAAAATTTAGGAATTGCCTGACTCCCTTAGCTCATAAAAATATGCAAGGTTGAAGTCAGTGTTCATGTGCACATCAAACGTAATACAGTTTCTCTGTAATCTGTCCAGTGATGGGCATTGGTTGTGTGGCTGCCCAGTGTAGATTCAAGGTGAAAACCACAAGGCACTGGCAGTGTCATCACTCGCAACTAAAACCCTAGACTGAGTTATGTCCCTAGACTGAGTTAGTTGAAGGCTAAGGCTGTATCTATGTGCCCTTTTATAACTTTATAACTTATGGTTACTGTGTGGCTGTCATGTAACAAGTGCTCGTTACATGGTTATTGTATCAACAAAAGAATGATGAATCAACAGTGTAGGACTGGGGAGACAGCTCAGTTGATAAAGTGCTTGCCTTGCAAGCACTCTGAGTTTAATCCCTGGAGCCCTTGTTTCATGTCCCTAAAGGAGATATCTATATCAACCACTACCCCAAAAGCTCAGAGAATATCCCAGAAGAGAGGACTGAAAGCACGCAAGAGCCTGAGAATGGGGAAGAAGTGTGTGAAATTCTGACTTCCAGTACATGCATGAACTAACTCACTGTAGCTGCAACTGTCTGCTAACACCAGCCAACATCCAATATGCATCACTAATCGGACTCAGTGGGTTAAAAAAAAAAAAAAAAGCAAAGGAGAACATGAAACAGAGGAAAACATGCTAGGGTGAGCAGGAGGGGGTAGCTGGAAGTGCATATGGTCAAGATACATGTTTACCTGCATGAAACTGTCAGAGAATAAACTAAAAATATTCCTTTTTAAGCAATAGAGGCTGGAGAGATGGCTCAGCAGTCAAGAACACTGCTGCTCTTCTAGAGGACTGTAGTTTGATTTGATTCCCAGCCCCCACAAGGCCACTCACAAGCATATGTAACTTCAGTTCCAGGAGATCCACCCTCTTCTGGTCTCCCTGGGCACCTGGCACTCATGTGGTACACACATGCAAGCAAGCCAGCACTCATTAAAAATAAACAATTTTAATTTTAAAAAGTTAGAAAGCTGAATTTGTGGCAAGCAAAATGCCTCAAAGGATAAAGATGCTTGCCGCGAAAGCTTGGGTTCAATCCCTAGAGCCCATATAAAAGTAGGAGAAAACTGAACCCTAAAAGTTGCCCTCTGCTCTCTCATGTGTTCTATGGCACACACACATGCACACACACACACACACACACACACATAATAAATGTTACTTTTTCCAAAGTGGAGTATAGCCAGCCATGATGACGTACACTTTTGATCCTAGCATTTGGGAGGCAGAGATGTGAGGATCTCTGTGAGTTCAAGGCCAACCTGGTCTATACAGCAAGTTCCAGGCCAGCCAGTCTATATAGTGAGGACCTGTCCCATTTGTAATTCCAGTGCTAAGGGAACAGAGATGGGCAGATCCCTGAGGCCCGATGGCTAGTCAGCCCAGCCAACTTAGTGAGTTGCAGACCAAAAAGAGACTGATGATGCCCGGGCAATGACACTCAAAGTTGTCTTCTGGCTTCCACATTTGTCTTAGTTAGGGTTACTATTACTATGACAAAACACCATGACCAAAAGCAAGTAGAGGAGGAAAGGGTTTACTTGCCTTATACTTCCATATCACTGTTCATCACTAGAGGAAGTCAGGACAGAAACTCAAGCAGGGCAGGAACTGGGAGACAGGAGCTGATGCTGAGGGCATGGAGGGGTGCTACTTTCTGCCTTGTTCCTCATGGCTTCCTCAGCCTGCTCTTTCATAGACCCAGGACCACCTGCGCAAGGATGGCTCCACCCACAATGGGCTGGGCACTCCCCTATCAATCATTGATTAAGAAAATGCCTTACAGTAGGATCTTATGGAGATATTTTCTCAATTGAAGTTCCCTCCTCTCAGTTAACTTAGTTTGTGTCAAGTTGACATAAAACTATCAAGGACAACATGCATGCACTCACACATAGATACACAGACACATACACACAAAATATAATCTCAGTAGATGCTCACAAAATCTGTTAAGATGACCAAACTTTTAAGAGTTTGTGATTTTTCAAACACCAGATTAGCAAGATCTCCAATTCCTGTGTCAGAAAGCTAACGTGATCGAGAAACAAAATGCAGCCATAGCTGACACCACACCCTGCTTACTCAGAAGCCTTTCTGTGTGGAAGGCAGGATAGGGGAATAGTTTAGTTATTGGAAACTGTGTAGACTTACTGAAAATGTAAGTGGCTTTAGGGGAAGAGTTTGCCACAGTTAATTCTGCAGGATACAGTCCTACAGAGTGTCCTTTGTTTAGTGTCTGATTTGCCCTCGGTGAGGTCACGGACCGACAGCAGCTGGGGGTGGGGACAGTGCACAAGAAGTTAAGAGCTTGAGTTAAACCACTGGGCACTGGTAAGTGTCAAGGACACTCATCATTTGCACCCTCTCAGCCTCATCATCCCCTCTCCTTGTTGGTTTATTTTTTGGGTTTTTTTCCCTTAAGATTTATTTATTTTTATATGTTGTATGAGTGTTTGCACATGTGTGCCTGATGCCCACAGAGGCCAAAAGAAGAAACCTGATCCCCTAGAAGTGAAGTTACAGATGGTTGTGAGCCACTGTGTGGGTGCTGGGGGACCCAACCTGAGTCTTCTGCAAGAGCAGTTCTTGTAACCACTGAGAGCAACCTCTCCAGCTCCCCCGAAGAGGTTTTTAGCTGAAAATAACAGCTATTAGCCACATGTTGTGGCTCAGACACAGAATCCCAGTAGTTGGTGAAAGGTCTCAGGTGTGGGACAAGATAACTGCTGTGAGTCTCCAGGCCAGAGTTACCTACAACGTGGGCTCCAGGTTACCTGGACTGTAAAGTGAGACTCTGCCTCAGAGCAGTAAGATAAGGAGGAGGAGTTGGGGGAGGGGAGAAGAAGGGGTGTAGGAGGGGGAAAGGGAGGGAGGAGAAGATGGAAAAAAGGAAAAAAAAAAGGGACAGCACCTCACCTGAGACCACTTGTAATGGTAGTCTTCACTGTCTACTTGACTGGATTTAGAATCACCTAAGAGATGCATCTCTGAATGCTTGATCTGGAATCACCTAGGAGATGCATCTCTGAGTGCTTGATTTGGAATCACCTAGGAGACACAGCTCTGGGTGTGTCCACGACAGTATTGCCAGAGAGAATGAGAGGGCATCCCTGATTGTGAATGGTAGCATTCCATGGGTTGGAATACTGAGCAGAGTAAACACAAGATGAGCACCAGCATTTGTCTCTCTCTGCTTCCTGATCATAGACAGAGTAACCCACTCACACTCCTGCTGCCATGCCTTACCCCCTAATAGACTGTGCCCTCGATGTTTCTTTTTGTCATGTACTTTATTACATTGACAAGAAAAGCAATTAATACACTAGCTTTGGCCAAAAAAATATGTCATGTGCTGGCTCCATCGTTACCTAGTACTAGAGACCTGACATTGTTGGTTCTCTGTTTTCTGGGTCTTATTTCTACTTCCTCTCCATCACGACAGACAGTCTTCCACACAAAGCTAATGGATACCATGAGTACTGGGGTCCTCATAACTGAGGGCCTGAGCATGAGACCTCCAGAACAGGACTGGATTGGCCTGACCTGGGTTACACACCTTCTGGATCTCCAAAGGTGATTAAATAGGGTCAGGATTCTACTCAGGATCTACTCAGATTGTAGATCTAGTAAATGAAAAGGTTCGATGTTCCCAAGAAGCAGATAATCCAGGGGGTATTTCCATGGTAACTTGTCACTACAGACCATGTAGGCAAGATGCTTCAGGCTACAGTTGACAGAACCCAAGGAGGAAAAGTAAAAGGCTCAATGAGGATATTGTCTGTATAACCAAAGGGCCTCTGGTGTCCCACACGTTATCTTCTTGTATTAAGATTCCTTCTTCCCTCTTCATGCTGACCTCATTGGACCAGACTCTGGTTCAGTTTGGTTTCTACTTCCTTCCACAAAGCTAATATGGCAGCTACTGGGAGCCTCTAGACTCACATCTTTCAGGTCTGCTGCCAAGGAGAAATATGCTCTCAACCACACTTCCAAAGAAGGGTGGGATATGGCAGATCTTGACTGGGTGAAATGGTGACTTCCTGGACCAATCCAACTCATCTTGGGGAAGTGAAGTGTCATGATTGGTCCAGCCCGAGTTAGGTATTCCATTCAAAATCAGGACATGACTCCCTAGCAACATGGCCTAGGGCAAATTATTTTAACTTATATTCATTTTGCCTTTTTCCATGGTTCTTAAACTTAAGGATGGATAAGAATAACCTGGCTCTTTTCCAAGGATCCCCTACCCTACACACCCAGGGATGGGGTAGGGGCCACAAATTTGACTGAGTGAGTTGTGTGTCTGATGATTCCCATATTAGAGAGAATGACTACAGATCTTTGTTTAGACATCTATGACCAGAACAAGCTAAGATCTGTCCTATTGAAGGAGCTGAGGGGGTGATCTGGAAGAGTCACACAGCCAGGTCAGCCTGTAGACCAGGACATGAGTGAGGTTACTTACTATGTTATGGAAAGTTCTACCTTATTCATGAAGGTCAGGGCAAAAACAAAGAAAACACACAAAGACCTTCAGCTGCCCAAGTACAGGGCCTCCTCACATCTATCTCAAGGTGTGTTTCCATTACCTTTTGTTAAAACAGTGAATAAAACCAGGCAAAACATAAAAAGTAAGCTGTCTACCCAACACAAGCATGGGATTAAATGTCTAGAAGGCAGGAGAGCAAAATGGTTCTGTAGGTAAAGATAGTTGCCTTCAGGCATGTCTCAGCTAAAGAGACACCATAACCATGACACCTCTTATAAAGGAAAATATTTCTTTAGGGCTGGCTTACAGCATCATGATGGGAAGCATGGTGGCCTGCAGGCAGATGTAGTGCTAGAGTGGGAGCTGAGAGGCCTACATCTGGATCTGCAGGAAGAGAGTGATCCACTCATACCAATTGGCAAACAAAATCCATAGACCTTAAGTGGCCATTTTTGAGGAGACAATTCAGCCTACAGGGTACTCAATGCCTTCATGAAGAACAAATCCCCGAAGTCAAATGATGGTTCTACACCACAATTATCAGCCAACAAAGCTCAAAATTATTCAGAAAGACACCAACTGAGTCCCAGAAATGTGTACAAAAGAGGCACCCTTGTGATGTATGTGCATAAGGACGGCCTGTGTTCAGCCCAGGGAGGATGGTCACCCCAGGTGCAGAATGGATCAGGAATCCCAGCAGATTCTAAAAGCCTGTTAGAGATGCAGAACCTAGCCAGTGTCGTGGCTCAGTGGAAAAGGTGCTTGCTGCCAAGTCCAACAACTTGAGCTAAATCCTTGGGACCCATGTGGTAGAAAGGAGAGAACTGGTCCCCTGTCCTCTGGCCTCCACATACACACTATGTGGAGAATTCCCATGCTATTGTTTTTAAGAAATGCAGAATCTCGGGCCTGACCACTTGGATTGATCAGAATCTGCATTTCAACAAGACTCACAGTTGAGTTACAAATAGCTTGGGGGGGAGAAAAAGAGAGAGAGAACAGTCTTAGTTAAACACAGGTCTGGGCTGTGACAATGGGTGCCACTGCTGTTCTGGAACCTCCCTGGACGTGACTCTTGTCCTCCACAGTCCTCTAGGAATGGCGCCACATTGCCACATTTTTTTATTTCTACAAGGGGACATGAAGCAGTGACAAGTACCCCCATCTCCACTCACTCTTCCAGACACAGCCGCAGTGCCTGAGCTCTGGTTTGCATGAGCTAAAGAAGTATAGATTCCTCAAGAGCTGCTATTCAAGCCTCGAGCAGCATGTGCCAACGTTCCTCCCACAATCCTGCTTCAGTCTCCATGAGCAGCACATCTGGCTGTCACACACTCTTTTGTGGGGCCATCTCAAAGGCTGCACTGATGCTGCCCATCCCCAGGGCCAGTCCCACAGTGGCCTCCCTGTCCTCGCAGCGTGTGATGTCATGAGCACGAATGTCCTGCCAAACATTTAATATGCTGCAGCTCACTGTGTACATTGTATAGAGAAACACTGACACGCAGGTTATTTTTAATTAAAACAAGAAAAGAGGCATGAAGAGACAGCCGGACCTTGTTCTATTGTTACACCAAGCCACCCAGCAGCACGGGTGTGTAACTTGCATTCTCCAAGCTCACAGGCTTTTCCTTTTGTCCCAGCCTTGTCACCAGCATCTCCAAATCCAACGCTTCCCTGGAAACATTCTCAGCTTTAATTTGATTCCTATCAAGTTCTTGGAAAGCATGAATAGAACGGGTTTATTTTCAATGCAAAGATCCCTCCGTGCTGTCTATTCAAAGCAGGCTGGAGAACTGATGGTCTCACTCTCAAAATCATCCTGTCTCCAGTGAGCGTCAAAGAGGAGACAAGGGATGGGATTTCCGCACTCCAGAAAAACATGAAAAAAACATTTTCAATCCAGTTTCTCAAAGTGTGTTTTGGAGGCCACCCCAGCAGAGTGGCCACAGGACACACCCAAAAATGTCCATGCATTTGGCTCTGGACTCAGATCTACTGAGTGAGCATTCAGAAGAGAAGAAAGTGAATATCTGACCCCCTAGAGTGATGAGGATTTTAGGTGTAGAATGAAGACTCTATGTAGGCTGAAGTCCCTTTCCATTCTGTACTGTACAAGCCACATAAACACTCCACTCTGATTTCCTCATCTAAAAAGCAGGGACTGTGGGAAGATAAAAGATGGAAAGCTCCTGCGGGACCAGGTCCCAAGACCTGGGGCTCTCTGCTCCCTGTGGTTTAGGTGGACAGTATAGTACATTAAGACTGCCATTTGGGGTGTGCTGGGGATGGGGGGGTCTCCACATGAATTATGATTTACTTTGACTGTCCAAAAGGTGTATTGGCCGCATTCTGATGGAACTCTAGGAAAGCAGATAAAATAAAATTGAATTCATTTTAGGATCACAAAGACAGAACCTATTATTTTGTAGTTGGGCTAATTAATTCAATGGCCTCTAGCCCACGGCTACTTGCCCCTTGCAATACGGCTGATCCAAACTGTAAGTATAAAACATACCAGAACCCAAAATCCTAACACCAAGAGAACATTGTGGAGAATCTGATAGCTGTGTACATATTGAAATGAGAATAATTTGAATGGATTACATTAAATAAAATATATTAAAATTCATTTCACTTGTCCATTTTTAGCTTTTTTTAAATGTGACTATCAGAAGTTTTCAAGTCTCAGACATGGCTCACAGCTTCCTGTTGGATGGTGGTAGTCTCAAAGATCATCTCGTCTCCTACCACAAACTGATAATGAGCCCTAACACTTCAGACATGGCTTGCAAGATGTGCTCCTCGATTAGTCAAGCAACATCATCAAGGAGACTAAAGTCTCATTTCTCATTTGCAGCAGCCTTGGAGAAAGATCCAGGAGAGGAAAAGCACAAGCCCCCCCTGGACAGAGAACACCTACATGATGATGCTTCAGACCAGCGGAGAACGGGAGGCCTCCAGCTTCATGTACCTACTCTCTGTCCTTCACTTTCATAATCCTAAAACCCTGACAGGGCAGTGTGGCAAAGAATGTCCTCTCATATGACTCAGCCTTACAAACACTGGATCCTGACAAATTAAGCATGTTTATTAACATGAAGGAGGCCTTTTCTGCCTAAGTAAATTAGAAATCATTTCTACTGTGGTATCTGAGCATGGGCATTTCCGAAGAGAATGTTTGTTGATCTTACGGATACTCCATAATGAAATTAGTGTTTTCATGTTTTCATTCTCTCTCTCTCTCTCTCTCTCTCTCTCTGTGTGTGTGTGTGTGTGTGTGTGTGTGTGTGTGTGTGTGTTGGGGGAGCACATGTACGATGGAACAAGTGGGAGTCAGAAAACAACCCTGGATGTCCTTCCTCTCTTTCAACCTTGCTTTTTGAGTCTGGGTCTCTCGGGATCACTGCTGCTAGCTGATCCACAAGCTTCCGGTAACTGCCCCATCCCTGCCTTTGCCTCCTGATGTGGGCATACAGCATTATTGCCTCCAGATGTTACTCCAGCTGTTACACGGCTTCTGGAGCTTGGAATTCAGACCTTCAGGCTTGCATGGCAAGCAATTTGTCCACTGAGCCTTCTCCTGAGCCTGAATAATTTGGGAGAAAACCAAAATATATTATAATCTGGTCTCTTAGAGCAAGCTCACAGCCTGACAGTTTCTGGAATAGAAAATAAATAAATAAATCCACACTTTGTCCAAATTGTCTTGCGCATGTTTGGACAAAACACATCTAAAATGAATTTGTTCAAGGCTCCCTTGAGGCTTAGCCAGTCTTTTCATTGAGTGTTTGAAGCCATAGTTGGGCTGTGTTGTGCTTATGACTTGGCTCTTGTGGCTACACGTTTACCCTGACACAGACACAAGAAAGTCACATTTAAGATACCTCAAGAACAGTGAGGTCACATTTTCATGATCATGTACCGCCACCATGAGATAGTGAATAAAGCATAGCGTTTAACCAGCCAAGGAAATCCAGAAGGGTTCACACCCTTTCTCTCTTTCTCTCTCTCTCTCCCTTCCTTCCCCATCCCTCCCCTCCCCCGTGTGTGTGTGTGTGTGTGTGTGTGTGTGTGTGTGTGTGTTTTAAACAAGATCTCTCACACTGGGGTTACCAACTCTTTACTTAGCTGTCTATAACTGAATTTAGATGCCAGTATTTAACCACTTTACCAACAGAGCCCACTCCTCAACCCCAAATGATTTGTTCTTAGTTGGGGATTAGAAATTAATTTGCTGAGTTTTGTTTTGTTTTTAATCAGTTGATACTCTGAACACAACAGAAGACTAAAGGCCAGTTTTGGAGACACTTTGTTATTTTATTGCATGGATTTTACCTGAAAAAAATGCACCAACCCTGTTTGGCGTCTCGGATACTGACAGACCATAGTGTTTACACCCAGGAAGCCAAATTCAACAGTACAATCTATGTTAAACAACATCACTTCAAGATTGCTAACAGAGATGGCAGGGGGAGAAATGTGTTAATTTGAAGCACACACAACTGTAGAATTAAAAACTACAGCATACAAACCTGGAAAACGTGGACGGTCAGTTAAAGTTATAATCTTCGTACTGTTACTTACTGCATATTAAAGTCTGTTTGGATCATTTCCTTCATATTGGTGAATTGAGAATTTCAGGAAACCCATGGTTATAAAAACAATCAATCTTGAAAAAGTATGTACAGATAAATGTAAAATCACAAACTAAGAAAGAGCCCCAACCCCACAACTTATCAAAGGGAAGCATTCTCACAGAGAGACTGTTCCCAAGTCCCTCCCACGTGTGTCCCCTAGTCTATCATTTTCTATCTCTTATGTGTAAGTGGCCTTAAAACTGAAGAGGGGAAAAAACCAGAGTGAGGTGTCTCTATGAGGGTTCCATTGTGGTTGGTAACCGTTTGAACAACGTCTTCTGTTTCTCTCCCAGTCCACACCCAAGTCAGCAATGTTCCCAAGACATTTGAATTTAAGAGAGAAACAAAATATTTTTTTAATCAACAACAATGGAATGCCCGAGGAAAGAGCTAACAGCGGGCAACACAATGAGAAAACTATGTGGGCATAATCTGAGCTAGAGATTTCTTTTTTAAGAACCAATAAGTGGTGGGGTGGATGGGGTGTTAAGACTGGAAACCACCAGGCAGGATGCTTTCTAGACCTTTGGCTTTAGTGCCTGGCAGAGAGTGGGCTTCTCCCCCACTGCGGCGAGCAAACCCAGGGCCCCAGGCCCAGCATCTACAGCACCTCGGTGGGCAGTGGAGCAGCCCTCTTATACGTGGGCACTTTTGGCATGCGTTGGCGAGCTGGAGCCAGACGAGTAATAGAAACGGTTTTCTCCAAATGACTGTGCATCCCCGGAGCAGCAGACGATGACACAGCCACCCACCAGGCACAGCACAGCACCGATCCAACCTGCATACAGCGAGTAGCCAAAGCTCACGATGGTGATCTCACGGTGGGCACATACGGGGAACCAGATGGTGGCGACAATGGCGCAGAGAGCTGCAAAGACCAGACAGGGAGAGAGGGTGAGTGGGCACACCCATCACACACCAAGTGCACTGGTCCGGCAAGTTCACTCCACAGACATGGCCCTAACAATCAACTCCAAAGATGCCAATACACAATGCACTGCTCGTTTGGCAACCTCTGCCCTACAGAATGAGTTGACTTACAGTAGGCTATGTCCATTGGTTTTTCTGGTCCTTGTTTTTCTCAACAGGCAGCAGAGACAAATACCTTTGTAAAGATTTAATATAATCTATCATTTAAGTCCCAAACCCATGTATTTGTTTTTACTTATACTCCCTGTTACTTTTACTTTGTGTTCCATGCATGTGTGTTTGTTTGTTGCTGTTATTTTGTTTTGTTTTGTTTTGTTTTTTCAGGTCAAAGCCTCCTATAGTCCAGGATGACCTTGCACTCGTTATTTAGCCATGTTATGTAGCAAATAACCTTGAATCTCATCCCCGGAATGCTGAGGTTTTAGGCATGAGCTAATACAACCAGTTTATGGGGTACCAGGGATGGAACCCCATGGTTTGCCAGGCATACTTTATTAACTGAGCCTCATCCCCATCTCTACATTCACAATTCTCTTATACTTACCTGATCATATTAGACTTATGGCTTTATGTGTCTATTGCTTGCCCCATGCTCTGGGTTCTGTGAAGGCAGGGGCTATGCTTTATTTAATGTGTAGAAACTCAGTGTTTAGTTCAGTGTCTCCTGGCTGAATGAGTATAATCAGGCTCTTCAAAAATGAGAAACAAGATGGTATTCATCTCAGTTTTCCACACCATTTTCTTGAGGTAGTCAGTGCACATTACAAAGACCTGGACGAGTTACTCCTTTTCCCTTGCTGGAGTGAACATTGTTAGGCAGAGACAGAGGACCAGGCAAGATCCTGTGTTGCATGGTGTCGATCATGGTCACAAACACCAACACACAAATGAACAGTTCTTGGGTTAAAAAAAAAATAGTTCATCTAGTCAAGGTTTTTAATTTTTTTATTAATTCATCTACTGCATGTGTGTATGTGTATCAGTGAGCATACATGTCATGAGGTGTGTGTGTGGAGGTCAGAGAACAAGTTTCAGGGTACCATGTGGGTACCAAGGATCGAAATCAAACTGTCAGGCTTGGTGGCCAGTGTTTCTACCTGCTGAGCCTTCCTGATAGTCCAGATTTTTTAAGGAATTTAAATATTTAAATTGGCTGTACCAAATAGGGTAGCAACAAGCTACATAGGGCCATTTCACTTATGCCGTGGAGCTACTGAGATTGAAATTTTGATGCTTTTTTTTAATTTTAGTGATTTTCATTCAAATGGCCACATATGTCTAATGACTATTTTACTGGATGACACAGCTTGAAACACATGGTTTCCCTTTAGTGCACTCTGATTTCTCTCAACCACAGCAGGACAGGTATTTTAGTTAAAAACCTTAACTTGAGATGGCTGGTTAGAGTTGCCAGACAAGACACTAATCAGAACAACAAGACTTCTAGCTGGCATCCTAAAAACCATGGACAAGTTCAAGTTACAGCACCACACGCCACCTAGGGTGCCCTTATTGCCTTTAATGCAGCAAGCTATCTTTCTGGTTTCTACTCAGGCTTGCTAGCTCACACTATCTAACCACAGAGAGGAAACAGTCTTTCTTTAACAACAACTGCAAACTAAGGATTCAAGTCTTACCTAGTCATCATATTTGTCATGTAGCCTACAACAGTTCTCATTGACAATGGACTAGATGCACCTCCTGAGCAAGACATAGATACACAATAAAGAGAGGCTGTTCCTAGCCGTAAAGAGTACACACCCAGCCACCAGTAGAGGTTTCTCAATGCCCAGGCACCCTCAGAGGATCCGGAGGATTGAGAAGCAAGGGGGGAAAGGTCTTATTGCCAAACAACTAATTTGAGTCAATACAACCAGTCTATACCATGAACAGCTACTGGTTTCAAAATACTTCATGCTTCAAAATAAGTGTTATACATTTAGGCTACTTTTATTTACACACAGAACACACATGCACAATCACACCCATGAGCACTTACACCATTCCTCACCTTTGTGAAAACTAAGAACATTCAGATTCACTTTAGCTTTCACATGTAAGACTAGAAATGGTCTCCAATCCATTTAGAGCTCCTTTATTTCCTAAGCACAGATAAAGCAGCCAGGAAATCAGGCTCAACATTCCAGGATTGATGGCTGATTTTGCATGTGTTGGGGATGTTAGATTTACTGTATGAAACTCACTAGACAAGGGGGGAAATGCCTATACATTTATATCATGACCAGGACTGGATGCATAAGTGGGTGGGCAAATACAAGACATAGATGGATGAGTGGATACGTGTGATGGACAGACAGATAAAAGAAAGGGAGTCTCATTTTGGTTCTGCTTTCTCCTGCCTACACCCCAATCACAAACTTTAATGTGACTTTAACACAATGAGAGTCACAAACTCAGTTTACCTCATTAAAATCTCCCCTCTTTTATAATCCATGCAAAACAAGGGAAATGAGTACCCACAGTTCTTTCCTTCCTAGCAGATGAATAAACTCAGGGTGGAATTCCTGTGGCACTCAAAGACAGCCACATCGAAACCGCTGAGAAATGACAGGCCACCACACATAAAAGGGAGTTAGAGGCCAACTTGCAGTGACCTCCAGCTGAACCGGAAGGGAAAATGTTTAGACACAAACAAAGGAGAATAGGAGAATATACTTCATATCAGCAGTAGCTTTGGACAGGTGAGGGTGTGTGGGGTGCTGACTGTCCAGTCTGAAAACTCTGGAGGAGTGATAAAACCGCACCCTCTATTGGCGTTCCCAAAGGCAGAGGCTTGCTAGGCCTGTTTCCATCTGTGTACCTACCATCCCACCACCAAAAAACAGGAGTTAGAAATGGCCCTGCTATCTGGGGGGAAAAAACAGTAGGCTTTTATGAAAAGTCACAGTCACCCATAAGGAGAAGAAAGATGAATAACCCGATGTTTCCCTTCTCTACTTATATCAGAATTTGTTTTAAATTAAGTCTTTAATACAAGGCAGCAATTTGACTCTCTTTCTCCTTCAGTAGAAGCCATCCTTACCCACAAGGGAAGGAGCAAGGCTCTGCAGTCTATTTAGGGAGAGGGAAGCTAACAACAAAGGGAGGAGGGGGAGGAGGAGAAAGTTATGCAGACACACACCCAATTTAGTCCTCTCCTAAGTAAAACCCCTTCCTTGTTAAAGAGTAAGAACATTTGCCTGTATTAGGGACAATTTTTAAATAATGCAATATGGTGAGTTTTTTAGTTGACAGGACACATCTTTGCTAAAAGTTTATGATCTGTCTTAACTTAACAAGTATTTAGGAAGTCAGTTTACAAAAGGGAAACTAAAGTGTATCTTTCCATCTTCTTAGGGGTTAAATAACACCTGGTAATATTCAGAAATTAAGTAAATAAGATATACTAACCTCTTCAGTACAATTATTAGGTGTTGACTAAAAAAGTAGCAAAAGAAAAATAAATGTGGACTGAGGAGACTCAATGGATAAGAGCACTTATTGCACAACCATGAGGACCTCAGTTCAAGTCCCCAACACCCAAGTGAAGATCTGGGCATAGCCTCTTGTGCCTGTAACCCCAGAACTATAGAGGACAGAAGAGGAAGGTCACTGGAATCTGCTGACTTCTGACCTCACTCCAACTTGAGTGAAACCTGTCTCAGGGAAATAAGGCAAAAAGTGATAGAGTACAAAGTTCTCCTTATACCCTCTCAGGTGCACATCACACACACACACTCACTCATGCACGTACATGCACATCACAGACACACGTGCACACACACGTATGTACATACTCACGCTCACACACGTACACACACATTTGCACACACACACACACACATCCATGCACAAACACACGTGCATACACATACACAGAAAGGCGGAAAAGATATGATGAAATTAAATAAAATGAATACATATGTGTCTGAATTTTTAGGTAACAAATGAGAGAAAAACAGAGGAAGAAAAAGACAACAAATGTGGAGAATCCCCAGACACTGACATCTCTTCTTCCATGATGTTCACTTGAGTTTTCAGGCTTTTTTTTTTTTTTAAAGCACCGCTAAATTACTTGAGTGTTCTGACTGCATCCTCCTCGGTATGCTGAGACAGTCACCAGAAACATCTAAGGTCTTGGCAGCGGGGATGGAAACATTGAAGAGCGGTGGGGTGGAGCTGAACTACACTGTGATGGTAAGTTTGAAGTCCACATACAGAATTGGGGCGGGGCGGGGCAGGGTGGGGCGGGTAAAGGAACAAGTAATATCTCTCAGTGAACTGTGCTGTTTATTTATTTGTTGTTCTTTTCCCATATGGATCTAGAAAGGCTTGAGCTTTTTTTTTTTTTTTTTTTTTGCCTATTGTTTCCTAAAACAATGGTCATACTAACACACAGTGATTGTCAGGAAAGCCTAGCATTTACTACTGTCATCAAGGCAGTGGAATATGCGAGTCCATTATTTTCCTGGCCAGCTTTCAACACTGACTTTTTCCTGTTGTTTGACTGCATGCACCACCATCTACTTTTTCCTACAGCATTCTTAAACAAGTCTCATGGTTATCTGTTAAATTTAATTTTATTCTTATTTATTGTTTGTGTATGTGTCGCTAGGGTTTGAAGATAGTCCCCAGATGCTTTACACTATGTCACATATGCAGGCACTTGTTAATATTTTTCAAAAAGAAAGAAAAGAAAAGTCATAGAAAGGCCTCACACAGCATTTAGGGTCTCTGTTTGCTATCAGAGTCACCGCCATACTGAGATGCCCCATCATTTCCACTAAGCAGAGGGATTTTTATTTAGATGAGGGTCTTGTGTGTATACACTAAACACGCCCGGGAAGTGTCTTCAGCTGTTCTCCTCTGCCTGGATTAAGAACTTCACTTTTCCCTGTAGGAAAGCTATAAGTACATTAAGCAGCTCATCTCACAGTTGCCCACAGCCTTGATTCTAGTACAATCCACCACTAACCAGAAAGTTTGCAGTTGAAACAACTTTGTCCACCATAAATAAAGCCACCAGGCCCAGATGTTTAAAGGGGAGAAGAAAAGATGAAAGAAGCCACTAAGGAAGCCGAGCACTGGCTCCTCCCTGCCCAGTCCGGAGAGACATCCAGCGGAAGGGCTTTCCACTGTGCAGCAAGAGAAGAAGGAACTTAATCAGAACAAGGAGTCAGGGTTCCTTCATGGCTTTCTCTGCTGTGGGTGCCCACATTCTCATTTCTATGGAGGACTATTTACACTAAGTCGGGATGCCGGTGATACTTCCGGAAGTGCGATATCATGCCACTCCTCTCCAGCTCTGTGCATGGACATGACCCTTACAGAATGCAAACATGGTAAACATGGCCTACTATGTGCCAGATGGCATGCTAAGTATTTCCCATACTTCACTGCTGTTCTCACTAACCTGGGAAGGAAGCTCAGCTGTTCAGGGACAGTAGCTACCCCAGGTGACACAGTGACATCCTGATTCCGGGTGGTTGGTTTGACTCCACCGGACAAAATGAAAAAAGTTAGGGCCCAGGGCCCTATGCCTTGAAAATTGACAGGTTAGATTCACCTCAATCCTCCCCATCTCTGAAGCATATGTTGTTCTTCGAACACTGCCTCTGGCTTGAGAAGTCACAGAATCCTGTCCCTTCATATACAGACTTAGAAGATGGAGCTGACCAGAAGGCGGGCTTTCTTTCCAGCCTTCAGAAAAACAGTCAAGAGATTTTAAGGGCCAGAAAGAACTGAATCATGCTCAGTTTCCACATCGGAACCAGCTGTGACACTGCCCGTTTCCAGGTCCCCCAGCTGCCACTCTATTTCATGCTCAGCAGCCACACTTCTGCTGGGGCATCGTCGGTGACCCCAGGACAGAGCATGGGCCCAGACAGGACCAACTTCTCCCCAGAGAGTGAATAGGCAGAAACAACCCAAAGCTATATACAAAGGAAGCCTTCACACTGTGGCTTCTCCCACCCATCCCCAAGGGTAGGAGACAAGGCTCTTGTGGCTGGGACTGAGAAGACAAGAAGCAGATAACACCCTTGAAACAACGAGCCAGCTCCATCCAGGCAACACAACATGAGACTCAAGGCCAGGGGAGACCTGCTGAGAAAGAAATCTGACAGCAATCAGGAGAGTCAGGCAGTATCAAAGTGTGAGGTTAGGATTGGACTGCACGTTCCTCCATCCCACTCTTACAGTGAGTTGATACGGAGGTGAAGCTTCCTTGGGCTCAGGTCTCTTTTCTCCCACAAGCAGGCTGGAGACAGACAACAGGGACCCATAGATGCACACCTCTCTCCAGCCCCGCCTCACTCTCCTCGGCTGTCAAACTGTCTTCCTACACCTACCCACCTTCAAAAGTAGGGGAAAGCTTGGGCCAGTAAGGTGACTCGGTGGGCAAAGGAGCTTGCTGATAAGGCTGGGAACCTGAGCTCGTTCTCCAGGTCTCACATGATGGAAGGTTAGAACCAACTGACCTCTGTGCAGGTGCACACACATAAATATATGTTAAAAAAAAGTCATAAGACAAAGAACCCAGCCAAGTGGTGGTCACACATGCCTTTAATCCCAGCACTGAGTTCAAAGCCAGCCTGGTCTACAGAGCAAGTTCCAAGACAGCCAGAGCTATATAAACTCTGTTTCAAAAAGAAAAAGAAAAAAAAGATAAGCCAATTCATCTGGGAAGTTTCAAATCAAAAACCAGAAACAAAATAAAGCAAAAACCACAATTTACATCTATTCACTTCACTTGTTCCTGTCCTTCTTGAAAGCTGGTCTGCAGTTTTTGAAATGTTCTGTCTCGCTTGGAGGTATCCTGGAACTCTTACGTGAAATGAAGAGAAAAACTGTATTTTTTGAGACAGTGTATCTCATGTCCCAATGAGTCTTATGTATCTCAGGCTACCCTCATTAGCCAAGAGGATGACCTTGAACTTCTGATCCTCCTGCCTTCACCTTGGGAGGGCTAAGAATACATGTATACATCTTGCCTGCATTTAGTTTTACAGTACAGGAGACAAGACCCTCAGCAGGGAGTCAGATCAAGCTCCTGTGTACAGGTATGATCAACAAAACTGAATGAGCACACACCACTTCCTGAGTTTAGATTGGTCCTCCCTCCAAACAATGACCTGTCACTGTCTCTTCAACCCTCTGGATTCCTATGCAGTGGGAAACCCCTCCAGTGGGAGCCTTCCTCCCTGTATAGTGCATACCAGCCATTTTAAGGCAACCCTTCTCAGAATCCGTATCTTGGAGTGCCTATATACACCCAAAGAAGACATTCCTTCTCTTCATCATGGTCCCCATTGCCCTACCAAAGGGCCTGTTATGCTTGATTAATGAACACTTACTGAAAAAATATTGACCCATCACCTACTGGTCTACCCCACCCCATTCCCACACACACACATTTTCCTTTATGCTCCCCTTCCCCTGTTCTTTTGTTATATATTAATGAGGCGCTCATTTCTTATTGAAGTGAGAGTCACCCTGGCAGCCTCCTAAAAATATCTTTCCTGACCTGATCTCCAGAAAGTTCCAGTTCAACTGATCTGCTATGAAGTCTGGGAACAAGTCATTCTAAAGGGATTGTACTGGGGAGCCTGCTTAGAGAAGCTCCATGTGACCCCCTTCCTTCTGATTTTGCTTGGGTAGTCATTTCCTGTTAACCTACCAGCTCCTCTCATGGATGTAACCTAGGGGCCTATCTAAACTCCTCTGGAATATGATCTAAAGCGATACCCATTCTGGGTTTCTGTTGCCGGGTATGTTCTCTTGACTTCTTTTCACATTTCTCTTGAAGTAGCAACTGTAAGGACTGAGTTCCTTCACATTCACTAGAATTGGGGGGCGGGGCAAAAAGAAAGCTTACCCAGCAAGATGAGGAGCACCCCTGCCAGCTGGGCTCGCCTGTACTTGGCCACTCCAGGCTCGTGGCCCATTCGGATGCAGGGAAGAACCGTCAACAACAGCAAGATGGCTGGCAGCCCCAGAACTGAGGCAGCAATCATGAGGGCTCTACAAGCTTGCACGTAGCCTGGGAACAAGAGAACAGAAAGGGTGGGTTAGACTAGGGGTCCTCTTACTCCTAAATCCCACCTCTCTCAGGAATTCAACACCACCTTCCTCTTCCTTCTTGCCCCCTCTATAAGACTTAAAATGTGATAAATGTCCAAGATCACCGCACCTTCAACTTTTAAAGGGACCTGGTGAAAACAGTGGTGTGCGTGCTAGAAAAACAGAACAGGAAAGGGTGCAGACCACTTGGCCACAGTGCAGCAGCCAAGCATTTACTTACATTATTATAACAACTTGTCAAAGATTCAGCTGGAAACTCAAATGCTCAAAAGGTCACCTGTGATGGTGGATTGTTGACTCACCCTAGTCTACTGCGATACCGTCTGCCTGTGGAACCTTAGCAAGTCAGTTATTACTGCATCTAACTTGTTTTTCTGCAGAGTGAAAATAATAATAATAATAATAATAATAATAAAAGGCCCTTCACCTCCTTAATAGAATTCCACTGGCAACAGAATCCACAGTTCAAAGAGTCTTTAGGAAATGTTCTATGCTAAGAACTGAAACAATTGGCAGCAAATATCACTGACATTATTGGTCTGTATTGATGTGGTACTTTTAAAGGGACCTGGTGATAATAGCAGTGTGAGTGCTAGAAAAACAGAAGCAGGAACTTGGCCATGATGCAGCAGCCAAGCATTTACTCCAACCCTGGGGACTCCTGTAGACACCTGTCTTGGTCTTCATGTCCCCATAACAGATGACATAGCTAACTATCCACGTAGGAAAAGGTGAGTTGATAGAAAAATGCAAAACAAAGATATCCACACTATAAAATGTCTAAGTGAGAACTTTACAGCACAATGTCATGTAAAATAAACCTGAACAGATACCAGGAGAATTTCACAGATTTAAATTTACTGTTTACTTTTATGTCATCTATTGTTTCTCATTGAAACATTCTCCCCACTTTAAAAAAAAAAAAAGTGTTGCATTTATAAATGATGGCCGTCTGGTTTGTTTCATTTGCTTAGGCAGAGTTAGAGCTAGAGGCCTGAGTGAGGCTGAGTTAATGGCAAAGTCAAGAACTGACCCTAACTCTTTCCCATGTAGCAGGACCCCATGTCAGACCCAGCCAACCTCCCTTTTGTGCCAATGTACAGCACCAGCACTGCCCTTTAAGAAGGTATGCCGCATGGGCTCCCTTCCAACCACTGTCCATCTCATCTTAAGAATGAGAGACCTATCAGGTATCATAGACTTGTGGATCCCAGGAGGAGCCCCAGAACAATCTGAAGCCCAGCCCCTCCTAGCATCTGGGAGAAGAGCCAGGGCCTACACAAAGGCAGCAGTCAAGTTAAACTGATGCTCTGAAATTCATGGCACAAGGCTGTCCATGCGCTACAGTCCCAAGGCCATGTCTGGGAGTCAGAAGTCAGAGATAGAGGAGTGTCTCTACCCCCACACGATGGGTAAGGTAAGGAAGCATAGAACAATTAAGCTTCTCCACAAAAACTCCCTGCCCCCAGCATGGCCTGCCTGTGTCCTCTGAAAACAAGCCTCTTGGCATCGAAAGCTCAGGAAATGTAATTCCAGGGGAAGGAAACAAAAGGATTTCATGCACCAGTCAGAAATCTCTACTGCCATGCCCATCTGCTAGTAGAAAACGACATTTCCCTTTCTAGAGCATCTCCCACTTCAAACGGGGCCTTTGGTTTCTCATCTCATTGACTCCTGCAAGCAATCCTGAAAGATAAGTGGTTGGTTTGGTTTAAATTCTTTAAAGAAGACTACTAGGGCTTATTGAGGTTAGCAACTTGTCCCAGGTTACCCAGATCATGAGTGCTGAGTCCTGGAGTCTGACCCATGTCTACCAAAGCCAGCATTAACCACACCAGGGTTCCCTAATGCCTGGCCTTCCAAATGTCCAAATGGAGAAAGTCGTAGTGAAAGACAGGTCTGACCTGCACTGTGCCCTCCTACTATGTGGTAGAGGCAAGGTGTGGGCCAGAAGCAAATGCAAAGAGAACTTAAAATGTAATGGGGGTGGGGGGTGGCAGTATAGCTCAGTCTGCAGAAAGCTCACCTAACAGGAACAAAGCCCCAGGTTCAATTCCAGTACTGCATCCCGGGATGAAGGTTAGAAGTTAGCAGTAAGTGAGCTGGGTGGAGGAAGGTGAATTCCAAATGCTCTGTCTGGAAGAGAGGAGCACTTGGGCTCCTCAAGGAGGTACAGGGTCTCTGGAAAGCCAAATATTCTGGAGAAGGCACAAATTCAGTTGCTCTCAGACCAGTAACTTTAGGGCTGATTTCGCCTCATCTTAAGGACTGGCTGTCTTAAATAACACGCATCATCAAAGGCCAGAGGGAGCTAGGCAACCTCACCTAGGAGACAATAAATCCACTGGCATGACAGATTTCTAGCAGGGATCTGTAAGTGGTGCTCACAACCTCCCAAGTCATCCAACTGGTTTTTAAACTGTTTCCACAAACTTTCCCATAGCACCCAAAAGGAGATGTCCCTTCCCAAACTGCCTCACCCAGCGTTTCAGAGGCTCATCACACTCCTGAGCACACAGCCACAAGCCCTGGAATGACCCTCAGCACTGACCTATGTCTCTGGTGAAATGTCCCTCTCTCAGGGTACTGGAGCTTCTCAATACCCAGCAGCCTGCTCAGAGGAACTGGGGGAGGGTGTCACCCTAGCAGGGGAGGGGTGTCACTGTAGCCTGCTGTTGAGGGACCCCAGGACCCCAGGGGGTGATGGATCAGATAAGGCCCTGAGAGAAACAACTGAGATTCACTAATCTGGCCAATCCAGAGAGTTCTTGAGTGTGAACATAACCTCACCAGGATGGCTCTGAGTCCCATCCGGTCTCAGAAGCTCAGCCTATACTTATGGAGGCACTAGGTTGCTCACTCGTACTGTGTGCTTTCCTCCTGCGAGCTATAGACTGACGCTAATCAGAAGCACATCAGAGAAGGCAGGGCCAGCCTTCAGTATCTTTGGTCGATTAGTTTGGGAACCTGGGATGATGGAGCAATGGGAATTAACAAGAGTGGGTTCCTACCATGTGTATAGGATTGGATTCATTAAATTTTCAAAGCCATTGACCAGTGTAACCGGTGGCCAAATTGCCTTTGTTACCCCACGCTCCAGATAAAGAAACTGAGACCAACAGGTGGTTGTTGAGGGCTAATTCTCCTACAAGTGGGATTGGAAATGTCAAAACTATATGTACCCAGAGGTCTCTCAGTGCCCAAACTTCCAAGAACCCTGTCTAAAACCCCCAACTCTGGCCCAGCCTGCCTCTGGAAGCTGTTTGCAAGCTCATGGTCCTTACCCGGGAGGATTAGGATGTCCACCAGGGGCTTGCAGTGGTAGAGACCAGTGGCCATGACGCAGTCAGCCCACAGCCCCTTGGAGCCCAACTCGTCCATTTTTCGGCAGGTTGGGATGGTGTAGCTGCAGGTCACCACCCAGTCATTGGTAGACGTGGTGACAATGATCCCGATCCAACCCACGAAGCTCGTGACAAAGCCCACCACCTGGAGGCACGTGGCTACCATAGTGGCTGCAGCGACGTTCACGGGGCTCAACCCTCAAACTGTGCGTGCCTCTTGCGCCGGCCAGGACAGGATCTGCCCTAGGCTTGCCCTCTGCCGCCCTCGCGATCCTCTGGCTCCAGGACACGCGAGTTGGAGCTGGAGAGGCTGCAAGCGCTGCTGTGAAAACAGGTGCGCAGGCTGGGACAGCAGAGCTGCTGGGCAGCGCGCCCCCGCCCCCTCTTTAAACTCGGTGGACCCGGCTGGGAAGCGCCAATCCGAGACAGCTCCGGGCGGAGCCGGCCAATCGTGAGCCGGGCTCCGGAACGGGGTGTGGAAGGAAGCAGGGGGCGGGGAGGGGCAGCAGGGGCTGGGTGATGCACGGTCAGTGCTGGAAAAAGTAAATTAATCCCATCCCAATGGAGACCAGCAGAGAGCAAGGGGCGTACCCTGCTCCTGTTTACTGAGCAGAGTCTCTCTTCTTGAGGCCTCTCGTCTCTCTGTTTGGGTCTTCCTCTTCAACTTCTCTCTCTTCACAGCTGTAAACTCTTCCAAAGGTACCCAGTACAGTGTCTTATTGAAGTTTCCTAAGGAACCGAGGGGACCAGCACTCCGATGTTATTACAAGAAAAGACTGGAAGATGGCTTAGTGAGATCACTTGCTGCACACACACACGCACACGCGAGAATCTGAATCCCAATCCTCAGTGCCCAACAAAAAAAGCCCAGTGTGGCCTGCAGCCCCAGTGCAGCTAGGCTGAGGCAGAGAATCTCTGGAGTTAGCCAATTGCCACCCTACCTCCAGGTTCAGTGGTGGATGGTGCCAGAGCAGGACATGGGTCATCCTCTTAATGCACAGCATACACAACACACACACACACACACACACACACACACACACACACACACACTCCACAAGAAATGAATAAAACAATAAAGATGCTTTCCTGTGGTGGCAAACCAGCAGCTAGCTCCAGCCACAATAGCGATGACAATAGCTACACACAGCACTGTTGTTAATGATTATTATGTACATGTGTTTTTATATTATAGCTCACTGAATTCTTCACACTTTGTAGTGGGAACAACTGTCAATTCCACACCAAAGAATCAGCCCCCAAAAGGGTGAGTTCCTCAAGTTCACACAGACAGGAAGGAGAAAATGAAAATCCCTGGGCCTATCTCATCACTGTCCCTGAGTGTCCCTGGGAGCCCAGTCTGGTTATCACTTTCTGAACGTCCCTACAGAGCTCGGTGTTCCACTTCTGATACATTAAAAGTGAGGCACTTTGCCCAGATCACGGTAAATAAGTTAGCTTCTATTGTCCACTGAGGAAATCGCCAACCCAGATAGATGGGAAGCAGAAGCTATCAGCAACCACAGCCTGACAGCCTCCTTCTCTATGTGCATTCGGATTAGGCCCGTTGTGTGCCCCTCGGGTGGAAGGAGGTACTTGGTGAGGATGAACCCAGAGACTTGAGCATGCCAGACAAGTGATCTGCCACTCAGTTATAGCTTCAGGCTTGCACAGTTGTAAATCTTGCAAGCATTTGGCTTCTCTTACTGTATGTCCTGAACTATTCTTGAAAGTATTCTTGACCTAGTCATGTAGGCCACTTTCTGTTCCCCACCTATTCTATTTAAGATGGTGAAGGATTTCAACAAACACAAAAACTTAGTGTTCAACATTCTGAAGCCTCAGATACCAATCATGCACTGTTGGTGTAGAGCTTACCATAGCCACTCCCATGCTGAAGTCACTGCATGTCACCCAGTCTTCTAGAGTGACTGGCCTTGAGGAAACAGTGGACTGTCTCTTAGCCTGTGTTCTTGGCTTTGGAGTGAGGATGGTAAACACTTTGTTAGTGCTACTGTGGGCTCAGTGGGATAACCCTGCAGTGCGCTTGGTGTGGGGCTGGTACTGCTGACAATGTCAGTTACTGTTTGTGCAACCAGGCCAGGCTGTACAGTTCTATTCCCGGCTCCACAACTGCTGGCTATGGGATCAAAACATTTCACAGTGCTTTTTTAAAATATAATATTTGTATTCATTCCTTGAGAAATTTCACAGATATACCTTTTTAATTACATTTTTATTTACTTATTTTGTGTGCATGTATACATGTGTGAGTGTGTTGCTTGGCACATGTGTAGAAGTCAGAGGACAATTTTCAGGAGTCAGTTCTCCTCTTCCTCTGTGTGGGTCCCAGGAATCAAATTCCAGTCTTCAGGCTTGGTGATAGGTGCCTCTACCTGAGCCATCTCACCAACCCTACTTAATGTTTCTTTGGCCCCTCTTATTTGTAAAGTGGGGGTGGACATAGAACCTAATGTAATTCTTTTTATGAGTATGCAAGTCACTATACGTACAGAGCTGAAAGTAATGTCTGGTACAAATACTCAATAAACCTGGCTACCATGGTGCTCAGAATTCTTGCTTTTGCATCCTTCTTGCATTCATATTAGGTAAGCATTTGCACAAACAATTTTGTAGGACTATATCCTCTTTTTGAATGAAATATCAAGTCTACAGAGTGTTTCATCATGGGGTTTATTAACCTGGATGTTTTCCCATATTCTCTTACAACAACCAAAACTAGCTTTGTACTAAGTACAATATAAGATATAAAAAACCCCAAGCACAGGGGCTTGAGAGACAGCTCAGTGGTTATAGAGCACTGACTTCTCTTCCAAAGGATCTGAGTTCAATTCCCAGCATTCATATGGAAGCTCACACTGCCTGTAACTCCTCAATCTAACACCTTCACACAAACATACATGCAGGCAAAACATCAGTACACATAATAATGTTTCTAAAAATCCAAGCAGTGCAAAACTGTTTATGAAATTTATATTCTTGGAACCCCATTAGAATTAATGTCCTACACATGACAGCTCAATCAGAGTTGAGTAAAACCTACTTGCCCACAAGTCTCACACATGCATACTAGTGCCAACAATCTCTCTCTCCCTCTTTCACACACACACACACACACACAGAGAGAGAGAGAGACACACACACACACACAGAGGCACACACATTTTCAAAGTCAGATTTCAGAACTCAGGCACAAAGTAGTAAAATGACTTGCTAAGCTGTCAAAATTTCTGTCTTGGAGAACAACATCCAAGGTACACATTCCTTCTAGAAAAGTTCCTTCACCCATCTTCACTTGGGAATTAGAAGGGTGAATTTTCCCCTAGGTGTATTATAAAGATTAAGGTACCATATAGCACCTGAAAATGTAAGCTAACTAATTATTATTATCATTTTCTGGTGACAAGTACACACAAAATGCTACCTGGGGAGGGAGCAGCAGGCATATAACATGGCTTTATAAATTAGGCATGAGTCAAAAGATTATCCACTCCAAAGGAAGCCAGGAAGCCACTGAAGCACAGAGACCAGTCACCAACACGTGGACAAAAGCCCTGAGAGTCCTTCACTATCCATAGGATGTAGCTTTTGGGCACTAGATGTGGAGGATGCAATCCCATGGCAAGGCTCTCTGGGTTCTGGTGAAAGTCCATCAGATCTCTCTTGTTTTTTGTTTTCCTTTTTCAATTTATTTTATTTGAGGTAGGGGTTCTCCCACATTCCTTACTGTGACTGCATCTCAAGTCTTCCCTGTGATAGGGATCTGACTTCCCACCTAATACAACTCAATAAGCCAGTATTCCAAGGCCCCTCGGAATGTCAGGCACCCCTTCCACCCTGACGTGGATCCTGGTCCAACCACACCCAGAAAGTCTTACCAGTGGGTTCCCAGACTGTCTCATCTCGGTTTATTTTCTCACCGAAACTGTCGGGTCACCTCTCCACGTTCCCACAGTTGGTCACAGAACTGCAAAGTTCTAGAGGAGTTGCTGTCCTCTGACCTGAAGATATTTGACAGGGAGTTTAGAGGGCCAATTACCCATGAAACTGGCTATTCCGTTAGAGTGCTAGTTTAACACAAGGCTAGGGCTTTTGCTAGCAAGCATCATAAAGCTCACACTGAGAACTTTGGGTCAAATAAGTGTGCTCTTAGCGCCCACTAGTGATTTCGTTGTTGTATAGGTATAAAAAAAAACAAAACAAAACAAAAAAAAAAAAAAAACCTGAAGGGAGTTATGAGAGAACCCAGTGATGGATTAACCTAACCTCGATGTCACACATGTCAAGTGGGTGATAGACTTAACTAAAATTTGCATTTTCTGGGACAGTTTTTTTTTTATATGCTAAACATACGCATCTCTTTAGAAAATACAAGATGTATATGAACCCAACTCTCTAAGATTACAAATTAAGTATCTTGCATGTATGTGGGAGGGTGGGATCCCATGTGTGTGGGTGTGCACATGCACATGAAAACACCAGAAAACAACATCCAATCTTGCTCCTCAGGTGCCATTCACCTCCTACGTTTTTGTTTGTTCTCAGTTCTCACTGGCCTGGAGTGAAACAAGTAAGCTAGCATGGTTGACTAGCTAGCTCCAGGGGTCTGTCGGGGTCTGTCTGTCTCCCAGACAGTGGAATTCCCAAGCACACATTCTTGTTTAATTGTTTAATGAATTTTAGTGTGTGTGTGTGTGTGTGTGTGTGTGTGTGTGTGTGTGTGTGTGTGTGGTGTGGTGTGGTGTGGTGTGTGCATATGTATGCAAGTGCCTGAAGAGGCCAGAAGAAGGTGTCAGAGCTCCAGGAGCTGGAACTGTGGGTCTTTGTGAGCTGCCTGATGTGGGTGCTGTACCTACTCTTAACTGCTGAGCCATCAACAGCCCCAAGTCAGCCTTTGTTTTTACATAGACTTTGAAGATCAAGCACCCTTGCTTCTGAGTACTCTACTAACTGAACCAGGTCTAATAGCGTCTATTTTTAAATGACAATTTTTTCTGGTGGATTTAAAATATTGATAACACAAAACCTTCACATACCTATTTTTAGAATCACTGTCGTACAGATTCACGAGTAAGCAAGGGTCTCAAAAGAAGACTTAAAAAGTTAAATGCCCTGTGCTTTCAGGATTTTGTCTATTGTGTTTACCACTGAAACCTGCGATGGTGGCACAGGCACCAAAGAGGACATTCGATGCTAATCAAATGGCACAGAATTAGAAAAAGAGATTGCCAAAACTCCAAAGCCTCCAAGTCCCATTAGGAAGGGGATCTGGACACTGCGTGCAGACAGCATCACAAGAAATCGGCACTGGTTTAGGGAATGGGCAAAGGCAGAGTCTAGCCTCTGTGGTCCTAGTCACTTGCCTGCTATCCTTAGAGCTTTTCCAACAGAAGAGACGTGACTGCTCGGCCTGTAGTCAAAACCTCTGCTTTTTCAGGGTTGCCAACAACCTCTTCTGTAGACCTACTGGCAAAGAGTGACTTCCACACGTTGCTTCATCTAGAACATCAGACTCTGGTGAAAGCCAGGAGCCATCATGCCCACCTACAATCTCAGTTAATCAGGAGTCAGAGACAGGAGGATTGCTTAAACTCAGGAATTTGGGACTAGTCCTGGCAACATAGTAAGATCCAATCTCAAAAATAAGTAAATATTTTTTTTTAATCCAGCTTCTAGAAACATTCTCAGAGCTCCATTACTGGGCCTTCGCTTTCAATTAAACCAGTTCTTCGAAAGTCTTCATTTTTATTTCCTAATTTTTTTCCCACACAAGTACAATGTGTTTTGATCACATCTATCCCCTCCTTCCTCCAATTCCTCCCATGTTTCCCCAATAGTTCCTGTTGTTCTTTTGATGCAACTAATGCCTATAAAACACAAACACAAGACTCAGTGCCCACGTGGAGCTTATTGAGAGAAGGGAGAGAAAGAGGGGGTAGCTGGTGGCCAACCGAAAGCAGGAGAGAGAGAGAGAGAGAGAGAGAGAGAGAGAGAGAGAGAGAGAGAGAGAGAGCAGGGGGCAGAGAGAGAGAGCAAGAGGGGGCAAGAGAGAAACCAGAGAGAGACCAGAAAGAAGGGAGCTCTTGGCACGATTGCTTTAAAAGGGGGCCTTGCGCATGCATAACTGAGTCCTCTGGCAGCCAGGTAAAGCTTGAGCCACCAGGTAAAGCTGATGTAGCGATGACACAGCCATGAGCGTCCTGCCCATCGTCGGGGCAGGGGTCAGCTGGCTGCTAGTTCCTAACAGTTCCCTCTCAAATTCGTGTCATCTTCCACATACGCCGGTATGCGGAAGGATAGTGCTAACTATGTGGTCATGGGCCATCCATCAAGGGACTCGTCCCTGGAGAAACTCTCCCTCAGTGGACTGCTAGTAGTTTGAGTGACAATGGCCGGCACAGACTCAGAGGGAGTGGCAATATTAGGAGGTGTGGTATTTTTGGAGTATGTGTGATGTTGTTGGAGAAAGTATGTCACTGGGAGTAGGCTTTGAGGTCTCAGATACTCAAGCCAGGCCCAGTATCTCACTCTCTTCCTGCTGCCTGCCGATCTGGATGTAGAATTCTCCACCACCTCTCCAGCACCATGTCTGTCTGAGTGCTGTCATGATTCCCGCCAAGACAACAATGGGCTAAACCTCTGAAATGTAAGCCAGGCCCAATTAAATGCTTCCTTATAAGAGTTGTCATGGCCACAGTGTCTATTCACAGCCGATAGAAACCTTAACTAAGACACCCATCGGTGCTGGGAGGTTGAGTGGTCTTGTGCAGGTCCTGCAGACAATCACAAATATTGAGAGTTCACAGTTCACATCCCGCCCTGTCCAGGAGACGCTGTATGCCTGAAACCCTGCCTACCCTTCAGCTTCCGTTTTTTTTACCTGCCATTTTCAGAGTTCTCTGAGCCTTGGGTGTAGTGTTGCCTTGTGAATGTCCTATTGGGCTGGACACTCCACAGTCATTGTCTCTGCCTTTTCTCAGTTGTGGTTCTCTGTAATAGCCTCTGTGTGCTGCAGGAAGCTCCCTCCATAACTGTGAGAATTGTACTCAAGAAAGCCCAGAGGCCATTTTTATCCCAAAGTTGCCTTCCTTCCAGTGATACACAGGTGAAGTGATGAATGTGAGAAACAGCTGGCATTTGGGGTTGAGTCCTTTCTGTGGTCCTCTTCCAGAAGCCTAAGAAGAGTCGTGTGATGGCGTGGGTTTCAGCCATGAATCACTTGTGTCAACCCTACACTGGAGATCACATTTTCCTAAAAACATGACAATAATAAAATACATGGGTAATCGATGGAAAATGAGAAAACAATCTAAAACACCCACCATTAAGTATAGTAGCTCAGACAGTAAGAACAAGCATTGTCTTTTAACTATAAGGGATATTGGTATATGATCAATTTGTCAAGTTTTAAGCCCTGTGTACATATACCCATGCACATATACACTTGTGATTTAAAATAATAAAAATAATTCTCTGAAAAAGAAAAATTCTGTTATTTATTTTTTTTTTCCAAGATTGAGTCTCATGTACACTAGCCTGGCTTCTAACTAGTACTCCTGATTTTTCAGGCTCTCTATGCTAAGATTACAGGCATGCCCACCATGTCTGTCTTTTTCTTTCTGTTTCTTTTTTTAACTCTATTTATGTACATCGGTGTTTTACCTGCATGTATGTTTGTGTGAGGTTGTCAGATCCTCTGGGACTGGAGTTTCATTGTGAGCTGTCATGTGGGTACTGGGAATTGAACCCAGATCCTCATGAAGAGCAGTCAGTGCTCTTAACCACTGAGCCACCTCTCCAGTCCCCTTTCTGTTTCTACATAAATAGTTTTCTTTCTGGGTTATCCCGAATGGGGACATGCTTGGACACCAAGCACCAAGGAGACATTGCTGTGAGGTGGTTATGAACACTGGGTTGAAACCCTGGCTCCATCACTCGAATGACATGTCTAGCCTTCCCATTTTGTAACTAGCATTGTGTTTCCCACCAACAAAATGGTATTATTAATAGTAATTATCTCACTGTAGCTGTAAAAAAATGAAGGTGCAGTTTATATTCCAATTAAGAGTCAATTAAAAAAAGAGGAAATAAAAACAAGAGATGGATAATGGACCTGCAAGATAGTACAGCAGCTAAAAGCACATGTTATCAAACCTGATGAACTGAGTTTGACCATGGGGCCCATATGACAGAATGGGTGCATGGGTGGTGTGTGTGTGTGTGTGTGTGTGTGTGTGTGTGTGTGTGTGTGTGTGTGTTTGCCTGTGTATCTGTATGTATATGTGTCTGTGTACATGAAGTAGATGATATGTAAAATGCTTGGAGAAGTAGAGGGTGATCAATAAACATTAGTTTCTATTTTTAAAAAGTTAATTAATTGGCTATAAATCTGTTAGTAACATGAGCACTTTTATGATGGTAAAATTCGAAATATTTCATTAATTACTACAAAAGCAGAGTTTGAAAAAGGAAAAAAAAAACAACTGGCATCAGTTTCCAAATACAAGGAAAGGTCTTTATTTGTTTATCTATCTAATCATTTATTTATTTACTTTTGTTTTTCGAGACAGGGTTTTTTTCTATGTAGCCCTGACTGCCCTGAAAATCTCCATGTAGACCAGGCTGGCCTTGAACTCAGAGATCCACCTGACTATGCCTCTCTAGTGCTGGGATTAAAGGAGTGCGCCACCACATCTAGTTAAGAAAAGGCCTTTTAAACAGCTAAGATAAACCTCTGCTAAGATTTTACAATCTTTGGTGTTTTAATCCTAAAATTAAAAACCTTTGTATTTAACACCACAAAAAAATAATCTTTACAAAACTTAAGTTGGCCACTAGAGGGCTCTCACAGACTTCTGTTGCTACTAGATAAAGAGGACTTTAAAATAACTTAGGCCAAGGAGCCTTAACAAAATGCCACCAGCCTCGCTGGCATATCCTTCTTCAGAGTAATCTGGCAGCATAGACCAGAAATTTAAGATACCTGTAACTTTGCCAAAAATGTAAAAATATTCAGTTTGTTTAGATTTACATTTCAATGAAGTGTCAATTAAGAGCTATATATGCTGTAATATGCTCTTATTTGTACTTTATGTGTACATGTGTGAGTCTATGTTCATGTGTGCACACGGTGTGTGCATACAGATGTGTGCAGGGGCCCATGGCACTCTGGGGCTGGAGTTGAGGCACTTGCAGCCTCCCAACCTGCGTGCTGGGAATTGAACTCTGGCCCCTGAAACAGCAGCAATCGCTCTTCACAACAGAGCCATATCTGCACTCCAAATTATCATTCTCAAAGTACACACTACTGCAATTATTTTCAATACATCTGTACGATTGAAGACTTTTAAAATCCATATATATATATATATATATATATATATATATATATGCACTAAAATTTAACAAATAATTCCTTTGATTTGGGGATGTTTTGTTCTCCATTCATTGTTGCTGGGTTTTTATTTTGGTTTGGTTTGGTTTTGGTGGTGTTTGGGGGGGTTGCTTGTTTGAGGGGACTGTTGTAGGGTTTTTTTTGTTGTTGTTTTACCGGTTGTTTGTTGTTGTATTTCAAGACAGAGTTTCTCTGTGTAATCCTGGCTGTCCTGGAACTTAGTCTGTAGACCAGGATGGGCTCAAGCTTAGAAATCCATCTGCATCTGTCCCCCAAATACTGGGATTAAAGATATGTACCACTACCACCTGGCTCTCTCTTGTTTTTTTTAGACATTTTCCCATAAGAAACTTAAGTTTTCAATAACTAGGAAATACTTTTAATTCTTTTTTAAGTGTAAACTATCTTAGGCATTTATAAATATCTGGACTGGTGAGATGGCATGGGTAAAGCTACTCATCCCCAAGCCTAATTAACGACCTGAGTTTGATTCCTGGGACCCTAATGGTAAAAGGAAAGAACTGATTCCCACAAATTGTCTCTTGACTGCTATATAAATGTCACACACACACACACACACCCTAATCAATCAATAAATAATTGGTAGCATTTGTTATTGTATAAGTCTCTGAAGAGACCCATATCCTCGTCCTCCTTACCTAGGGGTCAAAGACAGAGTACTAGACATATTAAGCAAGTACTCTACCACTGAGCTGTCCCAGCCTTGTGATCATCACCACTGAAATTCAATCTTCCTCCACAATGGGAAGGACAGGGTTCAAAACCTGAGGATGGATCTAGAGGGAGGACTGGGCAGTTAAGAGCGCTTGCTGCTCTTGCAGAGGACCTGAATTCAGTTCCCAGCACTCAACTCCAGCAGCTCACAATTGCCTGTAAGTCCAGCTCCAGGGAATCCCACACCACAGACACCTGAAGCCACATGTACACACCCACACACTGACACACACTGACATGCATAATTAAAAGTAAAATCAACCTTTAAAAATAATACTAAGGATATGCAGGGCATGGTGGCATATGCTTTTAATCCCAGCACTCCGAAGGTGGAGGCAGAGTGAGTTCGAGGCTATCAAGGTTAATAAGATCTTGCCCCCCTCCGTACACACACAAACGAAAAACCCTAAGGACACAAAACCACACAAGCCTTTCATGCTACAACACTACAAACAACCCATTTGTGCAGACCCCTCCAGAACAACATCCATCTCATCCAGCTGGCCTCTCTCTGGCCACTCCTCATGGAAGGATGTCAAGTTTTCCCATCCTCAGTCCTGCGTTCCTAGCTCTTCACTATGCTGGAAACGGCTTTTTCTGCTGTCATTTTCTACCCACTTAAAATCCAAGAATATCCTACAAAATGACCTCCCAGCTCCTTCCAAGTGAGCTATAAAGTGTCTTCATAGAGCTGTATAAATTCTCCTATTAAAAAATGTCTTCCAGGCTGGGCTGTGATGGTGCACACCTTTAATCCCAGCACTCTGGGAAGTAGAGACGGGGATCTCTGTGAGCTCCAAGCCACCCTGGTATACAGAGTGAGTTCCAGGACAACCAAGGCTGTTACACAGAGAAAGCATGTCTCCGAAAAAGAAAAAAAAAAAAAAAAAAGTCTTCCAGGCTAGGGGGATGTCTCAGTGGGTGAAATGCTTGCTGTGCAAGCATGAGGACCCATGTTCAGATCCCAGCATCCATGCAAACGGTTGACAGATTCTGGGGGATTGCTGGCCAGCCAGTCTAAACTAAACAGTGAGTTGTAGGTTCAGTAAGAAACAGAGCTTATCTCAAACACAAAGTAGTGAGAGATAAATGAAGGTACCCAGTATCAACCTCTGGCCTCTACACATACAAGTGCAGGCAAATACCCCCACACACCACACACCACACACACGTGCACACACACACAGAAAGTTTTAGCTCTATGTTGGGCACCGTAAAATGTTTCACAGTAAGTATAACGAATGCTTCATGTTGCCCACAAGCCCCTGGTCTACCCTCATGAAGCAGCTTCTGCTTAGAATGCACTCATCAGCATCTCCTCCTTTCCATTGACTCTCCCATCTTTTGAGGTGAAGTGACCATATTTACTGATTCTTAAAGACTCTCCCATCTCTGAACACTCAATTCAGGGGGCCTCTTAAAGGGGAAGTTTCCCAGCCACTATGCTGAGCTGATAGACCCCTCCAATTGGTGCCCTGGATGATCACGGGGCTTTGTTCAGTTGTCTGGGGGTTCCTCAAAGGCAGACACCTGTCTGACTCATTCCTACAAGTCACAGTGTGGGTGTCAGACCAGAGCAAAGCAGTTGTTGTTGTCTGAGTTAAATCGGGACCTTTACATCTCTCCAACAGAAAGTTCTGGCTTTGATGTGTCAAAACTCTGACTGTCAACTGTGATCTTTTGAGGGTAATTTCTGGTTCTTTTCTTTAGGAAATAATCTAAGATGACCCACCACTGCCACACTTCCTGCCACTCAATCCTGTGAAATGCTTCTCCCGTTATTTCAGAGTTAGTGTGACCAATCGCATATGACAAACTATCCATGTAGCACTTGAAAGACAAGGTTCCAAAGGCACACAATTAAACAGGACAGTAGTGATCAAAATGGTGGGGTAGGTAGCTGTAGCCACTGGTTTCCCCACAGAGAAAGGGAAACAAACAAACAGATAAAAACTTGTCAAAACCAGCATTTTCAGTGCTCTGTGAACCAGTGAAAACTGCAGCTGCTAAGCAAACACACAGCCAGAGAGGGAAATGCCACCTTCAAAATATCAGGGAGCAGTGGGGAAATGTGGCCCCTGACCCCCTGCCCATCATGGCAGCCATAGTCCAGTCCCCACCCTCAAACCACAGAAGGGACACACCTTAGTTGAAATGTACTGTGTACAGCTTTGTGATCTCAGGCCAGACACTTAGAAAGCACTTGTTCATTGAGTACTGACTCGACATATAGGCCCACGAGGCAGCTAGAAGTGGGGTGGGAGCCAGGTACCTCTGCCTGAGTGATACTTGTTTCTTTAGGACAGTCAGGGACGTGACTCTTTGTAGGCATGTTAATCACTGAGGTGTGTCTGTCTAAAAGCCTGTGTTACCTAACCCTTCTCATTGTGGTGCAAGAGACAAAGATAAGAATCACTGAATCAGCAACTTTTACAATGTACTAAATCAGTCCCCCAAAAGATGCCTGAAGCATCCCAGTCACTGTCCTGAGCCACACTCACCTGACATTCCAGGAACCACAGAGCCTGCAGACATATCCCCCATGGTGAGGTTTACAATGTACTAAATCAGTCCCCCAAAAGATGCCTGAAGCATCCCAGTCACTGTCCTGAGCCACACTCACCTGACATTCCAGGAACCACAGAGCCTGCAGACATATCCCCCATGGTGAGGTCACCCCCCAACCAGAACTGTCATTCCTTATTGACTGGCTTGTGCCCTCAAGCAGTAAGGATTTCTTCCCTCGAAGCAGCCTGTAAAGCTGGAGCTGAGATACTGATCAAGCAGACCCGCCACTTAGCTACCAGACCAATGACCTAAGGCTGGACTGGGGAGGTCACTGACCTCCTTGTCTATACCTCCTAATTTGGCAATAACCAATAAGTCTGCTTTTTACAATGGCTGGGAAGATGGCTCAGTCAATACAATGCTTGCTGCACATGCAGGAGAACCTGAGTTCAGATCTCTATAACCCATGTCAAAAGTCAGGGATGGCAGTTCCAGTCTGTACCTCAGGGCTGAGAGGATGGAGACAGGAGGATCCCTGCAGCTCAGCGGCCAGCCAGTCTAGCCAACTTCAGTTAGCTTCAGGTTCAGTGTCTCAAAAAACTAGGTAGAGAGTGATTGAGGAAGACATCCAATATGAACACAAGGACACACCCATAAACAGGTACACACACACACACACATACACACACACACACCTTCACTCTCCGATTCCTACCTATTTTAATTGGTGTGTTTGCACAAGTGTATGAACCTAGTCTGTCGGTCCTCCTAAAGCTGGGTTTCGATATAAAGTTCCACCTCTCTGGATGGATCTTAGATGGGTACTGCACGCAGAGGACACAAGGTAGACTACGTGCTCAGAGATGTCTGAACAAAAACGCTGCTGGCACAAACAGGCTACCTTGGGGCTGGAGGCATAACCTGGTTAGGAGAGTACCTGCCTAGCATGTGCAAAGCCCTGGGTGCAATCCCCAGCACCACATAAACTGAACGTAGTGTTATGTACCTGTAGTTACAGCACTCGGGAGGTAGTGGCAGAATCATAAGTTCAAGGTCACCCTTGGTTTTATCTTGGTTTCATAGCAAGTTAAAATCAGCTTAGGATACTGGAGACCCTTTTTTTTTTTTTTTTTTTTTTTTGTTTTTGTTTTTGTTTTGTTTTTGTTTTTTAAAGACTATCTAAGGACTACAGAGGTTAGAAAAATTATTTTAGCAAGTAGGACATTCAAAGGAAGTGTGTTTGCAAAGGAGTTTGGAAAGCAACACACATGCCCAGGCAAGACATACACCCAGAAAAGACTTGAGAAAGCCTGGAGCATTCAACTTGGATTAATCCCAAACCTAAAGCAACTATAGGCTGACCTTTAGGATCTCAGCAAGCCTAGCTGAGAGTTGAAGGAAGGAGTGCCCAGAAGGTTTAGCTTCAAAGACTGGGGGATGTAGTTGGCTGTTCTTAACCTTTTTGTTTTCTGTATTTCTTTAGTGTTTTTTATTTGTGTTTGTTTGTTTGTTCATGTGTTTGTTTTCTTATTCCTTGGTTTAGCTCCTGTTGTTTAAGAAAACCCATCAAAGCCTTAGTTAAACATGAGCAAAATGAATAGAAACTTCAGTGGCCCCCCTCCGTTCCCCCCCAAATAAATAATCTTTACAAAAATAGTCTAAGGGAGTCTCAGAACAAACAAGCCAGTGTAGCCCTTAACAATTAAAAAAAAAAAAATCAGGTGGTGACATACACCTTTAATCCCAGCATTTGGGAGGCAGAGGCAGGTGGATATGTGAGGTCAAGGCCAGCCTGGTCTACAGATCGAGTTCCAGGACAGCCAAGGCTTCACAAAGAAACCCCATCTCAAAAAAAAAAAAAAAAAAAAAAAAAAAAAAAAAACCTTAACAAATCCTGGAGGAAAAGGGTATTACAATTACATTACATTACAATTTTCACATACCCAGATGAAAACAAAACTCATCAAGACATACAAAGGAAATATTACCCATTCAAAAGAGCAACCTTCTGCCGGGCATAATGGCACATGCCTCTAATCCCAGCACTCGGAAGGCAGAATCAGGCAGATCTCTATGATTTTGAGGCCAGCATGGGCTACACAGGGAGACTCTGTCTCATAAAAGGAAGCAGTCACTGAATAGATCAATAGGAACCATCCCTGGAGAAACAGATATCAGAAGACTTGACGCTATCATTTGCTTTTTTGTTCCTGTGACTGGAAGACCTGACAGAATAGAGGGGTTTATCTGGGCCTAAAGTTCAAGGGAGGACAGCTTATCATGTGGAGAGGTGATGGCATCGGGAACCTAAGCTGGATGGGCACCCTGTGACTGTCGTCAGAAAGCAGACAAGTGGGGGTGGCTTATAAAGTCCCACCCCGGTGACACACTTACTCCACCAAAGCACCACATCGGAAGGGTTCTGCAATCTTCCATAACAAAGCAACCAACTGGAAACAGAGTGTTCAAGTCTGTGGGTACATCCCATATTCAAAGTACAATACAGTTAAAGCATTAACTTGAGCATGCAGGAGAAACTGGACCTGTAGATGGAACGGTTGAAATGGTAAGTAGATAAAGAGAAGCAAAGAGATGTTTTTGGATGTGAAGGAAGGAACATGTGAAGAAGGGAAGGAAGGAGGAGGGAAGTGTTCAGAGGGGATGAGTGCCAATAGCAAAGCTGTCCCCTAGAAATAAAGGAGGAAAGAAAACCTGCCTCAACAGGAACCTAAGTGCCTTCATCACCACCAGACTTGAACTAAAAATGCTAAAGGAGTTCTTCAAATGGAAAGAAGATGTTTTATACATTGAAAATATAAAACTCACTAGAAAGGACACTTCAAATTCAGTATACTCAAGTATTACCATAGTGGCATGAAAATAAATCCTTTATATATTATTTATTTTAAAAAAGCACAAAGCAAAAAAAAAATAAAATAAAAATTAAATGAAAAAAGCACAAAGCACAAAACCATTAAAAATAATAAAGCCTTCAATGATTTGTTGAGAGAAATGCAATGGAAATGTATTATCAAAAACAAAATGTATATGATAGTTGATAACTTAACCAAAAATTAATTTTTAGTCGGGTGGTGGTGGCGCACGCTCTTAGTGCCAGCACTCAGGAGGCAGAGACAAGCTGATATCTGTGAGTTCTAAGCCAGCCTGGTCTACAAGAGCTAGTTCCAGGACAGCCTCCAAAACCACAGAAAAATCCTGCCTGGAAAAAACAAACAAACAAACAACAAATAAATAAATAAATAATTTTTGAATGTTTTGACAAAGACAATCTATGTGGGTAGATTAAGCTGCACCCAACAGTCATGGATTATTAATCAAAAAACACAGTCGAGGGTAGGCTACCTCCCTACAAGACCAAAGGCTCCCAAAATAATAATGCAAGTGGTTGCCACTGCTATTGGTTGTGTGCCAGAACTTGATAGTATGACCCTGTTGCTGAGGACACCACATACTTTTGCTTCAGGACATAGAGAAATCAAGCTAGAACTGGTCAGGAAGCTTCCTCTTTACTGGCTAGTCCTCATAGTGCCAGAATATGCTATGCAGACTACTGGAAGACTATTGTCATCAAGGTCTTAGTTCAATGTGGACCCTGTATATAACAATTCTGACTACCTAGACAAGATGAACTGGTGCATAAGTGGCATGATTGTCACCAAGGTAACCAACTTGCTTCTGATTACATGTCTGACCCACTCTACAGACAGGAAATCCACATCTGGTACTGTAAATCAACCAAAACCCAGCTGCTGGAGAGGGGATAAGCCTACTGAGGAAGCTACTGATGTCTAATGTCAAATTGCTTTCTAAATAGCTATGTTTATGCTCAGATTATAATGTCATTGTTGGCTTGGGTCAGAGAAACTTTTCCTTCCTTCCTTCCTTCCTTCATTTTTCAGAATGGTGACTGCAGAAACTAATAACTGGTCAAAGTACTGATAACAAGTAACTGTTGAGCCCAGTCATCATGGGACATCCATATCCACTCTTACCCCCTCTAAGGCTCAGTGAGCATGGAGGAAAAGGAAGCAGACAGAAAGAGGTTGGGAAGCAGTGTAGCGCTTTCACATTCAGGCCCAACATGGCTGCTGCACTCTTGAAGGCATGGTAGTTGTCATTGCCGACACTGGGCTCACAGGCTTGTTTGTTTTCTAAGATTTACATTTTATGTATATGAGTGTTTTCCCTGCATATCTGTATGCGTACCACACCACTCCCCAGCCCCTCCTACCTACCAATATAACTTGAATGTAATGATTTCAGTTCTCCAATAATAAAGACACAGAGGGTGCTAGAGAGACTCTGGTTAAGAATGATGCTACTCCTTCTGTAAGGCAAAGGACACAGTCATCAAGAAAAAACAGCTCCCTACAGAATGGGAAAAAAAATCTTCACCAACCCCACATCCGACAGAGGGCTGATCTCCAAAATATACAAAGAACTTAAGACACATGAAACCAATATACCAAATAATCCAATTGAAAAATGGGGTACAGATCTAAACAGAGAATTCTCAACAGAGGAATCTCAAATGGCTGAAAGACACTTACGGAATTGCTCAACATCTTAGCCATCAGGGAAACGTAAATCAAAACAACTCTGAGATACCATCTTACTCCTGCCAGAATGGCTAAAATTAGAAACAACAATGACAACTTATGCTGGAGAGGATGTGGAGAAAGGGGAACACTCCTCCACTGCTAGTGGGGGAGCAAACTTGTACAGCCGCTTTGAAAATCAATATGGCAGTTTCTCAGAAAATTGGGAATCAATCTTCCTCAAGACTCAGTTATATTACTCTTTGGCAAATAACCAAAGGATGAACATTCACACCACAAGGACATTCGTTCAACTATGTTCATAGCAACATTATTCATAATAGCCAGGACCTGGAGATAACCTAGATGCCCCTCAATCTAAGTATGGATAAGGAAAATGTGGTACATTGACACAATGGAGTAATACTCAGTGGTTATAAGAAAAGCAATGACATCTTGAAATTTGCAGGCAAATAAACAGAACTAGAAAAAACTGTCCTGAGTGAGGTAACCCAGACCCAGAAAGACAAACATGGTATGTACTCACTCATAAGTGGATATTAGGCATAAAGCAAAGGGTAACCAGACTACATTCCACAACCTTAGAGAAGCTAGGAAACAAAGAAGGGGAAATAGAAAAAAAAACTCTCCCATGTAAAGTGATAGCATGGGAGGGGAGAGGGGAAGAAAAAAGGGAAGTGGGGAGAAGGACAAGAGGGAACAGGATGGTCGAGTTGGGGGAAGGACAGAGAGGGACAGCAAGGAAAGAAATATCATGATAGATGGAACCATTTGGGGATTATCAAGAAACCTGATACTAGGGAACTTCTCAAGAATACACAAGGATGATCCCAGATAAAACTCTAAGCAACAGTGGAGAGGGTGCCTGAACTGGCCTTCCCCTGTAATCAAATTGAAGACTACCATAATTGTCAAACCTTCCTTCATCCAGCAACCGATGGAAGCAGATGCGGAGATCCACAACTAGGTCAAGCTCCTAGAGTCCAGTTGAAGAGAGGGAGGAGTGATAATATGAGCAAAGGGGTCAAGACCATGATGGGGAAACTCATAGAAACAACTGACCCAAGCTAGTGGGAGCTCATTGACTCCAGACTGACAGCCAGGGAACCAAACTAGACCACCAGGATGAAGCAGATCAGGAGACCCACACCAAATGTGCAATCTCAGATTTCTCAGCTCCCAGAGCAGCAAGGACTATTAACCTATGAACCGTTCATCTCTCCAGAACCAGACTGGATAAACCTTTCTAGAAAAAATACACATCAACTTAATAATACTTCCACTGTTTAATCTACCCAGCTCTCAGCATCCAGTTACAACAATGCAAATAGAGAAAGTATGATTTCAATAACATTAAAAAGGAGTGGGGGGAGCCTCAGGCCCAGGAGCAGGTAGCAACCACTGGGTGAGATGACAGCAGTGGCTTCCAGCAGTGGGCTTCCAGAAGTATCCGAGGAAGTTCTGCTGGGAAAGAGCACCTGTGTCCCAGCCAGCATCCACTGCTATTTCTAGGTTAGAGATAACTCTGCTGCTACAGTGACCACTAACCCTCAACACCCCCTACACCTAGAGGAGCAATCACCAGAGACATGGCCCCACCTCCAATGGGAGAAGCAACTACCAGAGCTGTAGCCCACCTGCACAGGAGGCTCTGCACCTGAAGGAGCTTGCCTCTGAAGGAGCAGTTAACAGAGCCACATCCCCCAACTATACCCTGAAGCACAAGCTCCACCTGTATTAATTAGAGGAAGAGATGTATAGATAATAAGATAAGAACACACTCAACGATATAAAGAACAATACATCACCATTAGAAACTAGTGTGCTATAACAGCAAGGCCTGAACATCCCAACAAAGATGATGCAGAAGAAAACAACCTTAAACATAACTTTATGAGGATGACTGAGGCCCTTAAAGAGAAAATGAAAACTTCCCTTAAAGAAATGGAGGAAAAGACAAACAAAAAATTGGAAGAAAGTGACAAACACCTTAAAGAAAACCAAGAAAAAGCAATCAAACAAGTGAAGGAAGTGATTCAAGACTCGAAATATGAAATAGAAGCAATAAAGAAAACACAAACCAAGGGAATTCTAGAAATGGAAAATCTGGGTAAACTATCAGAAACCACAAATGCAAGCATAAACAAAAGAATACAAGAGATGGAAGACAGAATTTCAAGTGTTGAAGATGTGATAGAGGAAATAGATTCATTGGTCAAAGAAAATTTTAAATCCAACAGACTCTGAGCACACAACATGCAGGAAATCTGAGACCCCATGAAAAAAAAACCAAACCTAAGAATAATAGGGATAGAAGGAAAAGTCCAACTCAATAGCACAGAAAATATATTCAACAAAATTGTAGACGAAAACTTTCCCAACCTAAAGGACATGCCTATGAAAATACAAGATGCTTACAAAACACCAAAGACAAACAAAAAAATTGGGGTAGAGTGGATCAAAAAAAAAAAAGTCCCCTCACTACATAATAATCAAAACAATAAACATATAGAATAAAGGAAAAATATTAAGAGCTGTAAAGGAAAAGGCCAGGTAACATATAAAGGCAGACCTATCAGAATTACACCTGACTTCTCAATGGAAACAATGAAAGTCAGAAGGTCCTGGACAGGTGTTATACAGACACTAAGGAATCATAGATGTCAGCCCAGACTACTTTACCCAGCAAAACTTTCAATAACCATAAATGGAGAAAACAAGATATTCCTTGATAAAATCAGATTTAACAATACCTATCCACAAACCCAGCCCTACAGATAGTACTAAAAGGAAAACACCAAAACAAGGAAGTCAGCTACATCCACAAGGACACAAGCAATAGATGAACTTACAACAGCAAATCCCAAAGAAGAGAACTGAACACACAATGCCATTACCAACAACAAAAACAAAAATAACAAGAACTAGTAATCACTGGCCATTAATATCCATTAATATAAATGGTAAAGTCACTTATAAAAATACACAGGCTAATAGACTGGATATGAAAACAGAATCCATCCTTCTGCTGCATATAAAAACACACCTCAACCTCACAGACAGACATTATCTCAGAGTAAAGGGTTGGGAAAAAAATTTTTCCAGTCAAATAAACATAAGAAACAAGCTGGTATAGCTGTCTTGATATCTAACAAGATAGACTTCAAACTAAAATCAATCAAAAAAGATAAAGAAGGGCATTTCATATTCATCACAGGACAAATTCATGAAGAGGAAATCTCAGTTCTGAACATCTATGCCCCAAACACAAGGGCTCCTGCATTTGTAAAAGAAACACTAAAACTTAAATCACAAATAAAGCCTCACACAATAAGAGTGGGAGACTTCAACATCCCACTCCCACCACTGGACAGATCTGCCAGACAGACACTTAACAGAGAAATAAGGGAACTAACAGATGTTATGACTCAAATTAACTCAAATCTATAGAACATTCCACTGAAACTTTTCAGCACCTCATGGAACTAGACCACATACTCGGTAACAAAGCAAACTTCAACAGATACAAAACAATTGTAATAACCCCCTGCATCCTACTGGATCACCACAGCTTAAAGTTAGAATTCAACAGCAACATTAATTTCAGAAAGCCCACAAACACATGGAAATTGAACATTGATCAGCTGAACCACCACTGGGTCGAGGAAGAAATAAAGAAATTAAAGACTTCCTAAAATTTATTAAAAACGATCACACAACATGCCCAAACTTATGGGACACAATGAAAACAGTGCTGAGAAGAAAGTTCATAGCACTGAATGCCTACATAGAGAAGCTGAAAAAAATTCCACACTAGTGAATTAATAGAACAACTGAAAGCGGTGGAAAAGAAGCAAACTCAGCCAGGAGGGGCAGATGGCAAGAAACAGTCAAATTGAGGGCTGAAATCAATAAAATAGAAAAAAAAAAATCAATGCAAAGAATCAATGAGACAAACTAACCAAAAGACAGAGAGAAAATATCCAAATTAACAAAATCAGAAACAAAAAGGAGGACATAACAATAGACACTGAGGAAATCTAGAGAATCATCATTATACTTCAAAACCTGTACTCCACAAAATTGGGAAACTTTAAGGAGATGGACAATTTTCTAGATAAGTACCACATATCAAAATTAAATTAAGAACAGATAAACAACTTAAATACACCTATAATCCTTAAGGAAATAGGAACAGTTACCAATAGTATCCCAATCAAAAAAAGTCCAGTCCCAGATGGTTTCATCACAGAATTCTACCAGGTGTTCAAAAAAGAACTAATACCAATACTTCTCAAAGTATTCCACACAATTCAAAAAATTCAACACCCCTTCATGATAAAGGTCTTGAAGAGAATAGGGATACAAGGAACATACCTAAACATAATAAACACAATATACAGTAACCAAACAACCAACATCAAACTAAATGGAGAGAAACTCAAAGCAATCCCGCTGTGAGGAACAAGACAAGGCTGTCCACGCTTTCTGTATCTGTTCAATATCTGAAGTTCTAGCTAGAGCTATAAGACAACAAAAGGAGATCAAGGGGGATACAAATTGGGAAAGAAGAAGTCAAACTGTCACTATTTGCAGATGATATAATAGTTTACATAAGTGACCAGAAAACACTATCAGAAAACTCCAACAACTGATAAACACCTTTAGTAAAGTGGAAGGATATAAGAATAACTCAAAAAAATCAGTAGCCCAACTATATACAGATGATAAATGGCTGAAAACGAAATCAGAGAAACATCACCTTTTACAATAGCCACAAATAGCATAAAATATCTTGGGGGTAACTCTAACCAAACAAGTGAAAGACCTGTATGACAAGAACTTTGTCTTTAAAGAAAGAAATTAAAGAAGATATCAGAAAATGGAAATATCTCCCATGATCTTGGATAGGTAGGATCAACACTAAAAATGGAAATCCTACCAAAAGTAATCTACAGGTTCAATGTAATGCCCATCCAAATCTCAGCACAATTCTTCACAGACCTTGAAAGAACAATACTCAACTTCATATGGAAAAACAAAAGACCCAGGATAGCCAAAACAACCATGTACAATAAAGGAACTTCTGGAGCATCACCATCCCCGACTTCAAGCTCTACTATAGAGCTATAGTCCTGAAAACAGCTTGGTATTAGCACAAAAGAAGACAAGTAGACCAATGGAATAGAATTGAAGGCCCTGATATTAATCCACATACCTACAAACACCTAATTTTTGACAAAGAAACTAAAATTATAAGATGGAAAAAAGAAAGTTCAACAAATGGTGCTGGTATAACTGTCAACATGTAGAAGAATGCATATCTGTCAACATGTAGAAGATCCATATCTATTGTCATGCACAAAACTTAAGTCAAAATAGATCAAAGACTTCGATATAAATCTATCCACACTGAACCTCATAGAAGAGAAAGTGAGAAATACACTTGAATGCACAGGCACAGGAGCTCACTTCCTGAATAGAACACCAGACACTGCAAGCAACAATTAATAAACAGGACCTCCTGAAACCGAGAAGCTTCTGTAAAGCAAAGAACAGGGTCAACAAGACAAAATGGTACCCTACAGAATGGGAAAAGATCTTCACTAACCCCACATCTGACAGAGAGTTTATCTTACAACAACCAGAATGGCTAAGATCAAAAACACTGAACTCCTGGAATCCAGTTGCAGAGAGGGAGGACTGATGAGCAAAGGGATCAAGACCAGGCTGGAGAAACCCACAGAAACAGCTGACCTGAACAAGGGGAAGCTCATGAACCCCAGACTGATAGCTGGGAAACTAGCCTAAGCCCTGCTCCAAATAATATGACAGACTTTGAAGATTCCCCCATGGAAGGCCTTGCCCTCCCTGGGGAGCAGAAAGGGCAGGGGATAGGGGATTAGTGCAGAGCCAGGGAAGAGGGGAAGGAGAGGGAACTGGGATTGACATGTAAAAAAAGCTTGTTTCTAATTTAAATAAATAAAAAAATCAAAAACACCAATGACAGCTTATGCTGGAGAGGGTATGGAAAAGGGGGAATACTCCTCCACTGCTGGTGGGAATGCAAACTTGTACAGCCACTGAGGAAATCAGTATGGAGATTTCTCAGAAAGAAAGGGATCAACCTACCTCAAGACCCTGCATTACCACTGTTGGGTATATATATGTGAAAGAGACACATTCATACCACAAGGACTCAACTATGTTCAGAGCAACATTATTCATAATAGCCAGATCTTGGAAACAACCTAGATGCCCCTCAACCAAAGAATGGATAAAGAAAATACGTTACATTTATACAATGGAGTTCTACTACTCAGTGGTAAGAAACAATGACATCATGAAATTTACAGGCAAATGGACAGAACTCAAAAAAGCCATCCTGAGTGAGGTAACTCAAAACCAGAAAGACAAATAAATATAGTATGTACTCACTCCTAAGTGGATACCAGACATAAAGCAAGATACCCAGCCTACAATCAATCCATAACCCAAGAAGCTAGAACCCTCTTCCAATGGGCCAAGTTCCTAGAGTACAATTGAAGTGAGGGAGGAGCGATAATATGAATAAAGGAGTCAAGACCATGATGAGGAAATCCTCAGAATCAGCTGGCTTGAGCTAGTGAAAGATCACTGACTCAGGTCTGACAAATGGGGAACCTGCATAAGACCAAACTAGACTCCCTTAATATAGGTGACAATGGTGTGACTGGGACAATATATGAGGCCACTCACTGGCAGTGAGTCCAAGATCTAACTCTAAGGCACAACCTGACTTAGTGGAGCCCATTCTATATGGAGAGATACCTTGCTCAGCCTAGACACAGGGATGTGGGGGGTAAAGAGGTGCCTTGGTAAACTTAGTAGACTTCCTAGGAGAGGCCTTACCCTCTCTGAGGAACAGATGGGGAGGTGGGGTGAGCAGGAGAAGAGGAAGGAGGGGGAACTGGGATTAGAATGTAAAAAATAAATTTTAAAAAAGAATGCTGCTACTCTTTCTTTAAAAATGTTTGAGTCAGCCAGGCGGTGATGCACACCTTTAATCCCAACACTTGGGAGGCAAAGGCAGACGATCTCTGTGAGTTCCAGGCCAGCCTGGTCTACAGGGCAAGTTCCAGGATAGGCTCCAAAGCTGCACAAAGAAACCCTATCTCAAAACAAACAAACAAAAAGTTTATGTGTCAACCTGACCCCACGATGCAACCCTTTGTAGTCATTTCTTTCATATTCACCCCTCAACCTGTTCCCTCATGTTCCCATCCCTCCCTCCCCCAGTCCACCCCTTCCCAGAGAGAGCCATGCAATCCCCTCCTTGGCCCCTGTTACCTAGCCTTTCTGAATCTGTGGATTGTAGCATGGTAATCCTTTACTTAACAGCTAATGCCCCCTTATGAGTCAGTACATGCCATGTTTGTCTTTGTAGGTCTGGGTTACCTCTCTCAGGATGTTCTGTACATTTACCTTCAAATCTTCTGATGTCACTGTTGTTGACAGATGAGTAATACTCTATTATGTAAATGTACCACATTTTCTTTATCCATTCTTCAGTTGAGGGGCATCTAGGTGGTTTCCAAATGCTGACTTGCAAATAAAGCTGCTATGAACATAGTTGAGCAAGTGTCCTGTGGTATGAGTGGGTTAGGGGGAGGGGAAGAGGTTGGGGGAGAGAATGGGAGGAGGAAGAAAAAACTGCAGTTGGGATGTAAAATAAGTTAAAGAATTCAAAAACTATATGTGTGAGTTCTCATGTATGTATGTATGTGTGTATGTATGTATGTATGTATGTATGTATGTAGTTCCTGGGGTTGCCAGAACACTGGGAACTGGAGTTACAATTGGTTGTGAGATGCTATGGATATGGAGGTGCTGGGACTTGAAGCCAGGTCCTCTGTAAGAGTAGCAAGTGTTCTGAAGAGATGCACAGTCATCTCTCCAGCCCCCATGAATACTTGCTGTTCTTGCAATAGACCAGAGTTCAGTTGTCAGCACACACATTGGTTGGCTAAAACATCTTGTATTCTAGTTCCAGAAGTTCTAACCCACCTTCCCTCTGATACCTGCACTCTTCTCCCTCCCTCCCTCCCTCCCTCTCCCCCTCCCTCCCTCTCTCTCTCTCTCTCCCACACACACAATCTTTTTAAAAGAGGTAGTGTATCTCAATGGATAGTGCCTACTTATTTTGCCTTTAAAGACACAGACTAAAAATTTTAAGGATGACTAAGGGAGTTAGTTGCTCAATAGTAGACAGAGCATGTGTATAGCATGGCAACCTGGTTCAGTCCATAAGGCACATATGAACGGATATGTACACAAGGAAAGAGATAAATGGGGGAAGGAAAACAAAATTCCATGCATCCGAAAACCAAAATGCAAAAACAATCTTTTCTGATCACAATTTTGTAAAACTAGAATCAGTAACTGGAGGAATTTCAAAAATTTCCCAGTTTGTAGAAACTAAATATAGTTCCTAAAATAAAAACTAAACAAACAAGATTCCAGTGAGTCAAAAAAAAAATTTAAAAATTTGAGACAGAAGAAAACAGAAACATAATGCCAAGACTCATAGCATGTATGCAGCCAAAGTGATGCTAAGAAGGGAAGTTTATGGTGACACAGTCCAACATTTTTTTTTTAAATGGTTCCTAAGGTTCAGGCAGCAGGAGGCCCAACAGGTATGAAGAGCACTTGTCTGGAGCCTGACAGCCCCAGCTGGATCCTCAGAACCCAGAAAAAAAAAACAGGGAAGGAGAGAACCAGCAAACTTCAAACAAGCATCATGACATGCACACACACATGATAATAAGTGTTTTTAATCTTAAAGATCCCAAACAACCTAACATTTGTAGATATTTGATATCTACAAAGAGAGGCTAAGAGAAGCCTGAAGTTTGTAGAAAAAAAAACAAGGCAATACAGAGAAGGAAGGATTAAAACAGAGACCAGAAAAGCAACAGAAGTTTTGGATATCCTCAAGGCTGAAGAAATGGCTCAGAGGTTTGGAGTGTAGGCTGTTCTTCCAGAGGACCAAGGTTCAATTCCCAGCACCTACATGGCAGCTCACAACTGTCTATAACTCCAGTTCCAAAGGGTCCAGCACCCTTACACAGACATATATGCAGGCAAAACATAAATGCATATGAAATAAAAATAAATAAATATTTTAAAAAAAGATTTGGTACCCTCAAAAGTAATTCCTTGTTAAAGGAGGAAAAAAAAAATCAGTGAAACTTAAGATAGATTGAGAAAAATAGGAAGAAACAAAATGAAAAATACATTCATTGCAGTCAATACAATAAAAAACAAAGGGCTAAGTACAAGCATTCCATGGTAATAAATTAGACAGCCAAGAGAAAATTTATGTATTTTTGGACACACTTATTCACCAAGATGAAATCATGAATAGAAAAGTTTGAACAGACCAGTGACAAGAAGACTCAATCATTAAAGTCTGTCATCATCAAGAATGATCAAGGGCTGGGTGGTAGTGGTGCATGCCTTTAATCCCAGCACTTGGGAGACAGAGGCAGGTGGATCTCAGTGAGTTTGAGGCCAGACTGTTCTACAAATTGAGTTCTAGGACAACCAGGACTTGTTACACAGAGAAACCCTGTCTCAAAAAAACCTTCCCCCCCAAAAAAAAAAGAATGATCAAGGACCTCAGACAGACAGACACACACACACAATACATACACCACACACACCACACATACACACACCACAGACAGTACACACTCACACACTACATACTCATACACCACACATACACAGAGAAAGAGAGAGAGAAAGCTAATAAATCCACTCAGCAAACTATCAGGCTACAAAATAAACATATTAAAACTTAGTTGCATTCCTATGCCCTAAAAAGAATGGAATCCTACATGGAAATTAATTTATTCTATGCAGCAAAAAGAATTGTTTAGGGATAACTTTAACCAAGAAAGAGAATGATTTGCAGTCTGAAAACTATAACAAAGCTGGATGAAATTAAAGACCTAAGTGGAAAGACATCTTAAGTTCACAATCCCTAGATTAGTGCAATCCTATTAAAATCGCAATCATTATGAAACCAATATGAACCCAAAGCACATCAAATTATCAAATCAGCAAGAATGAAGAAATCTGGGACCAGGCATTGTGGCACATATCTTAGCACTGGAGAGGCTGGGGTAGGTGGATCTCTGTGAGTTCCAGGCCAGTCTGGTCTACACAGTGAGTTCCAGGCCAGCCAGGCCATACGGTGAAACCATCAGGAAAAGAAAGGAAAAGAAATTTAGGAGACTCACAAGTCTGACTTCAAAGCTCCATGTCAGAACAGGTTATTTCTGGTGTGAGGACAGATACAACAGAGCCCAGAAATACACTTTCATGATATGGTTAAGTGATTTTTCAAATAAGGGTACCAAGACTATCTGATAGGAAAAGAGGTTGGATTTTGTGGTTTGTTTTTTGTTTGTTGTTTTCAACAACATGGCTAGGAAAACTGGCTATCTACATGTAAAGAGGGAGAGGAGGAGAAAGGAGGTATTTTTGCATCATGTACAAAAGTTAAGTGAAAATTGATCCAAGACCAAGACTCATGACACTGAATTTAAGGACAATTATTATGACACCAAAAACACAAGTAACAAAAGAGAAAACAAACTGGGCTATTAAGTTTCAAAATTTACTCATCGAAGGTATGATGATTCATTGGGTCACTCTAAGACATAGGATGACCCTGGAGACAAGTATCTGGACTTGTCTATGATGGTATTTCCAGAGAGGATTAATTGAAGAGGACAGACCCTGAATACAGGCAGCACCAGCCCAAGGGCTGAAGCCTCAGACTAAATGCAAAGGAGCAAGCAAGCTGAGCCACAGTATTCACCTATTTCCAGATGGCAGACACAACGTAACTAGCGGCCTCAAGTTCCTGCCACCACTCAGCTGATGGACTGTATCCCCTATAAGTGTAAAATCAGCCTTAAGTGGCTTTTGTCTGGCATTTTGTCATGGCACTGAGAAAGGAAAGACTACAAAGTAAAAGACAAATCAGAATGGTAGAAAATATATGGAAGTCACATTCTGACAACTAATCAAGATAAAGAAAGAATAATGTATGCACGGTGTGCAAGAGGCCTTGGGTTCAGCCTTCAGCACAGGAAAGAAACCTCAACTGAGACAAAGGACTCATACAATTCAACACACAACAAACAGAAGCCAATTTTTAAAAATTAATCAAGGGCTTGTGGGCTTGATGTTGTCTCCAAAAATATACAAGTGGCTAATAAGTACATGAAAGGGGGCTCAGCATCATTATCCACTATAGGAAGGCAGGTCAAACCACGATGAAACCACATTTCTTATGCCTGTGGGTAACTATTGATAAAATGAAAAGTTTTATTTTTCAATCTCAAAAGGATGTAGAGAAGCCGGCAGGGTTACACTGCCTTTCTGGACATGCAAGTTACATCTGTGGACATTTGCCAGCTCCCTGGACAGTTGTAAATTAACAGTTGAAGCACGACCTTAAGAAATACCACTTGTAAATCAATAGTCAGCATTATTTTCAAGAGCTGTAAGGAAGAAACAACCCAATTCCCATCAGCACACAATAAACATGTAAAGGAGTATTATTCAGTGATAAAAGAAGTAACACTTGCATGTGTGTGTGACATGTAGATACAGAAAGCACACCAACTGGTGTAAGCCAGACACAAAGGGCAAATGTTTTCACTCCATGTATCAGAAGCAGCAAATTAAATACAAAGGAAAGCAGAGGGAGTTGCCACTCAGTGGGACTGATAACCTGGAAATAATGACCGCACAACCCTGCAAGTGCTCTGCGGCACTGAATTACACCCTTAAAGTGGCTGGCTGTACGTCTACGTATGCCACAGAAAGTAAATTGTGCAGATTATTACAGCCACTCCACCCTGACCTCTGGTGGCTGCTCTTTTGGTATGTGTCTTTGTATAAAAACCCCTTCTGTTGAGTATGAGCTGGACTCAGTGACCTATTTTTTCTTTTTGGTTTTTCTGTGTAGGCCTGGCTGTCCTGGAACTCACTCTGTCCACCAGGATGGCCTCAAGCTTAGAGCTCCACCTGTCACTGCCTCCCTAGTACTGGGAAAAAAGAAAGCTTGTGCCACCACCACTTGACCCCATTTCTAACACACAAGGCAAGGACTTAGAATCTTGGTCACAAGGAAACAGCAGTGTTGCTTTCTTCCCAGTCATTATTTGGGTAAGTCAGATTCCACATTGCCATGCCATCAAGAGCCACAAACACATCCACGTGCCTGTCAACACCCACCTGAGCTCACTCACCTAAAGCAGGTCCTCCAGACCAGGCAAGTTCTGACGACATCACCCTTCTGGACCCCAAGTCAAAACACCCAGTCTACATACTCCTGGCTTTGACTCAGAAACTGGCAATTTGCCAAAGGTATGAAATGTGTAGTGATAATAACTAACTTGGGGGGAATGTTTAATCAAGGGTTCCAAGGGCCACAACAATCACAAAATGCTGGCATTTTCAACCCCTGGGTTATTATGTAAGTTTATCATTTATAATAAAACAAATGTTCCATTTAATCTGTACATTATGAGTAAGGACAAAGAAAAAATGGGGCTGGAATGATAGTTGGGCAGTTAGGTACACTGTTTATTTAAGATTAAAGGAAAATGTCCATCTTAGGGGGACAAGAAAGTTAGCAGTTGATATGAGACACCCTCAACCAAATCTCACTGGCATTAAAAGCTTTTATTGGGAATATCATCCACAATCTATACAAGTTATATACAAGGCATGAAAATGGAAAACAGCACAAAATACAATTGAGGTATAAGCTAAGAGCACAGTATGTTTCAATAAATATAATCCAAAATTTGTAAACTAAGTAACCAGATAGATGAATCTTATTTTTTTTTTTTTAGTAAAACCATATAAAATATTTATTTCACGTGAGGTAGAGGACAGTTTTGTGTGTCATGTAATGCAACCAACCACAGCAATTTTAATCATAAAACTATACACATTGGCAAAATTACCAGTTGAATTATGTTCAATATAGTCAATTTGCTTCAGTAGTTGCAGAAGGGACCGTTCACTTACTGCCTTCACAGGTTAGGAACTGAGGAATAATTGAAGACTATTACACTGCCTTAAAATTGCCAATATAAGTACTTCCAGCAGAAAAGCTAATGGCAACTATATTTATCACAAACTCTAACAACTCAAACAATGTCCTAGGTTTAACAATTATTTTAGGAGGGTGTTTTCATGAGAATTAAGTGTGCTGTGCTTTCTTTTATTTTCAAGTGAGGTATCTATATTGAAGAAAAAAAATCTTATAAATTTCTTTTATACTAAACTAACTTTAAACACTATTTTGTTTTCTGGGCTTAATTTTAAAATGTTTTATATTTGATCACTTCCTAATTCCAAAACAGTAACACTATATATATGACAGTTAATTCTACTTCTAAACAAGCTTCAAATTGTATTATGCATTTTTAAAAGCCATCTAAGTGGGAAGATTAAAAAAGACTGTCCTTTTAAACAAGATACAATACAAAATACCCATATATGTTTTTTTCCAATAGTGGAAATGTTTAAGTATCTTACACTAGAAAAAGAAAAAATTAAGTTCTGTTTAAATATCTCAATTACACAAGGATAATATATAATGCAGCAGTTCATATCACGTATTGCTGATTGCGTCTATGGAACTGTTAACAAGTACATCCAAGTGCGGGAGCAGATGTACAAGTGTGCACACAATTTGTCATCAGTTGTAATGCCCTGCCCTAAGAATTAAATGCACAATGGACAAATCAAAACATTCTTCCCTACCTACTCAGAGCATAACATACTGAGCACACCTTCCAGAATCAGATCAAAACCCTTCAAGGAACAGCTCTGCAGCTGTCGGTAGGGAAAGACCTCCGCACATTTCTTACTACTTGTGTTTCCTTTGCATTTTGCTTTTCTGCAGACAAGCCACAGACACACAAAGAAACGGGTTGTTCTGGTGTAACTTTCAAAGGCTACAGGAGCCTGCGAGCAAAGTGGTACTCACTGTTTCACCTACTTCAGTCTGCTTTATAATTCACTATGTACAAGTGAGTTTTTTCATTACTCCTTCCCACCCCACCCCTGTACAAAAGATTTTACATATAAACAGGTTATATATTAAATGTTATAAAATTAGCTCAAGAAGCATAAAACATCCTTATCCTCAAAAGCACAATTCAAGCAAAAGAATATATTTCAAAAATATTAAAGCCCAAGCCAAACCTAAATTGTTGGTCGAATCTTTTGGTGTTCAAAGCCTTGGTTGTGACTGGCAGGCGGTTTAAGAGTCTCCTTGACAGCAGCAGGAGCTCCCACACTTGGACCACAGAGAGACTATCACCACCAGAGCACGCATCACTCAGTATAAAAGCCAACACCATCTTTCCTCCACTTGCAAACTCTACAGTCCACTCCTAAATACACTTTTCAGTGCAAATGGTCTCATTTTTTCCTTAAAATGAAGTCTGAGGAGATATCGGCTTGCCTAGTGAACTTAGCACAACACAAGACCTAACACCAAAACAAACTTTAAGATAGCAACCAGCACACAAAAAAGCATGCATAAAATAAGTTTCATATGGAAATTTAAGCAGAGGTCACTTTGGGATTATTACAGAATTTCAATTGTTTTCAAGCTACTTGGTGCAATGTAACTTAAAGTTACTCTCAACAGTAGTAGGTATAATATTTACAGTTGATTAAAAATTATTTTAAGAAAGTTCAAACAGAAAACTATGGCACATCCTTTCATCTTCTGGAAAGCAGACTATGCTAAACTTTGTCATGAGGCAAGTTTCACTGAAAGACTAGAAAAATTTACATTTGCTATAGTAGCACAGAAGTACAAGTTTTGAGGAAGTCAGAAGAATAAACCATGTAAGTTTGCCTCCCACATAGCCAAGCTGTGCTATAACTGACAACTGACTTTACAAATGTCTGTCGTTTTTCTCTCTCCAGAACTAAATAAAATGACATATATGGCCCCTGTGCAATTTAATGTGTTTTCTCTCGAGAGGTTACAAAAAGTCGACACATTAAATTTAAAGCTAGCATGGTAAATCCACATTTAGGTCACAATAAATTTAGAAACCAAACTCCCTTTTAGAAAGCAGAAGAGTTGCTTTTAGATGTATCATAAACAAAATATGACCATAAGCAGGTACATGATAATACCACTGGGTGGGGCAATGACAGCCATAACTCTAAGTTATTCCTAAGCACAGATACCAAGTCACTTCACGTAGTGACATAAGACAGCTTGGGAAACATAAAACATGGTGATGATGCTAATGTCACTTTCAGGAAACCTCCCTAAAACACACACACACACACACACACACACACACACACACACACACACACACAGACAGCCAGGTGTGACTGGGCCCACACCTGTAAACCCAACACTTGGGAGGCAGAGACAGGAAGAACCCTGCAATTTGGAGGGTAAAGAAAACATACAATGCTCACTGAGAATTTTCTCTAGTGAATTTCAAGCCGAGCATCAACTAAGATGAAATACGCTGATAAAAATGTCAGACTTTAATGTGCAAAAACAAAATAAAAACAAAAGTGCAGAGGCTGCCCTTCCCCAAATCATGGAATTCATTTGTCATCTAAAAATTATCTAAAATTCCTGCTAGTAGCAGATACTTTAATTGTGGATTAGTAACCTATCAGATATTATTAGCTGACTGTAAATTCCTGATTTCAAGATTAAAGAGTCATAATGGTCCATTCGTGCAAGTTTTAAGATAACGTTTAAACATATAAAAGTTCAAAATAACCTTCAAGATATTTAATATTTTATAATTTAAAAGAAAAAAATCCATTATAAATTTCAGTAAGACCTTTATAAGACTACATACAAAAACTGTACAGGAGGGTTATGAATTACATAAGAACCAATGTACATCAGTGGAGTCCATTTTACTCATGAAGATTTCGCACCACTATTAACAGAAGTTCAGAAATAATTTTAACTTTCTGAAATCGTACACACATATCTAGTTATAGCCACTCTTGACTGAAAGACAAATGGCAGCTGCTTCTTGTGTGCGGCATCGGGGCACAGCAAAGTGCACTCCCCGCCACTGCATGTTGGGGTGGTGGTACCATCATTCCATTAGCAAAACACTCCACAACCTGAACAAAATAAAAACAGGTGTGTTATATAAAAATGAGAAGATTCAGCTGGGCGGTGGCGGTGCATGCCTTTAATCCCAGCACTTGGGAGGCAGAGGCAGGTGGATCTGAGTTTGAGGCCAGTTTGGTCTACAGAGTGAGTGCCAGGAAAGCCAGGGCTACACAGAGAAACCCTATTTCAAAAAACAAAAAACAAAAAAAAAACAAAAAAAAAACAAAAAAAAAAACAAGGGAGGGAGGGGAAAAAAGGAGATTTCGTAATAACATATCCTGTAATGAGAAGGACGATACAGGGTTGAGGAGCTCTGTATCATAAATATCAGCACTGTATCAAAACAGGGCCTAAAATATGCATAACAAAAATCGACACAGCAATTTTCTACCACGTACTACAGCTTTGAAAAGGATGTAACTGTTAGGCTTGCCTTAAAAATACAGATAGGTGTCTACAGGTTGAAATTACATGGGTTATCATTACCAAGCTAACTGCAGAAAGTACAAAAAAGCATCCATTTTCACTCATTTGGAAAGTGGAAATATTTATGTACTAATATGTAATCTTTTCACTTTGCTGCCCTGCAAATGAACAGAATGTCTTGTTATCTTCATGCAGATATGGCAAGATGACAGAATTCAATTTCCAAAGTAAGTGACAAACATAAATCCCTGTCAACCAAACACAGATCCATCTCTTCGGCTCCTATTCCTTGGTGGTCTTTGATGATTTCACAATCTGCAACTTTAGCTCTTTTATCATCATCTCTAACTTCTGTCTTGCCTCCCGTTCCTGTCTGAGTTCATCTTGGAGTTCTTGCCTGTCCGCCTCAGCATGGTCTAGTCTTTGCCTCAATTCTGCCAACTGTAAAATTTAAAGGCTATTAGTTTTTCATCACTTTGATTTTTCCCCCATTTAATCACCTTACCATGGTTATAAAACAAATTGCCATTTGCTTTTTACAAAATGAACTATTTTCATGCATCTCTCAGAACACCCACTATGTCTGACATGATAGTGAATTGCAGGTATAGGAGTGTCAAGAGGGATGAAGATGTATTGTAGCATCCTCTCACAAAGGTTGATAGCAGCACTGTGACTCTCTCCACAGCTGCTATGTTAACCTGCTCATCTTCTCCATATTTGTGATAATAGTAACAGAGTTACTCATGGGTGATAGCTTGGAACAAAAGCTCATCTTATTATACCAAAGTAACTAAAAACTGCATGGTGCTAGAGATTGAACCCGGGTCCTATGCATGAAGCAGGTATTTTAATACTTAACTAGATCTCTAGCCCAAAAAGATGGAAAATTTTATGCAGAGAGCACTAAACATTAGTAAATGAGATAACCAAATTACAGAATCCCAACTAAAACTGAAAATAATAAAGGTTAAAAAAAAAAAAAAAATCTTACTGAGCTGGGCAGTGGTGGTTCACTTTCCTTTAATCCCAGCACTGAGGAGACAGAGGCAGGTGGATCTCTGTGAGTTCAGGGTCAGCCTGGTTTACAGAGCTACCCAGAAAAACTCTGTCTCAAAAAACACCCAAAAGAAGAAAATCTTATTGGAGCCACCTCTCCCCAAAACCCCACCAAACAAGGGCAGGGAGGAGGAAGGACAAGGGAGAGCAAGCAAGAGAGCTGTCTTGGTAAAGCACATAGGGCTTGCTTTAAACAAGTCTGCACTCTCAGAAGCAAGTGTCCACCCATGCCATGCTCACAGCTGCCTGTGCACTCTCACCTGGGCCGCATACTCAGCCTCTTTGTCCTTCTCTAGATGTGAGTCGCAGGTGCACTTCTGCTCCATCACCTGCTCCAGCTTCTTTTCCAAGTCTCTCTGCTCCACATAGAACTCCTCCATCCTCTGAGCATGCTCGCTCTGCAGTGACTCGAGCTCTCTCTGCAGATTCTGCTGCTCCTCAGTGAGCTCCTTCATTGCCTTAGAGCTGCTCAACATCTCCACTTCCTGTAACACAGCAACAGTTCTTTATTTCCATCTCCTCAGGAAAACCTAAATCAGCAAGTATCTAAAGTTCAGCTATGGTAGCACATCTATACTGAAGAACTGCTTCTTAGTATAAACAGAACCACCCTGAGTCTGTCTGTGCCATCTCATTCTGACTTTCTTATCATGAAAAGCTATCACAACAATGACTATTTCTTAAGGCAATTTACCATCTGAAGCTGTTGCTTCTTCTGCAGAATTGAATTCAGCTTCTCCTGCTGTTTTACATAAGTTCTCATCACTTCTTCCATAATCCTTCCCTTATCATCCTCACATGTAACATCTCTGACCAGAAATGGAGAGGAAGCTTCAGCATCATGCTTGCTTATGTCTCTCACCAAGTTGCCAACAGTAGACTCAGATTTCTTTTTAGTCATAGAATTATTTGAGATCAATGGATCTTGGGGAAGAAATAGAAGGGGAAAAAAAGTATTAATACCACTGGCAAAAAGTTACTGAAACAATACACAAGTGAAATTAAGAAAACAATTCAATCAATAATTCAACTATAAAAACAATAAAATACCTTTTTGAGACTACAGACTTAATCTACTCAGTGTAATCCACATAAAAACCCCAGCTCCTATTTTCACAGCAACTAACCAGCTAATTCTAAGACTCACATCGAAACGTGAGAAATTCAAAATTGCTGTTACTATTGTTCAAAGACAATTCAATCAAGAAAAGAAAAATCTTTTCAACAAATGAGAAGCAATTCTAATATGTAAACAAACAACAAAAAAGAAGTAGGACTCCCCACAGTGTATAAATATTAACTCAAGGCCAGGCAGCAGTGAAGCACACCTTTAATCCCAGCACTTGGGAGGCAAAGGCAGGGCAGATCTCTGTGAGTTTGAGGCCAGCTAGATCTACAGAGTTCCAAAACAGCCAGGGCTACAGAGAAACCCTGTCTCAAAACCCATCCCCCAAAATGGTATATTAATTCTAAACCATGAAAATATGAGATCAAAGAATTAATAATTAATAAGAGCTGAAATCATTTAGTACAAACCTTCCTGGCCTTGGACTAGGCAATGCTTTCTTAGGTACGACACTTGAGGTAAGAAAGCAAACTGAACTGCATAAAAATTGCAACCTCATATGCTTTAAGTATCACTAATTAGATAGTAAAAGGGAATTGTCAAAATGGCAAATCATTATGTCTAATAAGACCAAAATGTAAAATGAGCTCCTGGAACTCAATTTAAAGACAACCCAATTTAAAAACAAGCAAAATTAATGAATTAACTTTTTTTTTTCAAATAAAATAGCCAATGTCCAGAAAATCATAAAAAGATAATGATTAATCATTAGGAAATTACAAACCAAAACCACATAAGACACTATTACCATAACCACTGCAATGACTGAATTCAGAACAGATAGTAACAAGTGTTGACACAGATGTAAAGGCACTGAAACTTTCAAAAACTACTGAGAAATCCAGCATAGTGCAGCTACTATGGAAAGATCTAATAGTACTTGCATGTAAGTTGTCAGTATTCTTCATAATAACTACAGAGACACAATGGAAAACATCCACCAACTCATGAGGGGATAAACAAAACATGGCATATCCATAGTAAAATACTAAAACACTGCTCCTACCAACAACACAAGATGAGAACATATCTAATAAAACATGCAGACCTCAAAACTGCACATTGCCCTTCTTTTTGTCTAAAATGTCCATAATAAGCACATCCACAAGACAAAACACAGACAATGAGCTAAAAGAAAGGAGAATAAAGGTGACCACCAACAGGTGCCAGGGACTCTTACAGAAGTCATGAAAATGCTCTGGCATCAAACAGATGGGAAAAAAAGAAGCTACCTGACTTGGTTTTTTTGGATTTAGTTCTTATATGCATGAGTGTTTTGCCTGCATGTATATATGTATATCATGTGTTTATATGTATGGTGTCTGCAGCACAGATTAAATCTCCTGGAACTAAAGTTACAGGTAAGATATGAGCCACCACATGGGTGATAAGAATCAAACAAACCCAGGGCCTCACAAAGATCAACAGGTGCTCTTAATCTCTGAGACATCTAATTAATTGGGCAGCCAAACAATGCAAATATAATGATACATGAATTATTACCATCACAGTTCAATTCAGAGGAAATTGAGTCACAGCGGTAACAGCTCAAATCCAGGAAGCTGTCAATCTTTATGAAGGTAGTATAACAGCAAGACTGCCTGACAACCCAAAGATGCTAAATGACTTCAAACGCAGGACACTGAGCAAAGCCGCAATACTCAACAGACCCAGGCAGCATCAACATGTACACCTCTCCTGTGGTCCATGGCATTTTTAAAGTTATAGGAAACACAAAGATTTTCTTTGCAATACTGGTCAGCATGTTCATCAACACCATCTGTCTGCCCCAATCTTTCTTTACTGTGTAATGAGCCCCAGTTGTGTACCTCCTGAACCACACAAGTTCAATGTTAAATACACTTAACAGGTAAAGCATCTCAATTCATAGAAAGAAATCAGAAAAGACAAAGAACTGTGAAGAATTCTACCAACAAGAGGAAGGAAGGAAGAAAGGGCAAGCGACAGAGTCATGTGCACTGAAGCTATGCACCTTCCCCTCTCATCAGCCTCCATAGGCTGCCACCATTCTAGAAAACTCACAACTGAGGTGCAAAGAAATCACCCTGAGTTTTCAAAGTCAGAACTGTTCTAAAGTAAAAGTTGTGATTATATGGGGGGGGGGTACCTTAAATAGAAAAGACTTTTAAAATACTGAGTAAAAGAGTTCTTAACTAGCTGATTTTTAAAATATAACTTCTAAATACTTACCTAAACGACTGTATAATTCTCTACTTGTTTTTAAATCCATTTTCTCCTGTTCCTCAAGTGAGACGTCTGGGTAAGACACTGTTTTTTGATGTTTACTACTACCGTGAGGCTTTTCTGACTGTTTGGAGATGAACTTACTTGTCTCTGTCTTGGTGACCTCTTTAGACTGGGATACAGCAGATGTGAGTGACACATTCGGTGCAACCACTTTATCACACATGTACAAATAGTAGCTGAAAACAGACAGGCAAAACAAAACACACATTACATATCATGCGTAATATAAATTAAGATGTGGTATCTTTCTATAAACTCCATTTTCTAGTTAGTACTAGAACAACCAATGTAAAAATACAAAGAAAAAGTCAGAACTTAAGGACAGCAAAACTCCGAGGGATTTTTGTTATTTTGAGAGCAATTTCAAAACAACTAAAGTGATACTGAAGAGAAAAGGTGAGTCTCTGCTTTGTCCCTCAAAAGCCCCTGAGAACTAGAACCATGAAATACCATGTATGGTACCTCACATTTATAATCCCAAGACCTGGAAGCCAAAATAGGAGGACTGCCATGAGTTACTTAGTCTAGACCTGCTTCCCTGGGCTGTACAGAGAGAGCCTTCCTCAAGACACAAGTAACTGTAGCAAGAGCTTCTTCTCATTCAGGGACGCTTGCTGCAGGGAGAGAACAGGATTGTCAGCTGCTGGGGCGGGGCGGGGGGCTATTTTCCTTCCCACAGGTAAGCAGTGTTGGAAAGTGAGACTGAGTCAAAGAGGTGCTCCCAGGGACCTGCCTGTTTGTCTCAAGAGAGAGAACATATTCTTAGAATATTGCCCAGCTACCAGGCAATGCTTCCATCAAAATCTATTGCTGAGATGAAACACCATGAACAAAAATCAAGTTGGGGAAGGAACTTGGCTTACTTTTCCACATCACAGACCATCACCAAAGGACGTCAGGACAAAAGCTCAAGAGGGCAGGAACTGGGAGGCAAGAGCTGATAGAGGCCATGATGGAGGAGTGCTGCTTACCAGCTTGCCCCCCATGGCTCACTCAGCCTGCTTTCCTATAGAACCCAGTACCACAAGGCCACGGAGGGCTCCACCACCATGAACTGGGCCCTCTCCTGTTGATCACTAATTGAGAAAACACCTTGCAGCTGGATCTCATGGAGGCAGAGGCATTTGCTCAACTGAGACTCCTTCCTTTATGATGACTCTAGCTGTGTCAAGATGACAAAAAAACAACCAGCACAAAACCCATACAGCAATCTCTTAAAATTCTTAATGCAGCAGCAGCAGGAAACAATACAAAATTAAAACTGAAAGAACAATTACTGACTTTTCTCAAAACATGAAAATGCTCAGTAGGTTATCTGAAAGGCTTACATCACACATTTGAGATACCTAACACTGAAAAGATATGGCCCTACACTTTAATTTCCTTTTACATCTCTCTTTGTGCAGGATACCTATGTTACTACTCTTTTTCTCTGGTTCTGAATACTGGGCATTCTGCTTTAAAATTAAGCAAACAGACCCTTTCATGGGTTTAACAGTGCCCTGGAGACTTATTTGGAAACTGTATGATGGTGACCATGTGCATGTTGTGAACCATAAAGCTAAGACTGACAACTGGGATGTACTTTTATTGAAATATAAACACTGGATTGTAAAGGATATGGTTATTATAAGATCTCCAAGTTTCAAAAAACATTTGTTTTAAAAATTATCAAAGTAAGGAGGGGTGCAGGGGTGCACACTCTAATCTCAGCACTAATGAGGCAGAGGTAGGTAGATTTCCCTGAGTTCAAGTCCAAGCTGGACTACATATGGAGGCCAGCCATGGCTATCTAGTAAGAACCTGTCTCAAAAAAACAACAATAACAACAAAACAAAAAAGCAAAGTAACACACTCTTGAATAGTCAGTTCACCTCTTAAAGGTAAATAAAAGAAACTGATTCCTTCAATTTCTATTTCAAATTAGAAATTTTTTATTTCTAGAAAAACAAACATCTAATAAAGGTTACTGCAAATATTAAATAAATTTGCAGTCCACTTCTCTTTAGAATCTTTGACTTTTTTCTAATAAAATAGCTAAACAACTTCCCTATAATAAAAACAAGCAAAAAAAAGTGTGTTCAATCCTAATGTACTTGCCTAAAACAATTCTGAATCTTCAGAGAAACAAGGAAAACCTAAAGGGAAGGTAACTTATATTTTAATTCCTGGAATTGTCCCTAACAGATAGCTGCTGGTAAAAGAATCACAAACAAGCAAACAAACAAATGAAAACTCACTTACCTGGGGTGTAAAAATGAATGCGTTTGAGAAACATGTTCCCCTTCCTGTTTTATAACAGGATACCAGGATGGCAATTCCATTCCTGATGGTGCATCTGTCTGTAAGAGTATGAGGAAAGAAAGTTACTGAGGGAAAGATGACTTCTCTTTGATTCAGTGAGTGTGCTTTAAGGGATAGAACCCAGAAATTAAACCCAGGGCCCTGGCCATGGTATGAAAGCAATCTGACCACTAGGCTCACAGCCATTCCCTAAAGCTAATCTTATGCCCACTTGACAGGGCTGCAGAACAAGTGTCACAATTTTAAGACTCATCTTAAACTAAGTGCTCTCCCACAGTGCTATCTTTCTCTCATTCCTTAAAACTTAGTGACTGCTCCTATCTGGTCCCAAGTTAAAAAAAAAAAAAAAATGGATATTCAAATGACTCAGCCCAACAAAAACAATTTCATACTTTAGGAATCAATTTCAAAGAAGTTAACAGGATCCTGAAAGCACATAGCATTGAGAACCTCTGATTCTCACTCTTGCTCACAATCAATCAACCCGTCCGCCACAGCACTTCCTACAATTTTAACTAGATGATATTCTACTACAGCAGTAAGTACTCTCTGGCCAATTAAATCTAAAACTGCTTGCTAATAAGAATCAGTACACTATATTCCTTGTAACTATTTAAAGCTTCCATGTATTTCTGCATGCCAGAAGAGGGCACCAAATCTCATTATAAATGATTGTGAGCCACCATGTGGTTGCTGGGAATTGAACTCAGGACCTCTGAAAGAGCAGTCAGGGCTCTTAACCTCTGAGCCATCTCTCCAGTCCATATTTAAAGCTTTTTTTTTTTTTTAAGCACACAGGAACTTGAAGCAGAAACTGAAACAGACACCACAGAAGGTGGCTGTTTAGTGTCTTGCTCCATGACCTCAGCTCAGCAAGCTTTGTTGTATCGAAAGAGACCTCCTGCCTATGGCTGATGCTGCCTACAGTGGGGTGAGCCCTTTTACATCAATTAGCCATCAAGAAAATGCCCCACAGATAAGTCCCACACAGGCCAATCTGATCTGGGCAATGACCCAACTGAGGTCCTCTCAGATAACCGTGGACAGTGTCAAGCAGACAATGGAAGCTAACTAGAACACTCCCTTCAATGATTATCTAGTATTGTCCCTAGCCAATGTCTAAATTCCCAATACAACTCTAGAAAGTGGCCATCCAGACTCTGAACAGTAACTTAAAGTCCAAGGATAGTTTTGCTTTTGTATTTTCAGTACCTAGCACCATGCCTACCATGCAGTATTTATTGAGTGATTTTGAATGATGGGGTAGCTCAGTAATTCCAGGGTAGCATTTTAAGGTTATTGTGGCAAGGGTTCCATGGCAGAGTGTCTGCCTAGGATATGTGAGGCAGTGAATTTAATCTCCAGCACCAACAAAGAGGAGAGGACCACAAGACAAAGGAGGAAGCAATGGTACAAAGTTACTGGCCATCATGAAACGCAAAAGACATTTGGCATCTTTCTCCTCCATGAAGCACAAGGGAAGTTGAACATATTTGGCTGCATTTTCTCATATGCACAAATTAAATAACACAAATCCTAAGAAAATGTGCAATGCCAACAGTGATAAAGTTGTACAAGTTAATTCTGAATGCTGTGGTAAGCCACAAACACATTTAACAAATTATCCTAACTACATGTTAAAAACAATTAAGCACATATTACAAAATGGAACATTCACAGACACGCCAGATTTTCTCTCCTAAGCTAACATTTGTGTCAACATACAAATTAGGTTTTCAGAAAAAAGAATATAATTAAACAGAACAGCAGTAATATTCCTGATCAGAAATACAAATTAGTTATCAGAATGGGAGCCTTTTATCTTAACACTCAATGTGGGACAATTTACTCCTTTCTGTACCTAAACATTAAAACAATATGCATCCTATCACTTGGCAGATGCAGATAGAGAAACACATCATTTAGTAGTTTAAGGCAGCCTTCCTATTTTAAAATGCTTCTACTGTTCGACTGTCCCATCATCTACCTCAAAAAGAACAGCTAGCACCTCACAAACACACACACACACACACACACACACGCACGCACGCACGCACGCACACACACACACACGCAAAGTTTCAGATACATTATTTTCAATCCAAAGCTTCATTCTCTACTAGACACCAAAGTAACACCTATAAAAGCAAATTCTAAGGGATCCCAAAATATACATTAAGTTCATTTTTAATAAATAAGGCTTAGGAAAGAATTTCAAAGTCTCCCTAGCATATTAACTGACACTTCATATACACAGCCCATGCATAATCAGATAGCCTAACAAATGATGCATGCTTATTAGTTTCACAATGACACATTTTGGGAAAAACTAACTTTGTTTTTTACAAGTAATTTTTGGTGCCACTTTTAATACAAAGCACGTGCACCTGCTCAAAACCCTAAGGTCCTTGAATCCTAGACTTACATTCAAGAATAAACGTCTTCTAAGAGGTATACTCAGTTTTAATTATAACACTGATTTTTAAAAAATGGGTCAATGCTTTAAAATGCTTGTGAAACTTCCAAAATCCCAATAAAAACTAAGACACTTTTAAAGTTTTTAATGTTTTTTCATTTAGAGTGTGAGAATATGTGTTTGTATGAGTTGAATGTGAGTGTGTGTATGTGTATGTGTGTTTTCAAAAGATAATTTTCATGAGACAGTGCTCTCCTCCTAATATGTTTAACCTGGGGACTGAACTCAGGTCATCAGGTATGATGGCAAATGCCCTTACCCACTGTCATTTTGTTGGTACCCCCCAAAAAAAAATCTTTGAAAAGCAGAATTTTTAAAAATGCTACAAATATGGCAGGCATCATTGGTGGTACATGCCTTTAATCCCAGCACTGGGGAGGGAGGGAAGCAAATCTCTGAGTTCAAAGCCAGCTGGGTATACAGAACTAGTTCCAGGACATCCAAGGCTGCTGTTACACAGTGAAACCCTGCCTCCAAAAACCAAAAACCAAACAAACAAAAAGCTACAAATGGGGCTGGAAAGATGGCTCAGTGGTTAAGAGAACCCAGGCTCAATTTCCAGCACCCACATGGTAATCCACAAGTATCTGTAACAATCTCAAGGGTCTGACACCTTCTACTGATCTCTCCATAGGCATAGGCATGCAAGTGATGTAGACAAACATTCAAACAACACACACACACACACACACACACACAAAATATACAGGCTAAAGATGCTACAAGTAATAATCATTTTTTAAATTCTTATGTTCAAAGACAGCATACCAACTGGTAAGTTTAGTAGATTTTTGGTTTTTTTTTTTTTGGGGGGGGGGATTGGTTTTTTTGAGATAGGCTTTCTCTGTGCAACAGTCCTGGCTGTCCTGGAACTAGTTCTGTAGACCAGGCTGGTCTTGAACTCACAGAGATTCACCCGCCTCTAATTCCTGAGTGCTGGGATTAAATGTGTGTGCCACCACTGGACAGTTTAACAGTCTTAAGACAAACACTTATATAAAAAAATACACTACAATGCACATTAAATGCATATTGTTATATAATATGTTCAACATAAACTGTCGGCAACCTTGCCAAGGACATTACTAGATAGCCTAGACACTATTGCTTAAGAAATACCTCCTCTGGTATGAAGTAATACCCCTGGCCCTGGGTCTTTATATCATATATAACAAAGACATTCAAGTGGTTAATACATGATTTCAGAAGTATACAAAGCACCTTTTACCAGATAGCTGCCAACAACTTTTACTAAAAGAAACCCAATCCCTCAGATGGTATCCAGTTTCCTCAGTGTGCCGAGCATTTGAATGAGCATGTCAACAACTGAAATAAAACTGTTAGGAGGTAGCAAACAGCTACTTTGGAGCTTTTCAGGCTTAGATTTATGCCTCACTTGACTGAGAATTAACCTAATGCAAAACTGAAACACTAGGATCTAAGCACCTGTATTAACTTATCAAGGGCTGATCCCATGGATCACTGGGAGTCACATCAGTGCCTGTTGCTCACAATGAAAGATCAAACTCCCCACACACCTGACAAAGCCCAGGTGGAAAGCAAAGGTTCTTATAATAAATACGTAGTCATCTTAAACTTCATGTGAGTTGGTAGCACAGCTCTCCCATTGCAACTTGAACTGATAAAACTCTTGTCAAGGAAATAACAAAAATACTAAGAAAATAAAATGTTATGCTGTAATTATTGCATAATTATTGCTCTTAACTTTGTATATTAAACTATAAACATCAATATGCTGCACCCCCATGGCCCCCTCCCCCCCAGGTGCTTGGGATCACCAGTCAAGCATCCCGCCATTGAGCCACATCCTCAGGTAGTTAAGCAGGGTTCTAGTTTGTTTTTAGTCACTGTGACAAACACTGACCAAAAGCAACTTGCAGATAAAAAAAAAAAGGGTTTATATAACTCTCACTTCTAAGTCAGTCCATCACTGAGGAAAGTCAGGACAGCAACTCAGGCAGGAATCAAATGAAGCAGGAAAGCTGGCTTGCTCAGCTTTCTTGCTTCTACAAGCCAGGTATACCTGCCCAGGGGTTGGCCATCCCACAAAAGACCAATCTGATTGAGGTAGCATCCCAATTCAGACTCCTTCAGGTAACCCTGGCAGCTGGAAGCAACTGGGAAAAGCATCCTCAATGCTATAGCCATATTCTCACTGGAGCATGTCAAAATGTTTAATATGTATAAACCTAAGGCTTTCTGCATGTATGGATGGGTACCAGATGGGCAAAAGGGTAAGGATTCCTCTGGAATTGGCTATAAATCACCATCTGTGGGAAATCACACCTAAATCCTCTGCAAGAACAGTAAATGGTCTAACCACTGAGCCAGCTCTCCAGAACCAATTTTTTTTAAGATTTCAGAGGTGTCATCTTTTTCATGCTCCAACTTAATTTTAACTTCAATGATTCTATATCTGAAATGTCTTTTTTATTATTATTTTGTGTACATTGGTATTTTGCCTGCAGGTATGTCTGTGTGAGGGTATTCAGTCCTCTGGAACTAGAGTTACAGACAGTTGTGAGCTGCCATGTGGGTGCTGGGAAATTGAACCCCGGGTCCTCTGAAAGAGCAGCCAGTGCTCTTAACTGCTGAGCCATCTCTTCAGCCCCTGAAATGGTTTTCTTTCAGGCAGCACATAATTATGCTATTTTTAGGTAATCTAGTCAATCTGGCCATTAACTGGAGGTGTTTAGATCATTTACATTTGCTGCTATTATTAATATCATTGAATTCCATCTATTTTCTTTTTATTAGTATTCCATTTGTCCCCCAAAGTCTTTTATAATTAAAAATAAATGTACAGCTTTATTTTCCTTAGTTGGAAACACATATGGTCTGATTTTGGCTTTCAAATAATGTTCACTATAAAAAAAAAATTGGCTTTACTGTGTATATCGTCAATTTTCTATTTTATTTTCTATTTTATTGTTTTGTGTTGGCTTTTTATATGCTAATGACCTACTAAAATGATTTCATACTCCTTCCTTCTGACCTTCTTGACCTGGTTATGTAGAGTTAAAAAAAAAAGCCAAGACACTCACTGTATGTGGTAAACTAACCCTTTCCAGCACACTGGAATGGTACACTCTGCACATCTCTTGGGAGAATTGACAAAACTGTCTCCCTAGACATTTTCTGTGGGGCTTGCTTCTCTCATGGAGCCCCACATGAGAAAAAAGTACACAGACGAAAAGCTGTTGTAAAAGGGAACTTAGGACAAAAAAAAATCAATATCTAACATTTTTTAAAGTCATGTCTTTTAAAAACAGCACTAACAATCCATTGTATTAAAAAAATTTAATACATCCTATATTTATTAAAACATGGGAATACTATTCCCAAAGCATTCTAAAACTTTACAATAAAATCAGGGAACTCCTATACTATTAAAAGACTAGGGCCACAGGGAGGGGAAGTGGGTAAAAAAACTCTGAAAACTCAATCACTATAAACTCTTTATCAAGACTCACTAAAGAAAATGGTGAACAGAACAAACTTTGACCCAATCCAAACAAGTCTGTGATGGGCTCCATTATCCAAAAGGTGATCTCAACCAGACTTTGAATGGGCACCATTTCCAATGGAACCAATTCACATACCTATTTGAGTTGCAGTCTCCTAGTATAATTTTTAAATATTTGTTTCTTATGACAGACCTGTTTCACATGTTCAATAAATGAAGATGTTTGGGAGGAATTCCCATGTACATATTAATATTTCAGTTATCATTCAATACCATCTGATATTTCTAAACAAAAGGCTTTCAACTTCCAAAATGCTTTCACATTTGATAAGTTATACTAAGTTGTATGTATAAACTATATACATTTTAAAAGATCAAGCCATTATTTAAAAAACTATCCTGCTGGGTGGTGGTGCACACCCTTAATCCCAGCACTCTGGGGACAGAGGCAGGCAGATCTGAGTTCGAGGTCAGCCTGGTCTACAGAGGGAGTTCCAAGACAGCCAGGACTACCTAGAGAAACCCTGTCTTGGGGGGAATCCATGGGCCAGGGAAGTTTCCTACCTCAGTAGTAGAACACATGCCTAGCAAGGGGAAAGCCTTGGGTCTGACCTCAGAACTAGAAAAATTTTAATACCAAATATTAAAAAATTTACTTGCTTACATCATTAGGGTTATAACAAGAAGCATGTTTCCTAAAATATCCAGCATCCTGGAAGAGAGGAAAAATATGTTCCAGATCACTGCAGAAACAAAAATGCAAAACTAAAGGGAGTGGAAGGATTAATGCTTTCTTCAGGAAGGAATGAACTGAAGCTCAACCCAGGGCTAACACAAGCTAAGCGCTTTCTCTACCAACGAGGAAAAAAATATTTTTAAGTTGTTTATCTTTAGGACATCTGTCTGCATCACAGATAACCTAAAAACCAATATACTCCCTTAGCTACAGAAAGTAAAAACTACACTATCATACTAGAGTAAACCAGTTTGACTTTGAAATCTTAGTTGTAATAAACTTTAAGGGCATATACCATATCACCCTTTTTAAAAGAATTTGTATGTGTCGTGTGTGAATGTTTGTTTGAATATATTTATATGCCTGTTGCTTTCAAAGGCCAGAAGAGGGCTTCAGATCCCCCTGGGACTGGAGTTACATATGGTTGTGTGCTGGGACCAAAGCTGTTTCCTCAGCAAGAGCCTCCAGTGCTCTTCTCTCAGAGATGCTCAGTCTGGTGCTGGGTGAAGAATCACCTACAGCTCTGTTACCAGCTAACTAAAACTGACCTCTTCCTAGCTACTTGAAAATAATCTTAAGCAACACCCTTCAGGTTTATCTGTGAATGATAAACTTGCTTAAGCCTTGTTCTAAAAGCAGAAACTCAATGAGTCTGATTCTTATCTATCTGAATACCAACTTAAGACATGAAAAAAAAATTAGGAGAAAATAGCATTTTTGCATATTAGTTGTACAGTCTAAAACCCAAAAACCTTTTATAATAAAAAGCACACCAAAAACCTACCATCAGAATCTGGAAATACCCATTCTACAGCACCACCCAAGCATTATCTAAAATTATATGCACATTTTTGAGACAAGATCTCATCATGTAGCCCTCAATCTCCCTATGTAGCCAAGGATGACCCTCCTACTTGCACTTCCCAAATACAGAAATGCAGGTACACCACCCCCCAGGCTTACATAGTGCTAGGGATCAAACCCATAGCTTTGTGCAGGTCAGGCAAGCTCTCTACCAACTGAACTATGTACCCAGACCCATCATGCATTTTTCTGATAGAATCCAAAATAGTTTAGTTTCTACAAAGAATAAACAGTTCTCCTCTAAGAAGTTAACCTTACCCCACTTACTCCTAGAATCTAAATAGACTTAACTATGCAAATTAAACATTAGTTATGCAAATAAGCAGCTTCTTGGACATTACTAATATAATTTCTGTTCCTTAAAATTAGTCACAACATTTCTAACAAGTCCCTACATTTTCAGGTTTCTTTTTATTTTAATCCAAAACCAGTATTTTGACTACATAAACCTTATCAAATTACAATGGTCTCAGTAAATATAATTTCCTTCACATAGCAGGTTAAGGTGCTCACCAGTCTTCAGGGTAAACAAAAGACTGATTTGATTTTGGGGGTGGGGTTCTGTGTAGCTTTGTAGACCAGGCTGGCCTCAAACTGACAGAGATGTACCTGCCTCTGCCTCCTGAGTGCTGGGATCAAAGGCGTACACCACTACCAATGCCCGACCCGATTTGATTTTTTTTAAATGGAGTTTCCTCATTAATTTGGTTTGTCTGACAATCAACAACTAAAATCCCTGGACTAGCAGAATACTTTCCTGTGTAAGTATTTAGTTTTGTGCAGTAGAAAATTGAAGAGCCTGTGCTAAACGAAGCTCTAATACCTCAAATGCAGCTTCGGCTGCTTCAGGGAAATCTACTTTCAACTCCTTCTACAGCATCCAGGTACATACCTGACACACCTGACAGGAAGAAACAGTCCAAGTCACTTCCCTCACAGATCCTTAAAAACTACCTTTCCATGTTTAAAGGAGGAAATTTTAAAACATGCAGTTAGCGGCATTCTAAAAACTGCTTAAGCATGTGTTAAATATAGACCCATTTTTTTCCTAAAACCTTTGATGAGATTTTCTTAAATTCCCCTAATGTCCTTCAATTCACCCAAAACTGGAAACAACGTGGCAGCAAACTGAGAAAAACAGAAAAGAACTAAAATAAGGAGAGGGGCTCTTAGATCCTCCCCCAAAAATATATCTGTATTACTGTATTCCAAATGAAGGACAGATTCAATTGTTTCAGTAAATTTATCTTTTCAAAACAAACTCAGCCATATTTCCCAGATGGGTTTTCATCCAAGCACAGAACAGGTGGTTCTAAGATTGCTTGTCAAGAGGAGTGACGAGCAAAGCAAAGGTCCGTCAATAATGCAGCCTTGGCCAGACATGCAGGGTAGTGGCCCTAATTAGCTAAGGCTAGACAGAGCATCAAAAGAATCATTCTGCATTTTCAAATCTAGATCCCGAGCAGGAACTCCAACACCACACAAGCAGAGCTATAGGCAAGTTTCACACTTTGAAGTAATGGCATCAAGCCAATCCTGCTTTAAACCAGTTAACACTGCACCTGAAGAATAAAACTTATCTAGTGGCCACTGCTGAGGAGTTTCAGTGATAACTGGAAAAGTCTGAACTGAATTCTCTCCATGTTGAGCTTCAGAAGCAAACCACTACCTTAGAGGACACTGATGTTCCTTCAAAGGCTGAAGCACAGAACACCCAATATTAAACTATAATTTATACCTAACTCTGCTGTGAACAACCTTGAGTAACTTAATAAACTTTCTTCCAATTAACAGAAAGAAAGTGGTATTTCAAAGGGAAAAAAACTAAATAATGGAAAACTTTAAAGTTGATAAAATGTGGCCAATCTTCTGTCAAGAATTAATTAAATAAAATACATGAAAAATAGCTCCAGACTAATGCTTAATACATTTTAAACTGTGCTAGGTATATTACATGCTAATTTTAAAAAGTAGAAAAAAATATAAAAAATAACCACATCAAGGTTTAACACTTCACACCTGTCTTTCACCCATGCATTCAGATCTTAATTGGTTATCTTAAACTACCAAATAATGCAGTGGAAAGAGTGATGCTAAAATCTCTTTTGCTGATAGCTCAATCAGTAATATTTTGTTAATTTGAAATAGCCTTTATTCTGCTTCTGTCATTATTTTTTAAAAGCATTCCTTTCTTTTGTATTAAAAACAAAATCCTGAGCCAGACAATGGTGGCACACGCCTTTGATCCCAACACTCAGAAAACAGAGGCAGGCAGATCTCTGTGAGTTCAAAACCAGCCTGGTATACAGAGTGAGTTCCAGAATAGCCAGGACTACACAGAGAAACCTTGTCTTCAAAGCCAAAACCCAAAATCCTGGTTACTAGTACAAATTACTAGTACAAAGGGTCTCCATCTGACTTGTGTACAGCTCAATCCTCTATCCCCAAGAACAGAAACATCAAAAACCACTGATGTAGCTCTGAAAAGCAGTTGTGAGCCACCACCAAACCTGTATCATTTGCAAATGGAGATAACAACACCAAAGTGCAAACTATCTTGACTCCTAGGCAACAGATTTAGTCAAGAACCAGGATGTGTGAAAGATTGACCAAGAGAAGACTGAGGCTCATTCTCTTACCTGAAAAATGGGAATGACCCTGCTTCTCTCAGGTGGGGATAGACAGGAAAAAAAAAAAAAAAAAAAAAACACATTACGGGCAAATTTGAAAACAGGACATTGATGGTTTTTTGTTGTTACATGAGTAAGCTGAGCTTTATAAGACAAAGCTATAGACACAGAATTAAGAAACCATTACCACTATTCAAAACCACTACTTAAAACAGCAAACTTGCCTTTGACTGGGTTCTCTTTCCATTTCTCATGCTAAACTTCTCTTTCATTTCTTCTAAAATTATCTTCAGTTTCTTTTCTTCAGGTGTTCCTAGGTATTTTTGGTTCACATGAAGGTAACAGTGCCACTTGGCTGATTCAAAGCCCCAGTGGCAAGTTCTTTTGTCAGGTGATCTGTGAGAATGCATGACAAATGTCTGGGGTGCAAACATTCCACAACACTCCAGACACTGGATACAAGGAGCATCAGGCTGAACATAAAACTGAGGTGCAAAGAGACCCTGACATTTGCCCAAGCATTCATGTTCTACTTCAAAGGCACTGCCAGTTTCCTTTAACTGGGCCAATGAGTTCTTAGCAGGAAGTATGCTACCATTTTGAGGAAAAGTCCGAGGCCGCAGTAGAGCATTACAGAGTCTCTGGGCATCAGTCAATGTGATCAACCCACAGGATGGAGCATTAAACGGAAGTATTCCTAGGACCTTTAAGATATGAAGCTGGTCTGAAGTACACCTTGAACAATATATGTATAGCTCATCACACACTGTGTTTATTTGCTGGAGTGAAAATTCTCGGAGAACAGAATTTAAGACTTGGGGCAAACAGAGTCTCTTTTCTCCTCCAACTTGAAAACAAGAAATAGACTCCCCTTCCAAAACAGTCTGCGTGAGCTCTGTGGAGCTATCAGAAGGAATGAGAAGAGGGCCGGGAAGAACCTGAGGAGATGGAAGAGGCAAGAATACAGTCGGTGACATGCTTTCTTGGGAGTATCGGGCAGAAAATGCTGCTGGCCCACCCAAAGAACTCTGGCTACTTAAATGGAATTGTGCCAGTGTGTGTTTCAGGCTGGGGTTTAAATTTAAAGTTTCAGGGATGGAAGTACAGTTTCGCTTAGCATGCTCTCCATCTGACTCCACTGATGCATCTCCATAGTCGTCCAAATGTTCCTTCTTCACCTTGGTCAGCGTTTTTCCATTGGCATGAATGTCTGTCATCATTTTCTTCAAAGGAGGGCTGCCATCATCCTCCATTCCATTCAGTTTTTTATTTGAACCCTGAACTAAGGAAAAACTTGACTGTAGGTTTTCCATGGCTACACTGGTGTTTTAAATAATTAAATCTGCAATGGGCATGTTGTACTCAGTTGCTAATTTGAAGAGAAAGGGGTAATGTATACAAATATGGCCCCCTTAGAAAATCTTAGTTTGCAAAGATGAATTTTCTTAATAGATTTGTGCAAATTTTTTTTTTTTTAGTTATACCTTAGGGTATAACCGAAAATACTACAAAACTTCTCATTTTGCTTCTAATAATAAAGAATATAATCAGAAGCAGACTTCTGAGGAAAATCTTGTTTTCTTGACTTCTTCAGATATTTGTATTAAAAAGAAAAAAAAAAGGCTAATTTCTCAATTCAAGATGTCCAAGGTTTGGTGTAATGGTTGAGTTTGGTGGTTTTGCCTTTTAAGCAAAGCATTGGCAACTACACCCAAACATGAGTTACAATGATGCAACAGATTTAATCTTTGCCAAGGAAACCAAAGGGGGTAGAGTATCGTCACTGAAAATGGTGGTCTGCCTCTGTGTCCACAAACTGAAGACTTGAGACTTGTCTAAACCACCACCAGTAACAGCCTGACTCCACCTGAACTTCTGTTAAAAAAAAAAAAAAAACTAAAAAAACTGCTCAGTTATCTTCAAGGGTTACAGTTCATTCTTCTTTCAAATGACCTGGAAGGAGAAAGGGGTGGGGAAGAGTTACAACTGAATTTGCTCCAGAGGCCAAAGGGTCACTTTAAAACCAGTTTCTTAATCGTAAACTCAGTTCACTTTACCAAAGGTAACACTTCAGTGATCTCCTTCAATCAAACATGAGAGTTATCTAAAAGAAGCAACCCAGAAGGTGGATATCAGGAACATTAAATATCCCTCCCAACGAGGAAGAGCACAAATTTAGAATACAAATAAATAACTACCAGAGGCTTTCTCAACTATGCCATCTTAAATAAAAAATTATCTTCTTTTATCTCATAAACCCTGTAGTTTCAGCTCTCCAAAAGGCCCAGATACATGTTAATACACCTACCATATGTAACAAGTTAGTTTCAAGTGGATTAATTCATCTAGTCAATATAAACTATCTTTCTGAAATTAAGGAGAAAAATTAAACTTTCCCTTTAAAAGGTTAGCGAATTCGCTTAATAGTAGTCAAAAGCTGTAAGACTCCATGCCTGGAAATCTCCATCCTTGAGCAAGACTAATCCGGGACAAAAAAGCACAAGGCAGACAGACCTCACAAAGAATGCAAATGGAGGCAGAGTGGAGGGGGGAGAATCTTTTTCCACTCCCCTCCGGGGAGAAAACCCAATGAAAGCGGATAAATAAAAACCTTTGCTTTCTAAACTCCCTGCGACTTAACATTATCACAAAACCCAAAGGATGACCGCCGAAAACCATCTAGCCGCCGTACTGACTTTCGCCACTTCAGGGACACCTCAGCCAAGGCGATCGAAGGAAAAGGGCAGGAGGCATGACCTAGCCCAGGGGCGCCCCACAGACCTGCGCCCACGCAGACACCCACCCACCTTCAACCGACGGAGGTAGGACAGGAAAGCAGGGGACTCCGGACGTCTGGCGAGGTGAGAGGGGGCAGAAGGAAGTAGAGGGAGGAGTCCTCCCAACCCCCACCCGAGACTGGGATCACCCCAAGTGCCCTCCCCACATCGCCCCACTGCGGGGGCCGCCGATGGAAATCCCCACGCAGCCGGCCCGCGGGAAGTTCTCTGCGGTTACCTCGGCACCCCAGGGCTGCGCCACCCCCCTTCACCTACCCCGAGCCGTGGCACCCAGAGGGGCGCGGGCAGGCTGGGCGCCAAGCCCGGAAGCCCGCAAGCCCGCGTCGCCGGACACTCAGACCAGGGACCAGCCCGGGGCATCCCCGCCGAGCGCAGACGGCCGGGGGCTGGCGACGATGACCGGCGTCCCAGTCTCCCGGGTCCCGGCCGCTCGGGTCAAGTGCAGCGCTATCCCCCCCCCAGCCAGCCGACCAGTCCCAGGACCCGCGAGGCCTGTACACCCGTGGGACCCCCGCCGCGCGCCCCGTGCCCGCGACCCCGCCCGGGACCCCACGCATCCCGGACGCCCCACTCGGGCCCTCCGCACCCCGGGGAGCTCCATGGGGTCTGCGGCCTCCCCATCACCCCCGCTGCCGCCTCAGCGTCCCCAGAGGCCGCACGCCCCTCTCGTCCCCTCGCGACCTGCGGCCGCACCTGTGCCCGCCGTGGCCGTCGCCGCCGCCGCCGCTCGCCCGCCGCCTTCGCTGTGCCTTCGCAGTGCCGGCGCCGCTCCGAACCCCACACACATCGCTACACACAGCCTCTGACGTCACCCGGCCCTCGGCCCGCCCACGTCACTGCGGAGACACGGCTTCCCGCAGACGCCGCCGCCGTCTCCGGCCGCCCGGGGGGACAGCGAGGGCGGCGGGCGGAGGAGGGGAGGGAACGAAGCCAGCGGCGCCGCGCGGCCCCGCGCCAGCCAGCCCGTCGGGCGCGCGCGCCGTCTGGCCTATTGTGGCTGCTCGCGGGCTGCGCGCTCGCGTCCCTCCAGCCCCACCGGGGGGCGCGCGCCTGGCGCCTCAGCCGCGCACGCGCGTGCGCCTGTCCTCCTCCCCTCCCCCCCCTGCCGCGCGCGTGCCCCGCGCTGCTGCTGGCCCGGCGCGCCGTCTGGGCGGCTGGCGCACGGCGCTGTCTGCGGTGCCCGGCGCAGACAGGATGTTCCCTCGGCCCCACCCCCGCCGCCCTCCTTCCTTCCTCGAGTCGCCCAGCCGGCTGTCTGGGGCCGCCCCCGCCACGCCCGCTGCCGTGTGGAGACGGGCCAGACCCGGGGGCGCCCCGGCCGCTGTGCCGCCGCGCGGCGGGGGAGGAGCGGGGGGGAGAACGAAGGGGGAAGGGGCAGGGCGCGGCGGGATGCACTGAGCGCGACCCCGGCAGCTGGCCGCGCCCGGGGTCAGGCTCGGCCACCCCCCCCCCACCCCGCGGCCGCAGCTGGCCGCCCGGCCCCGCCCCGGAGGTCGCCTGCGGGCGGCTCCCCGCCGCGACCCCTGGGGTGAGCCCGCCGCGCAGACGCCCCCGCCCGGAGGCGGCGGCCCCCCTTCCCCCCCAGCCGGCGTGCAGACGTCGCGGGGCCCCTCGCCCCTGTGGGGCCTCCCGCCGCCACCACCGCCGCCGCCCTGCCAGCTGCCGGCTCTGAGCCCCGCCTGGCCGCGCTGGGGTGGCCTCGCCCGGCCGCCATCGTGAGGGAGGCCGCGGTTTCCACCCCGCCGGGACAGACCTGGCCGCCCCAGCTGCTCTCGCCCTCCATAAGTGACCCGTTCTAATTCACTGAGCGCTTTCGTTTGGGGTTTTCGGGTTTTTCTTTTCTTTTCCTCCAGAGACGAGAGGAGGTGGAGAAAGATAACCACTTTAGAGCTGTCGGCTGCCACCTCGGGCGGGCGGCAGGGGGTGGGTGGGGGGGAGTTCCTGGCCAACGTACCCAGGAGAGTCAGTTCGAATATTCAGCTCTGTGGAGCTGATCCGTCACATTTCGAAACACCAAGAAATCCCCTGCTCTCCACCCCACCGCAGGATCAGGAACTGAAATAGCGCAGCGAGTAACACTGCGCAGACTTAGGGAACTTAAGCTTCGGGCGGCCGTGCAACCCCCTCCACCACCACCCCGGCCCCCCCCCCGCCCTTTTTCTTTTCGCCCAGTTACTCATTTTACCGCTTCGGGGTTACTCATGTTTGGGTCCACAATTGCAGCTGTCCAATTGGGAGTACTTTTGTGCTCGAAGGTTTTTCTCTCTTTTCCTCCACAATAGGTCTAACAAACCTCCTCACCGCCCCCCACCCAGCTCCTGTCGGCCCCCATCTCCGTGCTCCCAGGTCATGCCCCTCTCCCACCTCCTACCCTCCACTCCTTGACTGCTTGCCTGTGTGAACATGAATAATTCCACAGCACTTCCCATCTGTTATTGCCATAGAGACAGAAGCTCAGCAAAGATAATGATGTTCTGTGCAGAGCCAGTGGGGGGAGAGCAGCATCTGCGAGTCTGGGGGAATAGATGTTCTAACCGCCAGAACATTCAGAGGCCTGCCTGGAAAGCGGAGGTGAAAGCCAGGACAGTCCTGAGACTAAGCACCTGGTCACCTTGCACCTGGCTCTGAATGTAGCCAGAAGAAACAAATTTAGAAAACAAGATAACACTCTGTGTATGTGTGTGTGTTCTGTGTGTGTGTGTGTATGTGTGTGTGTGTGTTTAAGCGGTTCTGAAACTTTAATTAGTGCTAAATATTTAGTAGTCCTCTTAACACCCATAAAAGTAATTACTTGTTAGCATGGCCAAAGGCCTAAGAAACAAAATTGGACAATAGACAGACTTTTTAGAAAAATCAAATACATTTTCCTTCTGTACTTTTGTTCCCTCCAGGAATCTGTATTTGAGGGAAGGATCTTTTGTGTCTGTGATGGCACTTGAAAACATAATCACAGCCATGTGGCTAGAACCAAGCTTTGGGGGCATTTTCAGCATTATTCTCAATTACAAAGTAAAATGCTTGTTGCCCTTGAATTCCCAAGTTCTCGGCCTAAAGATACAGCTTGGAATAAAAGGGATCCTAAGCAGAGCCACCTGCAGAGCTTTGCTGCTCTAATCCACATCTTTGAAGACTACTTCAGGGTTTTCAGTATTATCAGTAAAATGTATAAATGTAAAATTGGGGCTACGGCTGCAGCCTAGTTGAGAGTGCTTGCTGGCACACGTGTCTTGGATTGACCATAGTACTGCATAAACAGGTAATCCTAGCATTCAGGAGGTAGAGGCAAGAGGATCAGAAGGTTACAGCCATCGTCAGCTAAATAGTAAGAGGCTAGCCTGCACTACAAATCTATCTCAAGGGGAAAAAAAAATTTTTTTTCAATTAAAGACACTGAAAGCAAATGATGGATCATGATTCCAGAAACAGATCTGAGCAGAGAAAATACAGGCCTTAGAAAAAATTGTGGGAGTTGGGCTTAGTTCATCTGCCAAGTATCTACTATACAAGCATGAAACCTACCTAACATCCAGACACAGGAATGCTCATCTGTAACCCCAGCTAAGGGGAAACAGATTCATGGAGCTCAACCACCACCCTAACTGCATCCATAAGCTCCAGGCTCAGTAAGAAATCCTGTTTCCAAAAGTAAGGTGGAGGGGCTTGGAGAGATGACTCATCAGCGCCATCTTGTTCTTTTAAAGTACCCACACAGTGGCTCACAATGGTGTGTAAGTCCAAGGCATATGGATGTACTCTTCTGACCTCCTGGAGCACCTAGCATGCATACATACATACATACATACATACATACATACACATGCCAAACTCTCCTAAAGTGAAATAATGTGGAAAATAATCAAGGAAGATGTCTTAGTCACTGTTTGCTGTGAAGAGACATCATGACCAAGGCAACTGTTAAGAAAGTAATTGTGGGCTTGCTTATAGTTTCAGGGGCTGAGTCCATTATCATCATGGCAGGAAGGAAGCATGGCCAGGCATGGCAGGTAGGCGGGGTGCTGGGGAAGTAGTTGAGAACTACATCCTGATCCATAGACAGAATGAAAAAAAAAAAAAAAAAAAACTGGGCCTGGCTTGGGTTTTTAAAACATTAAAGCCCACCTCCCAGTGACATACTTCCTCTAACAAGATCACACTTCCTAATCCTTCTAATCATTTCCAACAGTTCTGGTCCCTCGTGACTAAGCATTCAAATATATGAGCCTATGAGGGCCATTCCTATTTAAACCACCATGGAGGAATACACCCATGTGCAGGTGTGCACGGGCAATGCACCTGTACACAAGGGAACATGTCCACACACAAAAGAAGAAAATAAGTACCATGAGGTAGCAAGCATTATGGTTACATTTATCGGTAGTCTTTTATCAGTGCTGAAAAGTTAAGTACTGGTCAGTAAATAACCATTAGATAGATTACACTTACCTTCCTGGCTGCCAGCTGGAGCTGAGCAAGACCACTGTGACAGCATGCAGTGTTTTTCTAAGAATTCCAAACGGTGGAGTGGGCCCTTGCCTGGAGATTGGTTCTCTCCCATTAGATAGTAAATAGAAGCAAGTACAGAAAAGACCCAAAAGGTCTGGGACTAGATACCTTAGAGCCCTTCAATAGTAGTCGTAGCTGTCTGGTAATAGTGCAAACCAAGAATCTAGAAGCTACAACTGTAAAAGCAAATTCTGTCCTGTTGTATGGCAAAAAAGAACAGTTTAGGGTTAAAAGGTGAGATTGCACCCCTGAAAACAGAAACTCTCCTTCACAGTTGAGGACAGCCCTTCTCCCTGCTTCAATAAGACCTAATACTTTGGGACAAATGCTTACCCTTTGTCTTAATCTACTGATTATTGCTTTTCTTGGCCTTTTATTAAAGATCAAGTGTGCTGATCTACCAATGCTATAGATGAGGCTCTAAATCCACAGGGGCTTCCAAGATCTGGTGTCCAAGAACAAAAAGAGTGGATCAGTGACACACCTGGGTATAGATATAAATAGAAACATTTCTATTAAGTAAGGGAAAAATATCTCTCCAAAATGGAAGTGGGCCAGAGAGGATGGAAGGGTCTTTCTAGATCGTTTACATAGCACCAGCCTTCTCCAGATCCCAAAGGCTCTTGAATACCCTGTTATATGTAGCCAGAGACCTGTGGTTGACACTCCTACTCTGTCGTTCTCACATAAGAATCTTGATGCCTCTCCCCCTCCCCCACTCTCTCACCCTTGTGATAATGACCTAGTAATATTAGTTACAAGGAATATGAAGGTAAGAAAGGATAGGGAAAAGTGTGACATAAGTCATTTTTATTTTTATAATGGTGGGGGAAGAGAAGTCAAACATTAAAAACAGTGATGAGTGATTTGGCTTTTAAAAATGTGTTTTCTAGTGCTGGGTAGTGGTGGTGCACAGCTTTGATCCCAATAATCAGGAGGCAGAGACAAGCAAATCTCTGTCAATTCAAGGCCAGCCAGGTCTACAGAGAGAGTCCTACACAGAGAAACCTGTCTAGAAAAAAAAAAACTCTCTCTCTCTCTCTCTCTCTCTCTCTCTCTCTCTGTGTGTGTGTGTGTGTGTGTGTGTGTGTGTGTGTGTGTGTGTGTGTGTGTATGTGTGTGTGTTCTGCTCTTTTCTGAAGAGAAGTCATCTGTAGCCTGGAATCCTTCTTCCTCTTTTTGATTGCTCCCCCAAAGACAGCAAAATTTATTGCAAAGACTGGTTTGCAGCAGCGCCAGTGCTGGGAGGTCCTCCACCATCTTCTCTTCCATCTGGTTCATTTTTCCTATAGCTTTTCACTTACCGATTTGTTAAGATGGTTTGTGAGAACGATGCACTTCGCCTTCCTCTCAGCATTCCCTCCACTTCCCATCTTTCTCCTTGAACAATCTTCTCTTTCATATTTGTCCAGTGCTGCAGTCCTCAGCAGTGAGATTCCTTCCTATCCCTGCCAGGCTCTCTTCCCTGCACGGCCTCTTCCTCCTATCTGCCAAGTCAGTACTGGATTAACAAGGCGCCAGTTCTTAACTGTCATGCCTTAAAAACAAACAAATGATGAAAAAGTTAGCCTCTTCTCCCTGAATACTGCACAATATGCTTTTTATTTTTTCTAAACACTATAAAAACTAGAATGGAAGGAGGAAACAGACAAGGAGTAGCTAAAAAGAGAAAGTATTGCTAGATGTTAGGCTTTTCAATTTTTAAAAATTTTATTATTTTATGTGTATGAGTGTTTTGCCTACATGTGTATCTGTGCATCAGCGTGTAAGCCTGGTGCCTGAGGAGGCCAGAAGAGTGCCTCAGTCCCCTGGAACTAGATTTACAGATGGCTGTAAGCAGCCTGTAGGGCTGGGAATCAAACCTAGGTTCTCTTAGAAAGAACAGCTGGTGCTCCTGACATTTCTCAAGCCTCCAACTCTCAATTTTTAAATTGAAAAAAATTATAAAATCAGTGTAATAGTCACATTAAATGTATGTTATTGTTAATCCAGGGATTGTATAACAAAGTGTGTGTGTGTGTGTGTGTGTGTGTGTGTGTGTGCACGCACAAGTGTTCATGAGTGTGCATAGAAACCTGAAAACCTCAAGTGTCCTTCATCAGATGCCATTCACCTTGTTTTGTTTTTGCTTTTTTTATTTGTATTTTTTGGTTTTTGAGACAGGATTTCTCTGTATTGCTTTGGAGCCTGTCCTGGAACTAGCTCTGTAGATCAGGCTGGCCTGGAACTCACAGAGATCGGTCTGCCTCTGCCTCCAATGTGCTGGGATTACAGGCATGCGCCACCAATGCCCAGCTCACCTTGTTTTTTGAAACAGGATTACTTCATTGTCCTTTGGCTCACTGCTTAGATGAGGCTACCCCAGGGACCCTGTGACCTAGACCTTCCAGGTGTTAGGATCACAAGCACACATCACCGTACCAGTGTTTGGGGGGGGGTTGTTGTTATTTGTTTTTAGATGGGTTGTGGAGATCAAACTCAGGTCTTCATGTTTGTAAGGATAGTATTTTACCAACCTATCTCCCCACCAGAGGGGGAATCATAATCGGCCCTATTATCTATTACCACATTATCTATGCCACATTAGAGAGATGCTTTCTTTTTTTTCTTTCTTTTCTTTTTCTTCCTTCCTTTCTTTCTTTTTTAACATATATCTTTTTTTTTTTTTTTTCTTTTTCTTTTTCCAAGATAAGGTTTCTCTGTTACCCTGGCTGTCCTGGAACTTGTTCCATAGACAAGGCTGGCCTCAAACTCACAGAAATCCACCTGCTTCTGCCTACCAAGTGCTGAGATTAAAGGCAGAGAGATACTTTCTAATTAATGGAGCTGGACTCAATAAGTAGCTCAAAACACTTCTCATATTTTTCTAAGAAACGTACTGGAAGTTTACTCCTTAAACCGAAAGGAAGTTGAGGGACAATTTAGGTTGTCTCCTGAAACTCATCACTCATTGGTGGCAAAACAGGAGTTAGAACCATATGCACTTGACCAACACCAGGGCAAGTTCTGGTTTTCATTCCTTCTCTTATTGATGAGAATGCAAATAAGTGATCAGGGCTGATTCATGTTAGGAAAAAAGACAAATACTGACACTCAGGGGTTGGACACATGTTTCATACCTGTCTTAGTAGGTTTTCTGTTGCTGTGAAGAGACACCATGACCACAGCAACTCTTATAAAGAAAAACATTAAGTTAGGGCTGACTTATAGTTCAGAGGTTTACTCCATTATTGTCATGGCAGGTATCATTGCAGCATGCAGGCAGACATGGTGCTGGAGGAGCCGAGAGTGCTACATCTTGATCCATAGGCAGCAGAAGCAACTGTGTGCCACACTAAGTGTCGCTTGAGCATATGAGACCTCAAGCCCCACCCCCACAATGACACACTTCCTCCAACAAAGCCGCACCCCCTGATGGTGCACTCACTCCCTATGAGGGCCATTTTCTTTCAAACCACCACAATAGCCTACAGCGATATGCACCCTTATTATGTACAATGCAATTGTTTGTGTTTCTTTCTGCATTTTTTCTCACTATAAAGATGTTCACTAGGATGTATAGGTCTTGGGTTAGAGTGAATGTTTGTTTGAAGGGCTAAGTGTGATGTTTATTTGAAAGTTTTTTTTTTTACACTGAAGTGATTTTTATTAAAAATTATAATGGGGGTTCTGAGGTTAAGAGTACTGGCTGCTCTTCCAGAGGACCCGGGTTCAATTCCCAGTACCCACATGGCAGCTCACAACTGTCCATAACTCCAATTCCAAAGGATCCAACATCCTCACATAGGCATGCCTGTAGGAAAAACATTAATGCACATAAAACAAAAGTAAATAAATCAATTTTTAAAAATTTTAAGGTTGAAATGAAAGACATTGTCTGACTGTTGTACACCAGCTGAAAGACACCTTGCTATGTAGACCAGGTTGGCCTAGAGTTTGCAATAATCTTCCTGTCTCTGACTCCCAAGAACTGGAGTTACAAGTGTAAACCGTCATGCCTGACTTGTTAAAAGCTTTGTGGGGTTTGTTTTTGGTTTTGTTTTATTTTGGTTGCTTTTCATTCTGCATGTGCACATCTCTATTCACTAATGAAGTTTAAGAGGCCACAGTTTAAAAAATAATATTAGTGGTTAACACTTATGTGGTGTTTCCTTCTGCTAGGCTGTTCTGAGTACTTCACATATAGAAAGGAATTTAACTGCCATGACAATCCTATGAAGCTGCAGCTATTAGTTTTTTGTTTTTGTTTTTTTCTTTTTGATTTGTTTTGGTTTTTTTTACAGATCAAAAAATTGGCACAGAGCTGTACTCAAAATCATGCATTTTGATAATTTTTTAATTTAATGTATTTATTTTACATCCTGACCAAAGTTTCCCCTCCCTCCTCTCCTCCCATCCTGTCATCATTCCAGTGCCCCCTCCCCCAGCCACTCTTTCTTGGTTTCTGTTGGGAACCGGGCACCACTCCTGTAGGTATGAACAAAACATGGCATATCAAGTTACAGTAAGACTAAGCACATCCCCTTGTATTAAGGCTGGGCAAGAAAACCCAATATGAGGAATAGGGTCCAAGAACCAGCCAAAGTGTTAAGAATAGTTTCTGCTCCCACTGTTAGGAATCCCACAAATAGATCAAGCTACACAACATTGTGTGTGTGTGTGTGTGTGTGTGTGTGTGTGTGTGTGTGTGTGAGTATGTGTGTGTGTGTTTGTGTGTGTATAGGGGGAGGACCTTGGGTCAGTCCCCTGCAGGCTCCCTGGTTGTTGCTTCAGATTCTGTGAGCCCCTGTGAGCCCAGGTTAGTTGATTCTGTGGGTTTCTCATATGATGTCCTTGACTCTTCTGCCTCCTACAAGCCTTGCTCTCTTCCCCAGGACTGTCCAAGTTTGGGCTCCATGAGTCTCTGTGGGTTCTCCATGGGTCTCTGTGGTCTCTGCAATTTGATAGATTCTTACCCTTGAATATGAAAATATGAAAATATGAAAATGGTTTACCCTTGTTACCAAATATGAATTATAGGCAGGATAAATTTGGTGATGTTTTTAAAGATGATACAGGGCTAGTGAGATGACTCAGAGGATACACGCTTGCCATGCAAGCCCATTCCCTGGAACCCATGTGAAGCTTGAAGGAGGACCAGCTCCACAAGGCTGTCCTCTGACCTCTACGTGTGTGCTGAGACACACACACACACACACACACACACACACACACACACACACTACATTCACTTAATCATATATTTGAAAGGATATGGAACTCTGTTCTGTGATCTGAGGGTCACTAATTGTCTATGTCTCACTGCATTTTGACACATGACCCAGAAGCCATGTCAATGTCATTGATATACAGATTAAACTGAAAATGTGCTAATTAGAGGGAAATAAGTGTTATTGATATTGATTTTTATTACTAGTCTTTAATCCCCACTTCCAGCTAGGCCTTTTTTGTTTTTTGTTTTTGTTTTTCGAGACAGGGTTTCTTTGTGTAATAACTGTGGTTGTCCCAGAACTTGCTGTATAGACCAAGCTGGCCTCAAAAATCACAGTAATCTGCCTCCCTTTGCCTCCCAAGTACTGGGATTAAAGGTGCATGCCACCACCCCCGACTCAAATCGGCCATTTTATCCTTACTTGTTTAGTGAGGAAACTGATGTTCTCAGCTCCTGAGCTGAGTTCTTTGCTATAGTTTGTTGCCTCTATCAGATTAATTAGTCACCTAATGGCAGAGTCCTATTGTAATGGAATGCAAGATAAGGATGCCCCCATCAAAGGAGGCTAGAGAGACAGACACACTATACAATTCAGGGAAGAACAGGGTCACCTAGTGACAAAGCCAGTACTGTGGTCACCTCCCAAGGGGTTCTCTACCCAAGCCCCATTTCTTACCTTGTCCTTTCCCTCCCTCTTGAGCCACATAGACATAACAACAGAGCTTCATAGAGCTAACATTGACTGCTGTTGGTTGTTCTTTACTCTTTGCCTCTTTGGGGGACCGCCACTCAACTCCCAAATAATCACACATGGAGTCTTATTGCTACTTATGAATGCCCGGTCTCTGCTTGGTTTACTTCGAGCCAGCTTTCTTAATTTGAGAGCTGTGTTGCCCAAATGGAGCTGCTTAAATTTAAATGAATTAACATAAAAATGCATTATCTTCATCACACAGTTCAAGTATTCCATACCACACACACAGGGGCAAGTGAGTCTGCTGCACAGTGCAAGGACACACCATTAGAGCAAGAAGCTCTAATGGTGAATTTTCTTTTGGAGATGTCTACATTTAAGAAACATAAGGATTGGAGAGAGAGCTTGAATCTACAAGCACTTCCTGCTCTCTTAGAGGACTGAGTTAGGGTCTCGCAACTGCCTACAACTCCACAACTCCAGCTCTGATGGCCTTTTTTGGCCTCCACAGTCACTTGCATGTATGTGCACACAGATATACAAATACACACACACACACACACACACACACACACACACAACCTCTTAAAAACAAAAGAAACATGGATATCCTGAGATATTTTACAAGCTATGCCAAAGGCAAAAGAAATGGGGTGTTGTGTTTTATTTGATCTTCTTTTGGTTTTCTTTGACAAGTGGGTGTTACAGAACCCCTATGAGATAACTGTACACTAACTGACCCAGTACCCCAAACTGTGTTCCTACGTCTGACTCCATGCAGTAACCTAGAGAAATGAATGATGTGACAGTACTGGTGTGCCCTCTGAAACCCATGGTGGATTGGTAAACCCATTGGGAGGTGCTAAAAACACTGCAATGTCTATGGCAGCTTTGGGAGGGGATTATGTTTATGTTCAGCACAAGGATGAGGACTCATAAGAAGAGAGGGAGAAACCAGGGAACACAAATATATGTCCTCTTGTTTCTTCCCATCTGGTACACCTCATTGCTTGAGAGTTCTGCCATCAAGAAGTCCATCTTCTCAAGCTGGGCGGTGATGGCGCATGTCTGTAATCCCAGCACTTGGGAGGCAGAAGCAGGTGGATCTCTGTGAGTTCCAGGCCAGCCTGATCTATAGAGCGAGTTCCAGGACAGTCTCCAAAGCCACAGAGAAACCCTGTCTCAACCCCCCTCCAAGAAAAGAAACAGGTGAGAAAAGAAAAGGCTAGTTTTTCAAACAGATGTCCTTGACTAAACATGAGACAAAATAGACATATTGCCTTCCCCTGTATTTTACCTCCCCTGGCAGAGAATTTGCTATGTGGACCAGACTGGCCTCAAGAGTGCTGGGATTAGGTGTGTGCCACCACGTTCAGCTAAAACCCTTCGCTTTAGTATGTGCCCAGCCTGCAGTATTGTGTTATTAGCGGCCAAGAATGGGTTAATAGAGATGGCTTCCTAAGGATTACTAGTAAAAGAAACAAAAAGGAAAGGGGAGAAGGAACAGCCAGAAAAGTAGGGGTGGGTGGAGGGAGAGAAAGAAGGTGTGGGGTGGGGTGGTCACTTTTCTGTTTGTGGGTACGCCTGTGTGCACAGGTGTGGAGGCCAGAGGTCATCCTTGGGTGTGGTTCCTGCTTTTAGAGACAGGGTCCCAAGCGGATCTGAAACTTGCCGAGTCAGCTAGCCTGGCTGGAGGGTGGGGTGTGGGGACTAGTGATTGCCTCTCTCCCTCTCCCCAGCACTGGTGTGACAAGGAGCAAACACTGCCACACCCAGCTTTTTAACGTGTGTCCTAGGGTTCAAATGCCAGTCCTCACACTCGTGTGTGTATATATAGCAGGCACTCTCTCCAGGGCCCCGCGAAATCACTTTAAAGAAAGAAAAGTATTTTCTTCTACAGTGGAATGTAACTCATTGCTTTAACAAATTCACAAGATGAATGTAAGGCTCAGAAGGCATAAGTCAGTCTGCAAGGTCAGGAATGTTATCTCAGTCGTAGAAATTCGTGAAGCAGGCCCAGTCTCCTCAGAAAGCAAGTTACATATTTAACTTCCCTTATTTTAACTTCTTGCCCACAAAGCAGCTTTCTGATTGTAATGGGGCTTCCCAAACCACTTGTGCAAGGGGGAGATTCCACATTAATGCAAATGTTCTAGTTCCTTCGCTAACTGTAAACAAGCCTGTGACGTGAGGCTTGTGTGTTCACGGTGCTATGAGTTCGGTTAATGTGAACCTTGTCACAGACAGTCTTGTTTGCTGACAAAAGTCAGTTGTCTGAACCTACAAGGCAATAAGCCAGGTTCTAATTAACCCATATAATGCTGGCTTGGTCAGGCCCCTGGCAGATGGCCAAAGATCTCCCCACCAACTCCCTGACCAGTCTCAGGCACATACCCTCAAATCAGTGTTTCCTAATATAGCAGAAGGGGAAACTGGAGGCTCCAGAGGTATTCTGGAAGGTCCTGTAATAAGAACATAACCACAGGGAGGGACTATCAGATCCATGAGTTAACCAAAATGGATGGCACATTATGCATCCCAGCTACTTTGGAGGTTAAGGCCAGAGGTTTCCTGAGCCCAGAAATGTGTGGCCAGCTGGAATAACAGCTTTAACAAGAAGGAGAAGGAGGAAGGAGAAAGGGAAGGAACCTTCCTGGCTCAGCAACAGTGTTCTTGTCTGAAAGTGCTGGGGGAGGAGGCTCCTCAACCTTTGTAAAGAAGGTGTTTGCTGAGACCTGATCTGTTGATAGAGCTGGATAGCCCCAAGTTTTAAGTCTGTGTGTGTGTGCATATGTGGAGGCTAAAGGACAATCTCAGGAGCAGTCCACCTTGAATTTCAGAGACAGGTTTCTCACTGGCTTTGAACTTACCAAGTAGTTAGTGAGGCCCAAGGACCACCTTTGCCTCTCCCTTCGGGGCTAGGTTTCTAGGATTTCCAGTCCGTGCCACTACACCCATCTTTAGAAAAAAAGCCCCAAAAACAAAACAGCAAAAACAACAAACAAACAAACCCAACTGGAGTCTGGGGAAAGAACTCACACCCTCATGCTTGCAAGGCAAATACTCTACCGGCTGAACAAACTCACCAGGCCCATTTTAAATATTTTGAGACTCACTTGTTGCCCAGGCTGTGCACAAACTCCCAAGCTTGTCTCCCAGACCTCAGTTTCCTGAGTAGCAGAGAGAACAGGTGTGCACAGCCACACCCAGGTGAAACCCGATGTTTTTAAATAGAGTCTTTCATCTGGATGTCCTCTCACCCCACCCCACTCTACCCCCCCCAAAAAAAAACCACCTATTGAGTTTCCAATGCAGCATCTTTCTAAATGAGATTTTCCCAGAATCCTCTAAGGAACACATTAAAAATATGAATTCATAGAATGCCAGAACTTCCAGATTTGAACCTCTGAGGTCAGGATGCAGGAATCTACACGTTCTGTTTGCTCTAGGTGCTTTTCTGTCCTCTACGCTTGAGAGACCCAGCACCAAGTGAAGGGTAAAGGAAAGGCAGAAGGAGTTCTCAGCCTACAGTCAGAGGAGGCCACATGCCCACTCAGACTGGACACTGGGGCTGCCAGAACTGAAGCAGAGACACAGACTGACCTGACAGTAGGAACAGCAAGCCATTACACTTGTTCACATACTGAAAAGTTAAGTACAAAAAGTCCCTGGAATAGTCATTCTCCCCCACTACACTGGATTCCTCACTGTAGTCAAGCTGCCGTTGGAACAGAAAACCATCTAGAGATATGGCTATTTCCCCAAATAATATTGAAACTCTTTCATAAATAAGTCCATAGAAAAACAAAGAACAAATCAGGCGGTGGTGGTGCATGCTTTTAACCCCAGTACTTGGGAAGCAAAAGTAGGAGGATCTCTTGAATGCAAGGCCAGCTTGGCCTACAGAGTGAGTTCCAGGACAGCCAGGGCTACACAGAGAGACACCCTGCCTCGAAAAAACAAAACAAAACAAAAAACAAACAAACAAAAAAAAGTGTTCAACCTAAGCTAAATATAAAAAGAAAAGAATAGAACAAGGTTGTAAGGTTCAACCACATATGTAAAGTTGATAACTAAAGTGATACTTTTGGGCTGTGGTTTATTTGCCTAGCATATGTGACACCCTGGGTTTTATTCTAATATAGAAAGGAGGAGAAAGGAAAAGGTAAAACTTTATATTTCCTACATGTTTTCTCTCGTGGAAAAAAAGGAACATCATATTCATGGTGTTGTTTGGTAAGTAAAATGTGGGGCAGAAAAATATAAGGGATGGACAAATATCTCAGTGGATAAGAGTGCTCTCTGTGCACATAATAAGAATCTGAATTCCGATCTCAGCACCATCTGAAAATTCAGATGTGGTCACTCAGATCCCTGTAAATCCAGTGTTGGAGCATGGGGCAGGGGGATCAGTGGGGCTCGCTGGCCTCCTCCAGGTTCACTGAAAGGCCCTGACTCCAAGGAATGAAATGGAGAGTGATCAAGCACGATACAGAATCTTCCTCTGGCATCTATATCTACACACACAAGTGTATACACCATATGCACATATAATCAATTAATATGATAAATATAATAATAGCAAAAGTCTGGCAGGATAGGCACCAAAATTAGCATTTTCCCATACACTTTGAAAAACTCAGCAGTTGCACTTCAAGAATTCTTCCTAACAAAGTTAGTGGGGGAGCAGCCACACTGGAGTCGTTTCCCAGAGAGAAAATCAGAGATGCATTCATTTGGAACATATCACTCTCAATGCTCCAAACTCCTCCTCTAATGGAAACCACCCTGGCCACAGTCCCTTGCTGAGTGAAGAATGGCATTGAAAGGATCAAGGAAAGGGTCCTGAACCAACCTGGACTTTACCTGTCCCAGAGAGCCCAGCTAAACGGTTGGTACTGGTTTGTTCAGGCAACGAGACATTCTCTTCATGATCTACTCAGAAAAGACAGTCAGCTGGAATTGATCTCTCCTTTCTTTGTCTAGGTGGATGTGTGTTCATCTGAGTCTGTACTCTTGTGGATACACGTGTGAGCGTATGCATATAGAGGCCAGAGGTCAACTTCAACATCGTTTTTCAGGAGCTGTCCACCAGCTCTCACTGGACCCTGGCTACCCAACTAGACAGGGCTGGTGCCCAGGGAGCCCAAAGGACCCACCTGTCTCCAGCTTTCCAGTGGGAAGATTCCAAGCCCTGACATTTTTACATGGGTGCTGGGAGTTGATCTCAGTCCTCCAGCTTGTGTAACAAGCACTTTACCCACAAAGCCATCTCCGTAGCCTGAAATATACATTAAATAAATAAATAGCTTGCATATTTAATAATATACAAATAAAACAATTACCCAGGCAGTAAAATAGTTACTTGTAAATGTGCCTAATATAAGTGTAAAATTTACCGAGGAAGGTATTAACAGTACTGTGTATTTACCTATCAACCTCTCCATCTCTTATTAGCAGTGATGAGTGTTCAGCATATTTTTTTGGTGGACAGTATGGGAAATATGTGTGGGACAATGAGGCCTTCTACTCATGAAATTAACTGTCTTGAATTTTCACACTCACTCAAATTGGCCTCTGTAGGAAGTGAACATTGGTTCTGTTCTCAGATCAAATGCTCAGTTTCTAATGAATAGACTTCCTAAAATAGGTAATGTAGATTTTTTAAAGCCATGTAGGCTCATTAAAAGTTAATACAAATGTGAAATTAATACCCCAAATTTCCCTCAGCCTCTTTGTTGATTTTGAAATAAATCAGTCTGTCAAATAAAGCTCTGTATAATGTTTACCTTATGTGCTTTGGTCCCCATCTCTTGAAGACATAAGAGACAGGCATTCAGTATTCAATATTTAAATATATAACATGTTTAAAATAGATAGAATAAACACTACACTGCCATAATTTTAAAAATGTGGAAAACTTGTTAATAGATGTTAACATTTATTTAGCTGCAAACAGTTGTCTGTACTGAGACACACTCGCAGGGCCATCCATGAAATATACACAGTAGATATCACACCCAGCCAAAGTAAATAGAAGAAGTGTCCAGTCTACAACAAGCCTCAGTGACCTCACCAGCAGTGACACACCTGCTTAGTGTCCCTTGGGACCTCTTCCTTAACTCTTCAAGTTTTGCTTCCAGAAAATACCAACTACTGGAAATATGCCACTGCCATTGGTCAGCTATGTCAAACTTCTGCACTTCAGAATTTGTGTGTGTGTGTGTGTGTGTGTGTGTGTGTGTGTGTGTGTGTGTGTGTGCTTGTGACCCTCTGGATCGAGCATGCAGAGTGAGGTGGGACCAAAATCAATATCAAATATTTCCCTCAATCACTTCTCCAAGATTTGTTTGTTGTTTTTCACGTAGGTCTCATTATATAGCCCTTGCTGGGAGAATTCTCTCTGCAGACCAGGCTAGCTTCCAATGCACTGAGATCCTCTTGCCTCTGCCTCCTTGTAGAGTAAAAAGTCCAAGCCCACTCCTTGGTTTGAAAATCTACCAAAACCCACCAATCCCTGAGCACAAAATCCCACCAGTCTCCAGATTTGGCTTGAAACCTCACCAATCCCACCCTGGAAAACTCCCCCACAAGAATCCCTATGGAAGCCCACCTCCTGCTCAGTCCTCTGATGGCTTCTCCGAAGCAGAGGCAGCCACCACCCTCTTGTGTCTCTGCCAATAAATCTCTTGTGTGAGGTTGGGTATGCAGTGTGAATTTGTGGTATTCCTTGATCCCCACTGCCAGGATACATTTCCCCTCAGAGCTGTAACACATGCTTTGGAATTTTGCCCTCAGAGCTGCAACACTTACACTTCTGAGTGCTGGGATTAAAGGTGTGCACTACCATGCAGGCTTCACCTCACTACTCCCTCACCTCTCTTCCCTTTATTTCCCTCCTCCCCCCCACCCTGTTTCCCAGAGACAGGGCTTCTATGTGTAGCACTGGCTGTCCTGGAACTAGCTTTGTAAACCAGGCTGGCCTAGAACTCACAAAGTTCTGCCTGCGTCTGCCTCCGAGTGCTGGGACTAAAGGCATGTGTGCCATCACACCAGGCTCCTCCTTACTTTGAAGCAGTTTCTCACTGAACCTTGAGCTCACTGGCCAGTTTGATTGACTGACCAGCAAGCCCCAGGAATCCTGTTTCTGTCTTCCAATGTTGGTGCCCAACTTTTATACATGTGTTCCTGGGATCTGATTTGGGGGCCTCATACTTTTGTGACAGGAACTTTACCCACTGAGCCGTTTCCCCAGCCCTTGCTTGTGAGATCTTAGCATGCACATCTGTGGGGAAGCACTATTTGATTCATCAAGGATGTCCTGAAGAAAGGCGAGCCATTCCTACAGGCATATTAGTTTCCTTGCTGGAGTCTTTTCTAAGACCTTCCAAGAGAGAGCTCCTGCCCGGAGAGGGTTCTCAGTCTGGGGAGGGGCTTTCTAAGGAAAAGCTGTGTACAATTGGTTGGTTGAGAGTTCTCAGTATTCCATCATTGGGGCTTGTGGGAATGTTTTCTTTGGGTTTTCAGTTCATTTGTTTCTGTCCTACAGGTTCCCAAAAGATGAAGATTAAGCATTTTTCTGCAAAGTTCCCTCCCAGCAACAGTTAAAAGTTCTATGCAGGGGTGGTCGTATTTCCTACAAGTAAATTTTCATTGCTCATTTCATCCACAATGAGTAAAGAGGGCAACAGGGTAGAGGAGAGAAGTCCAAGGCAGAAGAAAGGCTGGGAATGCTGGTTAATGTATTATTTGTTGGTTCCTCTTGCATGTAAATGTAAGGACAATGTCCACCTTGTAAACACTAAGATGGCTTTTTGGGGTGAGAGGTGGGTATTTCTTGAGACTGTCAAAGGAAGACTTGTAGCATAAAGGTCTCAGAAACAAACAAACAAACAAACAAAACATTGTATTACTATTCCCATTCATGCTCTCCATATAATGTAATGACACAATCTGGTCAAAGTCACTTCAGGGCGGGGGATCATAAAGAGACTTGTAACTGGAACCGGAAAGTCTGCAGGCTCTCAGTGGCCTAGTGCAACCTTCTTTTCATTTTATGTGGTACTGGACCTGAACTATGTCTGTATCCCTACATTTAAGCCGTCAAAGAGACTGATGGGATCTGAGTGTAACTCGCTATATCAGACCATTGCTATGTCAGAGATCCCTAGACGTTGGGTGACTTCTTGCCTAACCTACTGGATTAACAGGGTATGGTAGGCAGGCACTTGAGTGTGGAGTTGAGAGTGTCATTCAGCAGTGGGGCTGAAACTTGCACAAAGCCCTGCTTTTGACCCCCAGCATGGCGAGGAAACTTTTTTTAAAGGAGTTTCTCTGGTGGGAATATACCGGACACATCCATTTGCTGTGAAGGAATTAGACTGAAAAAAGAATTCCTCCAGTTTAAATCATCAGGCTGCCTTGCAGGGCTAGAGACAGCTCTCAGCTCTGCTAAGCCTCAGACCGACCACAGGGCATCAAGACCCTGTGTAAAAGGAGAATGTATGTGTATTTTTAGTTGTTTTGTGTAGTTCTTCAGGCTGCTCTGCTATTAAAAAAAAAAAAATCTTTCGGAACAAATCTTCCAGAACCATGTCCTCCATGGGGCTTGGTCTGGTTCCTTTACATGGTACGCTCAATAGGATATTTGGTCTTGATAATACCAAATTTGATAGTCAGCCTCTCTGCAAATAGTTCCTCTCTGGTAAAACCACAAAACCCCTAAAACCTGAATTTGTTTGCAGTAGTTTCAACCCACATTTTGCAATTTCTCTAGGATTTTTGGAGGACTCTCAGGATTGTCATTCTGATTCTGCTTTTTTTTTTTTTTTTCCCCCAAGTGTGACAGGTAGAAGACAACTTGCTAGATAAGTTCTCTCCTTCCACTGTGTAGCTTTGAGTGATCGAATTCAGGTTGTCAGGCTTGCCAGCATGTACTTTTACCTGCCAAGCCATCTTACAGGCCCAAAATTGTCTTAAATGAAATGAAAACAATCCACTCATAGGTGTGAAGAAGCAGGGTTCCAGCCTCTTTCTTCCGTTTAGTCCTTGCCCTTTGCTCCCATTCAGAATCCGGGAAGGCCTTCTGTGACCCAGAAATCTAGATATGGTGCCCTTTGCCTGTGTCTAAGAGACGCCCTTTGGAGCCAATCAGTGTGGCCTGAGGCCATCAGTCCTGACTGCGAAGCCTGCTCTCCACCAGGAGAAATTTCCTGTGCTGGCGGACAACCTTAGTGTACAGATCCTTATCATTAAACCAACACAGTCAGGCTCCCCAAGGGACAGCTTTTTTCCTGGTAGAGCATTTCCTGCCCGTTCTTACTTTGTCACTGTGATAAGTGTACTAATTTTTTTATTCCACTTTGACTAGGCCCTGGCGTTTTCTAGTGACTATCGAAGAGATGAATGTGGCTCAACAACTGTACTTCCAAGAAAAATATGGATTTAATTCAAGTATAACTTTATGCGTAAGCATGATCATGAATTTAGCCAGAAGACATAGCCTTGGGCTGTGCTGTCTCCAACCTGTTTCTGTCTCTTTCTCTTTTCTTTTCTTCCTTTTTCTTTTTGTTTCCACCCCCTCACACTGTCCCCCAACCCCTCCTCCCATTTCCTTCTTCCTCCATTAAACCTGAATGCTTTCATATAGAGCTTGCTCTTTGATTTGCCATGGCCCCACCAATCGATCCCTGTCACTGGCCCAGGCAGACATTTTCATACCCAGCAATTAGTACCAACCACAATAGCTAGCCACCCTGGGTCTTCTTGGCTCTGCATATCTAGGCTGTGCCCCTGTTTCTGACAGATCAGAGAGGCCTGGGCACCCATGACAGCTTTTGTGACAAGAGCCCACCCTAGGGGCAACACTTGATGGAACCAGAGTGCTAGGCCACACTAGCTTCCTGTATGCTGTAACTAGATAGCAAGAGATCTCCACAAACGTGCACAGTACCCATGCTACTTTCAGTGGTTAACATGGATTCAATGATATCTTCTTGTTTCTTGTCAGTGTTCAGTTTTCTAGCTATCTCCTCAAAACTTGTTTGTGTGGTTTGTGTGTTGTTTCTTGCTAGTGTTTCTTGAGGCTCTTTATCTACTTACCTTTTTATCCTTACATTTCATTTACTGAAGGAGCTATCGTCTTGTAGAAGTTCCGACATTTTGAGTCTGAATAGTTCTGCAGGCTGCATCTTTGTGGTATCAGATACCATGTTCCAGCCCCCTCTTACTTTCCAGAATAGTGATGGCAAAAATTTAGACTTACACTTGTAAGACCCTGGGTGGTCTGTGTACAGCCTATGGATGTACACAAAGACCCTGGGTGGTCTGTGTACAGCCTATGGGTGTACATGGAGACCCTGGGGCAGGTAGGGAGAGATAAGGCCTAGTTATATATTTTCTCTCATTCTTATTTTTGATTACAGGTTTTCTAATGTATGTAAAATATATTTCCAAACATAAAATTATATATTTGGGAGGGTGTTTCCAGACTTCTAAAAGTAATACTTGGAGATACTCAAAGGCAATACTTGTCAGCTTTCTATGTGAAGTCCTTATGTGACTTTAACCTCCCATAAACACACATTCACGGAGGCGGTGTGCACCCTATCTAAGCATGTGCTTTACCAAGTGAGCTCCAGCCATCACTTCTGAAATTTAAATTACAGGAAGAGTACACTTAGAAGTATGCGTTTAAATTTAGTGTGTTCACTTTTGTTTCCATGCGTGTGTGTTTTCATGTTTCTCCATATGTGTTAGTGCATGTTGAGGCTGGAAGGCAACCTCATATGTCATCCCCAAGGAAATGTCCATCATGGGCTTGGAGACAGGATCTCTCCTTTCCTGGAGGTTATCTATGAGGTCAAACTGGTTGGCCAGCTAGCCCCAGGGATCTCCTGTCTGTCTCCCCAGAGCTGGGTTTACAGATGTAGATGACAGTGCCCTGGGGATTGAACTTGGTTTTTGAGCCTGAGTGAAAGCACTTTCCTGATGAAGCTCTCTCCCAACCCTCTTCTCATTTTGTTTCCCCTTAGCAACTATGCCTTGATCTCCCATGAAAACCAACACCAGACACACATGGCCAGCTCTTTATTTCTTTGCTAACGGAGATCCCCCCCACCCAAATTGATGACCTTGAAATATGAAATAAGAACACTGTATCTTAAACATGTACTTCCTTTAGTGCAGTCTGCTATGTTCTCTTCCTCCTTCTGGAAGCTGCTGGATTCCGTCCACTGGCCACTGTGCTGTGCCTGTTAGGTGCGCCTTTAGAGAACGGGCCAAACAAGTCTGTGCAGTCAGATACCAGGAAGCTCACCATGTCCTCTGTCTCCTGGCCTCCTAGGACAAAAAAAAAAAAGGTTAGCCCTGCAGTCCTTTGCCTTCGAATACTGCTCGCTCACCTGTGCCCTGTCTGGTTTCTCAGCACGACTTTTCTACTCTACGAAGTCCATCTGTAGTCAATTAATTAAACCCTGCATTGATTTAGCACTTCTGAAAGGGTTGTATCCCTGAAGCCTCTAATGTCAGTCAGTAGAACATTTCCCCCTTGCAAATGTGAAGCCTGGAATCCTCCCCGGTCCTCTCAGGCATCTCCATGCATATACACATATACACCCCTTGACCTAAAATGTAACTTCCTGACTTACCCTCAAGACGTTACAGCAAGAGAAGAGAATGGAGCCCTGCCGCCTTAGGTCATGTCTGTCGCTTTAACAGTGCACCGTTCATGCACCCCGGCTGTCTTGCTTGTAGATTTTCATTTTTGCATCCCGCTAAGTACCTTGAAGCAGTGTTGTTCTTCTTAATTAATCCATGTTTATAAGACAGCACTCTGATCACAGTGCTGTGTCAGGGCTAAATGTGAGCAAGTGGGAATCCTCGAACTGTCCTTCATCTGCATGGATACAACACAAATCCTGAGAGATTCAGATTTGGAGGAAGGCCAGCATTCCCCCACTGGGCTGCTGACACACATGTCCTTGAGGATGAAGAGCAGAGTTAGTGTGGTTTTCTAAGCCAGGTGAGGCAGGGCATCCTCTGGGAAGGGAGCTGTGTCCTTACCCTTCTTGAGACACAGCAAATAATATCTAGCTGAGCTTCCTGTTGTGGATTGTGTTTCTGTATGGTGAGTACAGTGTAGCTACATTCACAGCGTGTCTGAGAAGGAAAAAAAAAGATTCATTTTAATTATAGTATGTTCGATTAGATGTTGAATAGTGCTTTCCCAAGAAACATTTTAAATACCAGTTTCATTTGCTTCTGCTAGCAAAAAAAAATTTATTAAATTTTCCAATGTGTGAAGAATTGTGTTACACATCCTTATTGAGATATCTAAGTTCATAGCTTAGATGTAGTCATTAAACATGGCTTTTTTTTTTTTTAAAGAAGGCTTTTTGTTCTTTCTTATTTTCATTATTTTAATAAACTTTGGAAACTATGTTGACACAGTAATGAAGCAGAGGACCTGAAAATTTTATTTTACTTACCAATGAGGATTTATAGAAAATGTGAATATTTCCTTTTTAAAAATATATTAAATTTAAGCTAAAAAGCCATTCGATATTTCCTGTCAAATTCACAAAATGACTATTACCTACAAATAATTTACAATGATGTCAATGTTATTTTGACCGATTCATATCTCATTCTAAGACTATAGCAAATTATACTTTGTCTTCTAACTTCTTTTAGTGTAAGAAAATCCTCAGTTTATTTTGATAACCAAGACTGCTGAATGTTCCAGCAGGATCCTCAGTCAATGTAAATTTACATAATTCATCTTCCACTTGCTTTTCTATAATTAGTGCAGCTGTCACCAGGGAGCCACAGTCTTGTGGGCAGGTAGCTATGGGTACAGCAGGCAAGCGTTAGTCAAACATTTCCTTTTAAACCATTCTATCAGCTTTACCTTTCATTTCAAATGAGTCAGGCCTTGTGAAGAAGCTTTCTCTTGTCAAATTGATGCTCCTTGCCAACTTACAATTTCTTATCCAGGTCCCATTTTCTAGATGACATTAATAAGGCTCTGAAGGATTTCTTCATCGGATCAATGTTTATGATGTATTATGACATGTCTCCTTACAGCATGGTGAGCCACACCTTTAATCCCAGCACTTGGGAAGCAGAGGCAGGCAGATCTCTGTGAGTTCAAGGCCATCCTGGTCTACAGAACTAGTTCCAGGACAGCCAGAGCTACATAGAGAAACCCTGATTTGAACAACAACAATAAAAAGTGTTCACGTTTTAAGCCAGTCAGGTTATCATTATAGTTAGTTAAGGGCCGCAGGATGTGGCTCAGTGGATAGAGTACTTGCCTAGGGTTCCATCCCTACCACCACATAAGCTGGGTATGATGACAAACACCTATAATCCCAGCATTTAGGAAGTAGAAGCCAAAAGCTCACAAATTCGAGGTCACCTTCAGCTATGACACAAGGATTTAAGGCCACTCTGGGTTACATGAGACCCTATCTCAGAAGATGAACAACAACAAAGTATTTGCTAAAAATACAGCAAAGCAATAAATACAGTAACAAGGGCTGGGATACAGCTTAGTAATAGAGTGTTTATCTAGCCTTTGTAAGGCCCTGGGATCCATATCCTGCAGTGAGGGATCTTCAGAATAGGAGAGTAAACATCTAGCTTTCTCTTTTTCTTCTATACCTAGTGCTTAAATTGTCTTAAAGCATTTGATATCACATTTAAAAGAAGAAAAACCAAGGTAGACTTGATGGTGCAAGCCTTTGATACCAGCATTCAGGAGGCAGAGGCAGGAGGATCTCTGAGTTCACTCTGGTTTACGTAGTGAGGTCCAGGACAGCCAGGGTAAACAGTGAGACCCTATTTCAAAATAAATGAATAAATTAAAGGAAAGGAAAAGGAGAAAAAGAAACATTTTTTCCCCATACTCTTACACACAGGTAATACGGTACTCAACACAGTTCACTCCTCTTTGGGCACCAAGTGTGGACCTTGCCAGTAAGTAACAGTCAGTTCTTCACACACCCGCTGGGTTCCTTACAGTTTATTTCAATCTTGAGAGGATCTGTGTGGGATTAGGGCTCAGTCCCACAGGATTAAAGCTCAGTCTCACAAGTCTGGTTCCATTTCAAATACCAGTAACAAACTCCAATTTGTGAACCAGGCTTCTGATAGACTGGATATAAACTGACTGTTCTGTTCCCATTAGTTTGCTAGGATCAGCCTGATGTTACTATTCAAAGCCCAGGCTAACACTGGTGCTTCCTTATTTATCAGAAGGGACGTTATAGGTGCACATACAAAGCTTTGCGTTCCAACCCAGCACTGCACACAACCCAGAGAAGTGGGACAGAAATCTAGACACTCCAGAAGTAGGAAACGAAGTTCAGAGTTCTTTTTGGCTACATACAAGCTTATATGAAATCCTGTCTCAAATCGATAAATATATAGAAAAATAAATAAGAACGGCTATCACAAGAAATACAGGTAAATAGCCAGGACAGAGTGGTACATGGGGTAAGGCCTCTCTTGTGAGCTGGGGAGTATGGGAAAGTAGGGTGTGTTGCTGATGATGTCCTAGATACCTTCCAGCACTCAGCTCCTTAGAAACCCTCTGAACCATCAGGTTTTCTTGGAGCCTCCATTATCCTCAGCGGGATTGGTTTCCTCCTTGGACATTGGTGACCAACTCAAGGCTGAGGGCTAGGCTGAAAATCCAGCCTTCTGACATGCTACAGGAGTCTATGCCATGACATATCATAGCAGGGGTAGTTTACAATGAACAGAAACTTGTTCCATGCAGTTCATTTCCCAAAGTCCAGACTTCCAAGATCTCAGGTGGACTCAGGTAAAGTGGCCTTGTTGCATCATTCTGTCAAGGAAGGGTGAAGAGAGGCCAAGAGGGCTATATGTGTCCCGTGAAAAGGAACTTGATGTAGTTCTCCCTCTATAATGTCAAGAATTCAGTCCCTATTGCACTGGACCAACGCCTGCCCTTTGGGTGGATGCATTCAAACCATATAGCACACATCTTGGTCTTTTTGTCAGCCAGCCCCAAATCTCTGTCATGTCATTAGCATCTGTTAAGTTTCAGAACTGAAATGACTGGCAAAGGCCATGTGTTGAAAACTTGGTCACCAGCCTGTATTACTACTGCAGGTACTGGATGGTGCCTGTCAGAAGTGGGGTCTAATGGAAGGAAGGACTTTGGGGGAGTGCCTTTGAAGAGAATACTGGGACTCTGTCCCCAATGTCTCCTTCCCAGGTGGCCAGACCTCCTCTTCATAGCCACCACATGATATTTTGTTTTGCCACAGACCCAAAGGCAGAAGAGCTCTCTGTGTGGGGAGTAAGACCTGTAATTATAAACCAAATAAATCTCTCCTTCTTAAATTGATTATCTGAGGCATTTCATCATCAAGAGGGCCTGGGAAGATGGCTCAGGGGTGAAATGCTTGCCAAGCAACTGTGAGAACTCGAGTTTGGATCCCCAGATGCCTCAAAATACCAGGTGGGCATAGAGACCTGTCTCTAGCTTAAGAAGTCATGGATGGGAGATCCCCAGAGTAAGGTGGGTAGCCAGACTAGCCAGTCATAGCTGGAAGGTCTGGGTTTACTGGAGAGGCCCTGCCTCAGTGAACACCGTAGCGGGTCAACAAAAACTGATTACTGACACCAACTTCAGGCTGCCATTTGCATGCACACATGTCACCCTTCATTTATGCTGCCACACACACAAGCATGGGTGCACTCTCTCTCTCTCTCTCTCTCTCTCTCTCTCTCTCAATCTCTCTCTCTCAGTCTCTCTCTCTCTCTCTCTCTCTCTCTCTCTCTCTTACACACACACACACACACACACACACACACAAATTGATTGGGGAGAAAAGAAGGCTCATGGATGTAGCTCAATGGTAGACAGCTTGCCCAGCATTCACATGCCCTGAGTTCAATCCTCAGCATTCTAAAACTTAAATTAAAAAAAAAAATTAAAGGCAAATCAAATGCCAGGTAGAAAGAAGGTCAGATGGAGGTGTGGAAACAGATAATATTCTAGGGGAGTGTCTAAAGAGGCACATCCTGGGTATGGACAGCAGGGTAAGAGCCCAGACTCTGAGAGTTGCAGTCAGAAGTCAGGCGTGTGAGCCAAGAGTCAAGGAGGCCGGTGGTGGCTGAATCAGAGGCCTGGAGATGTTTGGTGAGGTAAGGCCATGCTCAATATCCTGGCAAAGGAAGGGGCTGAAGAAAGAAGTCACAGGGACCTGAAGTGTGGTGCTGGTGGCCCTCTGGGTTGTGACACCACTGCCCTTCCCTGGTCAGTGCAGGGTTCTCCCTGACTCTGCTCAGTTGGGTGACTCTGCTAGGGTGTGCTGCAGCTACAGGACACCAAATCTATGTGCCTTTCCCTCCAGGGCACAGACCTAGCTGACACTCTTTGGTCTCGCTGGCTTAGGAGAAGCCAAAACCTAGGTGAAGCCAGTTAGTTCCAGGCCCAGACTTTAAAGCCTTCTTTGGGTGTGCGTTCCAGCCTTTCCACTTCCCGGAACCCATAAGCCAAGAGCCACTACCCTGGACTGTGAGGCTAGGAAGAAGCAAGCCTCCATCCCTTACAGGTCTACGTGTCAGCCTGAGAGTACTGCCACCCACCCCAGGTCACTCTCAGAGTGCCTACAGGCTTTCCAGGGCTACAAGAGGGTTGCCATACAGAAAAAAATGCCTTCATGGACACACAGAGGCTGTTTCTATGGTAATATTGTTGGTCTTTTTTGTTTCTGTGTGGTTTTGGAGGCTGTCCTGGAACTTGCTCGTGTAGACCAACTCACAGAGATTTGCCTGCTTCTGCCTCCCGAGTGCTAGGTTTAAAGGAGTGTGCCACCGCTAGGCCTTGTCTTTTATTTATTAAATGTCATTATTGTACAGGGAGGGAGGATGATGCACAGTTGCCATGATGCAAATATGCAGGCCAGAGATGAACAGGACGGAGTCGGTTCTCTTCGTCTACCGTATAGGTCCAGGATCTGCTCAAGGCTGGAGTGACAGAAAACTTTTACTCATTAGTCTGGCTGGCCTATTGTTTGTCATTTGTTTGGAACATTCGGAAGACCCTTGCCGTTGCAGATGGGGTTTGAAATGGCAGTGGCCTCCACACTCCTGGTTCTCTGCCACAGACAGCAGCTCAACGCTGCCTCCTGTGCCTGTGTGCACCCCTGCTCCTTATAAGGACATAAAGAAAACAGGGAAGTGGGAAGGGACAATCAGGAGTGACTTCTGTCAAGTCACAAATAACACAGGGCATTTTGTAATATTTCTCCATGCTTAAAAGGACGCAACAGGTCCTTTAAGTCCCAGAGCCCATGAACCAAAGTGTGGAGAATTTAAATGGTAAATACAGCCATGGGGTGACCTAGCATAGGATGTTAGTTCCAATGATGCACGGTGGTTTTTAAAGGAATTCAGGGGTGACAAAATTAAAAGAAAATCCACAAATAAACCTAAGGCAATTCCATCCCCCCCCCAACCTGACAGTTTATCCTGCCTGTCATGGCAGCAGAGGTGTGGGTTGTGGGAGATTGGACAAGTTTGTAATGCCAGAACTCTAGGAGACTGAGGGTTGGGAGCGGAATAAAATACTAGGGGGATCCTGAAAAGGGGGTAGGTAGGGAAAGAACAGTAAAGGCAAACAATGAGAAGGGAGGCAGGGTGTGTGTGTGGGGGGGCGTTCTGGGTTGGATGGTCTAGGCTATATTAGATGGCACCCATGTGAGAACTCCTAAGACCTGGAATGAAACCTATTGTTCACTTTGCTTATAGAAACAAGGACACTGAACCAAGCTACAAAGCCGCCATTTCCAACCCTATGACCAGCCCTGGAGTAGGTGAGTACTTTTCTGGCTGTGTGAACGTTGGTCTGGAAGAACTGTACCCTCCCTACCATCCTCCTGTGGAGACGTGTCCAGTGGGCGGACAGTAGAGGCAAAGGCACTGCTTTTGAGAATAGCTGTTGGAGGAAACAATGTCTTCTGGGTCAGCATCTCTTCTTCTCTGAGCAGAAACGAAGTATGTTGTGTCTTGTGTGCCTCTGGAACTTCTCAAGAAGTCACTGGAGGGTGGAGGCAGACAGATGGCTCAGTGGTTAGGAGCACTGGCTGCTCTTCTAGAGGACCCAGGTTCAATCCTGGCACCTACATGGCAGCTCACCCTTGTCTGTAACTTTAGTTCTAGAGATCTGACACCTTCTTCTGCCCTCTACGGGCTCCGTACAACGATTGTGCTCAGAAAGACTTGCAGGCAAAATGCCATGCCAAAATAAAATGAGAATTAAAAAATGAAGATTTATTTTCAAAAGAAGGCACACAGATGGGAATGCCTGGAAGGAGGGGGACTCAAATGCAGATCCCAAGAGCCAGCACTCCCCAGATGTGCTATCCACACCAGGTCCCAGTCTAAGACCCTGAGCCAGTATTCCACAGATGTTCTACCCATATCAGGTCCTAGTACAAAACGCTGAGCCAGCACTCCCCAGATGTGCTATCCACACCAGGTCCCAGCATTTCTGAGAACCGTATCTCATGCTGATGTAGGAAACATCTGCCATTGAGGGGTTTCAAGTGCATTGATCTGGTTGATGCAGCAAAGGCAATCTACATCCTGACATAGCTCTGCTCCAAGACTCAAAAACAAAACAAAACTAACAGCTCTTAAGGTCACAGCACAAGGCAAAAGAAAACACTAATAAGGAGTGAAAATCGGGCTATAGTTTTTCAGGCATCCCCTTTCCCTTGATTTCTATGAGTTCACCTGCACCCTTGGCTGAAATATACATTTGCTTCAGTACTGGGGAATGCCACAGAAACCCACAATGACTCATTTTCCTGGCAGAGGCAGGTCTAGCCTAGGTCAGCATTTCATGTGTGGGTGAAGCCCTTTCCTTTGTGTGTTATGTGTGTGTTTTCCCCAAGCATTATCAAAATATCCAAGCCATCTGGGTGGTCTGCAGAAACTGCTGCTTCCTCAGCCACAGCCCTGCTGGAGCAGTGGAAAGTTCCCTGCCTCTCTCTGTTCATGGTGGCAGCATGAGACAGTAGGATCTCTTTCCAAACCCAGCAAAGATATTTATCATTCACTCATTTGTTTATTCATGTATAGGTATTTCTGGAGTGTCTCTGTGCCAAACATTATTCTAGGTTCTGTATCTGTAAGAGCAAATAAAATAGATGGAGACCATGAGATGGTTCAGCAGGTAAAGATATCTGCAGCCAAGCTGGATGGCTTGAGTTTGATCCCTGGAATCCCACATGGTGGAAGGAAAAAGCCAGCCCCTCACAACTGTCCTGCAACCACAAGCACGCGTGCGCGTACACACACACACACACACACACACACACACACACACACACACACACTAAATAAATAAGATAGAAAAGAAAGTTTTAAGTACACAAGTAAAGAAGAGGACATAACTGCTGTTCTGTGGTGACAGTGACAGTTAAGACAATACAGAATTACACACCAAGAGATGCTGTGAAGAAAAGATATGTTGACCATACAATGACAGAAAATGGTGGAGGACTGGGGCTGGAGAGATGGCTCAGTGGTTAAGAGCACTGGCTGCTCTTCTGCAGGTCCTGAGTTCAATTCCCAGCAACTGCATGGTGGCTTACAACCATCTGTCAAGAAAGAAAGGAAGAAAGATGGAGGGAACTCTAAGGAATATGGCCAGGTAGGTTTCCCGGGGATGTGACTCACCTGAAGGCTAGAAGTTATGTTCCTGAGGAAGGGTAAAAAGGGCACTGTGCCTAGCATGGTGATGGTGTTAGGGTACTTCAGTGTAAATGAATGCAGCTAGAGGGGATGCAGTTTGGTGTTCGGATGTTTTGTGTCCATCCTGTTTAGTCACTGAAGTTGTCAGGGGTGATAGGCCTTAGGGAAGAGCAGTGTGAGTTATGTATCAAATCTTCCTCAAATGAGATGAAACAGACAAGAGTCAGGTGTAGGAAAGGGCAGAACCATGTAGTAGGTGACTTGAAGGATGTTTCCACACAGGTGTGCGTGGGGGTAACAAACAGTGTGCTGGGGGGAAGCATGTGAACACTAGGAAACATCCTGAAGAGAAACAGCCTCTCTGAGACACTCAGGGACCAAAAAAAGGGCAATGGAAAGGTTGGGGATGCAGGCCCCAATTTTCCCCAAAGAGGGGCCTATTGGCTATAGGAGAAATGCTAGAAGAGTAGGAAGTTAAGCTTGGGAAGGCCTGGGCAGAAAAGAGAGGCTGCAGGCAGTCTGGGCTACTGAGGGTACAACTAGGATGGACTGATGGACAACACAGATAATCTGAAGGTGGGCATGACTTCTCCAAGCACTCACCCACAGGGCACCCTAGTTTCACAGAGGCCAGTAGCTGTCTCAGTTCCTCTAGCCAAGGGAGTCTGGGTCAGGTGGACACAGAGGGCAGCAGGACTGTTTCCTTGGATACGCTCATGCCTGGTGTGGGACAAGAAAACGGGGCTGTCCAAGAGGTATTTTGTGGGAATAGACACAGGAGGCTCACACTACCTCCAGATCCAGCGTGGGACAAGACTTGTAGGACTGAGGCAATTCAGCTCCAGAGAAGGGTTGCTGTCTGAACAGACCCACAGGAATGGACATCGAGGAGTAAACAACGACAAAACTGTGGTCCAGTTGTCCCATTGTGTGTGTGTACATGTGAAGAGAAAGACATAAGCTTAGAGGAAATTTGAGATGCTCTTTTGAGAGTTAATGGGCATAACTGGCACCATATTGACCATGAGTCAGTTACAACTTCATGCTTCTCCATGTGTACAAGGAGGACAACAATATATATTAATGCCCGAGATACTACACCTAGTACTCACTCTAAGGCTCAGTATTCTGGGGCCAATGTTACTTGTCAGGGTCTTAGGGATTAAATGAGACGTGTGCAGAATGTTTGAGAAGTCATCCGGCACTGCAATTGCACCTGGGCTAGCCCGCTCCCTGGTTAGTACTTGGATGGGAGGAAGAATTACAAGGAATGGAATGAAATGCAAGTTGCAGTGTCTGTAATGATGAGGGCAAAATAATTCTACTAGAACCAGACTTCTTGATGAGGTATAGTAAAGTCCTTCTGAAGGGCATTTCACATGGCATCTTGATCTGAAATATTCATTTTTAACATATCTCAGCATCCTGGTCATTATTGTAGCTCACAAAGCTCATAGATCTCCCTGCCCCAGTAAGCTGCAAAACACCGTTCAATACCTGGAGAGTTGGCCAGCAGAGAGGACGTTTCCTGGTCAGTCCCAACTTGATCTCCTTATGTCCTGTGACCAAAGTGTGTGGTGTTCAGCAGTGGGATCTTGCCTTTACTGTCGAGTTTAGTGCACAGCCAATACCAGTGGCAACAGTGTGTATTGTTTGGGGGTCTCCAGGACACCTTTAACTAACAACTCAAGGAGGAGTATAGCCACACCTTTTCATTTGGCAACCATGACTTCTGGGAGGGGCATAATCCTGTGTGGGGTAATTCCATGTTAACTCTCTTGTATGAATAGGTCCTTAGTGTTAGTTAGCACCCCTAACCCCTCTTCTGCCTACCTGTCATCACTCTTATGTGAACCTGAGTGTACAATCTTCAGATCTGTGTCTTTAACTTTAAGTAGTTGTAGAATGCAGAATCCTAGAGAGGGACCCTGAGGGGAGGAGAGGAAAGATCATGGGGGGGGGGGCACTAAAACACAGGTGACATAAGGGGGACAGAGGACAATGGGGAAGGAGGTTTAGGCGGTATTAAATTCTCATTATAGTGGGTTACACAGGCCATTTTTTCTGTGCCTGGCTCACACTGGTTTTGAACGGTTCTATAGATTGTTTACAAATGTTTAACATGTGCCAGGCCTGGGTCAACTGTAATCATCTGTAGTAACATTTATTTCTACTTGGGTGGTCCTAATGTATGTCCTTTGGGAAAGTCATGTATCTGTAGCAGCTCTGAAAGTCAAATGTAAGTCAAAAAACAGCAGGCCTGGTTAATAAAATACAAGTGCTGCTCTCCCCCTTTTTAAATTTTATTATTTTTTTGAGACAGGGTTTCTCTGTGTAGCTTTGTAGATCAGGCTGGCTTTGAACTCAGAGAGATCCACTTGCCTCTGCCTCTGCCTCTGCCTCCTGAGTGCTGGGATTAAAGGCATGTACCACCACTGCCCTCTATTTTAAGAGAGAAAATCTTTAATACTTCAAGAATCCTCATAAGTGTAAGTAGTTCATATTTCACACTCATTCTTTTCACAAAGTGCAGATCATAGTGGTGTCAACAACACAACAAACCTAAACATTTGTTGATGGAAAACCTGTGAAGGAGAAGTTGGGAAGATGTTTAAAGCAATCTATGGTACATTTTACAGTTATTTGAAGTAAATAACCACTTTGAATTGAGGAGTGGCGAGACTGTCAACAGGGTTAGAAAGGAAAATACCATTTCTTGGCAGCTGGATTAAACTATTTACTTCCACCCACCACACAAGCATCTCACATTTACAAACTATTAACATGGGGGGGGCAGCATGGTAGCCCAATCAGTAAGGCACCAGCATTCAAAAACCCGGGCAACACTTCTGCAATCATGTGGGGCTTTTGAAGGCTTTTTGTTTTGTTTTTATGTGTATGGGTGTTTTGCTTGCATATACATATGTTCACCCCATGAGTGCCTGGTGCAGAAGTGAGAAGAAATCAGACCCCTTGGAATTGTAAATGGTTGTGAGCCACCAGGTGGGTGCTGGAAACTGAACCCAGGTCCTTGACTGTAGGAGCAGTGAGTGCTTTTAATACTGTGTCCTTTCTCCAGTTCAAATCGCATTGTTTATTGTTTGGTTGGGTTTTTTTTTTTTTTCCTGCTAGGCCCAGGGATTAAAACTAGGGTTTCATGCAATCTATAGCCCCAGCTAAAATCATGTTTATAACTGACAATCTGAGTGTCTGAATTCATGGGTTAAATCTGTAAGGGACACCACTTTAATGTCATGTAACATTTGATACAGAAACTTCACAATACAGTTCCTTGGATTGTTTTAAAGTGAATTACTGTGTACATCAATAATCAAAGTCAGCTCTACTTTTATATTTATTTAGTTAGTTAGTTAGTTACTTGAGACAGGCTCTCATGTGACCCAGGCAGGCATTAAAGGTAAGCTGCCATGGCTGCCTTAGACCTCCCCAGTTTTATTATCAATTAGAAGTATTCTTCATAGGAGAAACATGGCATAATTAAACCCTCATATATTTCCTCATTGCCTGACACAGAAGACGTTTCAGTTCAGTGAATTATGATAATACAGAAATGACAATACCTAGATCAAAGAAGGCAAAGAATCCTATTAAAGCCGAACTCCCAAATAACATAGATTTCACTCTGAAGAGTAATTTGACTAGTATGTTGACTTTCAGTAAGATCAAGACACAGATAAACACTAATAAATCCTGAACTTCTTGGTCACTGGCCTGCCTTTGGGTTATGAAGCTCTTCGCAGGGTAAATTCAGACCATCATTAGGCAAAAGACTGACCCCTAGTGGTGGTATGCTGCTCCCATTTTCTATCTCCCGCAGGCCCCAAACCTAGGGGGAAAAAAAAATTAATCCAGGAAATATCTCCTACATAAACACATGAGTATGCTTTAAAAAAAAAAAAGCTTTAAGCCAACTTTTTTTTTCAGCACAATTGTTCATAATATCAAACAAACAAACAAACAAACAAACAAACAAAAATCCCTTCAGATTGCACTTTTCCTATCCCGTAGAACAAGTATGGTGCCTCCAATCAGACCTGCAGGACCACGGTGGAGTGCCAGGTCGGAGGGAACTGCCAGATAAGGATTTAGACACCCGTCCTCCCACACACACCAGAACCCCAGGAAACCTGCGGCTGCAGAGGAAAACACGTCACTCAGCAGCACCACGAGGTACCTGCTAGACAGAGCCTTGGGATCCGAGAGACCTCACCTTTCCACTCAGAGCAGCGGCGCCGGTAATTCTTTCCATAAATTTATCCTGCTCTCCACCTTGACTGGGAGCCTTCTTTGCAGGGGCATCAGCTAATGTGAGCTCAAAATCCGGAGTGCTAAGACTAGATGATAGGTGGCTCAGCCACAAAAACTTGACATGGTTATCAATACCACGATTTCTACCCCAAAGCTCAGCAAGCACCTTAGAAGAGGAGATGGAAAGAATGTCAAGGCCGGAGGATGGGGAGGAGGAGAATATACAGCCACATGCAGATGGGAAGTACTAAAATGGGTTAGGAAGGAGAAGGAAGGCGAGCAGGAAGCGGTGCCTGCTGGGTGCCTGTTGCGGGGAGGGGTCTAGGTGGAGGTACAATGGCGAGTGCAGGACAGATGATCGAAATGCATTATACATGTGCATGAAATTCTCTAACAATATCTTAAAAACCTCCCAACCGATGCATAGGTTATATTTTAAGCTTAAAGTAAGGGAAGTTTGGAAAAACATGAAAGCTGACATAATGACCCCCAACTTGAGTACTGTTTCTCAGCACTTGCCTAGTATGTATGAAGCTGTGGGTCAAGCCTTAACAATATAAACAAAATTCAAAACAGTAAAACTGAGTCAAATTACTTACAAATACATATCCTTCTGTACACTGAAACATCTGCTTTAAGTTAAACTCCAGTGACAAGAAAACATTTTGCTTAAGATTTCTCCAGGAGAGGATACAGCTCAGAGTTAAGAGTGCTTGCCTGAAGAAAAGGGTCAACAAGACATACCAGCTCCCTACAGAATAGGAAAAGATCTTCACCAACCCCACATCTGACAGAGGGCTGGTTTCCAAAATATACAAAGAACTCAAGAAACTAGACATCAAACTACCAAATAATCCAATTAAAAAATGGGGGTACAGATCTAAATAGAGAATTCTCAACAGAATAATCTCAAATGGCAGAAAGACACTTAAGGAAATGCTCAACATCCTTAATCATCAGGGGAATGCAAATGAAAACCACTGAAATTCCATCCTACACGGGCCAGGATCAAAAAGACTAATGACAGCTTATGCTGGAGAGGATGTGGAGAAAGGGAAACACTCCTCCATTGCGGGTGGGAGTGCAAACTTGTATAGCCACTGAGGAAATCAGTATGGTGATTTCTCGGAAAATTAGGGATCAACCTACCTCAAGACCCTGCAATACAACTTTTGGGCATATACCCGAAGGAGGCACATTCATACCACAAGGACATTTGCTCAACTATGTTCCGAGCAACATTGTAATAGTCAGATCTTGGAAACAGCCTAGATGTCCTTCAACCAAAGAATGGATAAAGGAAATGTGGTACACAATGGAGTACTACTCTGTGGTAAGAAACAATGACATCCTAAAATTCACAGGCAAATGAACAGAACTAGGGAAAAAAAAAATCCTAAGTGAGGTAACCCAAAACCAGAAAGAAAATATAGTATGTACTCACTCATAAGTAGATATTAGACATAAAATAAAAGATACCCAGCCTACACTCCATAACCCCAGAGAAGCTAGAATCCTCTTCCAGAAACAGAAGCAGATGTAGAAATCCACAACTAACTGTAAGGAGTAAGGTTTTTCCTCCCACCACTGGTCTTGTCCCGCCGCCGCGCCAGCCCCAAATAACACACAGAGACTCTGTATTTGATATAATGCTGTTGGCCAGGTACTAGTTTCTTATCGGCTAACTCTGTCTTAAGTATTAACTCATTTCTGTTAATCTACATATTTCCCCGTGCTTTCATTTTACTGGGGAATGGGCTGGCGTTGTGCTCTCCCTGGTCTCTCCATCTTGACTCCTCTTTACTACTTCCTCTTTCCTCCTTGTCCCCAGAGAAGATAGAGCCCTCTTCCAGAAACAGAAGCAGATGTAGAAATCCACAACTAACCAATGGACCAAGCTCCTGGAGTACAATCAAAGAGAGGGAAGAGTGATAATATGAACAAAGGAGTCAAGACCATGATGGGGAAACCCACAGAATCAGCTGGCCTGAGCTAGTGAGATCACTGACTCAGGTCTGACAAATGGGTAACCTGCATAAGACCAAACTAGACTCCCTTAATATAGGTGACAATGGTGTGACTGGGACAATATATGAAGCCACTAGCAGTGGGTTTAAGATCTAATACTAATGCATAGACTGACTTAGTGGAGCCCATTCTATATGGATACCTTGCCCAGCCTAGACACAGGGGTGTGGGAGTGGAGAGGTGCCTTGGTCCTGCCTCAACTAGATGATGGGACAGATTTAGTAGACTTCCTAGGGGAGATCTTACCCTGTCCAAGGAGCAGATGGGAAGAGGGGGAAGTGGGGGAGTGGAGGAGTGGGAGTAAAGGAGAGAGGGGGAACTGGGATTGGGATGAATGAATGAATAAATAAAAGAGTGCTTGCCTAACATTATCAAAGCCCTGGGTTTGAGCCCCAGACAACCCCCCCATCTACGAATTTATTAAAATGTGAAGCTGGGGAGGTTAGGTTAGGGATCTGGGGAAGGTAGCCATAGTGATTGCCTTACAAACAGGAGTACTTGAGTCTGATGCCCTGAACCACATAAAAAGATGAGAGAGGGTGCTAGAGCAATGACTCATGGTTAAGAGCACTGGCTGCTCTTCCAGAGGCTGGGTTCAATTCCCAGCACCTACATGGCAGCTCACAAATGTCTGTAACTCTAGTTCCAGGGGATCCAACAGCTTCACAACAATGCACACAAAATAAATTATTTTTAAATGCAAGAGGAGGTATATGTTTGTAATCCCAACACAGGGACACAGGAGGATCCATGGGGCTCACTGGCCAGCTACACTAGCCTACTTGGTCAAACTCTAGGCCAGTGAGAAACTCTAGCTTAAAAACAAAAAACAACAAAGAAATAGATCTGAGGCACACTTGAGGCTGTCTATGTATATTTCTGTAACATCCATTTTATTCCTAGCCAATAAAGTTATACAACTACTCATGAACACAAAGTTCCTATAAGATTTTCAAATTTGGAGGCTGGAGAGATGGCTCAGCGGTTAAGAGCATTGACTGCTCTTCCAGAGGACCTGGGTTCAATTCCCAGCACCCAAAGGCAGCTCACAGCTCCAGTTCCAATGCACATGAAATAAAATAAATTAAAAAAAAAAGATTTTCAAATTTGTATTGATCAGGAGAGGACAATGATGCACAGTACTTGTATGGAGGTCAAATGACAACTTTCAGGAATAGGTTCCTGCTTCCACCACACGGATCCCAGGGAACCAATTTCTGTTGTCAGGCTTGTTGACAAAGGCCTGAACCATCTCACCTCCAGTGGTTTTTCAAAACAAGGTCTTCTAGAACTCTCAATATAGTCAAGAAGGATGCTCTTGCTTCCAACTCCTGAACGATGAGATTACAGGTGTTAGCCACCATGCCCAGCTGGTGTTAACGTTTTAAATCTAGCCATGTGGTTCTAATTCTAGAAACCCATCACTTTCCTTTTTTATTTTAAACTATGTTATAGAAAACACTGCAAATAAAAATACATTATACCCTGAGATTAACCAGACTCAGACCCCGTAACTCCAATGAACTTCTATATTTAGAACAGCCATCTGGAACAGGAATAGTGGTGCTTCAAAGTTGGATTTTGTTCACTATCGAGTATATTTTTATGCACTTATCCACCACCAAAAATGAAAAATCCATGACAAGATGAAGAATTAGAAAGCCAGATTTATATCCACACATAACTTGTTTTCACTCCCTCCAGTCCTTTACCCCCTAATATTTAGCCTCTCTTGTTCTCTTCATATACGCTACACTCTACCCAAACATATGCTTGCTTGCAAAAATATATGTCATACTGGCTAGATTCCACCCCTGAAAGAAAAGATTGTTTTTTTTTTCCCCCTGAGATTGTAACTGCACTAAACATTATATAGTCTATGCATTCTCCTACAAATGTTGTGACTTTATTTTTCTTTGGAGCTGAACAGAACTCACCACTACTCCCAAATTTTCATTATCCCTTCATCTGTTGACGGACAAATAGGCTGACTCCAGTTCTTTGTTACAGTGAAAAAGGCAGAAATGAACATAGGAATGCAAGTATCTCTATGGTAGGGTTTGGTGTTCTCTGAGTATATACCCAAGAGTGAAATAGTGGGGTCATATGGTAATTCTATTTTTAATTACTTGAGGCACTTGGGAGGCTGAGGCAGGTGGATCTCTGTGAGTTCGAGACCAGCCTGGTCTACAAGAGCTGGTTCCTTCAAAACCACAGAGAAACCTTGTCTCAAAAAAACAAAACAAAACAAAACAAAAACAAAAAACAAAAAAAACTAGTGTCAGCAGAGCTTGAATTGCCATGTGAAGGTGTCACATTTCACATCCTTCACATCCCCAAATCTCTCATTCTGAACTGAAAGAAAACAAATGATTCAATCAGAAGCACCTGGCAGCTTGCCTTCCCTCCCATCTCATTGGTGAAAGCCAACTGCCATTTGTTAGCACGGAGTGCAAAACCAATCGTAAAGTGCAAAACCAATCTTAGTGTGGAAGAGAGCACCCACAACCTGAGTCTGAGTGTCTTTTTTTTCCGTGATACCCAAAACACAGGAAAGCTCTGTGGAGACTAGTCTAAGTCTAAAAAGTGTCTGCCTTAGAGCAGTAAGAAATAAAGTCAACTCATGAGCTTTGTTACGTTGTGTGATCGCAAAGGTGGCACCATGGGTATTCACTACATTCCTTGGTCTTTCTCACTGGGCTAGAAGCCAACACTGCACGTTTGTATGTCTCCTATCTGTGTTAATGACAGAGGTTCAGCTCTATTAACCTCACTTAGCTATGTACTGCAGTAGGCTGTGGTTCTGCCTACTGAGACTACATAGTCTCATGTCTCTGATTCCATTCTTTCTAGAACAAGTCTAGGAAAGATCCCACCTTTACCATGTGCCACACCTGCTTGTTGTTCAGAAACAAGCTGTCAAAGTTTGAAGGGCTTAAAAACCTGTTTTACCTCTCAGGGGAAAGCTAACTGTCCTAGTGACTCAACATCTCATGCAAAATTCCCCTAAAACTCCCAGGTGCTAGTTGGACTGCCTGGAAATCTCATGGACTCAGTGTTAGTGATGAGGTGATACAGGGAAATGCCTGGTGCCACATCCCTAGTACTGCCTCTAACTCTATTCTAAATAAGGATGAACACAAGGGAAGGGGTTTTGGTAGAGTTACTCAATTTCTACCAATAAAGGCATTGAAGATGTAATTCCACATGAGAATGGAGAGTTATAGTGAGGACTGCACTCATGGGACAACAGCTGTTACTCAGAGAGAGGAAGTTGCAGCCTTTTGAAACACAACAGGTCAGCATGAACGTGAAGTCTAAAACAGGAATGGCCTGCTCTGAATGTTTGCATAAGCTTCAGTTCTGTGTTCAGTTGACTTCTCATTTTTTCACATAAAAAGACCTACTGAGGAACGGGATTAAAATGTACTAGAATCTTCTAATCACCACGGCCAGAAGGCTGTCTGAATTATAGAAATTCTGGAACTAATGTTGATAGTCTAGTTCTGGAACATTTTTTTTTTTTTTTTAAAATGTGGCACTTATTAAAAATGATCCACTCCTCATAGGTATTAAACATTTTATTTAAAGATTTTAATGTAATGTAAAAAATTATACAAATACAGATTACATTATAGTGAACAAGGAAGATATTCTACATGACAAAAATTAAGACAAATTTCTAAACTAAATGTACCAGCACTGAGGACGTATGGAACTAGACAACCAGTTCAGCCGCATGTGATAAAATGATCTGACCACAGCTTATGCAAAATAAATGATTTCTAAGACACCAGATGCCAATCACTCCACCCACCCACACCGATATTCCCCTGATGAGTATTCTTTTTCTTTTTGGTTTTTCAACACAGGGTTTTTTTGTGTAACACCTCTGGCTGTACTAGAACTCCCCCTGTAGACCAGACTGGCCTTGAACTCACAGAGATCCCTCTGCCTCTGCCACCCAAGTGCTGGGATTAGAGGTGTGTTGCCACCACTGCCCAGCCCTAGATGAGTATTTGAGAGAACTTTTACATAACATACAAAGAATTGGCGTGACACTTAAGGACTGAAAACTAGAACTCAATTAAAAACATTTGCAATAATTCTGTATAAAATACACATAGTAAATCTTATTAAAAAAGATTTAAAAACAAAAAACACCATTAATAATGGCTAGAAGCTCCTCATAGAAAACTGCTCATCATTTGTACAGTATTGGCAGAAAACAGATTTTACTGAGGGTGCAGGTAGAGATGATATGTAACTTGAATTTATTCATTTAAGTTTGTTGGCAAATGCACACAATTCACTCATTACCTCTTCTTAAACTGTTTCACCACAAAAAGCAGACTCAGCCTCCAATAAGAAATATGGTCACACACACAAAAAGAAATGAAATACAATATCCCCAAAGAGCCCTAAGGTAGCCCAATGACATGCATTTTTAAACAAATTCTCAGTGATTACTCTATATTCCAAAATGCCCCAATGGAAACAGCACCACTTAAAAGGTCATAAACATACTGACACTTCAGAATTCTCTACAAGTTTATCAAGCGAACACTGTCTTTTGACTTTAAAAAAAAAAAGTTGTATTTTGGGAAATATATTCCTTAAACATGAAAATGTAATAAACAATTGCTTTCTGATGTGCATTTTTTGGCTGATACCCAACACATACATTTATTTCAGGGAGGGTGTGTGTGTGTGTGTGCCATGGTGTACTAACTTGTGGGAGCTGGTTCTTTCCTTTCACCAAGTGGGTTTCAGCATCAAATCCAGGTCACCAGGCTTGGCCTCGAGTGCCTTTACCTGCTGAGCCACCTGGCTGGTCCCTTATTTGGTTCTGATCAATGGAGGTTTTATTGCTCTCAGCCTAAAGTTATTTGAAGAAAAGAAAATACATGACACAAACCTGGGGAAACTTACACTTCCAATGAAATGTAGCATCCCTCAAAAGATACTTTTTAAAATCATTGTAAGCTCAGCACTAGATAGCATCCCTAAAATTAAATTTTACTGATTTGACAACTGTAGTTTATTTAGATGCTTATTTTAAAGTTCTTTATATAAAAATATTTAAAATAAACAGCGAAATAAGGCTACAATGGTACTTCTTTAAATAAATGTTGCTAAATATTAATAAAAATATTGCAGAGAACTGAAATGCATTCTCTTATGTATTACATCTGTTACCTAAGACACGGACACTTAGTAGGAGCTAGAACTGCGATGTGAGCACACATGTGATATGTAGTTACTCATGTATGTTTTCTGTTGTTCTTCAACTTCACTGTAGACTGTATTAACAGGTCTCAAAAATACAAAAAAAAAAAAATGCACTTGGGGGAAGGAATCAAAAGTAGTTAGGATATTCTACTTAGAAGATAAATTATTTTTCTGTATACTAAATAATAAAATATATATATGTACATTCTGCTTCCCCTGGATGAATGGAATGCTTTAAGTTCAGTAAGGAGTAGAGGACCTCCTCACTATTCAACTGTAGGATTCTTTCCTAGTAAGAAAACATGACCACTGTTCTTTCTGCTGCTACTTTAAACTTCTACTTTTCCCTTTATATGTACTGAAACTGTCCATTCATGTGCATTCTGGGCCTTTGAACTACATGTATTAGCATGCTGGTTTTCACTGAAAAGGCAAGCTCAGATGCTAACCCCTTATTCTAAAAAAAACAAAAATTTAAAAACAAAACAAATCACTGTGCCAGTTTTTCAAACACAGGTACTAATTTAGACTCCAGTTCTTAATAAAAGGAGTCAATTGTCTATCAATTTGGTAACTGAAAATTTATAGGATTCTTAAACTCAGGAACTCTGAAACTTGTAATAGAAGATGCACTGTGAATTACACTCCGCTACATGACTGAGCCTTCAATTGACTCAACACAAAATGACAACAACTGTGGGAGACAGATGATGTAATCCCACCGTGTGTCACAAGGTAACAGAGGCTCTCTCTGAGAAGCTGTGTTATTTCCTTTAACACAAAAGACAACTTCCTTACTCATTACTAGGCCTCTGGAGAGCAAGCATAACTAAAGTTTGACATGATTGTCAGGAAGCTAGTTTTAATTTCTTAGCTCTACTTAGCTATATGATTCCTATCATCTATAACAGGATACTGAGAGATTCCTGTAGGTGACAACACCAAACGTTAACTATGACCAGGCTAGCAGGTATCCATGCACTAAATGACAGTAAGCAATGCATAGCTGGAAAGTGAGGGTCAGACACATTCTTCTGCGGACATCAAAAGAGGGTTGATATACTCAAAGCCTTCAAATTCAGACTGGTCAATCTTCCTCACGATGTCACTGTTGAAAGAAAAATCAATGTTTTCATTATAATCAAGATTCTTTCAGCCTTTAAACAGTGAAATACAACTAAAAAAAAAATAGGGCTAAATGATATAATTATGAAGGGAAAACAAATTCTTAGATAAATCATAAAGTGAGTTCTAGAAGAACGGGGAGAGGGGAGGAGGGAGGGGCAACCAGGAAAACTAATAACCCCACAAGCAGCCTTAGAGCCAAGAGGGCTCAGAATCAGACTGAGGATTTTTAAAAATACAGAAAATAAACAATCCCAGTCATTTTTAACTTTTACCCTAAACAGTACTCTTAATTAAGGTAACAGCCAGATCTAAATGAACATCCAGTTCAGCAATCACTTCAACAGCCAGGCAGATGGTGAAGAGAAAGGGGAGGAAGTTATCTAAAGGGCAGGGCAAGAGAAACAAGTACACCAAGAGACCTGGGACAGGGGAGGGGGTGGCACCACGTCACACTGGACACCTAGCTTAATACACAGCAAGAATACCTAAAGTGACAAGACACAGTGCCAAGCACAAAGCAGAGCTCCATCCTCAAAGGAGAATCACACACTGGAAAGCCCTAAGAGAAAGCAGTATCTGCCAAATTTCATGTGTGTGCATGTGCGTGTGCGTATGTGTGTGCGCGCGCGCACATGTGCACGCTCCCATGTACATGTATCAACAGCAGGTGGCTTCCTCAGTCACCCACCTTACTTTTTTGAGCAGAGTCTCACTGATCTGGGTGGATGGGGTAACAAAATCTGGTTCCCCAGCATCTGTGCATCCTGAGTACTAGGATTACAGACATGTGCCATCACACTTGGCTCTTTATATGGGTGCTGGAGATTTCAACTCAGCTCCACCTACTTGCATGGCAAGCACTTTACCAACTGAGTCATCTTCTAAACCCCACTGTCTGCTGAATTTCCTATAGTATAATCAAAGCCCTGTTCTAACCACACCTAAAAAAGGAGGGCGACATCAAGCTGGAGAAATCAAGGCAGCCAGCGTTCATTATACAAGCACGTGGAATTGGAAAGACTGGTTGGTAGGTCTGGAGAAATGAAGAAACTATCAGGGTTGGACTCAGAATAGAAGGGTGCTAAAATGGGAGGTGTTACAGGAATGACAGTGATGCTACATTTAAGACTCTAATGATGTTTATTTACACAAAGGGATTTCACCTCCATTAATCAAAGATCTAGTGGCATTTCAGGTGTTTTTGAAAAAAGTGAGAAGATTTCAATGGTAAAATGACAGAGGAAATTAGAGACATAAGCCAGGAGAGATAGAGCAGGACACCCACTATTAGGGAGTGGTAAATGACAGACTGCTCAAAACACCTTTTGTGTTTAAGTGATATGGCTAAACGCAAAGCAGGAACTAAGGGGAGGTGAGGGTGTGGATAGCTGTGACCTGGGAGATTTCTGATTAGGGTTGAAGAACTACAACAGTCCTTTATGAAGGGCACTGAATAGCATGCACAGTAAAGGGATGAAGGCATCAACTAGTAGGCTGGTACTATACTCTTGGCATAATGTGAATGAGACTGCATCTAGGATTAAGACAACAGGATAAGAAAAGAAAGCTCAGATCTAAGTGCTAAAGGTAAACACACAAAGGCACCTCAGCAGTGGGTATTGTAGAATCTGGTGGACAGGAATAGGTGTTGGTGCAACAGGCAGACATAAGGCATGACATAAACCAAGGGACAAAACAGAAAAATGGATAAAGGTCCAGTTATCTGAGGTCAGGCGGATGTTAAACAGATGGAAATGCTCAGGAGCATCACAGAGAGGCAGCGGCATGCTCAGAAACCACCCTCACTTATTCTTCACAGGAGCCTTGTGAGGTAGACATGAGGAGGAACAGGACCAGAGAGGTTATGCAATTCTATAGAAGGCTGCACAGCTGGTGAAAATGGTGAAAATGACATGGACTTAAGGGTCTCTCTTCTGCTGAACTCCTGTTCTCTCTAACACAGTTCTGTCAGGAACGATTGGTACAGCTCTCCCCTAGTAGACAGTGAGTTTCGTGTGAAACCAGGCTATTTTGATCCTCCCTGAACGTCTAGCACTCAGCATAATGCCTTTTGCTCCATAGCCATTTGCCTACTTAGTAGTCACTTAAATAGCTCCATCCACCATACAGGACCAGCTGACATCTCCAAGGTACAGATGAATACAGCAACAGAAGGTTGCCATGCACAGAACCCCAGAGCATCCTGGTCTCAGGGGATGGGGAAAAAGATGACAGACAATTGTTTATACAGACATACTGAACTAGGATGGCACTGTTCTGAATGCCATCCCTTTCACAGATGTCAGGGAAGATGAGGACTAAACAAATAATGCCTTGAAACTTTGACATTAATAAGTCAACCTTACCTGCCAAAGTTTAAGAATCAAGTTAATCTACAAATGTCTGTGGTAAGAAAACACAAGGCAGGTAGTCACTGCTGACTACCCTGACAAGAGTCTGGTGGACACTGCCTACTCCTCTTTTACTAAGAACAATTTCTTTAAATGTCTGAAGATGAAAGGAATGAAGTGGCAAAAAAAAAAAAAAAAAAAAAAAAAAGTCGTGCCTCAAAGAAGCGCTAAGATACTGTGTAACATACTGTGCAAAAGCAAAACTAAGTGTACCTTCAGGTGGGAGAGGTTTGCAAAAATGAAGGCCGAGAAGCAATGAGATAGCTGGGAGGGGTGGCCTCCAGGTGGGGGCCTTTCCCAGCAGGAGGCAAGGAAAAGGCCCAGAGGAGTGAGGCCCAGTCCTGAGACACAAGGCCTGAGGTCACAGTCCTGAGACACAGGGCCTGAGGTCACAGTCCTGAGACACAGGGCCTGAGGTCACAGTCCTGAGACACAGGGCCTGAGGCCACAGTCCTGAGACACAGGGCCTGAGGCCACAGTCCTGAGACACAGGGCCTGAGGTCACAGTCCTGAGACACAGGGCCTGAGGTCACAGTCCTGAGACACAGGGCCTGAGGTCACAGTCCTGAGACACAGGGCCTGAGGTCACAGTCCTGAGACACAGGGCCTGAGGCCACAGAGTTGAGAAAAGAAGGTCACTTTGAAAGGCTGTTGTGAGAATTAGAACAATGCATACAAAGCAACAGTGCATATAAGCACTGTTAGAGTTTTAAACATCATAACAGACCCAAATACCGAGCAACAGAATGGTTACATATAAATTATATAATATTTTCATAAATAATTAAATAGCCTTATTCCAAAAGAAGTTTAAAAACACCTTGGTGTGTGGAATTACTTACTCATCATCTGGAGTGAGCTGGACTGGTTCATTAGTAAACTGGGAATCAAAATTATCCAAACCAAATTCTCCAGAAATGTTTGGCTTAAAGGGTGGCACCACCTGCTTTTGCTCCATCTAAAAGGACACACAAATGAAAGCTCAGAAACGCTGCGGCTCTACACTTACTTGGCTCTCCAAGTCTCACCAGGCATGCTGCTATACAATCTCAATAGCCATGGCCACATATTAATCTGAACATTGGTATCAGCCTCAATAATATTACAAAATGCTCCAGTACATTAATATTCTGTTTCTCTCTAAAGCTTTTCTTTGCTTGCTTTTTGGTTTTTCAAAACAGGGTTTCTCTGTGTATAGCCTGGCTGTCTTAGAACTCGCTCTGTAGACAGGGCTGGCCCCTCCCTCCGAAGTGATGGAATTAAAGGCATGCACCACCACACTCAGCTCTCTAAGGCTTTTTATAAGTACTATACTGTATTCAATTATTTAAACTATAAACCTTAGCTTTTCAGTAACTTATTAACATAATAAAAGTTGGCCCTTGGTTACAATAAAACCCAAGCAAGGAAAACAAAATTTACTTACCATGTCCCAGTCCACATTTCGGAAGAATGGGTGTCCTTGGATGTCAGCAAATCCAGTTTGAGGGTGACAACCCAATCGTTCCTTTGGGTCCTATGGCAGAAGCAGCATTAAGAGCTAAATGAGTGAGATTCCCATATGATGCCTTTGTTTAAGAAGTTGCAATATCTAGCTATTCTTAAAAGCCTATCACCAGACCCAAGTGAGTCATCCAGAGCTCACAAGAAGAAAGCTTTCTTCCTGGCTCATCAACATATCGTGGCAGTAAGTGGAGAACAGGGCACCAGACATGTGCTTGCCTCTAAGCCCAGCATTGGAGAGGTGGAGGCAAGAATATCAGGAGTTCAAAACCACCCTCTGTTATACAGAATGCAAGGTCAGCCTGGGCTACATGAGACCCTGCTTTTAAAAAGGTAGCACACTATCACCACTCTTTGCCAAAGAAAGAAAGTGAGGGGAAATAAGGGGAGCATTTAGCTATTTCTTTCTCATGGACCAGAATTCTGTCATTAAGAAACTTCTGAACGTTATCACACTTAGGTTTAGTTCAGTCAGTGTCATAGCCCTATGCTTGACTACAGCAACAAACCCTAATTTGTCTAAGACAATGAGAGCAATTATCTGATCACTGGACTGAGTTGGAGGCTGGACCTCATAAAGCCATGGCTTTTATTCTTACTGTGAAATAGAATGTTTCCTTTCTCATAAAGGCATTTTATTTTATAAATTAGCATCTCTCCGCTTCATTTCTTATTGTATGAAACATAAGCTTTCCAGTTTAAATCTTCCCTCACATAAAATGGCCATCCAGGGGCCAGAGAGATGGCTCAGTGATTAAGAACATACTAGCTGCTCTTCCAGAGGATTTGGGTTAGATTCCTAACACCCACATAGCAGCTCACAACCAACTCTAACTCCAGTTCCAGGAGATGTGATGCCCTCTTCTGGCTTCTTGTACACCAGTAATGCATGTGGTACACAGATATACATGCAGGCAAAACACCCGGACACATAAAATAATAGCCATCTAAACTAAGTGCCAATTTCCAATTTTATTAAAATTTATCCTTATCTGCTCATGGAGGTAAATATAACCCATTTTCCGCCTTCATTTATTTGAAATAAAATTTATGAATCATAAGTTCACAATCTTAGATCCTAAACTCTCCTGGTGTACCAACTACCACAAGCAATTAAGATGCTATTCCATTCCCTCTGAATTTTATCTAAATATGGGTTAATATGAAATGGATAGAGAATACTACTGACCACATGTTCAAAAAATTAAATGGTGGTAAATGGTTTTATGGATAAAAATACATAAAAACAGAACTGAAAATGCAGGTATAGCTGATCCTAAAGACTCCATTTTTCCTCCACTGATATATGTATCACATTAAAAGCAACAAATCCAATATCTAGCTGAGGGTAAATTATATTGGCCATGTGGCAAGGATAATCAGGTCAGGATTTGATCATGTCTCTGGTTATAAAATAAAATTCCATCCTAACTGAAAAGTTACATAATCACCAGGCCAACTTACCCAGGTAAATAAATCACACAGGATTTCACAGTTCTTACCTTGTTGAGAAAACTCTTCAGCACACTTGCTGCTTTTACAGACAGAGACCGTGGTATGCGAATTTGCTTTTCCAAAATAACTAAAAGATAAGAATGACAGTATAATTTTCAATGTTTTACGTGGCTTGAAGTTTTTTTCTCTACATTCAAAGATATTTTAGGCACTCAAGCAGAAAACACATTAGGCACATACCTGAAACACTTCATGCATTTTCCTAATCTCTTGAACCTCCTCAGATTTGGCCCCTTGCCTGAACAATGCGTTTACTATTTACAAACATGCTTTTTATTTTTCTTTTTACTACCTTCCTATGTAAATAGAAATAAAAACAATACCTGCTTCACAGGGTTCTTACAAGGTATAAAAGGTAGTAATATAAAGTGCTTTCATATGGAATTTTCACATGGAATTATACCAAGAAATTCGAAATTACTCTCCAAAGCTACTGTCAACTTCCACCCCCAGCAATAGCCCTGAAGAGTTCCCACTGCGCCACACCTTCATGAGCACTAACCAGTTATCATCAAACTAAAGTCAAATGCATAGGCATGAAACTAAAGCTCATTAACACTTAGTGAGGTTCTTCCAATTATCGGTCTGAGGGGCTTTTCATATTCTTCATGACACTGGTTTCCTATAGCATTAAATACTTCCTCGAATTCTGTGAGGGTTTTAACTACTAAATGCAAAATTTTGTGGCCACTGTCACACTTTGTGGTAGAGGTCCTTGTGCCTGGCCTCCTGCTTCTGTTCTACTTTTAGCAGTCCTCACTGTGGGCACCCCAAGTCCTTAACACCACTCTGAGCTCTCTGTTATCTTCACATTCTACTTTTCTTGAACTTAGGCACTAAACCAGGGGCTTGTGTGAAAGATCAGTCTCTCTAGGCAGTGGATTCCCTGATGCAAAATCTGTGACGGACAAGCCAAGCTGCTTTGTTATGAGTTTAAGTGTGGGAAGGAAACTGCAAATGCAACTACAGATAGAGAAGTGGGAAGGGAATATTTAAAAATTATCCAAATTATCATTAAGTCAGGATGTCCAATTTATTCTTTTCCTTACTGAGAATAGTAATTTGAAAGCCCCAATTTTTTCTCTAGGTTATTCACGGAGAATCTCAACAAAATACTGCAAATTACCTTGGAATAGATAATCTTCTGTATTCTGATCAGGATTATCGGAGCTCCCAACAATATCAAATGGAGACCTTCCTGCCATCATCTCAAACATGAGCACTCCAAGAGCCCACCAGTCAACACTGAAGCCTTTGGGAAGAAATTTCAAATAATAAATCTTCTCTGTATTCATGAACAGCCAGTAATCAGAAATTTATATTATGTGATGAAAATGTAAACATAATGAAAAAGTAAATTCTAAGCAGATTATAAATAGTATGGTAGGCACTAAGAACTGCAGAAATATTTGGTCCAACCCTAAGAGGAACATCTATATAATAATCCCTTCTCCCAAGCAGAGGATCGTTGTGGAAGACGGGGAAGACTATAAATGTAAGAGTGCTGGACCAGACACAGCAGGGCAGCTGCACAAATAAACACAGTAGCTGGGACAGCATGCACAAGCCCCATGTAAACTCAAGTCAGACCAAATGCCAGCATGGTAAGGGAGGCAAATATAAGGAGCTATGGCAAGGGACAGCTGCTGGGGGAGGAGTTTTCTCTAAGAAAGTTGCTACTTGTAAGCTGACCGTGCCCCCATGGGCAGCAAACTAGACATGATGAGTAAAAAAGAAAATGACACAAAGTTGGATGAGTAAGGAAGTTGGGAGTGCATTTGGGAGGAATGGGAAGCTGGTAGATATGATCAAAACATGTTGTATGAAATTCTCAAAGAACTAATAAAAATAAATATAAATGTACAAAAATTTAATGGAAGCTAGATGTGGTGGTGTACAATTTAATCCCAGCACTTGGGAGGTAGAGGCAGTCAGACCTCTGTGAGTTTGAGGCCAGCCTGGTCTACATGGCCAGTTCCAGGACAGCCAGAGTTATGGAGAGACCCGGACAGCCAGAGTTATGGAGAGACCCAGACTCAGGAAAAAAAGTTTTATCTGATACCCAATGAGCACCTTTAGCATCTTTTAGACTTCTAGAAGAAATATTCCAGAAGGTCTGAATAATCTTCTAGAAGTTCATGACACTGGCTTCACATAGCTGACGGTTTAAAACCTAGTGGTCACTGTGAACAAGGTATATTATTTAAAATTTTCTGTGCATCAGTTCCCTCATTTGTAAAACGAGTCAATATCACCTCAGACTTATAAGGCAGCGTAGAGTTAATTGTTTATAATAGTTCTTGCCATTGCTCAGTGTTTGTTAATAGTTAAATATTATTTAAATATATATTCCACAAAATACTGAACTCTTTTTGGCTCATGTTTCAGAATATGAGGGTCTCTATGTATGTTAACAGAACCAATAAAAGTATTAAAATGATATAGCATATTATATTATAATTGGTACCACATTAAACTACCAACACAGCAATAGCATACCACCTATTTATTTATTACCATAATCTTCTCCTCTTAAAATCTCAGGAGCAATGTAATTGGGAGTTCCACAGAAAGTGCTGGTTGTATCGCCAGGCCGTAATCCTTCCTTTCATAGGGGGAAAAAATAGAGAAGATAAGATACAAAACTATTTAAAGGTCACTTTTCCATTTCATCTACTATCTAAATTCAGCATGTATATGCAATACATCACGCCTAGACAACATCACTAGGAGCAATTCCCTTACTATGAAAATTGTGATTGCTACTAAATAGCATAAAGAAAACTCACTCTGATTAGATGTTGCTAAAGTTAGTTTAGCAAGAGGCAGGTAGATCTCTGTGAATTAGAGATCAGCCTGTTCTACAGAGTGAATTCCAGGACAGTCAGGACTATCTGAGAAGCTCTGCTTCAACAAAACAAAATACTAAAACAAAAACTTAAAAAAAAAAAAAAATATATATATATATATATATATATATATATATATATATCTGTTGGGCTGGAGAGATGGCTCAGTGGTTAAAAGCACTGGCTGTTCTTCCAGAGGTCTGGATTTCAATTCCCAGCAACCACATGGTGACTCACAACCATTTATAATGAGATATGGTGCCCTCTTCTGGCATGCAGACAGAACACTGTATATATAATAAATAAAATTTAATACAAAATCAAGAACATGACTAAAATGAACCATCTAACATGACTGTTGACATTACAAGGCTTTGTGTTGGGTCACTTTTCCTGTGGAGCATGTCTTCTGTTTTTATGAACAATTAAGGCACAATGCACAAACAAGCTACACAGAGATATAATAAATGGAACACCAATTAAGAACTGTAACAAATATAAATTTCTGTATACCTATTATTAACATTTTTAAGAAAGAATAAAAATGAACATATTAGGAAAATTTCATGGTTTTAATCATGAGATTCTAACATTCCCATATCAGAAAATATATCTTACATAGCAATAACAAATAAACAGAGAGAAGAAAAAGATAAGTAAGGTGGTTCACACGAGATCCCAGAACTTGGAAGATTGAAGCAGGAGGACTGTTAATTCAGGTAAAACCTCACCTACAGAGGTTTTAAGACCTTGTCTCAAAAAACCAAAACGGAGGCAAAACCACAAAACAAAACCCACCCAAATAACCACAAAATAAAACCAATCCAACAATCAAATATGTTACATAAACCCATATACACAGTATAAATATGGTCAAATATGTTTGGGGAAAAGGAAGGACAGAAAGTCATAGATCCCTCGCAGGGCTGGGGTGACAGCTCAGGGGTAATTCTTGCCATACAGTCCAGGCTGAACTTGAGTGCCTGACCATCTTGCTTCAGCTGTGCAGAGCTCAAACCCCAAGCCTCTGCCTCCTTGTGCTATTGGTAATTTTAACTAATATTCAAACCACAACTCAAAAAGGGAAAAAGAAACCCTGATAATTTATAGCTCTTCATATTTTATATACTCTTCAAAGCCATAAAAATCCACTATAATTATAATTGTGTGTGTGTTTTTTTTTTTTTTAAACCCTGGCTGTCCTGGAATTCAACTCTGTAGACAGGCTGGCCTTGAACTCAGAGATCTGCCTGAGTGGACTAAATAGGCTATGGCCAGCTTGTTTTTTTTTTTTTTTTTTTTTTTTTTTAAACCAGAGAGAGAAAAACACTCTAGGGAGAAGAAATGGCAGAGCAAAAAGGACACAATGAGAATAATTTAAGATATGTATATATACACATATAACATACATACATGCATACACACACACATATATATCACAGGAAAAATGGTCTTCAGTTTTATACACTGTGAAAACTTTATTTTCTAATGTAATGTGCAGGTGTAACATTAATCCTCAATACCACTTGCGTGTTTTATTAATGTAAGAATTTGGAATTCTGGTCTGATGGTACTTCCTCCAGGTGGATGAGAACACAGTGCATATACTCAAACACCCAGGGATGTTTCACTGGAGTAGGGTTAATAAGTAGAATAGTTCTCTAGAAATTTTGTGGGAAAAGATCAGACCTTTAAATAAAACATCAATAAATAGACATATTCTGAAACAAAGTATGATTTTTATCATACTTTATGTCAGAGATTTGAAATTTAAATATAAAAACAGACTTCTAAGAAAAAATTGCAAGTAGGTTCAGGGTATACTAAATAGTAAATGATTGGAAGCTGATATGCAAATACTATGTTAACATAAGGACTAGAGAGAGAGAGAGAGAGAGAGAGAGAGAGAACATAAAAGAGGCAGCCATTATAGGATTGAAGAGAAAACTGAACCTAAAGAAATGTCCAGAGACCTACAAGACTGACTCCACCTAACAATTTGAGCAATGGTGGAAAGGCTACCATAAATGCCCTTCCCTGATAATGAGATCAACGACTAACTTATCCACCATCATGAAGTACCTGGTGGAAACAGAAGCAAACACCCATAACTAAACACTGATTCGAACTGGAATCCAGATGCAGAGGAAGAGGACAAGACCAGGTTGCAGAAACACATAGAGACAGCTGACCTGAACAAGGAGGAGCTAACGGGCCCCCAGACTGATAGCTGGGAATCCAGCATGGGACTGACTCAGATTCCTGAACATGGGTATCAGCTAGAAGGCCTGAGCAGTCTAAGGGACCTCTGACATTGGAACCAGGATGTATTCCTGGTGCACAAAAGGACCTTGCGGACACATCCCCCATGGAGGGATACTGCCTTAACCTAGAGACAGGAGAGAAGTCCTAGTCCCTACTTCAAATGACTTGACAGATTTAGATGACCCCTCCTAGAGGGCATCACCCTACATGTGGAGTGGGGGGAGGGTGGTCGGGATGCATGTGAGGTGGGGAGAGAGGGAAAGAGGGAAGGAGGGAGGGGGAACTGTAATGTATTATGTATTGTATAATGTATATACAATGCATTGTATAATGTATAATGTATATAATTGTATAATTGTATAATGTATTATGACAAAAAAGAGTAATAAATTCAAAAGACAACTTAAAAAAAAACATAGTAAGGACTATAGGTAATTTTTATTCCCAAATTTTCTTCAAAAGCCTAATAGTTTTCAAAACAAAAGTTACAATCAATTAAAAGAAATTAACCCTATATAACACATGTCACAGAAGACATGGAATTCTGCAAATAGCCAGGGAGTACACTCACCTTCGGTTAGAATTCCAAAACATCCTAAACAAAGCAGTGATAATTTCCCATCTAAACATGAAGTTCCTGAACTGACAGGGCACGAGCTGCCTGGAGGTTCTCACCTTACACATGCCATAGTCAGTGAGTTTAATGTGTCCTTCTGAGTCCAGCAGTACATTGTCCAACTTCAAATCTCTATAAATGATCCCCCGTTCGTGAAGATAATTCAGTGCTAGACTGATCTCTGCTGAGTAAAACCTTGAAATGAAAAAAATGACTTTGTTATGAATAGTCACCATTTGAAAAACCCTAAATATATAATGAACACAAATAGTAGATTACAACTGATATGTGATAGGCACTCTATAATCTATTATGCAAATTAACCTAGTTCAGCCTCCTCATGACTTACAAAGAATAAACCAGCTACAAGATAACTTGATTATGTACTATTTTCAACTAGTAGACCCAAAAGGTCAGGCAGCTCTGAAGAAAAAAATCCAACTCAAACAAAAAACTTACCTGGCATGTTCTTCAGGAAGCTTTCTTTGTCGCTGCATATGAAACATTAGATCCCCTCCATTTACATACTCAATGACAAAAAATAGCCTAAAACAGAGACAAAACCACAAGTCACAGTGAGTCGCAGGGCTTTTGGCACTTATAACAGAATAGGAATCATGACAGCATAAAGGCATTCTGAATGATTCACTCCTCGACAAGAACTTAGTGGGAACAAAGGCTTAGCTACAAGGAAGCAACCCAGCAAAGCACAGCCACACCGATTCCACTCTAGGGTAGTGCTGCTTGGGGTAAGGAGCTACTTACTGGGTGAGTCATGTTTAAATGTCATGTAAGGTAAAGAAGACATGACATCATAAGATGAGAATGTGCAGAATGTTAAAAAAGAGTTGGCTATCTCCTGCTGTTTCTTAGAAGCCCCTTCTCTCTCTCTCTGTTTCTTTCCTTTTTATTTTTCTATTAGGGCGGGTATTAGATTGTAGAAGTTCTTAGTGCTCCTACAGGTAACAGATGAAGCCCAGTAATATTCTGTCACCTCTTAACCTTACCTGCTTTCTGTCTGGAAGCAAGAATGCAGCCCAACAAGAAAAGGGTGATTGGACGCCTGTTCAAAAACATGCTTCTCTGTCTGCACCCAGTCAATATCCTATTTAAAATGTCAAAACAAATCTATGTCAAATGAAATGGCCAAAACTAATGGTAAATTTGTTCTTAGCAAGTCACTCACAAATATGAACTAATTAGATTCAACATCAAAACCATTCACTGTCATAAAACAAAACTCACACAAAGAAAAAAATACCATTAACAAAATGTTCAGTATAAAGTCTTGAAAACTTAGACAGCTAAAGTACTTCCCTTGACTTTATTTCTACCTAAGGCATGCTCTTAGAAAAGTAGACCAAAAGAATAATACAGGAACACTGAAGTATTGTGCTTTTGTAATGTCTGTGTATGTGTGGTACTCTGGATTATACCAGGGCCTGCTACATGCTAGGGTTTGTCTAGAAGTAGAAAAAAACATCTCTGTGCTTACCTCATCATCATTGACGAGCTCTTTTTTCACAACTTTCATTGCATAAATGCGATCTGTTTTTTTTAATCGAACCAACAGTACTTTGGCATAACTTCCTCTCCCTATAACTCGAAGCAAATCAAAATCCTGGAGACCTAAACTTGATGATGCTTTACCGCTTTCCCTGGTGTTCGTCGCCTGTTGAGAACATTTACACCAACAAAATTTTACCTGGGAATACTTTCTCAATACTTTACATTTCTGACAAACTCTTATATCTATAAAATTTTAAAGCATTTTATTAACATAAAATATTTTAAGTTCTTAAATCTTTTCTTATATATTCTAAAACATTTAATCTTTAAGAGACGGAATAAGCTTGTGAGTTAAGAAGCAGTAAGAACAGAGCTGAAGTCTGAGGAATGTTAAAGGAGGTCTTTAAAAGGACCTGATAAATTTTAAGTACAAGTATAATGGAGACCCCAAATGACATTGATTTTCATGACTGGGAGAACAGGGACACCACTGACTAAAGAAAGTAAAATATCTAGATTAGATAACACTGTCATTCATGTGTATCTGTTTGGTGTCCCAAAGAGAATTTAAGTTAAAATAGAGTATAAAGATGCAAGTCTGCTAGGAGTCTGGTAGAAGCTAAATAAATATATTCTGAGCTATAAGAGGACACACTCTAAGGTGTGTGAGATGCTACGGGAAGGAAATGAACATGAGGCAATGCATACAGTTTACAGAAGACTTGGAATTAAAGGGATGACAAAGTAACCCTTATAATTAATTCAAAACTAGAAATTTAAACATCTGTCAATTTACAAGGATCACTGAAGATAATCTTTTATATGCTACTAGCAAAGCCACAAATAACACCTTCAGGGACCATGCCTATAGCTCAATACTGCAAAGTCATCAACATGTAATCAACAAATGTTCCACAAAATTAAAGCAGGAATTCTCTAGTGAAAAGTATCAAGGAAAGGAAAGAAAGACAGGAGGAAAATGGGGGGGGGGGGGAGGAAGGGAAGGAGGGAAGAAAAGGGAAATGGGGAGGTGAGAGAGGAAGGGGAAAGAGGAAGAAAGGAAAGCCCCAGATCTGGCCTCTACAGGCACCTGCACTCACACACACACTTACTCACACAGATACACATACAAATAATTAAAAACAAATCATTAAAAAAGAACAGTCATGGGGATGGAGAGATGGTTAAGAACACTGGCTTCTCTTCCAGAGGATCCTGGTTCTATTCCCAGTACCCATATGGCAACCCACAGCTCTCTATAACTCCAGTTCCAGAGGATGCAATGCCCTCTCTTAAACTCTGCAGGCACCAGGCACACATGGTACACAGACATGTATACAAGCAAAACACTGTACACACAACACAAATCAATATACCTAAACTCCAAGTGCTAAGTTTAATTTAAAGTGTATCCTCTTGAAAATGATCAAAGTATCAACAGCTTGTATTAAATCTTAAGGCTACAGGATATATAAACCAATATTAGAATGACAAGCTTAAAAACAAGTTTAAAAAAAAACATACATCACCACTATTACCACTCAAAGGACTGACTTAGAAGAGACGGATACACAGAGTGTAGACAAGAATGAGAAGAAACCAGAACTGTCACCAACTGTTGATGGAAGTGTAAACTCACAAACAGAAGACTGTGGCCACTGTCTCTTACAGTGGAATGTACATAGTACTCAGCCATTCTACTATTTATGCACCAACTTGTTTACTTACTTACATAATTAAATGTAGTACTGGGGAGTGGAATTTTGACTTTATTTTATGTAGTTCTAACACTAAGGACTGAATCCAGGACCTCATGTATGCTAGCTAAGTACTACATCACTCAACACTTCTCCAACCCTTTGTTTCAGTTTTTATTTTGAAACAGATCTTCACTAAGTTGCCTAAGGCTGTCTGTGTTCAGCAGCCAGGCAGCCCTTTAACTTATCCTCCTACCTCAGCCTCCTGAGTAGCTGGGATGACATACAGACTTTCATCAGCAGGGTCAGTTGCTAAATCATATTTATAAGATGGTTTCATCATAGCTTATGTCAATAATTCCAACTGAGAGGGGAAACTGAATGATAAAATATTTGAAGTACTACTCTGTGTCTGTATTACATGAAAGAAGTCAGAGACACACATATTGTGTGTCTGCTTCTACAGCTGGAACAAGAGCAAACGAAGGCAAAGCTAATCTGTGGGGCACAGACAATGGCAATTTTGGGAGGAGGTGAAAGGGGGAGAAAGGACTGCCAGAAGACAAGCCTCTGGAGTGCTGGGGTGCTGGCAGATCTTTCTTCTGAGAGGTCATCACACAGTGCTCACTGTGTTGAAAATTCGTCTAGCTGGGTGTTGGCTACACATACTTCTACCATTTAAAAGGAGTAATAACCAAAGCAGTAAGAATAATGGGGATAATGTTAAAATGCCAATGGCAGTTTCTAAAAGGAACACAAGAGCACGAAGAGCCCATGGGAGAAACATGAGCAATGCAGGGGTCCAGAATAACAGATAACTCATTCTTTAGTATTAGGGTTTTCTTCGTTTGTCTGACTCATTCAGCCTATGAACAAAACAAAAAAAGATCTGGTCACAGTGGCTGGGTGGGTTATAAATGTTAACCACCTTGGCAATGCAGAAGTAAATATGCAGCCGTAGAAAACAAAACTGAAAGAAGGAACAAGGATAGACAAAACAGCAGAGACATGGGTGCAGCTAGGCTGGGCAACCCACATCTGGGAGGGAGGGAAAGAAGACAGGAGGCGGAGTCATCCTCAGATATGCAGGGAGTTCCAGGACAGCCTGAGCTACCTGAGGACTTGACAAAAGGAAATTGACTCAATCAGAAAGTCTAAGATGTCATATTAAAAACATGGGATCAACAGATTTATTTCAAAATTCTGCTGGAGTATAGCAAGAGAGTAGATGAGATCACCCACTATGAGTTCAGAATTACTTTAACTGAGTAGTACATGGGGGCTGGGGGCTTTGCTACAATGTTCTGTTTGCCTCTTCTGTTTCAAATTTCTGTAAAAAAAAAAAAAACTGGAAAATAAACAAGAGAAGCCTAAAATAACATACTCATCAACACTAGAAAAAGAAAAGAAAAAACACAGGAACTAAACTTCCAAGTCCAGAAATACACACATTTGAAAACAGATTTAGGCACTATTCACACAACTAGAAACAGCTAAAAGGGGCTCCCTCCAAGACAACACATGGAACAAGTAAGACATGATACTCTTTTCACCAAAAGCTTTCTAAAAACTGCTTACTGTTTTAATTAATTTCTGTTTTAGAAACAAAAGTGGGCTGGTTCAGCAGTATGGTGATATTTTGCTTACAATCTAATAAAGTTTGCCTGAAGGTCAGAGCGTACACCAGTTAGCCATAGAGGCCAGGCAGGTGGCACACACTTGGGAGAGAGATCTGTTAATTCAAGGCCACCCTGAGCTACACAAAACTGATCCAGTCTAAAAGTGAAATAGTTGACACAAAGGTGATCTCAGTGCCTGGGATCCCACACCTTCAATCCCAGCAATAGAGAGGAATATAAGGTGGGAGGAGACAGGAGCTCAGTGCAGCTGAGGGTTGGTGGAGACAGAGGCAGTCTGGAGATGCAGTCTGAAGACAGGATTGCCCTTTGTTATGAGCATTGGTAGAGGTGACAACTCTCTAGGGGTTGGCTGCTTTTTTCTCTGATCTTCAGCTTTAACCTCATTATTTGACTCTGAGTTTTTATTAAGACCAACCAGAATGTATGTTAGACAGCAGTTAAGAGCACTTGTCACTCTTTCAGCAGATCCAAGTTCAGCACCTCTATAAGGCAGCTCTTGGCAGCCTGTAACTACTGCTTCAACAGACCTGACAACACCCTTCTAGCATCCATGACCACCTGCACTTATGTGGCGTTTTCTTACACAGATACACATAAAAATAAATATTCAATAAATTTTAAATATTAGAGTTTGCCACACAAACCTAGCATTCTAAGTTGGATCCCCAGAAGCCATAGACAGTTGATACAGGAGAGTATCAACTCCACAAAGTTGTCCTTTGACCGCCACATACATATGATAGCATGCCCATCCTATTCCTACGCATCACACACACACATAATAACTATAGTAGTCTTAAATGGCAATTAAGACATTTAATCATTTATACCTAAAGCAACTAGTCTACAATGGAAGTATCTGCAATGTGTTTCAAACAATATTATCAAGTACTAAATACTATTCCTATATATAATTTTTGCTCATAATTTATGCTATTTTAAAGTGAAAATTTTAAAATTATTTCACAATTAAAAATTAAATCAAAATAAAACTTTAAAATCATTAAATGTCTTCCTTGTATTTTACTATTAGAATCTAATATGTAAGCAAGTCAAAGATGTTATATTTCTAAAAGACTATGTTTTTCTAAAAAAAAAAAAAACTAATGCTGTACACAGTAGGACAAATTATCTTACCTCCTTTTCTTCACCAACTTGGTCCAAACTTTCATGACTTGAAGGATTATATGGGATTACTAAAAATTCAAAAACAAATATTAAAGAAGAAAAATAATAATCAATGATGAATTTGACTTAATTTTTTCTGATGATTTTTCATAGTTTTTACACATGAGTAATTAGTTAAAGTTTAATATTTGTCATAAATTACACTCTTCCAGAGGTCCTGAGTTGGATTCCCAGTAACTGCATGGTGGCTTAAAACCATCTATAGTGGGATCTGATGCCCTCTTGTGGCATAAAGTTATACATGCAGAAATAGCACTCATACATAAAACAAATCTTTAAAAAACAAGGTAAAGAAAGATCATTTTGAAAAACTAGAGTAGTGAAGGCAGAGAGGAGGCTCCAGTTGGCAGCCATCTCTTCCTTATGAATAATTTGTTCTCTATAGAGGACTATAATCCTACTGAAATGCTTTACTATCCCAAGGCAGAGATGGAAGGCCTAGGTATTATTTCTCATCTTTTTGCCTTAAAAATGCTTGACTATTGACGAGATCGGGGCTTCTGTTCCTCAGGGCTGCTGGGGTCTGGGGAGTTAGACTTTTTACTTTCACACCGTGAAAAAGAAACTAGGCTTGCTGAATTTAAAGGATTCACCAAAGAATTTGAAATAGGAAAGTCAATTATTAGTTTACCCAGTTGTTTCTTCAAATACGTATATTAAAATATTGTGACAAATTTTATCACAGCAAAATATGGTTAGGTAGATGACATTTTTAGACTTAAGCTTAAAAAAAATTGGCACAGTGGAAAGGAGGCTCCCGGAGGCAGAGGGCTTAACGTGAGGGAAATGCAGGAGAAGACAGGGAAGGAGCAGCAAAAGTTTCATTTGAAAATGCTATAATGAAATCTATTACTTTGTATGCTAATTCAAAAATGAAAAAAGACATAAGTCGAATATGAGAAATCAGGCTTTACAAAAGCATCCAGAGCAGTCTCCACCTGCTGCTCCCCTCCCCCTCACCTGTCTGTGCATGGTCTGGATGCATGGATGACTGGTCCATCGGTATCAGTGGTTCCTGCAAACATTTCCAAAGAAAAAGTAACTTACAAGATGCCTTTTAAATTCCCAAACCTCTATAAACCAGACATGAGAATACTTCAATGAGATGCATCATACTAAGACTTAAATGTGAAAAACTCTAAGTAACATGAATTTATTGCTATTATTATACTTAATTATGCGAAGCCATAGAATACTCCTGTGAATGACATAATACTACATTTTTACAGAAAAAAATACACAAGTGATTTCAGGTCAGCTGGAATAAAACTGAACTATCTACTGTGATCCCCTTCTACATTACGGGTATTTCACCCCTCTGAAAACTGAGAACAAATGGCACATTGGAAGGAGAGAACTATTCCCAAGTCACCCTCTGACCTCCAGATGCTGTGGCACACGTGCATAACGATGAATTAAAATAGAATAGAAAAGATAACTGGGAACTGAAGAGACTCTGAGCAGTTAAGAGTGCTTGCTACTCTTGCAAAGGGCCTGAGCTCAGCTCCTAGCACACATGTGGGCAGCTCACAACCGGGATCTGACACCCTCTTCTGGCCTCTAAGACAAGAACACACACAGCATATGCTCAAATAGACACATACACATAAATAAAAATAAATCTGAGAAAAAATGACAAAGTCATATTGTTCAGTGAGAAAAATAAGCTAGAAAAGGATGTACATCAATGACCTCAATTTTATTAAAGTATGTAAAAAAAGAAAAAAAGACAAAGTAATGAACAAATGACTAAAAAGCACTTGTTTCTCCTACAATTAAATTTTAAGGAGCAAAAACAGGTGGGAGGAAGGAGGAACCAGGGAATTTACAAAGCATGGAAGAAACCTCAATCAAGGAAAGTCTGAATCCTGATTCAGAATAAAAAATTATAACTTTTTATCAGACAACTAAAAATGTGAATAGTGCCTGGGTGGCATTTGATATTGGTCATTTCTAGACTTCTAAAGTTTACGTACCTTAAGTGAAATGCAAAGAATTCTTACACACTATGTCTTCTAAGATGTGTTTATATAATACCTTTCTGTTTTAACTCTGTTAAATGAAGCATGTTACACACATATATAACAAACAAAACCGTAAGCCTTACCGGTGGCAAAGAATGCCGCCCACACTCAACTGTGACAAGCTTGTGACACTTCTTATGAACCAACAGTTTGCAGTTGATACACTTATATCCTTGTCGTCCAAGTCCCCAGATTCTGTCTGTGCAGATGGCACAGTGAGCACGCTGCAAAGAGTAAATTCAAGAATAGTTTATCACAGCCAGGCACCAGTGGCCCATACCTTAACCCCAGCACTCAGGATGCAGAGGCAAGTGGATCGATCATTGGGACCTCCAGGCTAGCCTGGCTTACGTAGTGAGTTCTAAGATAGCCAGGGCTATGTAACCTGCCTCAAAAAACAAAGCAAAACAAAACAAAAACATTAAGTCAAAGTTAGTTCCCAATAGCTTGCTCATTATGTCTTCAATCTCAGCACTCATAAGGCAGAGAGGTATACTGATCTATAAATTCAAAGCCAGGCTGATCTACATAGTGAGTGCCAGCCCAGAAAAAGCTACATAGTGAGATTCTGTTTCAAAAAATCCAAACAGACTGGGAGGTGGTGGCAGCGACACACACCTTTTAATCCTAGCACTTAGGAGGCAGAGGCAGGCAAATCTCAGTGACTTCAAGGCTAGCCTGGTCTATCGAGTTCCAGGATAGCCAGGACTGCTATACAGAGAAAAACCTGTCTGGAAAAAACAAACAACAACAATATTCAAACAAACAAAAACCCCAAGACATTTAAAAATAAATAGACTTTCTTCTAACTGAATTTACTGTTGTCAACCTATGGCAAAATCAAACCAAGCAAAATTTTCTTACTTATGATTTTTCTTCAAAGGCTATTAAATATTAAAGATCAGTGAAAAGTAAATAGAAGACAGTGGTTTCAAAGAGACATGAATACACAGCCACGTTGCTTTCTGATGTTAAATTCAAGAAATTTTCATCTTCACAAAAGTTTTACAGTAATGAACATATGAAAAGTGGCCAATAAGCCACACAGCCTCCCAGACCATGCAGAGGGCAAACCCTGCTTTCCTGGAGACATTAGTGCCCAAAGTCTTGGTGATGTCAGGGCAACTGGCGGTAAAGGGTTAGGGGTCTCTGGCATTCATTTCTATTGACATGGAAGAATTTAGGAGATGATTTTAATTGTAGAAATGAAATCCACAAATGAATATTTATCAAAAGAAGTTAAACGAGGCACTGCCTCACTTAGACAGACAGAAGAGATTGCCACAGTTTCTTGTCTAACTTCAGTTATACCAAGTACCAGGCCAACTGTGGCAACACAGTAAGAACCTGTGTCAAAAAAGGGCTGGGGGTGTTTCTAAACAAGGCTTTATGCCAACAGACTGCTTACTCTCAAACCCTAGCTTTGCACTTACTGGCTGAAATGTCTAAGATAAGACTGAACTTATTTTTCTCATCTATAAAATGGAAATACAGTACCTATTTATTTCACAGGGCTGTTGTAAGGATTTAGTGAACCAACACAGGGGAAACACTTAGGAAATTGCCTTATACAGAGTTAAAGCTAGCCAAGTGGTTGCTACTATTACTGTTTCCTGGACAGTGAATTAAAGGGCTCTTACACAATAAACTTTGATGATTTCTGTCTGCTTTAAATTATATTTAGACACAATTTTATAACTCTAAAAACCACTTTTTTTCAGACTCATTTGGATATAAGGTACAAACATTAGAAGTTTAACCTTAACCAGGCGTTGGTGGTGCATGCCTTTACTCCCAGTACTTGGGAGGCAAAGACAGGAGGATCTCTATGAGTTTAAGACTGGTTTACAAATCGAGTTCCAGGACAACCACCAGGAGTTGACTGTTACACAGAGAAACCCTGTCTGCACACCGCCCCCCCCCCCCAAAGTTTAACCTAAAACTAATAGCATTCATTCATCTAATCAGGCCCAGAGTGAAGCAGAGTCCTGGGCAGTGAGAGGAAGAGCTATTTAAACTAGAGGCACTGCCTAAGCAACTGATATTTGAATAACAAACTACCTTTCTCTCATAGGAAGGAAAAAATAAGTAAAAATAGATGCTTCAAAGTATTAGAATCCAATGAAAAAAGCTTACCCTGTTGAAACGTTTGGCTTGAAAAGTGTGGCCATTTGCACAATAAAGCTTTCTCCACCGGCGTGCTCCTCTGCGGTAAATGGATTCTGGAGAGAGATTGTAAGGAAAAGAAAGCAAGGTTGAATAAAAGCCACCTAATTACATCTGGAAAAACTATAGGAACACACACAAAACTGAAAATGTAAAATGTGTTCACTAAAGGATTAGGTGAAAACAAACATCTGGGATACCAACTTTGAATAATTAGTATTGCTTTTCTTTTAAAGAGATTTCCCCCCCTAACATCTGAGAAAAACTGAAGTTCCTGGACAGGTTATAGGGGTAAATATTTGTATTCTTTACCTGATTTACAAGCTACTACTTACTCTTTGTTATGCCTAATATCTTCTCAACAAACAAATACAAACAAACAAACAAAAAAAGTCCTCTCTGTCCCCTCAGAATGATTTGGAAGATACAACGTGTGAATCTAATGACATTCACTTTGGTCATCCATAATCACAATATAGTTACTGCATCTTAGAAAATAAACTTAGTATCACTCAATCTAAAGCTCACATACAACGTTTCTTAATTGTTCCAAAAGTGTCTTTCAAAGCTGTCCTTTTCTAATCAGGAACAAATCACAATGCAGGCACTGCATCTGATTTCTTTCGTTGGGCTATCAGGCTGGTTGGTTTTCACCTCCAACACATTCAAAAACATTTGCTCTGCTTTATTCTCCAGGTCTTAGGCAGTGTTTTAAAGTTCCACATCCATGTTGCAGTGTCTGTCTCTTCATGATCAGAGTCAGTACTAAATCCTTGGGGCAAAAGTACTATTGAGATGCCTCTAAAGAGGAGAGGGACTAGAGGGACGTGCCTGCTGGTAGGCAACACATCTATGTCACTGCTCTGGCACCCAGTCAAAACCAGCTCACAACTGCCTGCAACTTCAGCCATGGAGTAAGCATTGGGGAGGGGTAATCAGATGCTCTCTACATCTCAGGCATCTGTACTGATGTACACAAGCATAATTAAAAATAAAATAATAAGAGAGGCTATTATGCTTTTTCTTATGGCATTCCATCAAAGAAGCACAGTGTCAGAATGTCAGTGCCCACGACTGATAACCACCCTCACAAGTAGTGACTGCTTCTCTTCTTCACTGTAAATGTACATCTTACATCATGTAAGAGATTTGTAAGTGGTATTTTATATAACACTACCATCTACAACAAACTCATCCTTTCTGGCTTGTTTTAGTACAATACTGGGCGTTAAACTCAGGACCTCACACATTACATAAGTATTCTAGCCCACTCCAAAGGTTTTATATAACTGCTATTAACCTTTTTATTTTAAAAAAAATTATTAGTGTTTTGTCTACACATATGTATACACCATGTGCATGCTTAGTATTCTGGAGGTAAGATGGAGGAGTTGGATCCCGTGGAATTGGAGTTACAGATTGTTGTGAGTTACCAAGTGGGTACAGAAACCTAACCCAGGTCCTCTAGAAGAGCAACAAGGGCTCTTAACCCCTGAGCCATGTCTCTACCTCCCACAAACACTATTTTCTGCCCCCCCAAAACAGGGTTTCTGTATGTAATAGCCCTGGCTATTCTGGAACTCGCTTTGTAGACCAGGCTGGCCTTCAATTCACAGAGATCCTCCTGCCTCTGTTTCCTGAGTGATGGGATTAAATAAAGGCTTGTGTCACCACTATTCCTAAAACAGAGAGGAAGAGGTTCCAAATATCCAAATCTAATCCATTCGTAATTCTGGCTATCCATCACTACTACATGTACTGTCTAGTAGTTACTAGACATTGTAATGTCTACTGGTGATATTTCTCAGTGGCAGTTAATAGTAAGGAACATTTCTAAACTACTTTAAAGCAGATGTAGCACTGAATTCACTATTTCAAGTTAAAGGAGGAAGTACAAGCTACAATGCTCTCAGAAGTCTTTTTTTCTGCTTGCACAGCTGGGGATAGAGACAGGTCCTTGCACCTGACACTAAACACGGATGCTTTTGCTTATGCCTACACTCTCTAGCAAGAACCAGCTCATGTTAGCTTACCAGACGCTCCTATGAACTAGCTTGCATACCCTAAATTTAAACATTTTACTGCTAAGAATTTAAAAGGCCAAAAGACTACAGTCATGGTCACCAACTTTCCTCTACACTCTAGTTTAATATTTAATTTACTGGAGAAAAGATGGTGTCAGACCTCCACCACTAAATTTTAAAACGTAAATGAGTGCCTATGTAAATAAGCCTAGAGACTGCCTTCTACCTGGAAAGCATGGCATAAACCTATAATGGACATGGAGCTCTGCACAGGTGTGCTACAATGTCAACTCTTTCAAAACTCTGGCTCTGGGCAGAGAAGATACCCACTCTCTCCAGCAGCTCTGTAAAGACAGCCAACATGGCTTTAACTCTCCTTTCACTAGCAGCCCAGGAAGATGATGCAGCTGAACACAAACCTGCATTTCACTACTGCTTGGGTATCTGCCCACTCTGTCTATTTCTCTATCTTCCTATGTAACACATTACATCCATAACTTTATAGCTTGTTGTTTTCCCCATTCACTAAAGGGCATTAAATCACAAAATTAGAAGCTTAGACTTGGAAATTTCATATAATTCAAGGAGAAACATTCATTACTTTTCCTTCTCAAGTCATGGATATGTACAGAAACCATGAATGAAAATGAGATTCTTTAACAATTCCTAATAATATGACACCTAATAGGTATCTATAAGTGTCAAATCAACTATTCTCACATTATATATAGTAAGCATAAACAAACAAATGAATCAATGTAACAAGAAGGTTATTAAATTTAGGAGTACATGTATATGTGTACACACAAGCACAGTGGTAAACAGAAAATACTAATGTTGAATCTGCATAAGTGATTCATAGGTATCCTTTTTTTTCAAAGATCTTTTGAAATTTCCACAGATTTGAAAATAACCAAAATTAAAAAACATGAAGTCACATGACTTAATTTAATTGTCCTTTTATATGCATAACAGACAATTATATAACATTTAGCCAAATGAATTCCATTTGGCAAAAGCAGAGCTTAGGCAGTTGCTAATATAGTCTAAATTAGATTGAAGAAACAGAATGAATCAAACAAATCAAAAGTTCTATTTCTTAACAAAGGCGTGGTGGCACATGCCTTTAGGAGGCAGAGGCAGAGGCAGGCAGACCTCTGCATAGAGCCAACCTGGTCTACAAAGTGAGTTCCAAGACAGACAGAAACCTTGTCTAGAAAAACAATGTCCTGTTTCTTTTCACTTTGAGTAACTCTTTTCAAGTGTACAGAATTCTAAAACACTCACTGTCTTCTCCTGGACAAGGCATTCCAGGACGTTCTGGTACACAAGGAAATACTGAAAGAAAAATTAATTAAAATTAATTAACAGCATATTTACAAAATACAAATTATACAACTGATGCAAATTTCAAAGTGACTTGAGATACCAAAGGCAGAATTTTAACACATGGCCAAAATTAGTCTACTGAAGGCTCTCACTTTTACCAAGCCTATATAAAGTAAGTTTCTGGGAAAGTAAATGTGTCTACAGGTAACACATTAGAAGCTTGAGTTACTAATCCTAGTCCCTTGTGAATAATCACTTTTTTCCCTTTCTGGTCCTTAAAGAAACTACTACTTTTTAAAATTTTTGTTGTAGAGAACTTTGTTACAACAAAGAGTTAAATGAAAAAATTAGTTTTTAAAGATGTGTACTCAATTTAGGAACGAATTAATATCAGAAACAGTACTAATGCTTTCAAAATAAAAGCTTCTATTCTGTACGTTTATGAGCATACCAAACAAAGCATCTTATAACGGGGAGCATCCTGTTAACTAACTGTATTCTGGTGAATTAGGACCACAGCTGAGTAAGAGTACCTGGAACAGGAAATGGCTTATCAAGCCCAGCACTGTGCCAGGCAAGCACCCACAGCTGAGTTCACTTTATTTTCAGATGCAGTCTCACTATGGAGCTCAGGCAGCTCTAGAACACAAGATCCTCCTGCCTCTGGTCCCAAGTTATAGGATAATAGGCAGCTGCTACCTGCCAGGATAACTGATTTTTTTCTCTAACATTTTATACTAGAAAAGGGTTGGTCTCTGTCCTGTACACACATGTGCACAAACACACAGACTTCTAAAGCTGTGTAGGAATGTCTAAGTTGTGAAATGATGGGAGATCAAATTTTAATATCATAAAAGACTACATACAGATAACACATTTCTCCTAGACTATAAAAAGCAGAATCATTTTACCTGCTCTAGCACAGGAAAAAGAAAGTGAAGGACAATTAATTATATAGGGATGAGGGCACATATAATAAATGACACCTAGATTGTCTTTAAATAGTCAACAAAACAGCTATGTTTACATTACAGCTTTGGGGGAGTCAATTGATGGCTGGCTCTCTTACCATGGATCAAGAGTTCAGAATCCTTGTTCAGCTCATAAAGCCTGAAAGCTTCTTCTAATTCCAACTGAGAAGACACTGTACACGGATCTCCTAAAAAGACAAAAAGTAAAGCTCAATCTTCACCCTTTGAGTTAGGTAACTGTAAGCAAACTCTATAAATAATAAGGGAGGGAGTGTTTACAAGGACAGATGTTTAAATATTTCCTTAGACACCCCATTCTCTGAAGTAGATAACATCACATCCATTTCTATTGCACAGAATAAAACACAGGCCCGACACCAAATTTTCTACATATAAAACCACCACTGTTCTGTATATGTGTGTGAATGCACGAGCACAGGCACACACAGGTATGGTTAACAGCCAGCCTGCCGCCTCTTCCTTGTCCTCAGTATTGTGGATGGAGCCCAGGACCGGGCCTGGTAAGCTCTCTAACACTTAGAGATACAGCCAGCCCCATTTTGTTCTGTTTGGGGATAGGGTCTAACTGGAACTTATTCTGTAGCCTGGACTGGCCTCAAACACACAATCCTCCTGCTTTAGTCTCCCATGTGCTGGGACTACAGGCCTATGCCACCAGGTCTGGTACTAGTTTGTTTGTTTGTTTTCTTTTCCGAGTCAGGGTTTCTCTGTGTAACAGTCCTAGCTGTCCTGGCACTCACCCTGTAGCCCAGGCTGGCCTCAAACTCACAAAGACCTGCCTGCCTCTGCTTCCTGAGTACTGGGATTAAAGGCACATGCCAGCACTGCCTGGCCCTGATTTCTTTAAGAGGAAAGCAGCTCTACCACCATACTATAAATGGTTGGGATCTATCTTCATGGAGTGACTTTGTCACAGAATTTCTTTCACAGAAAAGAAACCACTAAAGCACTCTGGATTTGTTTGATAAGTATTTTGCTTGCATATATGCACGCACACCACATGCATGCCTATGGCAGTCAGAAGAAGGCATCAGATTCCCCCTGGAACTGGAGTTCCAAATAGTTGCACACCACCTTGTGGGTGCTGGGACTTGACCTGTATCTTCTGCAAGAGCAGCAAGTGCACTGGACTGCTGAACCATCTACCCAGCTCCTACTTTTCCTTCCTTCCTTCCTTTCTAAATAATACATCTTTTGTTCTTTGACAATTGCACACATATAAACAATGCATCCTGATCATGTGCACTCCGAACTCCACTTCCCCTTCTCCCAAGGAGCCTCCCACTCCTCCCTCCATTCCTCCCAGACACTCCAAAATATCCCTCTCCTCCTTCATGTCTTCTTTTTTGGTTAATAACCTACTGAGTACTCTCTGTTGGAATGATGACTGATCTCACTGACTCGCTCTTGTGTGTGAGTTCATGGGTACAAAGGCCATGTCACATCCCAAAGACAGCACTCTACTCCATCCTGCATCTCTTACATTCTTTGCACCCCTATTCTGAGGTGTCCCTTCTCTGACATGTTCCCTGAGCCTTTGGTGGGAAGGATGTTACAAATGTCTTACTTAAGGCTGGACATCAGCTTGAGCTACTCAAATGTAAGTGCTGAGTTTCATTAATACACACACACACACACACACACACACAGAGATGACAAGGAGGAAACACCTCTCTTGACTAACCAGCCAAAGCGCTGAGTCATTCCTGGAAGTCAAGAGGTGGCACATATACATGATACTGACATTCCTCAATGAACAAGTCACTTAGAGCAAGGCTGGGGCCTGAACTGGATCACCCCCTGCTATTCTAGTGCTCATTCCTGTGGTTATACGAAACTTTCCTCCATGCTAGATGCCACTGATTCTGTCTAATCTTCAGTCACACTCTGCAGAGAACTCAGTTAAGTCATTTCCTTTCTAAGCTATCTCAAAGAAAACAATGTCTCTATTCTTTTCTCCAGTTCAGCTGCTGAAGCCTTACTCCCTTTTGTCAACTCTGGACATTTATAACAGGAAAAGTAAGTTTTCAACTGACTAAATTGTAAGGCAGTGTTAGTGTTACACAGAAATAGATAACCAAACCAGAAACTGGTACAAAAGGAAGAAAATTACATGACCTTCTCCACCTAATGATAGGCAGAGATGGCAGCCATGGACTGTTTGTAAAGGCCAGAAAACAGAGAAAATGACTTGGAAAATGGACAAAATGAGTTAACAAAGTGTGGCAAAAGTGTCATTGAAGGCAATATAGAAAATATACCCAAAGAAGCAGTGGTTACAAAGAAAAGTATCATAATGACTAGGTAGGAGGTTCAAAGTACCAAATGGTTTTCTTCTTTCTCTTTTTGAATTTATTTATTTTTAATTTATGTGCAATGGTGTTTTGCCTGCATGTATGTCTGTGTGAGGGTGTCAGATGCCCTGGAATTGGCATTACAGGCATATGTGAGCTGGCATGTGGGTGTTGGGAATTGAACCTCAGTCCTCTGTAAGGGTAGTCAGGTCCCCTCAACTGCTAAGCCATCCTCCCAAAAATGGTTTCTTTCAACAGACTATGTAGATATGGGTGCAGAGAAATGTCAAGAATGAAATCATTTTTGGTGAAACTTGGTTTCCACAAAGTAAAAGAAAAACATTTCCCTGCCAAGCTTTGCTTGGTTTAAAGATAAAACTGCCCTCTCTCCCATTTCTACCTATAAGTCACAAAATAAGAAACACACTAAGGGCAAAGAGTAGATGCATGGAGCTTCTAATAAACACCAAGATTTCTTAATAAATTATGTATATGGGGGGCTAGGTATGTGCATTTGCAGTGCAGTTACCTGCAGAGGCTGTTGGATCCCCTAGGGCTGGAGTTATAGGCAGTTGCAAATTGCCCCCTATGAGTGCTGCAGAAGCAATATGTACTTTTAAATGCTTAGCCAGCTAGCTCTACATCAGGATACTAGGTAAGCATAAGAACTCTCAAACCTCAAAAGAGTGTAGATGGGATCCTGTCCAGAAGAGATTTATATGGATGGGTAAGGAATCACCTAATGCAACAGGCATAACTCGATACTTATGTCATCTACAATGTTTAAAATGAAGGACATGTGACTTCCAACTCTGCAGGAGAAAGTCTAAGCAAGTTGCTGAAGTACAAATGCCATTACCTAGGAAAAGAGAAGAAGGACTCAGAAGCAATGTTAGAGTCATGGAAACCCACTTCCAGAAGGCAGCAAAGAGCCTTCCTGAGAACGGTAGTATATGCTATTACAGTTCAAAATCTCCCTTCTTTGTGACTAGGAGTAGCTACTGTACTTCTCCTGTTTAGTTTATTATTCAGTCCGTATCTCACAGGTCTTTAGAACTAGCAACGAACCTAAACCATAGGTGGACAACACAAAGAACGAGCAGGGCATGTTTGGACTATGAACCTAATGTTGTTATGATTAGGCTCTGGGTGGCTTGGAGAATGTAGTAGCACTTCTGTATAACCATAAGGAAACAGGGAAGTCAGTCAATCACAGTTACTACATACATTTAATCTGTTTTGTCTTTTTCCTTGAACTGAGTGCCTTCGTGTCACGTGTACTCTTTTTTGACCACTATGTCTGATGCATAAAGCATTCTATATATGTCATCATGAAACAGATGACCAGGAAAGCTAGTTTTCAAAGCTAACTCTATCATCTAAATTTACAGACTGAAACACAAATAATTCTCTGAGTATTTGCTCACTACAGCTGATTTTGATTTTGAGGGAATTAAAGGATTGATAAATCCAGATATTAATTATTAGGCTGTTCTTGTTTTCAATGCACCTACTTTTTTCCCCCATCTACAAAAAGAAGCCCCCCCCAAAAACAAACAAACAAACAAACAAACAAAAAAAAACCACAAAAACCCACTAGGTCCTAAAAACAATTGTTAAATATCCAATTATTCCTGGCCCATTGGTTCATAGCCGTATCATAATAAAAAAATGTATTAGTTCAACTTCAAAGGCCCCCATAGTCTAACATGCTCAACATTGTTTAAAAGTCCAAAGTTCAAAGTCTCTTCTAAGACTTAAGGCAATCTAAGTGTAACCATCTGGAAAACAAAATAACAAATGTATTTCTAACATGAATGGCACCATTCAACAAGGGATGATTGGGGCATAGGCAGGAAATACTGGACCAAAACAACAGCAGAGCAAACTGTGACCCTTAAATGGCTCCACCTTTCCAGCTTTTTTGCCTTTGATGATACACCTCTCTCTTGGACTGGTTCCACGCCCTGTGTGCAGATCCCCTTGCAGAGAACCCATGGTCTAGTACTTCTAACATCATGGGGTCTCCAACACAATACATGCTTCAGTTTCACAACTTCACACAATGGCATCTCATGGCTTTCATGCAGGGACTCCCTTTGCCACATGCCAGGCCTCAGTGACTCTCCTTAACCGTAAAGGAAGAAACCACAAACCTTTACTCTTGTATTTTTCATGCCTCTAAAGCAGAACCATAAGGACAACAGTACCAAGTTCATCTGTTCACTTGGGAGCCTGGCCCTCTCCTTGAGTCACATCTGCAGAAACTTTCCTTACAGCTTCTTAAGACCAAAAAATTCAGCCTGGCTGTGGTGGCCAGGACAGCCAGGGCTGTTACACAGAGAAAACCCTCTCAAACAAACAAACAAACAAAAAAGAGCAGAAAATTCCTCAAGTTGGAAAGTTGGAAGCTTAGCTGGGAAGGGTTTGCTCTGGTCCCCTTGTCCCATGCAGACCAGGCCTCTCCTTAATCCCCTTAGCTCTCAGCACATTCAATTCCCCTCCTCCCCTTTTCCTCTTCATACTGTAGGTGTATTTCTTTTTGTCCCACTTGCTATCCGTCACTGTAGACCTGAATAAGAGTAATTACTGATAATCACATAACAGAGTCAATATTAGGCTGTCCTGAAATCTCCTCTAAGAAATTTTCTTTTCAATTTAGTCTCAAGCAAATTCTTAGGACTACAGCAGGGAATATTCCTTCACACTGTGTGTATATGTCACTGTGGTTGGTTTAATAAAGAAGCTGACTGGCCAATAGCTGGACAGGATAAGGTTAGGGGGGAAAGCCAAACAGAGAATGCTGGGAAGAAGAAGTGCAGAGTGAGGGGAGTCATGAGAGAGAGACACAGGTAGTATGGGATAAACATGCTGTGCTGAATGATGGTACCACCACGTGGCAGATGGTAGATAAGAAATATGGGTTAATTTAAAATGTAAGAGTTAGTCAGTAATAAGCCTGAGCTATTGGCCGAGCATTTATAATTAATATTAAGTCTCCCTGTCAGTTATTTGGGAACTGGAGAATGGGAAAGAAACTTCTGCATACACTACAGCAGAAGAAGTCACATTCTTTGCCAAAATATCACAAGAATGGTTTCTAGCCCAGTTTTTTTGCTTGTTTGTTTTTGTTTTTCAAGACAGGGTTTCTCTGTGTAGTTTTGGAGCCTGTCCTGGCACTCGCTCTGTAGACCACTCACAGAGATCCACCTGCCTCTACCTCCTAAGTGCTAGGATTAAAGGCATGTGCCACCACTGCCCACTTCTAACCCAATTTTTAATATTGTTTCTCTGAATGCTGGTCCTATATAATCCATACTGCTCTCAGCAATACTTTCTTCCAAATTCTTACCAGGAGGCCTATTTAACCCTGCTCACAACATTCAAATGTACCTTTTCTAGTCCCAAATACCAATATCTTCAAAAAATTAAACAGGTGAGGTCTGTCACAGCAACAACCCCATTCTTAGAGGACCTGAGTAGTCTCAGTAACCACACACTGGCTAACAGCTGTCTGTAAGTCCAATTCCATGGGACCCAACACCCTCTTCTGGCCTGTTCAGACATTGTATGCACATGGTGCATAGAGATACATGTAAGCAAACCATCTATACACATTAAACACATACACAAAAAATAAGCATACTACTACAGCTCATAATTATATATACTGTCAGTTAAAAACAAAAAATTTAAAACTAGGCAGAGAACTAAAATAAAGTAAAATAAAAATCAATATCTATCATTCTCTGCCATTCCCTGTTATCCCCTGGCAGTGATGGTGTTAATTACTATTCACCTAAAATGTTTTGCTACTGAGGCCTGGTAGCTCACAAAAGGAGACCAAAGAAGGGGGTCACTCTAAGTTACAAGTCAGCCAGGGCCACAAAACAAGACCTGTCTTTACTTAGAAAACAAACAAACTGCCAGTCTGGGGGCTGGAGAGGTGGCTCAGCAGTTGAAAGCACTTGTCCTTGCAGAGGGTTATTTCCCAGCACCCATGTGACAGACCACAGCCTTCCCTAACCAGCTCTTTCATGGCATCTGACACCTCTTAGGGTCTTCTTAGGCACCAGGTAGTGAAAGCCTTAATCCATGTCTTTGAGCTGCAAAGCTTTCCATTCTATCAGCCCTGATCCTTCAGAGCAACCTGACTAACCCTCATGCCAAACTGTGAGGAGCCCTGTGATGAGTCTGAGGACAGGCAAAATCTATCTTCAGACAAGTCATAACACCAGAGTGCAAGTCACTCTGAAGTAAATGATCACAATCACTGATTCTGCTACAACATTTTCTTTAAGGCATATTCAGTTAAGAACAGGTAAATGATTATATTATAATATAAGACATTTATATTCCAAATTAAGTTAAAATGTCATACTAACAAAATATTTGCCTTCATTTTGAAGAGAAAGGCAAAGATTGTGTACTTTGATTAAATCATTTTATCTTAATCTAAGTACTCAAACATGGCATTAAATTTCTACTTTATCTTTCCCCCTTGAATTTCTTATTTTATCTTAAAGCATATGCTCACACAGGCAGCACCCCTCCCCCAATCACTCACCTTCCTCATCTATCCATTTCATGGTGAATGGCTGTTCACTGTCAAAAGAACACATATCTCGAACTTCACTGCAAAGCCCCTCAAAGGAGATGGAAGGTTCAAAGTGTGTGATCATAATGTCCCTGAAAAAGAAAGAGTTTTATGCTTTAAATTTAAAACCATATTGATCTACATGCAACTGAGTATCTGATGACAGACTAGTTATTCTGTGTGTGGATGAAATTAAAACATTAATGAAATAAAATTACAATATGAAAAACAATGGATTTATGAAAAGTCTTAGAGCTCAGTGTCCTGTCACTGAGACAAGCCACCCTCACAGCTCTACCCTTTAGGAAGGCCTTCCAACTCTATAACCACAATGTTTCAAATCCCATCCCCAGATTTTCCTACCCCAGAAAGTCTGCCATTCATCCAAGAGATTGTCCTCCTGTTACCCTGGCTCCCTTAGCCTTAACTTACACAAATAACCCAGTGTAAATCTGTCAATCCATGCTTTGTATAGCGTGATTTCTACATCTCTTATCTCATTTTCAGCTTTTCCCCAAAGAACTTGTTTTCCAAAAATAGCTTTAATTTCCTCCTCAATCACAGGAATATAATTTTATTAATGAAAGCATTAACAAATAATATAAAATAGTAAATAACATATTAATGCATTAATATGCTATTAACACTAGATGAACAATTTAAATCCAATAAGCAGCTATTCACAGTAACTTTACAGTTGTTAAGCGTTTTTCTAGTAGAGGCCTGGTGTGCCCTTAGGCAACCCTGGAGAGGCTTTCAACCATCTAACCTATACACAGTAAGTAGCCTTTTACACAGGACTCTGTGCTGAGCTAGCTTAAGGTTTTTCTAAAATTGACACAGTCTGTGCTCTTTCTGCTGCAAATTCAAGTGCTTCTTCTATCACAGAATCAAAGTTAATGTCCCTAGACAGGTGGAACAGTTAGCTTTACTGTGAATGTGATGCAATCTAGAATCACCTCGGCAGAGTGGCAAGACCAATCTAGTTTAGGGAGTTTCTTGACAGAATCAACTGGGATGGGATGGACTGTAACGTGAGCAATGAGCTGGAATAAGCCCTTTCTCCCCTAGGTTGCTTTACTGGGGTATTTCACCACAGCAACTGGAGAGAAGACTTGGACATCAGGGTCTACAGGCCCCACATGAGCCGTCCCAGGCCACCTCCCTGACCTAGTTCTCCAACGGGCAAGATATGTTTCTAGAGTCTACCCTCTGTCCCAACCAGATTACAATTAAACTTGTAATTGTAATTACATTAAATTAAATGCAGAGACATTTTCATTATATTCCCTGACGGCAATGCAGTTCCTAGGACAGGATGAATACTTAACTGTCAAAACATAGCTCTGACCTCAAAATAGGGAAGAGAGACAATTCTGGAAACAATTATAAACACACAATGACTAGGGGACACAGATTCGAGTTACCTCAAATTCTACATTCTAACATGGGAACATTTGCATGACACTCTCAGTGACAGAACAAAGAAACTCTTAAATCAAAGACACTTTTCAAGTACACTGGTAGAGCATCAGAGAGGTGGCTTCCAGCAAAGTGGGACCATCTCTGCTGTCCGCCTCAGATGCTAGCTGATGACATTCTTAGCTTTCTAGATAATGAACATTAGTGGTCAGTCAATACATTCCAAACCCTTTCATTTGTTAGACAGACACAATGATGTTAGGTCAGGGCAAGGAGCAGCTATTTAGGGAGATAACCAACCCAAAATAAACTGTTCTTAGGTTCTGGACCTGCAACATCATGACCTCTCCAGTCTCTGAAGTTCTCCTGATGTTGCAAACAAAAAAATTAGTTTTCTCCAGGGAGTCTCACTGGGAAACCACAGAGCCCACACCCAACAGTAGATGGCGAGTACAAAACTAAGGCAAGGGCACTATGGAGGTTTTAAGTCAGCAGCTTTCTTTAAACTTACAGGTCCTTTGTGTATACGATGGCTTCTGGTTTGGGGTTTTTATGAGATTTCTGTGTCTGCCAACATATGTGTCTGTATCTGTGCATTTCTTGTGCTTTTTCTTTGGCTCTTTTTCATATTTGTTTTGTCTTTTTTGATTGCTTATCAATATCTTATTACTCTTTAGATATCATTTTTTACTTTCTTTCTTTTTTCTTTTTTTTTTTTTTTTTTTTTTTTTTTGTTTTTTGTTTTGTTTTGTTTTTCAAGACAGGGTTTCTCTGTGTAGCTTCAGTCTGTTCTGGAACTCATTCTATAGACCACACTGGCCCATAGCTCTGAGAGCCACCTGCCTCTGCCTCCCTGAGTGCTGGGATTAAAGGCATGTGCCACCACCACCCAGCTAGATGCCTATTTTCTAAGGAGAGACAGAAAGGGTATGAATCTGGATGGCAGCTAGGGAGGAACTGGGAGGTGTGGGGGTAGGAGAAACCGTAATTAAAATATACTGTATGGAAAAATCTATTTTCAATCAGAAAAAAGTAAATAATTTTTCATGTACATTCTGACCAAATTTCCTCTCCCCTAAGGCCTCCCAAATCCTCCCAACCTAACTTTGTTTTCTCTCTCTCCAAAACAACAAAATAATATACCCAAAATCAAAACAAAAAGTCTACAAAAACAAATCATGTAGTCCATCTTGTTTGGCCAGCTACTCCTGGGCACAGGACCTGCCCTGGAGTGTGGAAGATATACTGGCGATACTCCATTGCAAAAAACTAGTTTTCCTTTCCCAAAAGTTATCAACTACAAATAGCTTCTTAGTTAGGGGTGGGGCTTTGTGTCCACTTCCCCTTCTAGGTGCTAAGATTCTATGTGTCTCTGTCAGTCCTGTTATATCTGGAAGACACCGTTTCCTTAGATTCATTCACTACCTCTTGAAGGTGAGGATGTAATAATATCATTAAACCCAAGATAAATGATACATGGGTGTTTATTGGGGAACAATTACACAGAAAAATACAAAGAACCGCAGAAGCATTTCCCTGCCCTTCTTGCCAGATCTGCTGACCGACCAGCAAGCACCTGCAAAAGCAACATCACATCTTAACTTCCCTCTTCCCGCTTCCATCCTCCTGTTGGGTGTGGCTACCATTATAGGCTCATAGCAGAAACCTACAATCTCTGGCTCTTTGAACCTCTCTGCCTTCTTCCACATAGACCACCCACTCCTGAGCCTTGAAGGAAGGGATTTGATAAAGACAGAATGTTTGGCAAATGAGTGTTCCAAAGTATCTCCCGTCTGCATTTTGACACAAGACATTCTCAATATTCCTCTGGCCTCTTCCTTCTCCCTTCCTCCCACACCTTTGAAACTTAGTTCACACTCTATGCTTTACTTACCTCTACATACACATATTCTGTGGTTACAACTGTGATTTTAAGACTCTAGATCTTGTTCTAACTTCTTTTTTCAACTTGACCATACCGCCCCAATACACATAACTACTACAGACACTTGTTTACTCACAACACTACATACCTCAGATCTTGATTACACAGTCTAATCCTAACAATACTTCAATTTAAGGCTCAGTTTACATAGAAAGAGAAGCACTATCAAAAATCACACTCTATTTAATTTGCCAATCATACAATGTCTTATAATTGTAAATGTTTTACATTCTTGGGGTGGGGGGAGCTTTGAGATAGGGTTTCTCTGTATTGCTTTGGAGCCTGTCCCTGGAACTTGCTCTATAGATCAGGCTGACTTCTGACCTCGAACTCACAGAGATCCATCTTTATATGCCTCCCCAGTGTTGGGATTAAAGGCATGTGCCACCAACGCCCAGCCCTGCCTTACATTCTTTTTACTTAATTTCTATATTGATAACACATCTACAACTAAGTAATAAATAACTAAAAATTAATCTTCACAAATTTGTAAATATATTCATTTGGATTTTTTGTTTGTTTTTGGAGACAGGTTTCTCTGTGTAACAGTCCTGAACCAGAACCAGGCTGGCCTCGAACTCAGAGAGACCCACCTGTCTCTGCCTCCTGAGTGCTGGGATTAAAGGCATGTGCCACTGCCACCATCCTGCTTCATACTATATTAATACAACAGGGGCTTAAGTATCTCGTACTGTAGGAATGTAGAAAATGAAAACAATTTCTATAGAAAATCATTTTCCATCAAATACACTTTTGACAAAGGAATATACATTTTTAAAATTATAAACATTCACAGAACACTTTGTCATGTTTCTTTATGATGGGGTCTCACAATGTGGTCCTGGCTGGCCTAGAACTTGCTCCATAAACTAGACTGGCCTCAAACTCACAGAGATATGTCTGCCTCTGCCTCCCAGGTACTAGGATTAAAGGTATGTGCCACCTTGTCAGGCTTTAGGACAATACACACACACATATTTAAACAGTCTCATCTTATTCAAACTTTGTAATTGTCAATCTAAACATTAGTCCCACCTGACAGATTTTAAAAGGTAAAACACAGGGACATGACAGTAGCAAAAGGACTCAGTTTTGAATCCTAATGTAAAGGATCCTATAACTGATGCTATCCTCCAAGCTGCACTCCTCAGTCACCCCCCCCCCACACACACCATCACCACCAGTAATGGAGACCTAATGATTTCTGCTGCTGCTGCCACCATTACACCACCTCTGTTATCAGCCCCTTCAAAGACCTGACTCCTTGCCTGCAGACAGACCCCCCTCCCCATTCTCCAACAACCTTATGGAATATGAAGGCCCTAGAAGTGCCAACTCAGCCAGCCTGTAAAGGTCTGGGATATCGAGTTCCCAATTTCAACCTCAGGACAGCTTGATTCCTCTCCCCTCCCCACATCTAAGCCTGTGCTCTGGCTTGACTATATGTCCTCTCCAAAACGCATGGTATAACTTTATCTCCACTGATGTGATAGTAAGAAGGGGGTCATGCTGGGTATGGTGGTACATGTCTCTAATCTCACTAAGGAAGTAGAGGCAGTTCAAGGCCAGCTGGTCTACACAGTGAGTTCCAAGCAAGAGCTACATAGTGAGACCTTGTCCAAAAAAAAAAAAAAAAAAAAAAAAAAAAAGAGAGAGAGAAAAAGGGAAAGTTGGTCAGTTGGTCTCACGGGCCCTTTTCTGCATTCTACCCCTTCCATCAACATGACAGTGTTACCCTCTTTGGAGAACAAAGCCAAATGGAGCCATCCTGGATAGAGAAAGCCGACCTTTAATTAGACACCAAGTCTGTTTGTGCCATACCTTCCAGCTTCTAGACTGAGACATGACTGTTCTTTGTAGATTATGCTATCTATAATATTGTTACAGAAGCACAAATAGGTTCGCAGAGCCTCCTTCCTTCTCCCTTCTCTCCCATAACTGTTACTCCTGAATAAATCTCATCCATGCTCATACCCTGAAACTACAGCTTTCCATAGCAGATGCCAGACATTTTATGTTCTTTCAGCTTGATTTAATGAATTCCACATATGAGATAGCTCACACACAACAGGAATGAATTATGTCCATCTGTCCATCCTGGAGACAGAAGTCCAAGATGAAGGCACTGTAGGTTTACTGCCTGTTCAGTCATAACTTCTGTTTCAAAGACTTTCAACTCCTAGTCGTGTCCTCAAAACAAGGGCTAGACTAGGGGCACTTCACAAAGGTACTAATCCCATTCACCAGAGGCAATGCAACTCCCAGTAGATCTCCATCTTCTAATACACATGAATCCTGGAGGGGAGGGAGGAACACAAATACTCAGACCATTGCAGTATATTACCCTAAAAACTCCACCAAGAACTTCTACAGCTGATAAACACTTTCAGCAAAGTAGCAGGATACAAAATTAACATACACAAATCAGTAGCCTTCCTATAAACAAATGACAAACTGACCCCAAAAAAAAAAAAAGTGCAAAAATATCTGCACTCCTGTATTCACAGCAACATTATCTGTAACAACCAAGAGGTAGAAGGAACACAGAGTCTATCCACAGATTTATGGGTAAGTGTGGTATAAATATACAATAGACTATTCTTCAGACTCAAAAAAGAAATTATACATATTACATAACATGGGTAAGCCCTGCGGATATTATGTGCCGTAAAATAAGGAAGTCAAACATACACACAGTACTCTGGCAGTAGCTCAGTACAGTGCTTGCATAGTCAACAGGATGTCTAAATCCGACCCCCAGCACTGTGGAAACCAGGCTTGGGGTGCACACCTGTCATCTAAGCACTCAAGAGGCAAAGGCAGGAGGATCAGAAGTTCAAGTGGGAACCTATCTTAAAAATAATAGTATTAACTTTTGAAAGCAGAAAATAAAAACAAGTGGTTCCTTCTTCTACTGACATTAGAAGAGAGCTGCTTGCCCCAAAGCCCTGTTTCAAAGTCCCTTCCAGGTTACTAGTAAGCCATAATGGTTGGGAAAACATAATCTGGAATTAAATTAGAAGAGAAGAAAAAGCTCCTAAAGAATTTTTGTGGCAAAGAAAAACTAGTTATCGTCATTGAAAGCAAGTTATCTTTATTGAAAAAATACTATCAGCAACAAAAATATGGCCCCCTTAACTGCAGAGATGGCTCAGTGGTTAAGCACTGGCCCAGAGTTCAATTCCCAGCACCCACATGGTGGCAAACAACAGTTCATAAGCCATCTCAAGGGGATCTAACACCCTTTTCTGGTCTTTAAGGGCACTGTACACATGTTGTGCACAGACACATAAGACATGCATACAGGTAAAACACTCATACACAGAAAATAAAAATCTTTAAAACGGCTTCTTTATTAATTTACACAGGGAATTAAAGTCAATACAGACGAAAGCGCGCACACACACCAAGAGTTGTCTAAAACTTTATTTTTCATGAGTTTTTTTTTTTTTTTTTAAAGGACAGAACATTAAAAATAAAACTTAATTAAAACCCAGGCTGTCTTTGAATTCTTTATCCTCCTGCCATAGCCTCCCAAGTGAGGGGTTCTTTGAGGGATCATGGCACCTGGGGAATATTTAAAAAGCCAAAGTACATATTTCCTTAAGAGACTAAGTGAAGGGGGTGGTTTATCAACTACCATTCCTTAAGTTCCAGGACTAAAGCATTTAAGGAATGTTTGTGTAAACACTTCTCTACTCGGGAAAGCAGTATGCTTATAACACTCCACAATTACCAGAGCCAAATTATAATAAGCAAGTTAAAAATGAGCTGAGGACGATGACATGGCGTGAGAAGGTGGAGAACAAAGTGTATACACATAGTTTTTCTTGTTTTACTCTATCATTAGCATCAACTGTTACTGATGGCCAACACATCAGTGTTTTACAATATAGTCCCTAAGCGGCAATTTTAGGTAGTTTTACTTAATGTTTAAAGGAAAAGGGTGTGTGTGTGTGTGTGTGCGTGCGTGCGTGCGTGCGTGTGTGTGTGTGTGTGTCAATCATTAATTTTGTTAGTGGGCTTGGGAAGACAACTCTTTGAGAATTTAATGATCTTATTTTCTGAAATATAAAATCTAAAGCTTCCTCAGGTTGATTTTAAAAGTAAAGCCAAGTAGAAGCAATACTGAGTTCTGCTATTTTAAACAAACTTTCTTCTGAAATGTACAGATTATTTAGAAAATGCTTTCTTTGAACTTACTTAACTTATAATATAGCCTGGCAGTTACCCACAGATGGCAGAATTACTGAACAAAGGGTTTAGAGGCAGAGAAGAGTCATGTAATCTCAGTAATTACTCAAAAAGCCATCAATGCCTTCTAAGTTAACAGAAAGCCATCAATGCCTTCTAAGTTAACAGACTAGAGGAGATTACTCACATAAATTGCAAGTTCAAATCCCCAGACCCACCTAATACAGGTCATGGTAACATGCATCTTTAATCTCAGTGCTCCTACAGCAGAATGAGAGGGGAGATGGGAGATGCCTTGGAAGCTGGCAGGATCCAAGGTACACAGGAGTGATCAAGAGACCTTGTCTCTCTAGGCATGGTGGTGCTCGCCTTTAATACCAGCACTTGGGAAGCAGAGGCAGCTGGATATTGTTGAGTTCTGCTCTTGCAAAAGACCCAAACTCAGTTCCTAGCACACATATGGAAGCTTACGGCTGACCATAACTTTAGCTCCAGAGCATTTTTGATCATGCCCTCTTCTGACCTCCATGGGTATAAGGCACACATCTGGTGCACTTCAGAATACATGCTGGCAAAACACTCATATGCAAAAAATAAAAATAAATCAATCTTTAAAACAAAAAAAAAAAAGGTCAAAAGCTACCTCCATATACCTAGTTTAGAAGAAATCAGTAGAAAAAAGAAACTTGTAGTGATGGAAGAAGCTCCTCAAACGTTCAAAAAGGAGTGATGGAATAGGAGAAAATTATGGAGAACGGTGCCACTCTAGGAGAGAGGAAACAGAAGCCTCATCCAGAAAACACTGTTTGCCCACCCACAAACCTCAAATCCAGTGCAGGTTTTGTTGAAATAGGTGTATGTGCCTGTGGTAGACAAGTCAGCCGTGGATAGAAAACCTACTTCCCCACTCTACAATGCAGTCTATATGATTTAGAGGGCAGAGGGAGATGCTACCTCACAGAGAATTTGCTGATTAATGCTGAATTACCCTGGGGACATAAACCACAGAACTGGAAACAACCACAATCCAAGATGCTGGCTTTAACCCGATACAACCCCAGGACTCCACTGTGGAGAGCAGGAAGGTGGGGTGCTGACTGGCCAACAAGTGCAGGCAGCTAAAGGCACAGCTCCACTCTGAATGCAGATTTCCCGAAGTGAGACTGACTCTAGAGTTTGACAGAGGTCAGCAGGTGTAGAAAAGACTCCCACAGACCGAGCCAAAGACCTAACAAGCAAATGAAAAGTTGAAAGCAAGTAGGTGCAACTATTCTGATACCAGATAAAGTGGACTTCAAAGCAAAATGAAAGATAAAAAAGGCCACCACACTATTAACAAAGGGATATTATCAAAAGGATAAAGCAATGTTGGGTACGTAGTTGAGTTGGTATAATGTTTGATAAGCATGCACAAAGCCTTGACTGGAGAGATGGCCCTGCCCTAGGAGGACCAGAGTTCAGTTCCCAGTACCCACATCAGTGGTTCACAGATCCAGAGGATCTGACATCACCCTCTTCTGCTTCCCTTGGACAACAGGCACACATGTGGTGTATAAACACATACAAAGCAGGCAGGACACTCACACACATAAAACTTAAAAACACAGTTTTTAAAGCCCTGGATTTGGTCTCCAATACCACACAAAGCAAGGCATGGTGTGCAAGCCTGTAACCCTAGTGCTGGGGAGGTAGAGGCAGGAGGATCATAGGTTTCCGGATCATCCTGGAATATCTGAAACCCTGTCAAAATAACTAAATGAATAAGTAAGAATATGTAAAAATTCTAAGTACATATGCACTAAATACCAGGGCTCCCAATTTCAAAAACAAAAACAAAAAGAACCCTATCGGGCATGAAAGGTCCCAGAAGTCCTGATAAAATAATAGAGGGCGATTTTAGTGCCCCAATGTCATCTTTAGAGAGGTCATTCAAATTAAAAATCTTCAATAAACTTCAGTTAAGCTAGACTCTACAACAACAGGCTTTGCAGATATTCAGACTAGCCCATCTAGTGGGAAAGAACACATTCTCAGCAGTATGTACCTCCCACAAATGGACCACAGACTAGACCACAGCAAGTCATATTATAATGGAAGAAACAAACCAGTAGCAAGAGAAGCTACAAAAACTACTCAATTACTTGAAGACTGAACAATATACTCTTGTATGACTAGTGAGATACTGAGGAAATCTAGGCGATGTTTAAGAATTCCTAAAATCAAACAAAAATGAAAGCACAATTTACCAGAACCTTCAGGAAAAACCTAAGACAGTACGTAGCCATGAATGCATTAAAAATCAGAACAATGTGGTCATACACATACAGTATGATCTGTGCTGATACCCAAGGTGCCAGTTACTATTGAGGATCGGGTAGGAGCTCCAGGTGTGGGCCCCCACCTGGGGCTGTGTTGGTATCTGAGGGCCACCCTGCAGCCACCCAAGGTCATGGTGGCATGCAGACTGGCAGTTGTACCATGGACTCCAATGACCCCGGTAGGGGAAAGCTGGTCCTGCCCCTCATAAAAGAGCTGCTGATCCCACAACCCTGACCCTCACACTTGGGAAAGCTGACCTTAACTGTAATAGAAGAGTTGGCCCCCCACACTTGGGAAAGATGGTCCCACATCTCTACCACGGGTGTGTGAGAGCTGGCCCCAGCCCTCATGAGTGGGGTGCTCCCAGCAGCCTGGACTGATCAACTCAGCAGCCACCCAAGTATATATCCAGGGCTTTGAGCAGGCACACCCCAACGTATACCATGGCCATCTATGACCTGCTGGAGTATTGGAAGGGTCTGGGCTTGCAGAGCCATGCCTGTCAGGATGTCTGAGAGATTCTGTGGGGGTCCAGTGTTGATGGTATGCCTGAGGCCAGAGGCCAGAGACACAGGCCTTGAACCTGACCAACAACACATTACAATGAACATTTGCAAGAAAAGCTGTTTGGACAGAAGGGTGTACAGCATGATGCATAGCATCCCAGTGCCACTAAGGCAAATGAAAACTGGATGGACAGGCAAAGACAGAGGAGCAAAGTGTTTGGATCTTTTATTTTATTTTTTTGTTGGTCTGTTTGTTTTTTTTTTAATTGAAGTTGATAGTCTTATATTTTCTGTTTGTTTTAATTTTATTTTTTTAAGTCTATCTTTTTTTTTATTTCTTTTTAGTTTTCCTGTGGGGGGGGGACTACAAGGGTGAAGGGTGGATGTGGAGGGATTGGGGGATGGGTGAGATTGGCATGCATGATATAAAATTCCCAAAGAACCAATTTTTAAAAATTATGTTTAAAAAAAAATCAGAATAATCTGAAATATATAACCTAACAATGCACTCAGGGTTTTAGAAAGAAAAAAGAGAATATAACAAACATAAAACAGAAGGCAAACAGCAACAAAAGATAAAGATTAGGACATATTGAGACTCAAAAATAATATATATAGAATCAACAGAACAAAAAGTTGACTCTTGGAAAAAATACTGACAACCTTTAGCCACACTAACCAAAAGAAGACTTAAATAATAAAGCTGAAATAGAGGGGGCAGTGTAAAAAGACTCCAGTGGACATCTATGGGATAATTAGAGAATACTTTGAAACATACACTGAAAAAAGTGGGAAGACCTAGAAGAAATGACTAACTAGACACAACTGACCTAACTAAATTAAATCAAGAAGACATAAACAACTTAAGCCAGCAGACTGGAGCAGTACTAACAGTCCTCCCACAAAGAAGAGCTCAGAACTGCCCTCACTGCCTAAGTGTATCAAACCTCTAAGAAAGGGAGGGCTACCCTCCACACTCTCAAACCCCTCCACAGAAAGGAAAAGGAAGGCACACTACCAAACTCATCCTTGGAAGCCAGTACTATTCTGATAACCACACCAGATAAGGACACAACAAAGGAAGACTACAGAAGCACTTCCCCAAAAATAAACACAGGGCTGGAAAGATGGCTTGCTTAGTGGTTAAAAGCACTAGCTGTTCTTCCAAGGGACCCAGGTTCAATTGTCAGCAGCCACATGGCAGCTCACAACTGTCTGTAACTCCCGTGTCAGGGGATCTAACACCCTCATACAGAGGTACATACAGGCAAAACACCAATGCTAATGAAAAATAAATAAGTAAATATTAAAAGAAAAAAAAAAAAAGAAAACAAAAGCTGTGCAGTGGTGGCAACCACCTTTAATCCCAGCACTAGGAAGGAAGAGGCAGGTGAATCTGAGTTCGAGGCCAGCCTGGTCTACAGAGTGAATCCAGGACAGCCAGCACTACACAGAGAAACTGTCTTGAGAAGAAAAAACAAAAAGTGGCAACAAGCACCTGTAAATCCAGCATTGTGGAGAAGAGGAAGACACACAGCAGGATCCAAATGTTCACTGATAAACCAGTCTAGCCAAAATGGCAAGGCCAGGTTCAGTAAGACCCTGTCTCAAAAATGAGGTGGGGGAACAATCAAGGAAGATAATTGACATCATCAGCTCCACATGAACATGTACGAGCAAGTACACCCTCACACACATACACTCAAACACACCCTCACACACATACACTCAAACTCACCCTCACACACATACACTCAAATACACACCATACACATATACTCAAACACACCCTCACACACATACACTCAAACACACCCTCACACACATACACTCAAACACACACCATACACATACACTCAAACACACCCTCACACACATACACTCAAACACACCCTCACACACATACACTCAAACACACCCTCACACACACACTCAAACACACCCTCACACACATACACTCAAACACACCCTCACACACACACTCAAACACACCCTCACACACACACTCAAACACACCCTCACACACATACACTCAAACACACTCCCACATACATACACTCAAATACACACCATACACAGAGAGAGACAGAGAAGCATAGAGACAGAGACATAGATAGAGACAGAGAGGCAGAAAGACAGAGACACAGAGAGAGATAGAGACAGAGAGGCAGAGAGAGAAAGGCAGAGAGACAGAGACAGAGAGAGAAGGGAAGTGCAAATGACAAATAGTATAATAGCCAATATTATACTAAGTAGGGAAAACTGAGTATTTTCTCTAAAATTAATAACGACAAATATACCCATTCTCACTGTTTCTACTCAATTGTATTCAACCTTTAAGTTACAGCCATTAAGAGACAGTGACACAATTAGGAAAGCAAAAAGGAAAAATCATATCCATTATAGTGTTTCCACAGAAAAGTAGCAGGATTAAAAAACAAAAACCAAACCAAAACAAAATCCATTTTTCTATATACCAGTGAACTTGCCCAAAAACAAGTCAGGAGGAAAAAAAACCAAACAAACCATTTACAGTAGTTTCTAAATCAATCAATCAATCAATCAATAAATAAATATAACAATAATTGTAATGAAATGGAAGACTTCTATAGCAAAAACTAAAGCATGTAGGGGGGGTGGCAAGGAGCAAGAACTAGCTGGAATGTAAAATGAAAAAAAAATGGAAAAAAAAAAGAATTACAAAATATAAACAAACGAACAAAAAAACTAAGGCACCAAAGATGACTCAAGAAGATGGAAAGACCTTCCATTTTCATGGGTTGGCAAAAATGAATGAATGAGAAAATGGCTATATTACCAAAACTAATATCCAGATTCAACAGAATTCCCATCACATTCACACAACTAGAAATAACAGTCCTGAAACTCATAAGGGTGCACAAAGCAACCCTAAGCAGAAAGAATGATGATGGAGGTATGACACCATTATCTGGTCTCTCAGGGTATACTTCAGAGCCACAGCAACAGACAGACACAGATCAGCAGACCACAATAGGGAAAACAAACACACTCACACAGCAACTGCCACCCAATTCTTGAACAAAGTGTCAAAAGCATCCATTAGAAAAAGGATAGCCTCTTTAACAAATGGTGCTGGGCCTAAGTCTCAAGGAACACAGAAGAAAAGGGGGTGGAAAGACACTCAGATCCCAAGGACCAGGAACTGCTATAAGACTGTTTCCTAGGAATGACCAGGAAGCTAAACCTGTTATACCTCAAATAATATGGCTGACCAAACAAATCCTAAAGAAGGACACCACCAACAGACAAGCTGACATGGAAAAGAGATATCTTACCTGGACCCACCCTAGACAAAGAAGTACAGGCAATTAAGGGCTGCTGAGAGAGGTGCCATTTTCTTCCCAAGGATAAGCCCCTAATGGTTATCCAAAACAAAGTGGTCAACCCTGAAACCATATATACACAAGTAACAGTAAACAGATTCAGCAGGTTCTTTTTGTATATTTATGCATTTATATATGCATATATCTTGTGCGTGCATGCATACATGCCAGTGTAACAATAACAAAGAAAACTAATTCATGGATTTGAGAAGGGGCAAGAGGTGAGGAAAACAGTAGTGGTTGGAGGGAGTAAAGAGAAGTTGGGGAAATGATGTAATTACACTTTAATTTAAAAGTAAAATTTTAAAAGTGGTGCTGGGAAAATTGGATTTCCACATATAGTATACAGTAACATATAGTATACAGTGGAAAACAAAAATGAGATCCTCATTTGTAATTCTGCATAAGAATCAATTGAAAATGGGGGCCAGGGAGATGGTTAGCAAGAAAAAGGGCTTGCTGCAAAGCCTAAGGGCCTGACTTCAATCCTCAGAACCCACATGGTAAAGAGAACCAACTTCTAAAAGTTGTCTGCTGACCTCCCACATCCGCTATTACACGTGTCACACACACACTGCACAAAAAATAAATAAATGTAAACATTTTTAAATTAATTCTGAAAATGCTACAGAAGATTTCAAAATATAGGCAAAGGCAAGGACTTTCTGAAAAAGATTCCAACAACACAGAAATAATCCCAAGAAATGATAGACAGGAATACATGAAATTAAAACCCTCCTTGAGCAAAGGAAACAATCACTACAGTAAGAAAGCCCACAGAATGGAGGTTAAAAAACTAAAACTCTGCTGTTCACTGACAACACACTGGGCAGGAGAGTAATATCTAGGATATATAAGAAACAAAAAATTAAACTTCAAGAAAATATCCCCATCAATAAATAAATGAACTGAATAGGCAGTTTTCAGAAGAAATCAAAATGACCACTAAGTACATGGAAAGTATACAACATGTTTAGCCATCAGAAAAATGAAAACTATTTTGACATCCCAGGCCCCCCAGCCAGCATGGGCACCATCGAGAAAACAAGCAACAGGGCCAGCGAGATGGAGCAGCGGCAAAGAGCACTTGATCTTGCAGAGGTCTTGGGTTTGGATCCCAGCACTCACATGGTGGTTAACAACCATCCTGTGCTCTAGTTCCAAGGGATCTGACAACCTCCATGAACCTATGCAGGCAAAACACTCACACATATAAAATAAAAATAAATCACCCAGCATTCAGCAAACAAAGGCAGGTAGATCTCTGTGAGTTCCAAGCCAGCCTGGTCTACATAGTAGTGCCAGGACAGCCAGGGCTACACGGAGAAACCTTGTTTCAAAAACCAAAAAATTAATTACTTAATTAAAAACAAAAACAAGCAGCAATAAGTGCTATAAGGGTGTGGGGAAAGACAAAGCCTTATACACTGCTGGTGGGACTGTCAACTGGTGTGCTACTGTGGATATCAACAATGAGTGTGTTCTTCAAAAACTCAAAAGTGAACTAGGGTAGGATCTAGCTCTACCATACTTAGGTATGGACCCAAGGGAGTGTAAATCAACATACCACAGAGACAGTGGCACATACATGTTCACTAATGTACCATTTACAATAGTCATGAGTCAGAAAAAGGGGAGGGAAGGAAGGAGGGAGGGAGGAAAGGAGGGATGGAAGGAGGAAAGGAATCAGCCCAGATGTCCATTGTCTTAGTCACTGTTCTATTGCTATGAAAAGACACCATGACCACAGCAACTCTTATAAAGGAAAACATTTAATTGGGCCTGGCTTACAGTTTCAGAGATTTAGTCCATTATCATCATGGCAGGGAGCATGGTACAAGAGGAGCTGAGAATTCTACATCCAGATTCACGGATAGCAGTAAGAGACACTAGGCCTGGCTTGAGCTTTGGAAACCCCAAATCCTACCTCCAATGACACACTTCCTACAACAAAGCCACACCCACTAATTCCTGTCAAGTAGCACCAATCCTAATGATGGTACATTTAAATATGTGAGCCTATAGGGGCCAGTTCTATCTGTTTAAACCACCACATCCATCAACAGACAAATGGATAAAGAAAGCATGGCACATATATATGCACAATGGAATTTTACTCAGCCATACAGAAAAAGGAAGACATAAGATCTGCAGAAAAATAGAGCTAGAAATCACTACACTGAGTGAATAAGTCAGATTCAGACAGAAATCTCATCATTTCTCTCATATGAAGATTTTGTTTTTCAGTTTATGTCTGTGGAGTGGTGTGCGTCATGAGTAGAGAGCAGAACGTGAGAAGGAAGACGGTGACTTTAATGAATGGGAGCAGCAGAAGCGGGATGGGGAGAGGAATGGCAGAGTGCACTAGGAGTGGCAAATGAGGAAGAACAAGGAATGACATATTTATATGAAAATGCTACAATGGATCAAGTCTGTTAAGTCCTCATTTTAAAAATTAAGCAAAGGACCCTGGAGAGAAGGCTTGGTGGTTAGGAGGGCTGGTTGCTCTTCCAGAGGACCAGGATTCGGTTCCTAGCACCCACATGGTGGCTCACAACCTGTAACTTCAATTCCAGGGGCTCCAACGCATTCTTCCGACTCCCACAGATGCCAGGCAAGAACATAGATACATGGATACATACATCATACACATAAAATAAACACATGTTAAATAAAAATTTAAGTACAAAGTCACAAAGCTGTTCCCATTTTTTATAATCAAGACAGAAAATTAACACAAAAGCAACAATGGTGAAATTAAAAAATGGACAAAAACGCATAAGGTCAACAAGCACATAAAAGGGAGAGGTTCTTTGAAAGTTTCACCCAACACATTATTGATATTTACTAAGCTTCAATCTTATCTATAAAATGGAAATAATGACAACCTTCCTGAGCACAGTTGTGAACATTAAAAAAAAAAAACTAAGTACAACATAACTACAATTCTTGAAATACGTAGTACACTGTAAATATGTTACATTTTTAAAGTAGTTGATGAAATTTATCATTTCACTACTAATTATTTTCATTAAGAGGAAAGCAGTGTTCTAATCCAACACTGTCCAAGCCAAACAGTTATGAACAGTAAGATGAAGAGAAGCAGTACAACTGTCAGTCAGATGGTATCATCCTATAGACTCCAGGGTAGTTAACCAAGAAATGGTAATAAATGGCTGTTCAGTTTAAACATACAAAAACTGGTAGTAGGCCAGGCATGGGAGTGCATCTCTTTAATTCCAGCACTCAGGAGGCAGAGGCAAACAGATCTTTATGAATTTGAGGTCAGCCTGGTCTACTTAGTGGGTTCCAGACCAGCTAAGCTACACGGTGAGACCCTGTCTAAAAACAAACACACACACACACACACACACACACACACACACACACAAAAGCAATAAACCAGTGACAAAAAGCTGAGCACAATAGCATGCCCTGTAATTCCAGTGGCTAGGGAAGTTGAGGCAAGAGAATTACTTAAGGCTAGGAATACTATACCAGTCAAGGCAACACAGCAAGACTCCAATTAAAATGAAAAAGGTTACAATAAGCCAATGAGAAAGATACATAAGGCTAGAGTATGCCACATCCCTCACAGGCTCACATAATGAATGTTTAGTACATAGCTGCAAGCATTATTTTACAAGGTTCTGTAAACACTAAAAGGTGAGACCTAGCCAGAAGAAGTAGGTCATAGTGAGGCCTCTGTAGTACTTTATCAGTGGTCACTTCCAGGCTTGTTCTCTGCTTCTTGGTTCATTGTGACGTCAGTAACCGTCCTATGCCTCAAGCATCTGCCCCCGTGATGTTATACGTGAGTGCATGGGGCCAAGAAATTATGAGCTGAGTCCTATGAGAGCATGAGCCTAAACAAGAAATCATGAGCTGAGAGCCCTCTGAGACCATGAACATAAACATCTTCTTCCTTAACATGTTGCCATCAGATATTCTGATCACAGCAATGCAAAATATGAGGAAATAAAAGTTTCTCATCTGTGAAAGCAAGAAATTCTTAGTAAAATGCATACTATTCAACCAAAACAAAAAGAAAGAGAAGATTAAACAAATAAGACTATCCAAACCACATTAACTATATTCTGTAATAATCAAGTTGTGGCATGTACTAAACAGAGTCCTCCCCAAATCACGGTCATCTATGTACATTATGAGAAATACAGTATGTAACACTTATTTCAAACCAGTAGTGAAAGACCACTTTCAAAAAATGCTGTAGAATTTTAAAATATATATTGTATCAGAAAACTACTGATGACTATATCCCAAAATATAACATTGTGACTGTGATTACTTAAAATCTGCACAGTACAAAGCTGTAGACTACCTGTAAATGAAAAGAACATCTACTTAAGGCAGCAAACCAAGAAGCCACATAGAAAGGGAAAAAACAGATTTAATTATACAAAACTAAAAAAAAAAAAATCTTCAGATAAACAGACTGAGAAATGCCTGGCAACTTTAATAGACAAAACTTCAGTGTCCCATCGTCAAATTAGAAGGGAAAACAGATTAGAAAAGTAAGTTGGTGTACTGGTTCCCTGGCATGCATGAGACCCTGGGTTAGAGCACCAGCACAACACAAAGCTGGGGTGTGATGGCACACACCTGTTATCCCACCTGTATATAGATGCAGACAGGAAAACCAGAAGCTCAAGGTCTTATTGCTACAGAGTAAGCTATGTGTCAGATGGCTACATGGGCTCCCATGTGAGAACAGAAAAGAGAACAGGATAATGTATTACCAAACACCTTGTAATCCCAGCATTCAGTTGTCACAGCCTGGAGGATGGAGAGTTTGAGGCCAGCCTATTACACTGAGACTATCAAGGAGGGGAGGAGCAGAGAGGGAGCAAAGCACCTCTCCCTCTGGGGGAATTTTCTAAACAGTTGCTGCCTTCTGTTTCCTCTTCAGCCCTGCAGAGGGCACATGCTTCTTGGACCTCACCAATTTCTCCAACTCTTCAGCTTCAGTCCTCGGTGCCAACAATCCATTTTTAGTGTTACCAAATTCAAGATTTCTTTGGCCAAGCTATGGGCCAACTACTCAATCGAGACAGGGTCTTACATGGTCTGAGCTATGACTATGTAGCCAAGGACAAGTTTGAGAAGTCCTAATCCTCCTGCTTCCACCTCCTAAATACCGGGGCTACAGGCAGGCACAACCACACCTGGTTAAATGTGGTGCTTGGACTGAATCCAGATCTTTGTAGAGAGAACTTCACCAGCTGAACTACATCCTCAGCTCCAACGCTGAAAAGTACACAGCTACAATAATTTTGCAATGCTCTTAAAAACAAGACCTGACAGGACTTGTTCAGTGTAAGGGGAAAAAATGCAAACACCTCTACATTCCAAATGTGCAGAGTCAATCCTGAGCTGTGGACACAGCTCAATAGCTCAGCTGCAAGAACCTGTACTGCCATAAATAGTCAATGTGAACTGAAGGGGTTCTCTGGGCTGTAACCACCATTCAACAACAATGGCTTAGAAAAACGCTTTCTACAAGCGCTCTTACAAATTCCTGTACAGGTACAATGTAAAGAAATGAGCAGCCCAGACATTACCTGGTTAAATTCTATCCCACAAGTACCTTTACATACAGATAAGCACACAATGGCAATAATCACAAACCAAAAAAACCCGTTTCTCTTCCTCCATTAGCACTCTAACTGAAAAGGGCCACTGACTGACTTCCCGTGTGTGTATGTGTGTGTGTGTGTGGGGGGGGTGGCGTACAGATCTTAGTTGGCCTCAAAGCAAATTCTCAAAAACTAGAAAAAGAAGAAAAAAAAAAAATCTCCTACTTTTAAAAACTACAAAAAAAAAAAAAAAAGGTCAAATTGCATGCCTCTTCTACCAGGAGGACCAACTTTCCCTAGAAATCAAACGTACAAGTACACTGTATACATATTTTAAAGAGGGTAAATTACTCACAGAAAACACTCCCAGATTCGACCTTTACTGGAAAATAACACTGCTAGGAGGAATAGTGCTCTTTCAAAAAAGCTAATGAAAAGAAACTTTTTCTTTGGGGGGTAGTTTTTGTTTTTGAAACAAAAATGTCACGTAACCCAGGCTGGTCCCAAATGCACTACGTAACCAAGGACAACCTCACTCTTCTGATACTCCGAAATGGTGAGTTACAGTGTCCACACTGCAGGGTTATGCAGCAGCACTGGGGTCCTACCTATGCACACTAGGCAAGAACTCCACCAACTGAGTAGTAAATCTCCAGCCCAAAAAACATTTCTCAAATGCAAACCCTCCTTTATTAGACAATATAAGGGAAGGGGAGTCTACTTTCTAATTATGCATGGGACTTATTATCCTACTTATTTATCAACTATGTTTGCCAGTGAGTCATTTTAGTCTCATCAGTGTTAATAAGCAGCTGGCTGTAATATAATCACCAGTTTAGATTATTGTTAATAAACACATAATCTTAATGGCTGACTCAGAGAACAGAAAATGGTACAGTTTAGATCACTGAGGCTGTCCTTAGAGGAGGCTTGGTGAAAAAGTGCTATTAGGACATTTCTATTGATTACAAAGCACTGAAGACTTGCAATTATATGTGTTTTTCTTTAGTAAAATCTCTTAAATTTTAAAAGGTAATATTAATTAGAATGTCTTCAAGAATTTTTAAACAGACAAATCACATATCCGTTTTCTTTTTAAAATAATTGGAGCAAAAAATAAAGAAAAGCGCTACAGAATACCTGTGTTTCTAGAGTTCAACACACTGACTTCTTTCCAAAGAAATTTTGGAAATCATGTATATAATGTGTCTATTAACACACTGTCAAATTAATAAAAATATGGAGAAAATGAAAAAGCATTAATTCCTTGGTCTTTTACCGAGTCACTGGAGGCTAAGTATAGTAAGTAAAATACTAAAAACAAGAGCTAAACAACCAAAATCTGAGAGACAAAGGAGACAAAAGGTATATAGTATAGAAAATTATATAGATTATAATTTTCATCTTTTGTGTAAGTAATCAATAAATACTATCTAAAGATACATAATTACAACTTTTTTGAGATGTATTTCTGTTTATGTACATGTGTGTGTATCACATGCATGGTGTGCCACAGTGGCCAGAAGAGGCTACTGGGTCCCACGGAACTAGAGTTACACAAAGTTGTGAACCACCTGATGCAGGTACTTCAAACCCAATTTGGGTCCTCTAGAAGAACAGCAAGTGCTCTTAGTGGCTGATAAATAAATGCAACTTTTAGAACAATAAATACAGCCTTCAGAAGAACCACAAGTTAACCATCAACGGTACAGCCTGTGGAGACTGGAGAGTGAAAAGACACTTCATTTTATATCTGTACACATGTACTTTCCTAGTAAGACAAACTCTAGTTTGTCAATCTATCAATAATCAGTTTCTTTAAAATCTGCCATACTTCATCCTCTGCACCTAAGAGCCATGGCCTGTCGCCTTTGAAAATGAAACACACTTTAAAGCAGTGGTTCTCACCTGCTTTAAGGAGAGGTCAAACAACCCTTTCACAGAAGCCATCTAAGACCATTGATCAGGAAACACAGATATTTACATTATAACTCTTAACAATAGCAAAATTACAGTTATGAAGTATCAATAAAAATAATTTTGTGGTTGGGGGGGTCACCACAACATGTGGAGCTGTATTAAAGGATCACAGCAATAGGAGGGTTGAGAACCAGCGTTCTAAAGTAAAATATCTCTCAAATCATCTCAAAATTGTGTGATTTGTCCTGGAAGGGGGGGTCTGTGGCTCTTTCAACCTTACAGTTTGTTCAAGTCAGACCATGAAACAAAATGGGTAAAGCAGTTATGACAACTACCAACTTTTTTAAAAACTCAAAGAAAAAAATAACACAAATGTGTTTGGGGAACTGTTTTAAAGTCAAAACCTATCTTGTCCATGTTTTAAGTAACAACAACAGTGTCTACTGTAAGTCCTACAAATTAGTCCTGAAATCAGTCGATGTCACAGAGGCTGGCCTTTAAGAGTCTAAGGCCTTTCGTGTGAAAGCATTAAGACATGTGGAGCATTAAGACAGGGAGCTCTAGTTCTCTTTGAAATGAAAACAAGAAAGCAATTTGAAGGTCTGCTATCTTCACTGATCCCCTCAGGAATGTAAAAGCACGCACAGCACTTTTAACCTTCTGGTACTCCAAGTTTTTAAAAGCAATTTATTTCTGCCTAGACAAGCAGCTGGGTTTTTTGTTAATCCCTACTCTCCAGTCTCTATGCTCATGCTAGCCTTTCACCTCACTAGTGCTCCTAAATGATCTCAAGCCACAAACCGAATTTAAAGGAAGGGAACTTTGCGGTAAGGCATGATAGAGAATTATTTGACGAAATTATCTCAGAACTGGTTTACTTTCGGCAGCCACATTAGTTTAAACGTCTGGTGACTGAGTGGGTGAAGATCACAGGAGTTAAAGCTGTCTTCTCACTTTTCCATATCCCGCCCTAACTAAGGGCTTCCGAAGTGTGGATCAGCACATTTGCCACTTAATTCTGACCGTACCTAAGGAGCCAGTGCACATCCTTAAAAAACAAAAACAAAAATAAAACAAAAAAACACCATCTACTTTAGTATTAAGTTTAACTGCTATACTGGCTATATGACCCTAGTCCAGACTCACTTCAAGAACTCTCCCACGGAGAAGGGCAGATACAAATCAGACTTAGAAAATCGGAGGCTTCAGGCCTGTCGGTAAAAGAGCTAGCTAACAGGAGCAGTCCAGGCTTCCGAAGCCACAGAAGCACCCTCAAAATCCTCGATCCACCCAGTTCGAAACAGTTGCAAATCTCAGTCATCTGATTTGTTCTCCCCTCCCGGTGCACCTACTCTTCTCCACCGACTCCTTGGCGACCTACACTCATTCGTCCCGGGTGTCACCAACCGCGACCCTCGCCGCCCCCACGATGGCTCGGGCTCCGCCACCAAGACCCTAGCCCGCCAACTCGGGCCGAGCCCGCCCACGCCCCGCGCGGTCACTCACCCGCGGTAGTAGGCTTTCACCCGGACCTGGTGGGAATGGTCCCCGCCGCTGCCGCCCGCGACCGTGTGGGACATAGTGCTGCTGTCCCTCTGGGTCGGCATCTCCTCCCTCCCCCGCCTCGCTGCCGGAGGCCGGGGGCGCCGGGGCAGTGCCGGGCGCCGCGAGGGACTTGGCCGCCCGAGTGTGTCGGGAAGCCGTGGCCGCCTGCCTCGCCGACCTGCCCGCCTTGCCCGCGGCGCTGAGCGAAGGGTCGCCTCGCCGCCACAGCCCGAACCCCGACGCTCCTCCCGCCGCGCTGCACAACACGCCTCCCGCCGCGGCTCCTCCCACCACGCTGGCTCCCAAAGCCGCACACCGCGGCAGGGCGGGCGCAGGAGCTGCGGAGCCCCGGCGTCCTCATTCTCACCGAGGAGGATAGGGTGGCAGAGGGAACGGGATCTGCCGGTCTACCACCAGACTCTCTGAAATTTGGGAAATCTTGGAAATTTACATTTAAAATTCTAAAATTCAGCTTTTAAACGGAAATTTTCCGAAGAAAAATCTGTAAGGCACACACATCCTTAAAGTTGATCCCCCTATTCTTGTACTTGGTCGCGTCCAAGACTAGCCTGCTATGCTTCCTGGATGGATTTGCTGCGCGGGTTTCTGGGATTTGGAGTCCCGGTGGGATTCTGGGACCTGCTTCTTAAGTATGGGGAGCTGCGTTTTTTCTGCCTCTATCTCGTGCTTCCTGGGATTCTAGGCATGGACGTCCTGAAAACAGCTCGAGTATCTGAGGGCACTGGAAACTTGGCTTCCTCGCGATTTAGATTCTGTTTTCAGGTAAATTCTCCATGCCAATTTCATGGATCACTGAAATTAAACAGTGCTATTTGGGGGAACAAGATTTGATTTTTTTCTTTTTACCCCCGAAACGGTGTCTCTGTATATCCCTGGCAGTTCTAGAACTCGCTCTGTAGACCAGGCTGCCTTCGAACTCACAGAGATCCACCTGCCTCTGCCTCCCAAATAGAGAGATTAAAGGCATGTAATATAGGTAGCAAAAGCATTAATGAATGTAACGAAAGAAGACACTGAACTGGGATATATCATAAAAGAGATTTCTTCAGGGCCCCCATACCCAGGCCCCCTGCATACTGCCATTCTATGGAACCAAGTGCCCAGTGAATACTCAACTAGTTTCTCAGTTCATTAGCTTTTGTTACTGACACTAGCTAACAGAACTAAAAATAATTACTTTCAGACTTCTTCATATATTGACTGTGTCACTTAACTTACACTTAAGATAGCTTGAATCCAGCTACCCACTCAGCCCAGATAGCAACATATGCAGAGTTGACATAATCAAAGATGTGGCTCTTTTTATAGTCACAAATTACACTTGGGTGCTTAACTCATCAGAGCTACTATATGTGACACTTAACTTGGATTGTCATCAGCCAACAGTCACAAATTTGGAGCATATGAAAGTTCCTACTAAATAGCATAGCTTTTGACAATTAGAGAGACCTGCATCATCATATTAAATATGAACCGATTGCTATCCACTATAAATTATAGCTAGAACAAGATGGTCAATTTTAAAATTATTTTTTTATGTGTGTGCACATGTGTGCCTGGTTCCTGCAGAGACCAGAAGAGGGTGTCAGATCCCCTGGAACTGGAGCTACAGATGGTGACCTGTGTTGGGCGCTGGGAATTCAACCCATGTGCCTAGGAAGATAGTCAGTGCCTATAACTACAGAGCTATCTCTTCAGCCCACGATGGTCAAATTTTAATTGGATTACTGAAAATTTTTTTATGCTTTGTGATAAATTTGGAATTATATAATGCTCTAGAAAAGTTTACTGTGACATATAAGGAGTAAATATAAAGAAATAGGTAATTCACAGAATTTTTTTTAAATCCTTAGTCCTTAGAACTTTTGAAAAATCTGTCATTGATGGCCTCATAACATGGTTTTAGGTGGCCGTTGTTAGCTGGGTGGTGGTAGTGCATGCCTTTAATCCCAGCACTCGAGAGGCAGAGGCAAGCTGATTTCTGTGAATTCAAGGTCAGCCTGATCTACAGAGCAAGTTCCAGGACAGCCAGAGCTATTAAACAGAGAAAACTTATCTTGGGAGGGTGAGGAGAAAGTGACCATTGATACCCAAGCACTTTTAGTACTTACTGTGTTAGCTATATGAATCAGCAACTATAATTCATATAAGTACCATCATACACACAAAAAAATCCCTTTTTAAAAGATGATAACTTAAAAAACAATTGATGGAGATGTAATTCTATAAATATATTTCTCTTACGGTTAATGAATAAAGTACTATTGGCAAGATAGGTGGGACTGGGAGACAAAAAGGATTCTGTGAGATGTAGTAGGGAGGAGAGTCAAGATGTAGGGACTTGAGAGGAAGAGGTCTAGACTCTCTCTCTGGTAAGATAAGACCACATGGAAATACTTAGATTGATAGAAATGGGTTAATATTTATGACAGAGATAGCCAATAAGAAATGCTAGTAACAGGCCAACAGCTTTATATCTAATACAGAGTCTCTGTGTGTTATTTGGGACTGACGCGGCAGTGGGACCAAGCTGGCGGGAAAACAGCTCATAACAAACAATCATTACAGAGGTTCAAGAAAAGGCTCAGTGGTTAAGAGTATTCACTGCTCTTCTAGAGGACCTGAGGTTTGAATCCCAGAACTCATTTGGCAGCTATGGTCTTATAACTCCAGTTCCAAGGGATCTGATGCCTTTCGGTCTTTGTGGATACTAAGAACAAACATGGTGCACAAACATGCATGCAGACAAAACAGATACATACATAAAATAAAATTAAACTTTAAGAAATTATTAAGTTGGTTTTATTGGGCACATGTGCAGATCATAGGACAGCTTTTAGAGGAGCTGGCTCTCTCTTCCCATCATATGTGTCTTGGGGATTAAACTTGGGTTGCCAACCTCAACAGCAGTTGTCCATGCCAGTTTAGCTATCTTGCCTGCCTAATAGAACAAGTGCCTTATGCCTGGGGACCTAGCTACTGCAGAGGATGAGATAGAAAGATTATTTGAAACCACAAGTTCAAGACCAACTTAAAGAACATGGAGATGAGGGAAAAAGAGGTGGAGACTAGGAGGAGCATGGGTGGTGGGGGGATGGATGCTTCTGTGGTGATGATCACGCACAGTAACATTCAAATTTTGAAATTTTACTGAGCTATACTTTACACACCTTACAAATAAATCAAGGTCAAAATAAAAGTTCAAGATGACAAAGTCCCATTTGTGGTAAGTCCTGGTGTCATGTGGATGATAACCAGCCACCAGATATGGAACCAGGCAATAGATAGATCCAATCTGTTAACATTCCTCCATCTCTAAGCCATTCTTAAAGAAAACCTTAAGTAGGCTATCCTCACAGTAGTCCAGGAGGGCAACCATGCTATCTGGATTCGTGTTTTCACCAATTCAAAAACCAAAGGATAGTTACTGGAATCATAAGGATAGTTTACTGTGCAGCCCCTTTGATCTCCTGTAACCTTGGTTGTACTTTCTGTAGCCTCCTTAGTGTAACTAGTCTCTCTTAAGTGATAGTTCACAGTATTAACATACTGTGCTTTCGGTTCTATGCCCTCCACTTCAACAGAAGTGTTTCCACCAATGAGTGAGTCATCGACATTACCCTCTGTTCAACTGGCCTTTCCCCCCCCACCACCACCACCAGGCACAGCCTGTCCGTGATTTCCCAGATCTTGTAGATGACACAGTATAGCTCATCACGACTGATGAGGCCCCGGTACATGATAATGGTGGTGGCTGGGGACAGGGGGCTAATCTTTGCTCCTCAACCTCATATCTGAACTGTAGTAACTTTAAAAACAAGGAAACCAAGCTGGATATGCTGGCACATACCTGTAATCCTAGCACCTGTGAGTAGGAACCACATAAACAATAATAAGGCATCCTCAGCCACACAGTGAGCTCCAGGCCAGCCTACGGCACATATGGAGGCCATGTGACAGAGCTTGGGTGGAGGTTTTTTTGTTTTTGTTTTTGTTTTTGTTTTTGTAAACTGGGGGAAAGTGAATGGGAAAAGGGGGGAAGAGAGAGGAGAGACTGGACTCTGGAGCTCGGAATGGCAGAAGAGAAGAGAGAGGCAGAGAGAGAGACAGAGACATAGAGAGACAGAGAGAGAGGAAGGAACAGACGGATATAGAGAAAGAGAAACTGGGAGGTGGGCAGGACTCTTTTAAAAGGGAATATAGTGAATGTGCACAGGTGGTGCTCTTAGTGGCTGTAGCTAAGAGTATACCCTATCAGAACCCCAAGAGCAAGCCAGTAATGGGCCATATAGTATGTATGTAGGGACCATGGACCCTAGTATGTACTCCCACCATAGCTGGAACCACAGATACTAACATGTCCTCTGGGAACAAGATTGACCATGGACATCTTTGGAGGATGCCCAATTCAGAAAATGAACAATTCTCCGTCTTAGGCATCCTGTCATTGCTCAGAGCCCGGGTTGTGGGGAAACAGGGCTAGCCAAAGAACCTGAGCAGAGACAAGGAAACACACTTTGTCCCTGTAACCAGAACCAAAGAAATGCACCCTGACCCTGAAAGAATGGCTGCCAGGGTGGCAGAGAACAGCCAGAGGCTGAACAGGCACAGGGTTTACATAGGACTTCTTAGGGGCGGAGTTTTTCCAGGGAGGTTTCCAGGGTGGGGATTGGTCAGATTTCAATCCCTGATGACTAGATCTCCTGCTCAGGGATTGGTTAGTTTTCTGCACAGGTTTAGGGTCAGATTTGGCTCAGGTTGCAGGGCCAAAGTGTGTTTCTTTGTCTGCTCAGAGTGTGTTTCTTTGGCTGGTCCTTTTTCCCTACAGACAAGGTTTTAGGGGGAAAAGCACACGTGAGCTGGAGGTTGCTGCACACCCTGAGGGCCCTACTTGGCAACGTGCTCCCGGTCTTCGTCAGTCTTCTCCCACATTCTGCATCTCTAGTGCCTCCTCTTCCCACCACGCACGTGCCACTCCATTCCTCCCACCTCTCCATCGCATAATAGTTGCTTGTCGAAGTGACATTGCAAACTTCAGTGTGTCACACTATATATGTGTGTGTGTGTGTGTGTGTGTGTGTGTGTGTGTGTGTGTGTGCGTGCTATAAATAACTTTACATGCAAATATTCATTGCACCGAGTCATTGGTCTAGTTCAAGGTTTCTGGTTTCTGAATACCATCAATGACCATCACCGAGACCCATCTTGGGTATAATGCTGTTGCCCGAGTCAGGACAATCTTGGCTAGGCAGGACGACAGAAGCAGGAATCTTACGAGCTCCAGACTCAAACACCTTCCTGTCCTTGGTACTGGATGCCCTGAGGCTCACGGGGCACCACCACTGTATTGTGCTTGCAGCTTGCAGGCCACTACGAGGCGGTGTGCCATACCCTTCGCTCCAATGCCTCCAGTTTTGCCATTCTGCACCAAGTACTCGGCGCTGCTCCGTCATCTTTCCTTCCAATTTTATTAGTGCACTTTATAAAAGCATCCTCCCATAAGATCTGCCCTTTCCGGTTGTTGCAGCAATGCTTCAGGCTCTGCAGACTACTCCTCTGTGGCAGCAGCCCCTTTTGGAGCCTCGGGTCTCTTAGGCCTTCAGGACTGCTCCTCAGTACCTCAGTGGTTGCTGCAGACATCTTGGATCTGTCCTCGGTTTAACATAGAAGTTTAAGTTCATGACTTGAGATTGCTCTTGAGTTTCCTAATATAAATGCTCATAGCAAAGGAAATATTCTGAACGCTTCAGCTGTACCCATACATTTTGGTATATTTTCATTTTTATCCATCTCACAGTATTTCCTTGTTTTCTTCTCTTTAGGGGAATGTTTAACCTTCACTTTTGTGACCATGCCAAAGTTCCTTCTGATGCTGGTGTCTAATTGCATCCTACTGTGGTCAAAGGACATGCTTTTAGTTACTTCAACCCTTTCAGCTTTATTGCAGCTTGTTTTATAGGCAGCATGAGGTCTATCTGGGGGGATTATTCCCTGTACTTGACAAGAATGTGTATTCAGCTGTTGAGTGGTGGACTTTTCTACACGCCCAACCTACTGAAGTGTTTTTTGTTAATGCCCTGGGACAAAAATTGTTCTACACAATTATTTATGATTTCCCCCTTCCCTCCTCTCCCCTCCCCTCCCCTCCTCTCTCCTCCCCTCTCCTTCCCTCTCCTCCTGTTTTCTTCCAGGGCTTTGCTATGTGGCCCACGTTGACCTTCACACTTAGCTTTCCAAGGGTGTGTAATACAACCATGAAACACCAGGATTACTTTTCATTTGTTTATACTTTTCTCTGTGGTTGTGGGGAGAATGTCCATAGGGTTTCCTTCACAAGGTTCTAAGTAGATAATGTAATGTACAAACAGATAAATGGAACACAGTAATATAATTTTCAGTAACAAACTACTAGAAAATATTGAAAATACTGAGGCAACTCTTTTGTTGTTGTTGCCAACCTCTTTAATTAAAGAAAATAAGAGTCAGTAGAAGAGAGTTTTATGTTCCTTGGTTGTTTGGTTTTGAGACACTGTCTCACTATGTAATCTCAGCTGACCTGAAACTTACTATGTAGACCAGGCTGGCCTCAAATTCACAGAGATTCACCTGCCTCTGCCTCCCAAGTATAGGCATTAAAGGCATGGACCACTGGGCCCAGCAGTAGAAGAGTTAAAAGGACCTGGTCTAACCTGAATCATATCTTAAGGTTATGATTAGCTTATCCTTATTAAGGATAAAGATTATAAGGATAATCGTATCTTAAGAAACCTTCCTTTTTTTTTTTTTTTTTTTTTTTTTTTTTTTTTTTTTAACACAGAGTTACTTTCAAGAAGATTACTCATCCCCGATGGACTTTTGTATTTAGTCTGAATTAGCCCTACCAGTGAGCCCTTCAGCTGGGATCAAATATGGAAGTGTGTTTGTTTGCCCTTCATATAGTCAGGAAAATTTGCCACTTAATCTTCAATGTCTGTTTCTCATTTTTCTGTTGCCTAAATTTATAATGATCTTTAGTAATATCCCCAGCTAGAGACACAGTGCAGTGGCAGGGTCCTTGGCTGGCTGTGTGAGGCCGTACATTCATTTCCGTGCACTGAAGGAAGAAATCAATACCCTCGATGTTGCACAAGCCTGCCACTCTCTGTGGTTTCATTGAACCTGTGACAACACCATTAAAAGAAGAAAAAACTATTCCGACTGGAAATCCTGGTCATTTGAGGGCTTTGTTGCCTTTTAGAGACAAGCATTGGTTGTTGGGCTCAGTTATACTTTCCTCTGGCTGAGTGTAATACCTGTAATAAGAGAAAATCAAATTCGTGCTAAAAATCCGTAGACTTAAGAGACTTAAAAATATTATTTGCAAATGTTCTCTCATTTTATAGTCATCAGATTGCTTGTCCCATTGGGGAGTGAGGAAATAGTCTGCTTGGAGACTGGTGAATGAGAGATACACAGATTCTATGTGGTTGTGCTTTAACATCACATTGTGTTACTTAAGCTTTGCATATGGTGGTTGGGTGTGTGTGAATAACTGTATATGCATGTTTGTCAAGTGTATGTAGACTGCAGAAGCCAACCGTGGGTGTCTTTGCTCACTCAGGAACTATGCACTTGGTTTTTTGAGACAAGATCTCTCATTGGAACTTGGGCTAAACTGTTTGGTCAGTAAGCCCAAAGAGCTACCTCTATCTCCAACTTCCCAGCCCTGGGATTCTAAGTGTAAGCCACCACACCTGGATTCTAGAGGCTGATCGAAGGTTCTTATGCCTGTCAGTAAGCACCATGTGAGCTAAGGGCTGAATTCAGGAGAGAAGACTGCTCAGACATGGGTTAAGCCAATAGAAAGTCTTTATTAGTCAGCCAGTAACTACACTCACTAGGTATATGGGATACCAGTGTGGTACTGAATAGAACTTTTTTTTTTCCAAGACAGGATTCTCTGTGTAGCCTTGGCTGTTCTGTAACTCAGTCTATAGACAAGTCTGGCCTCAGACTCACAGAGATCCATCTGCTTCTGCCTCCCAAGTGTTGGGATCAAAGACTGCTACTACCAGGCTCAGATTTTAAGCACACAAACACATACAAACAAAAAAACATGTCCTGGATGACATACTTCGCTTAACAAGAACAGTTAATTAGCCAGAAGCAGAATTACAGAAGCAAAGATAGTACATTTTGAGACTTTTCCAGAACTATGGACCTTGTTGGATTAGGCCTTTGATTTAGTTTTGGCAGGTGGTGCTGTCTATGTACTGAGTTTTACAGCCTGAATGGCACTTCCATCATGGAGTCAGTGGTGCTAAGACCTGTGGCTCTGTAACACTAACTTTAAAAGAAAAAGTCATACTTGGGAAGCAGAGGCAGGAAGATCTCTGTGAGTTTGAGACCAGCCTAGTCACATAGGAAGTTGTAGGACAGCCAGGGCCACATAGAGAGACCCTGTCTCAAAACAAGCAAACAAGCAAAAGTCATGAGCAAAACTGACCAAGACTCTTTACTGGAGTCTGATAATTAGGCTAAGGCATTTAATTTTTATTCTGTTGATTAATCTTTTCAAATTAGTATAGATCGCTAACAAGGTCACTTCAACTTTCTTGTCTCTTTTTTTTGATTCTCCAATACCCTGAGACCCCTTCCCTACTCTACTGACATTACCAACTTCATCTCAGGTTATTTCTGGGTTATCCCTTCATGCCAGCCACACAGACTAATTTACAAATGGTTTTCCAATCTCCTGGCCCCCACACACTAATTATTATATAGCATTCAAGCTATTTTTTGAAATAGAATTACTTTATTTTTATGTAATATTAAAAATAGTTTATTTCTTGATAGTCATAAAAATAAAGTTAATTTATCCATACCAAAACACACATGCATGGACAAACATATATATACACACACATAAAATAAACATAATATCTAGTAAAAAATCATAATGAATAGCTAATGAAGACTACCAAATACTCAATGTGGTCTAAGAAAGCCTGACTAATTACCTTTTGTAGGCACTAATGCACTCTCTTCTTTGTCAAGCAAATTATAGTCCAGAGGTGCAATCAGGACACCAGCTAATCAAAAGAAAAATGCAAAGTAGTACCCATTACTAACAATAAGCAAGAACAATACTTATAGTGGCATTTATCTTCTTTGAGAACCAAATAGCACATTGTTTCCAGTTAGACTAAATGAACAGAGTTGACTCTACAAATGACATGTTGGATCTGGAGAAACTGTTCAGTAGTTAGGAGTATTTGTTGCTCCTACAGAGGTCCCAAATTCAATTCCCAGTATCCGCCTTTGTTAAGTCACAACATCCAGCTTCCAGGGATCTGACACTCTCTTGTAGACTTGGAGACACGGTATGTATGCACTTATACTCACACCCAAACACAACTCACACAGTTAAAAATAAGAAATGTAGATAACATTATTAAAGAGCTTCTGTCAAAGTACAGAAATTTCTTCGAAAGTTCTTTCTTTTCATTTGAATTGGAGTACTGGAAACTGAACTTGGGGCCTTTCACATTTTAAACCAACACTGAACAGATAAACTACAATGTCAGAGCCCATAGATGTCTCAGTGCTTAATATTGTTTAATGATATCTACACAAGTATGCTGGGACTAACAGTTAACCTTAAAATATAAATTACTTCCAATTTAGAGAAGCAGAGCCTTTAAAAATGGCAAATTGCACTGAAAATGTAAACACATTGTAATAATGTCTGTGAACTGACAGCATCTGCCCAGCCCACCGTGGCCTCCTCAGGGAACCAGTTCTCTCCCTGACAAAACTCTGAAGCCACCTTGACTTGCTTTTTTGGACCCCAGCACTTTCCTATTGATTTTCTTCTGATCTTGAGTAGAACTAAACCATACCCTATTTGGGGCCACAAATAAGTCAGGGGAAGATGGAGCAGCCGGTCTGGAATGATCGCTGTCTGTCTGTCACATCTGCATTGCCCGTGGAAGAGCACTGGTAGAAAAAGCCACCAAGTTCATCAGCATACTCTTCTGTTCACCCCATGACTCAATCATGTGACTGCTACTGAATGGCTTTCTACTCCAGAAAATAACCGTCTAGGAGCAAGCCTATAATTAAAGCAACCCAGAGCTCCATACTCAGCCTTTTGAAGCAAACTGCCATTTTCTTTAGGCGCCTCATAGACAGGAATGCCACTTTGTAAAGTCCTGTTCACACTTACAAAAGTACTGGCCCTTCCCATTTGTGGTTGCGTCTAGTCAGCTCCTGGATCCCCCACCCCCACCCCCGTGAGTTAAAAACTGCTTTGCATGTGGAGTGTAACATGAAAAGTAAAAGTCTCAGAGCTGATATTTGGGTTCAGGCTTCAAGCTGAAGATCAGAAAAGCAAAGCAGCTGGCCACTAACTCTTACTTTTATCTCAGACTGAAATGTGATCCCGGCTCCACCAAACCTCTGACTACTGCCTCTTAGCTGGAGAATGGCTGAGAGAATCCTGAGACTTCAGGTCTTCCTATCCTCAGTGTGGCTGGAGAATGAATGCCTGATACTCAAGACCCTGCTCCTATCTTTTGAGTCCTGGGATAAAAGGCATGTAGTCTCAAATGCTGAGACTATCTTTGTGTGAGCTGTTTCTCTTTAGGATTAAATATATTTCTTGTAGCTCAATGTGGCCTTGAACTAACAGAGATCTGTCTACCTTTACCTCCCAAATGGTGGGATTAAAGATCTTGCTTCTTTAGCTTGTGGCTGACTTTGCTTTCTGAATCCTCAGGCAAGCTTTAATCAGTCATAAATCATAAATAACATATAACCACAAAATCAATCTATTTTGAATTGCACTATGAATACTGTGGATGGATACCATTTGGACTACTAAAAGAGAATAAAGTATAGCAGGATCATGAACTTTCAAAGAAAAGAGAAGGCTAACGTCTCCCATAACCAATGTCCATGCTGGACTGGGGACGTAGCTCATTGGTGTTGCTTGCCTAATATACACGAAGTCCTGGGTTGGATCCTCTTTGAGTTTCTTTTTTGGGTTCTTGTGATAAAATACTCTGACAAAATCAATTTAGGAGAGAAAGGGTTTATTCTGGCCCACGGTTTCATTTGGGGGGTGGTTAAGAAAAACCCTAGCAGACAGATAATTCCCCATTGGAACTCCCACCTGCCAAGTTGACAATGGAAACTATCCTTTACAGATCCCCAAGTGTGGCAAGGAAGGCCTGAAATCTCAGCACTTGGGAGGTAGAGGCAAGAGGATCAGAAGTTAAGGTCATCCTTGGCTACATAGGAAATCTGAGGCCATTCTGACTACACAGAACTCAATTTCAAAAGCAAAATGGGATGGGTGGGCAGGAGAGATGGCTCAGTGATTGACAGAACTAGCTGCTCTTGTAGAGGACCCAGGTTTGGTTCTCAGCACTCCCAGCACCCACACCAGGCAGCTCATGACTGCTTGTAATCAAGTGACAACTGTCTATAATCCAGTTCCAGGGCATCCAATGCTTGTGGGCACCTGAATGTACTGGTGTACATACATACATACATGAATCCAGGCACACATACTTACACATAAAATGAAATATTTAAATCCTTATTGAAAAGTGTCATGCTGAAAAATGTAAATAAGACTATAAAGATACACAGAGAGGAAAAATTGAAACACCAAACATGAGTGATGAGACGCTACATACTTGTGAACATGCATGCACACACTCACATGCAGATTCAAACAAGAAAGAGAAGGCATGGGTGAGAATGGTTACTAAAATATGCTTTGTTGGAGATACCTTTATTAGAAACCCCGCTACATATGAAAGATTTATTAGAGGGAATGCACTTGCTTTTCCAGAAGGCCCATGGGATACAGCCTCAACTGAAAGCATCATTTATCCTGCCAGTTCTTGGCATGAAAAATCATTCCATAGCTTCATTGTACAGAACTTGGGGTATCATTTGTGAAGGCACAGTTACTGGAGTGAATAAGCTGGGCCTGTGATATAGGAGGTAAGGCCACTTGGGGGAAGTACATTCAGGTTACCAATTATCCTGCATATGACGATGGATACATACATATGTGTTTACTGATCTGATGGTGGGTTCGCCTAAGTAATTCCTGTTGGTAACGGAAAACCAAAAGTCAAGTGGGAAAACGTTTTCCCATCATTGCTGTGATCTTTTTGAGTACTACTAAACAGCACTGGGTATGTGCAGTTGTCAAGAGAACTATTTAGGACTGATGAGATGACTGAGTGGGTTAAGGCACATGTTGTCAAGCCTGACAACCCAAATTCAGTCTCTGTGACCCACGTGGAAGGAGAGGACTGACGACCACAGGCTGCTTTCTGACACCACATGAAGGCACCCACACACAGACACAGATAAATAAGATAAAAGTGGTTTTAAATTTCACAAGTAGAACCATTTATTATATCATAAAAATTAAAATGGAAACTCAAAATTGTTTGTATTTAACAAATGGTAAAGTAAACCCTTTTTTATGTCCACTTCAACACTAAACTTAATCCCAGCAGGACAGGAAGGAAGGTGGTAACATGGAATAAAGCAAGTCTTTTTTTTTTTTTTTTCTTACTGTTAATCCCACCGGTTGAGAATAAAGACCACCACCACAGTTTAAAGCCAAATTAGAAGCAAGCTTTAATTAAATACTGGTCCAAGAAATGCCCCTGAGTCACCTTTTGCAGGGACTTAAAAAGCAAAACCTGCAATTCGCCACATTTCCCACGAGATCCAGTCAGGGGCAAGCATGCATCCTGATGTACTTCCTACCTGCATGCCTCCTGTCTACAGCCAATCAGAGACAAGCATACATCCTGACATATTTCCTGTTCATTTACCTCCCACCCACATGTGATCAAGCACATCTGGGGCAGATGTGTCAAACAAGCTTGTTTAGGGAGTGAAAACATGTGACTGCTATCTCCCATAAACAATAGTCTCCAGTATTTCAGGAACTTTCTGTCCTTGGTCAAGGGGCTGCAGATCAGTGGCATTTTTGTTTCATGGACCTCTTAGGCATAGTAATTAAAACTTAAAATGTAACTTGGGCCCTCACACTATAATTTTAAAAATTTCCTTTATTCTATTTTTATTGTATGTGTTTGTGTGCATGCAGAGGTCAGAGGGCAGGTTATAGGAGTCATTCTCTCTCACCTCGAGGATGCTAGAACTCCAACTCAGGTGGTCAGGCTTGGCTGTGACCTTTTACCAGAACTTTCTGGCTAATTTAAAATGCTGACAAGCAGAGATAGTTGACAGTCCTTATCCTCCAGGCAAATCCCAGTGTGAGGGGAGAGTTTTACTTAATTCACTTTACCTCATTTAGAATCTTCACAACATGTGTGTGAGAGGGTCTCCTGTGCACAAAGATAAGATGATAGCCTCCAGAGCTATCCTCAGAGTTAATGGCCACCTTTTCTTCTGGGAGATGGGTTTCTCACCCATCTAGACTAGCTAGGCTACTGGCTAGGCTAGCTGTCCAATAAATGCCAGGGATCTGATGTCTTTGTCTTTCTAGAACTGGGATTACAAGTGTGTACCACCATGCCTGGCTTTTTTTTTTTTTTTTTTTTTTTTTTTTTTTTTTTTTTTTCTTATGAGTTCTAGGTCTCAAGCCCAGTTCCTCATGTTTGCAAGACAATGACTTCATTGTCTGAGCTATCTCCCAGGCTGTTGTTTGGAATCTTTCAAACAGGATCATGGGATGGTAAATTACTAGCTGGGAGTCATTCTGTGTTATCTATGTCATGTCTCCAATTTGAACATGCAGCTTAGATGGGCGTGGTTTAGAAGCTTAGTACCTCCATTTCAAACCATTTCACATCGTGTTAATTTTGCCCTTCTACAAATTACAGTTTGAGGGATTAAAAGAGACCTAAATTGTGTCTGGAGAGATGGCTCAGTGGTTTAGAGCACTGGCTGCTATTCCAGAGGACCCAGGTTCAATTCCCAGCATCCACATGGCAGCTCACAACTCTCTGTAACTCCAGTTCCAGATGATCTGACACCCTCACACAGACGTACATACAGACAAAACATCAAAGCACATAAAGTAAAATAAGAAACTTTTAAAAATCTAAGTTAACCCCCTCATTTAATATAGTCCAGAATAGTAAAATGACTGATTTTACAGAGCAGGGTTTATCACTGTTTGATACAACTTAAAAATAGTTAGGTATGTAACTTATCTACATGTCTACATGGTTTTAATCCAAGATTCTAAATAATTAAAAGAAGTAAAAGTGAAGCAGGGCATGGCAGCATACACCTTTAGGTCTAGCACTCAGGAAGCAGAAGCAGGCAGATCTCTGAGTTCGAGGCCAGCTTGGTCTACAAAGTGAGTTCCAGGACAGCCAGGACTACACAGAGCAATCCTGTCTTGAAAGGACAAATAAAGTAAAAATACCATAAATTTGAAATTGAAACTTTCTGGTAAATGAAGAAAAAGCCCTATAATTTCCTGAAATTCTTAGTTTTACTTTTTGCATTTTATTTACATGCTCATGGAAAAACCACATGCTAACACTATATGATGAATTACTATTAAAGGATCATTTTAGCCCATAATAACATGATCTTTTCACAATGAGTAGGTTCACCATATGTATGAAAGTGTATGTATTGAGTGTCATTTCTTGATATACCTTTTTTTCTTATTCAGTCAGCTTTTATTTAATCTTTTCAAAAATTTATTAGGAGGGGTTGGCTGGGTGCTTTGGCAGTTAAGCTAAATGCTTGCATCAGCTAAGAGCAGTTAATCACTTGAGAGCACTGCCTGCTCTTCCAGAGGAGCCAGCTTAAATTCCCAGCACCCACATAAGGGCTCACAACCATCTGTTCCAGGGGAGTTGATGAATTCTGACCTGTAAAGGCACTGGGCAGGAACATGATGGGCAGGCATACATGCAGGATTAACACCCGTACACATAAAATAAAATAAAAATCTTTTAAATGTTTTATGCTTTTTGTGTTGTTTGTTTTTGAGACAGGGCCTCATTTGTCTCCAGCTGACCTCAGACTCCCTGTGTAGCTAAAGATTACTTTGAACTGCTGAACTTCCTGCCTCTACCTCCTGAGCAATGGGCTTACAAGCATGTAATCACCATATATGCAGTGTTGGGGATCCTACCAAGGGCTTCCTGTGTGCTGGACAAGCACTCTACCAAACTGAGCTAAGTCTTCAGCATTATTTAGACTGGATTTTATATTTTAACCCAGTTAAACAGCTCCAAAAACTATGTTCAGGCTAAATTATTCCATCTCCTTCTGGCATATCACTAAGAAGCAAGCTTGAACTAAAAGGAGGAACAGATACATTTTCCTTCATTCTTAATAATTTAAGACTGTCATTCAAACTTCTCTGAACAGTACATTTTCTGACTTTTAGAGGGAATTCTATGTTTTTATCTGTTTATAGATTCTCTAAAAATGTTTAATAATAATATTAAGAAATACTTTACACATATTCTTTGTGGTGATATTTTGTTTATGAGCTAATGAAGCTTACCTGAAGATCAGAATGCTAAGCTAGACATAGCCATAGAGGCCAGGCAGTGGTGGCACACACCTTTAATCCCAGCACTCAGGAGACAGAGGCATATGGATCTCTGAGTTCAAGGCCACCCTGGGCTACATGAGAGTGAATCATTCTAAAAGAGAAACAGAACTCACACCTTTAATCCTAGCACTAAGGAGGTGGAGGCTGGAGTGATATGGCTGGGTGGAGAGAGGAATATAAGGCAGGAGAGGTTCAGGGCAGTCTGAGTGAAATCTGAGGAGCAGTGAAGTCTGGAGAAGTCTGAGGTTCAGTGGCCCACCTCTTCGGTCTGAGCATTTGTAGTGGTGAGGACTCTAGTGACAGGCTGCTTTGCTTTTCTATCTTCAGCTTGAACCCCAATATCTGTCTCTGGGTCTTACTATTAGTCCTACAATTCTTTATTAGACTGTTAGTTATTCTGTTGCTTCTTGGAAAGCAATAGTGAATGAAGTGCTAGCAAGTTTCCAAATGAAAGCCTCTGCCCTCTCCAGCCTCTTACTTAAAGCAACCAATGGTTTCTTTTTCCAGTCCAAGTACTAAACAAGTCTGGGCCTGCTGGCCTTTGGAGAGCAGAAAACAGGCTTGTTCAAGGTAGGACAGCCACAAACTTAGCAGCCCTTCCTATGGTGGGGGAGAGGGGAGAAGAATGGAACTTAAGGCTGGTAGCTTGCTTGCTTGCCTGCTGCCTGCTTCCTTCCTTCCTTCCTCCCTTCCTTTCTTGTGCTGGGGATTAAACTCAGGGCCTTGTCTGTGCTGTGTTGAATTTCATATTTTTTAAAAAAGAATTATTTAAATGCACAAATAATATCTTGAAATATCTGTTGCTGGCAGATCTCTGTGAGTTTGAGGCCAGCCTGGTCTTCATAATGAATGCCTAAGAGGGGGTGGGGAGAAAAGAAGGGAAAAGAAAAGAGTTACTGTATGTTCACTAGATGCAACTTGCTTTTCTTTTAATAAACTGAGAAATAAGGTTCCTACCCCCAGTTGGTGCAGTTCACTTGGAAAGGTCACACATCAAACAACAGTGAAGATTATGTGACAGTCCCAAGCAGTAGACTAACACCAAGCAAACTTTTAATCTTGTGAAGAACGGGTAAGCTCTGTAGAAACTGAGAGGTAATTATACATAGCTAAGTCAGAGAAGTAAAAAACAAACAACAAACCAAACTGTCTGGTAAGTTTTCTCAGAAGATAGATATGTGTGACCTGAAACAGAAGCAGTCCTCTTTCATTTAGAATAGACTTTTATCATGACAAAAATAAAAGCCACCTTATCAGGAGCTAACTGAAAGAGCTCTTGTCAAAATGCAATGGTCTCGGGCCTAAGTTCAAAGACAGCCAGGGCCCTCCTTTCACATGTGGTAGGCTAAGGGCTGCTATTTAGCTGTTCAAGCCTGCTTTACCTCAGCAGAAAAGACAGGATTAATGATCTCCAGGACCCACAGCAGTCTACAATTATAAGACTCTGAGCCCCGAGTTGGGAATCTTTGATTTGAGAAATTCATTTGACTTTCAGCTTTATGTATAAAACCTTCCTGTGCACTGAGCATGGTCTAGCTTCAGCATTTATTGGTTGACATTAGAAATCATGAATCAGCTTTTTACCCATAAAATATGTTTATTGAAGGCTTATTATATAGTCCTGTGCTAGACATTAAGGTAGGAAAACAAAACCTTACAGTTAAATAGCTCACAGTAGCCGAACTCTTGTCAATATTTACTTAAAAGCATGTGATAAAGTTCAAGGTAAGTCGATGGGGGAAAGAATAGTTTCACTGTTGCTTTCAAACAAATAATTCTGGGACAATTAGCTATTCATCCATACATGAAGGAGTGAAGCCAGACCTCTACCTCAGCTGTTTATAAAAATAACTTAAACTAGGCCAAAGACCTAGATGTAAAAGTTTAAATTATAAGACACTTAGGAGAAAATGATCATGAAGTAGAGAATAATTTCTTAGATATGATTCCAAAACCACAAACAACAACAACCAAAAAGGAAGGGTGGGGCACACCTTGAATCCCAGCAGAGGCAGGTGGATCATCTGAGCTTACACAGAGAATCACACACACACACACACACACACACACACACACACACACACACACACACACACAGAGAGAGAGAGAGACTTGGCTTTATAGAATTAAATATGCTGCGCCAGTATAGTAGATGGTGCATCTCTTTAATCCCAACACTCCATAGACAGAGGCAGGCCGATCTCTATGGGTTCTAGGCCAGCCTGCTCTACAGAGCTAATTCCAGAACAGCCAGGGCTACACAGAGAAACCCCCATTTTAAAAACAAAGCAAAACAAACAAAAGGAATTAAATATACTGAAATTTACAGCACATCACTGACAAGTCACCAGACAGAATTTGAATCTCTAAAACCCATATAAATGCCTAGTAGGCATGGCAACCCACCTGTAATTCCAGCTCTGGAAGCCTGCTTACTTACATACATACAACCTACCCAAACTCCCAACAGCAACAATACTAACAACAAAACCCAAAATGTTCTTTAAATGATGACTGGATAAACAAAGATGTAGTGTGCGCACATATTGTCATTCAATGGCAAAGAGGAACGAGTCACTGGTGTACATAAACTGCACTAATCTTAGGTGCTCCGGGCGCAATTGGTTAGCCCACAGTATGTAGACACGACCTACACAAACCTTGAAGACATTGTGTAAAAGACACTTTATATACAAGGCTACATAGTATATGATTATATTAAATGTCCAGAATAAGCAATCCATAGAGATGAAAGTTGTTACCTGGAGTATCAGGAAATGCAGAGAGAGGAATGATACATGATCAATGCCACATTACTTGTAATTTTGAAATTACAAAATGCTAATGATTATTCAGTGTGTATATACTCACATACACATACCTGAGGTTGTACTTTAAATACATTTTATGTTATGTGAATTATATCTCAATTAAAAGAAACACTTGGTAAGTACTAAGAGTATTGAATACTATAGGAAGAACTGATTCTATTTGGGAGAGGCTGTGAGGACTGATGGAAGAAATGGTTCGCAGAATTTGAAAAATGATTCCGAATGAAGACAATAGGTGAAGAGAAAGTGAGTCCAAAACCTGCCTTTGAGTGCTGGCTGAGTGGGTAAAGGAGTTTGTTACACAAACTTGGCTGTTAGGGAATCTTCCCCTGGAGCTGCCCTCTTCAGACCCTCCTCCTGAGAAAGCCTGCCCAGGGTCAGCTCCTCCCCAAAGATGCTCAAGACCAAGCCTGCAGGCTATTTAAGACTTGGTTCCCCCCCTAACCCCCGCCTGCCCTGAGTGGTTCTCCCTCCTGGTTTCTCCTCTTCCCCTGACCACCTGGGAAGGCTTTGCTCAGATTAAAACCTGAACTTTAATTCCGTCTGATCTGATTTATTGCATTGGCAGAGAGACTTAATATCGGGATGTAGAAACTTATCAACCTAAGTTTAATCCCTGGACCCCACAGTGGTAGAAGAGAAGTGACTCTTGAGACTCATCCTCTGACTTCCACGTGCAGACTATGTGGTGGCACGGGGGAGCCCACACTTGCATGTATCTTGTGCATGTGTGCACACATAATCAATTTTTTTTTTGGGCTGGGAGGTGGTGGCACATGCCTTTAATCCCAGCACTGGATCTTTACACATCAAATAATTTAACTAATACAACAGCCTATTGATACACATAAAGTAGACAATTCCTTACTGAAGCTCTCTTCCCATGATTTAGTTTGTATGGCTAACTATCACAGCTGGTAACAGTGGAGTATATAATGGCAACAGATTTTGTACTTTGGTAAGTTCATTTGTGCCCATGGTAATGGGGATAGAGATAAGCATATCGTTGGAAGGTGGAGCTGAATGGATTTCAGGGGTTTACAAATGATGGTATGTCAGCAAAAGGGCTCAAGTTGATTTCATCCTAAAACTCCACTTCTCAAACTCTCCTGGGATGCCAGGATGATAAATGCACACCATACAGAAAGGCTGAATAGAAATTGGCTCCACAGCATCTTTGAGTGTTTCTTGTACTGAGGTCTGGTGGCACAGGGCAAAATGCCTCTGTAGGGGTTGATTGGAAGTCATGGTCCAAATTCTGCTGTTACCATTGTTTCTTGCTACATGACATCTAAGTGCCCTTGTATCTTTAATGCTCTATGCTGTCAGTATTCAGCTCCTGGGGAGATAAAGCCCCTGTGTTAAAGGGGTCATGCAGAGAGGTTGAGAGAACCCAGGAGAGGCTATTGGTTAAAGTGCAGCCCAGTTGTCACAGAAGACCCAGTATTTTGGAGATACCAGTACCATAGGATGACCACCAAAAACCAGCAGCAGTCCTGGAGCCAGCTAGATACACACAGACACAAGCTGTGTGTGCTGCAGAAAATGGAGCTAGAGACTTAACTCAAGCCCTTTGGAGGATCTCAGTAGATTGTCGGTGGATCCTAGACATAGGACATTGAATAATTTACACAATTGGAGTTTGTTATGGTATGCCCTGGTTCTTTCATCTTGAAGTAAGGAAGTATTTAACTTATTTTGATTTTATAGAAGCCCACCGCTGAGAGACATTAGATTATAAAAGACTTTGGATGTTAAAAGAGGCTGAATTCTTTGTGTGTGTGTGTGTGTGTGTGTGTGTGTGTGTGTGTGTTTGTGTGTGTGTGAGAGAGAGAGACAGGGTTTCTCTGTGGCTTTGGAGCCTGCCCTGGAACTAGTTCTGGTAGACCATGCTAGTCTTGAACTCAGAAATCTGCCTGCCTCTGCCTCCCGAGTGCTGGGACTAAAGGTGTGCTCCACCACTGTCCATCAAGGCTGAATTTTTAAGTGTTTAAACTTTTAAGACTGTGGTGACTTTTTAAGTTTTAAAATGTCTTCTATTGTAATGTCTTTATGTATGATTTTGGTAATAAGATAGAAAGGGAAGGTTGTGTCTTAACAGTGATGTGTGTCTGTGTCAAATTGACACGGGGGACAGTTGTACTGGCTAGTTTTAAGTCAACTTGACGCGAGCTAGACTCATTTGTGAGGAGGGAGCCTCAAATGAGGAGAATGCCTCCATAAGATTAGGCTGTAGGCAAGCCTGTAGGCATTTTCTTAATTAGTGATGGATGTCCAGTCCATTGTGAGTGGGGTCACTCCTGGATTAGTGGGTGGTTCTGGGTTCTTTAAGACAGCAGGTCGAGCAAGCCTTAAGAGCAAGCCAGTAAGTGGCATTCCTCCATGACCTCAGCATCCGGGTCTGCCTCCAGGTTCCTGCCCTGTGTGAGTCCAGTCCTGACTTCCTTTGATAGTGAACTATGATGGAAGAGTAAAGCGAAGGAACCCTTTCTTCCCCAAGGTGCTTTGGGCATGGTCTTTCAATCACAGCGAAAGTAATCCAAAGAAGCATACTGATCAGGAAACAAGATTTACACATTTCATGGATCTGTGAAATAAAGTGATATATGTGTACGGATGTCTACAAAATTCATTCCGCAGGTTAAGACCACTTCAGATACACATCTTTAATATCTTACAGTTGAAGTCAATTTTTGGCCTTCTTTTTTTGAGACACGGTCTCCGGCTTCATACATCCCAGACTAGCTTTAAACTTTCTATATAGCCCAGGATGACACTGAATTTTTATTTCTGGTGACTACACTTCCCACACGCTCCACCCCACCAGGTTTACGCAGTGCTGGGGATTGAACCTAGGACTTCATGCACGCTTCTGCAAGTCCACTGTCAACTTCTACGTTTCCAGCGCTAGGCAAAACTTTTTCTGTTTTTGTCGCAGACCCCGGCCTCAGACAAAGATTCTGAACAGAGATAGAGGGTGGCGGGGACAAGCAGGGAAACACTGGCCACTTCACGGAGAGCTGAGGTGGGTGGGAGACAGCGGCTCGCTGGCCTCACGTGACCTCGCCCCCCCTTAGCTCGAGTCCCGCCCCTCGGCTCTAGTAGGGGGGAAGGGGAGGCGCATGCGCACCCCGTGTTAGTGATGGAGGAGAGAAGATGGCGGAAGCGGAGTGAGTGACTTGCTGGTGACTGATGTCGTAACCGGGGGGCGAGTGAGGGCAGCGACACGTCCCCCGAGGGAGCTCTCAGGGCTCGGAGGTTGACAGTGCAGGGCTGAGGAGAGGCGAGAGCCACGGCGTGGTGGAGGAGCCCGGGCAGGGGCGGAGGAGGATGGCAGGTCCCGGCAGCCTCCCCTCGGGAGTGCGTGTGGCGCGGTGCGGTCCCGTGGCCGCGAGGCCCTGCGCGCACAGCCACCCTGGGGACCCGGGCCTCCGGGGCCTCGCCGGACGCGAGCCCTCGGGTGCTTTCCCGGGGCTGTCACTCCCGCCGCGGCCCCGCCGAGGTGTGTCGGGCTGGGCGGGAGCCGCCAGGCCTCGGCGCTGGCTTCTGCGGCCCGCCGCCGTCTGGCGGGCTGCGCGGTGGTCAGCGGAGCAGAGGCACCGCGGGGACCGCGGGGGTGTCCGGGCCTTTCCCGGCACTCCCCCTCCGGGCTCGGGCTGCAGCGACGTGCCTCCCTCCCTGGAGGGCTGCATTCTTGTGTGGCGCTGTGTTGGTATGCGCGGTTAGAGACTTGAAACTTACTGGTTCCCTGGTAGGCCTCTGGTGTAGCAGGCATTTCCATGCCAAGCCCATGCACTTACCAAAAGTGTTCTTTCTGCACCAGGCCTCGAAATGTGGTGCGGTGATTTTTGGCCAGTTGCACTCACCAGCGATTAGAATTAATGTTTAGGTTCTCTATGACCATTTTTGGTTAGTTAGAGCTACTTGGGCTTGAGGGCACAGCTGAGCAGAAAGACTTTGCTGATTGATTGAAAGGCAATTAAAAAACATAGCAGCGAAGTATAAAAAAAAGTATGATTCAACTTATAATAAAAGTTAGTGAGAAATCATTTCTCTCCGTTTTTCCTTCCACCTTTCTCCATGTAAATTGGATGTTAATTCAGGTGTGGTGGGCTGGAGAATTCCTGGTCTCATTGAGGCCAGCCTGGGCTACATAGTGATAATACCCTGTTTTGTTTTAGAAAGAAAAGCAAATGTTCTAGTTCCATTCTGGTCAATGATGGGAATGTCAGTTGGTTCAAATGTTATTTCTCAAGAGAAAAAGGCAAATAAGGAAATGGGAAACTAGTAAAACCTCACATGGGTTTCTGACCCGGAGTGACAACTAATGTGGTTTTAGTGTAACAGCATGGAAGCTTTAGGGTAGAAGGCTGAGTTTATTAAAATATAGACTTCCTTCCCTCCCTCCCTCTTTCCTTTCCTCCCTCCCTCTTTCCTTCCCTCCTTCCTTTCCTTTTTTTGAGACAAGGTTTCTCTGTGTAATCCTGACTGCCACCTGCCTCTGCCTCCCCAGTGCTGGGATTAAAAGTGTGCAAGACTGCCTTTAATGGTGGCAAAATGTAAATTTTTTATTGGGTGAAACTTTGTACCACAATGTAAATGACATAAGATTGTAGTATTAGAGGAAAAAGATTAGACATTTTTATACAAAAATGTACGTTACTGGCTATACATAGGAAAGTGAATAAATTATATTCTGCCACCATCCCAAATTTTAGAACAATTCTTTGTGAAAAAAGATTTTTGTAAGGCTATAAGAAGTTGCTTTTATTTGCTACTTCATTTCCCTAAGTGTACTAGTCTATTGTTAAGCTAAATTGTTACTAGAATTGGTAAGGACAATGTTATAGACTAATTTAAAAAAGCTACTGAGAGTTGAAAAAAAAATGAAGATTTTTATGTGTTTGGGTACTTTGCCTGCATATATGTCTGCATTATTCCTTGATGTGTGCCTGTCCCCTCAGAAGCCAGAAGAAGGTGTTTGATCCTGGGACTCAGTTTCAGAGGGTTATGAGTCTCTGTGTGGGTGCTGGGTATCAAACCCAGGTCCTCTGCAAGAACAGCCAGTGCTCTTCATCATCACTAATTATTTTTAATTAATTTTTTTTGGTGTGCATTGATGTTTTGCCATGGGTGTCAGGTCTTCTGGAACTGGAATTACAGACAGTTGTGAGCTGCCATGTGGGTGCTGGGAATTGAATGTGGGTCCTCTGGAAGAGCAGTTAGTGCTTTTAACCACAGAGCCATCTCTCCAGCCCCTTAATTATTAATTTTTAATTACTTAATTACTTTTTTTTTCTTAAGAGACAGGGTCTTGTGTAGTCCCCTGGCTGGCCTCTTACTTATTATGTACTAAGGATGATCTTCCTAAAGTTCTGGAATTACATGTGTATGCCACCATACCAAGTTGAATAAGACTTAATTTCTAAATAACCATATGGCACTTGCAGTTAAACTCGTGAATATAAGTCCTTAGGAAGCATCTCTGAAGTATAGCTAAGAATGACTTTGAGGGTTGGAGAGATGGCCAGCAGTTAGCAAAAGACCCAGGTTCAATTCCCAGCAGCCACATTTTGGGTCTGAATTGTCCATAACTCTCCATATACATGTACAGGAGCAGACATATATATATACCTCCTCTCCCCATACACCCAAGAAGACACAAATAAGTAAAGAACTCTGATACTGCTTGGTTTCAAATCTCTCTCTCTTTTTCTCTCTTCTTTTTGAGACAGGGTTTCTCTGTGTAACAGTCCTGGGTGTCCTGGAACTCACTTTGAAGGCCAGGCTGACCTCAGATTCACTTAGATCTGCCTGCTCTTGTCTCCAGGGTGCTGGTACTGAAGGTGTACACCACCATTACCACTTGGCCTCAAATAATTTTTTATTGAAAAAGAAATTCATATAATGTTATTGATAATGTTTTTTTCTTGCAGTTCCTCCCAGAGTCTCCCACCTCCTTTGCTACCCAACTTTGTGTTCTTTTCCTCTCAGTCTTTTTTTAGACAACAAACATAAAACCAAAACCCCAGAAACTGCTGGGCAGTGATGGTACATGCCTTTTGGCAGGTGGATCTCTGTTTCAGGACAGCCTGGTTTACAGAGGGAAACCCTGTCTCTGTGGAAGTGGGGGAGAAAAACAAAACCCCAGAAATATACAACCTCCCACAAAAGCCTTCAAAATATAAATCAAAATAAATAGGCACAAGACCAATTCTAGATACAAATTGCCAAAATGAAGCAAAAACATCAACAAAAGTTATGTGTTGGCTAACTAATACTGAGCATGGGACCTGCCCTAAAGTGTGGGCTGATAGATATAGCCAGTGAGACTCCATTGGAGAAGATTTTTTTTTCTACTGCTAATGGGTGTCAATTGCAGATAGCTAATTAGGATTAGGACCTTGTGTCCACTCCTGTCTTTCAAATCTGTCCCCTTTTCAATAATGCAAACATAAACTTCAATGTAGGCTTCATTTTAGTTACTGTTCTGGGTCATTTGAATTCACTTTAGCAGATATTACCTATCAACTATTCTCTGTATGGGGGAAGTGTGTTTCCCTTCTATTTGTCGATTGTGTGCTAGCTTTATTGTATTAAGGTCTTCCCAGACATTTCAACTCAGAACTAATTACTTCTTTGTAGTAGAGTGCTTTTTACCAGGACTGATCCTTTGTGTTGTCTGCCAGATTTAAGGATCACAGTGCAACTATGGATAGTGAACCAAACTCTGGAACATCTTCTGTGTCAACAACAGCCAGTAGCACCACCACCACCACCATCACCACTTCCTCCTCTCGAATGCAGCAACCACAGATCTCTGTGTACAGTGGCTCAGACCGACATGCTGTTCAGGTATTTCAGCTATATGCATGTATTGGTGGGGAGGGTAAGACTGAAGATGGGGTACTGTTTTGTGCCTAAGCCAGCTCTATGTGTTGACTCAAATCCTAAGATAGTAGAATTGTAACAGTTCAGGCTGGGAGTGCAGCTCAGTGGCTGAGTGCTTGCTAATGTGTGTTTGATCTTTAGCATTGCCAAAAACCAAGTGAAAGGAAAAAAAAAAAAACATTAAGTTTTTAAAGACCAATAAAGTTATTTAGTAATTGTACTTTTGAGAGGGTTTACATTTGTCCATGTGAAGCTTATAAGGTTATGTGTCCAGAAAATTATAATTGAATGTCTCTTAAGTGCTGCTGTAAGAGTGAAAATATGATTGTTAGATATTTAGGATAGCTGCTTTTTTGGCTTATTTTATACTTGAGCCCATCAGGCAACTTACAGAGAACTTCTCACATTCAGCTGGTATACGAACACTAAGCAGGAAGGTTCTACAGCTTCTTGGGGTAGAGAGGGAAGAGAATATTTGAAAGATTTTTATGTAGTCACTTAGTTGAGAAAGTAAAATTGATTTAGTTGACCATATACCAATAGAAACAATAAAAGCTTTGTTGTAAAAAGATATGAGTGTTGTAGTCTGATGGGTTCTTTGTGAACTCTTTGTGCCTTTGGGCAAAAGACATAATCATCTCCTTGAGTCCCAGGAAATCGTAAAAGGAGGATAACATTGTGTACTTTTATCAGTTACCATGAGAAACATCTAGAACTGTGTGGGGGATGTTACAAGTCATAATAAAGGGTAGTAGTGTCTGTCTATTGAACTACTTTATGTGCCAAGCATTCGATGAATGCTTTCCTTATGTGGATTATTTTGCTTAATCCTCATCAGACCTCTATACAGCAGGCATCTTACAAATGGAAAAACCAGTGCTTTAAATAGGCTAAATAATTCCAAACTCCATTGCTGCTAGGTCTTCTGATTTCAGCTTCTGCCATTAGCTATTCTGTGTTCTTGCTGCTTTTATATTACTTGCCTTCATTTTATAGAATCCTCAATTGCGTTCTTTAAAGTTGTTTTTTTCCCCTTTTATTTTTTTTTAGTGCTAGGGACCAAAATGTTCTTTAATAATTGCATTATTTACTATTGTTAATTACTCCCTTTGTTCTGTTCTTCCATGGTAGATAGAGAACTGTTGAAGACCTAGTCAGCTTAGCAGAAACTCAAACTTGAATGCACAGTATGCTTTTAATGCCTTCTTTTTTCTCTGTGGTGAGTGATATATTGAAGGATATTATGTTGAAGAGTATACAGGTGATATGGTATTTGACTATACTGTTTTTTTTTATTTATCCAGCTTAAGTTTAAATTTATTTATTAAATTTATTTAGCCAGCTTAAATTTATAAATGAAGTGTTACTTAGAGACATTGCAGGTGCTGATATGTCTCACAGGAAGCACAAACTCTAGTTATTACAGATCATTGAATTACCTCATCTAAAATGTTTTCAAAGCCATGTTCATTGAGCCACTTAAGTTGTTTTCTTAACCCCCCCAACCCCCCAGATTTTCTTTGTGTAGTCCTGGCTATCTTGGAACTAGCTCTGTAGATCTGGCTGCCTCTGCCTTCCGAGTGCTGGGATTAAAGGTGTGTGCCACCACCACCACCTAGCCTTAATTGTTCTTTAACTCTCAAGCTTTATTTTTTTTTAGTCATGAGTATTTTCTTCACCCTGGTTTCTGTAGAGAAACAAAATAAGAATGGTATATTGTGCCTTTAACTTGTAATTATAGTGCCAGGTATCTGTGGTGAATAGACTATACTGAGAGAATTAGGCATCAAGTTGATTATTCACTTGTCCTTGAGTGTAAGTTCTTAGAAATTTGTTATGGAATTAGAAGATCATATGTGTATTTATGTGGCCAAAGAGAAACACTGTAGTTCTGAGTCATTTAGTGTTTTATTCATAGTCTTCTGTTGTGAAAACTCAACTAGGAAGAGTTTGTTTCAGGGACCATCTGTAGTTGGAGAGAGGTAAGAACACATGCAAGTGAACAGTAACTCACAGCAATCTGAGTAAAGGGATTGTTGACTTTATGTCAGACATCCTGACTTACTGTGATCAGAGCACTCTTACTCCATTGCTACTGTGAAAATGCTACTGCAGTGCTGAGATTAGAGCTCTGTGTTGTTTCAGAGTCACAGAGGGCATGGTGAGGCAGTCTGATTTTGAACAGATGGTGAGAGGGTTTTTCTGTTGTCTTTTTAGGATACTGGACCTCTCTGTGCAGGCTCAGATTTTACATCTATTAACACTTACTATAATTAATGATTTTATGAGTTCATTTCTAACAAAATTATTCTATTTTATTAAAAAATTTGGATTTATTTCTGTAAGAGTGTTTTGCCTGCATGTATGTATGTCTACCAAGGGTATCCAGTTCTCTAGAACTGGAGCTATGGATGGTTGAGAGCCACCACAATGGGTGTTTGGGTCCTTTGGAAGAGCAAGTGTTCTCAGCAGCTGAGCCATCACTTCAGCCCTATCTACATTTTGAATGTGTGTGTTTGCCTGCATGTATATATGTGTACCATGTACGTGCTACTGATCCTCCAGAAGATGCTCTGGAACTACAGTTGTAGTTCACATGGTACTGGGAACAATACTTAGGTCCTTAACTGAGCCAACCCTCCAACTCCAGGAGTTTTTAAAATAAATGCTCTTCCACCAAAGTCCTGGGAGCTGGCAAGATGGCTCAGCAGATAAAGGCATTTGTCTTCAATTCTGACAGCCTGAGTTTGATTCCCAGAGCCCACATGATGGAAGGAGGGAACCATCTCCTGTAAGCTGCCCTCTGACCTCACACACACATGCCATGGTACACCAGGACACAAAAAAAGAAATACAATTTTATAAAGAAGATTAAGACTATTCCTATGTGGAAACAAAAAATCAGATAGTTTTTTAAAAACTTAAAAATTAATGAGTCATTTTTAAAGAGAAGTGCTTTTTTCTTTTCTTTTTTGTTTTGTTTTGTTGTTTTTTTGAGACAGGGTTTCTCTGTGTAGCCCTGGATGTCCTGGAACTCGCTCTGTAGACCAGGTTGGCCTTGAATTCACAGAGATCCACCTGCTTCTACTTCCTGAGTGCTAGGACTAAAGGTGTGTGCCCGGCTGAGAAGTACCTTTTTAATCTTATACAATGTTCAAACTTATACAATGTTCAGACACTAAAAGTCATCGCTAACATACTTATTACCTCCTTGAATATTTCAGAAATTTTAAGACCAAATGATATCCTACTCAAAATGACTTTTTTCATCTTATAATTTATTGGTACTCCATATTGTATAGCTTTATATCTGCATTATGTAATACAGAATCAAGTTCAGTTTAAAGTTAAAATCTACTTCTTTAGCCTTTTTTTATGTACTTGCTGGTCATGTAGCTGGTGGTCATTGTATGTCTGTATTACTGTTTGCAATGGCTGCATGGTGAAAGTATTCTTTATACATATGCCCTGAAATCTACCAAGTGGTATATAGAATGACTATAAGACTTAAATTCTTACTGCTAGTGTAGGAAGGGTTATTTTCCTATTTAGTAGTAGTAATCTTTTGGATCCATCCAAAAGTTGTAAATTACTATATCCCATTAATTAGTAAGTTTTTGGACTATTAATGAGATTTAAGATTTCACATATTTGTCCCATACTTTAAGTGAATGATCTGGGTAATTTAACCTAGTGATATGTAATAATAGGTAAATGTGTCAATAAGCCTAATGACATTGAATATTAAAGTAGTAAAAACTTAAGCTGCCACTTTTTATCCTAAGTTTTTGGTTAATCTAATGGATGATCTGGAGTTCCAATGAAGTTTGTGCTCAGTATGCATAAAACCTCAGAAGCAGAGGGGGAAAGACAGAGGTTGAGTTGCTGGTTTGACATAGGGTCCCTTACCTTATCACAGGTAATTCAACAGGCATTGCATCGCCCCCCGAGCTCGGCTGCTCAGTACCTCCAGCAGATGTATGCGGCTCAGCAACAACATTTGATGCTGCACACAGCTGCTCTTCAGCAGCAGCATCTAAGCAGCTCCCAGCTCCAGAGCCTTGCTGCTGTTCAGGTGAGAAAATAAGTGGACAATTTGTGAGTCCACAGTTTATGTTAGATATGGTAATAACCTAAAATAAGTAGGCAGGTGCTCTGTCTGCATTCTGAAATGTCCTGTGATTATTTCCCTAATGACAGGAGGTAGGTTAGTAGGCTGGTAAATACAAATTCACTGGGAGGAGAATAGATATGTTTTGTATGTTGTCTTGTTGCTCTTTATCTAAGCTAGATAAATGTTCTCTATATGGTATACTTTTGTCTCTAAAATTTTAGGGACAACATTGAATGCTTAAGGTTATATAAATTACATTTTTTTTTAACCAAAAGTAAGTTTTTTTTCTTATGTAGATACTTTATATTCATTAAAGAACATCAAGTGGAATAACATTACAAAAGGAAGATGGAGTAGAGTTGCTCATTCTTTCTAACACTGTCACTCCTGCTCTTCAGAGGTGGCCATGTGACAGTATACAGATGTGTGTGTATGTGTACCTTTCTAAAAATGAAATTAGTCCTATCAATAACTTAATTTTATGATTAAGTTTGTATTTTAAAAAAACATTTTCATTGTACAGTTTAAATTTTTTGTGAGATTTAGTTGTTAATCTTAATCTCACCAAAAATAATCTTAATTCTAAGAACCTGAAAAAAAATATTCTGTTATCTGTAGGTACCAGCTCTTGCTTCTTTTCAGTAATGTATTTTTGAAATTATTATTATTATTATTTTGAAATAGGGTCTCTCTGTGTAGCCCTGGCTGTCCTGGAACTCACTTTGTAGACCAGGCTGGCCTTGAACTCACAGAGAATCTGCTTGCCTCTGCCTCCCAAGTGCTGGGATTAAGTGCACCACTGTCTGCCTGACTAATTTCTCTCTCTCTCTCTCTCTCTCTCTCTCTCTCTCTCTCTCTCTCTCTCTCTCTGGTTTGTTTTTCAAGATAGGGTTTCTCTGTGTAGCCTTGGCTGTCCTAGAACTCACTCTGTAGACCAGGCTGGCTTTAATTACATGGAGCTCACCTGCTTCTGCTTCCCAAATGCTGGTATTAGAGATGTGTACCACTATGCCAGGCTTCAGTAGTAGAATTTTTTTGTTGTTGTTGTTTGTTTTGTTTTATATTTTGAGACAGGATTTCTCTGTGTATTCCTGGCTGTCCTAGAGCTCACTCTGTACACCAGGCTAGCCTCAAACTTGCAGAGATCCACTAGACTCTGCCTCCCAAGTGTTGGGATTAAAGACGTACACCGCCACTGCCTGTTTTTTTTTTTTTTAAACACAATTATTAGTGGTTTTGGTGTGTTGTGTGTGATTACACATTAGCATGTGTGTGTATCCAGGTGTGAAATTTGTGTACCCATGTATACACTTGTGGAGGCCAGAGCAGGATACCAGTTATCTTTCTTAGTTTTCTCTCTGTAGCTCTCCCATCTGATTGCCTTGAAATAGGGTCTTTTAGGAACCGGAAGCTCACTGTTTCAGCTAGGCTATAGCCTGCAGGATCTCCCTGCCTTTGTCTTTCAATATTGGGTTTAAAAGAATGTAAAGCCATGCCTGGCTTTTTATGTGAATGCTAGGGATCCAAACTCAGTGTCCTTGGGCTTACAGAGCAAGTGTTCTTACCCACAGAGCCATCTATATAGCTCTTAGTTTCTTTTTCATGATGGAATAGGGAACTCAGCTTTAAAGACAATAGAATGAAATTGATGAGTTATTCTTACTGTCTGAAGAGTGATCTATCATAGTCATATTTTTGTTGTTGTTTTTTGATTTTTTGAGACAGGGTTTCTTTATGTAGCCTTGGCTGTCCTGTAAGTCACCCTGTTGTAGACTAGGTTGGCCTCAAACTCACAGTTCCACCTGCCTCTGGACTGCTGGGATTAAAGTTGGGCTCCACCACCACCTGGCTTTATAGTAGATAGTAATCGAAAGTAAAAGGATAAATAGAAAGAAAACATCAAATCTGGTGCTCAAAACAGCCAGCAGGGCAAAGTCCCATTGAGGCCATTGGCTTTCCTAACAGTGTCCTGGATGGAGAAGTGTTCCCTGAAGTAAGGCTCTCAAGTATCAGCACAAGTAACAGAGGAGAAGTAATGCCATCAGACCAGGGGCTTGCAGACATTCAGCAGAGCTCCAATTGGACATGTCCAGTTGGAGCAGAGTATCTGGATAACATCATCAAAATGGTACAACTTCTGGCAAAAACCAACGGAGAAGTGAGGGAGACATTTAGATTTTCCAATTGAGCTTTCTCTGCTTGGTTGAGCTCTAACCCACACTCCTTCCCCCTATGGCCGAACTTCCAGATTTTCTTTCCCTTTTATTTTATTATTTACTTATTTAAGGATTTTATGTATGAGTATGTGTGTGTGTTTGTATGTACATCTGTATGCTAGTGCCTGTGGAGGCCAGAAGAGGGCACTGGATCCCTTGGAGCTGGAGTTAGAGGCAGTTGTGAGCCACTCCCATGGATGCTGGGAATCCAACTCTGCTCCATCTTCATGAGTAACCCTCTTCACTACTGAGCCATCTTTCCAGCCTTCATGTGGGCACTTTTATTTCATGGGGTAGACAAAAATAACATTGGATAGGGATGGTTTGTGTTCTAGCTGTTTTTTCACTCTTAGGCTGTTTTGCTTTCCTTGTGTCACAAAGTTAGTGAGGTCCAGTTTATTCTCAGGCAAGGGGTCTCAGTAGATACTGGACATGTTTGAGGCTGAAGTTTGTGGGGGGTAGGCAATCCCACTTCTAGTACTAGCTGATCAGTAAGTTCAGATAACATATGACAGTTTATCAATAGGATGTACCTTATGGCAGTGCAGCTAATAAAACAAGATTAGGGTCATCGAGATGGCTTGGAGGGTAAAGGCCCCTGCTGCTAAGCTTGGCAACAGATTTAATGAATTGAGTTCGATCCCTGGGGCCCACACAGTAGAAGTTGTGTTCTATGAAGCACATGCATATAGTAACACAAAATAAGTAATATAGAAATGAAGAACTGAGACTAGCCAGTGGAGCCTTGGTTTTCATCCTTTGCTTTTGCTTTAAAATGTCCAGGATCAAGCCATGTTGTAAAATGATTTGTTTACATAGACTTGGAAACTTTTTAATGTAGTTTTGTATTATTGTGGCTCAAGGAAGTGTTTGGTTCCCTCCTCAAGGAAGCTTTTAACTAAGTTTTTATAGACATATTATAATAGTTTTATTATTTTAGGCAAGTTTGTCCAGTGGAAGACCATCTACATCCCCCACAGGAAGTGTCACACAACAGTCAAGTATGTCCCAGACATCTGTAAGTACCCTAAAATTTCTCCTGGATTTAAAAATTTTAATTGTTGTTTTCCAAATATAAACTTGCTATTCATGAAGCTGCTATGTAATTAATGAGTGCTGGAAATGGGAGTAGTAAGGTTGGAGTGTTGTTTGCTTTTTTACTCTTTAAGCTTTAGTTCTTTGGGCCTGTCACCCAGCTTCCAAATAAATCAAACATACAGAGTTTTGTTATTACTTCTGAATGCCTAGACTTAGCTTGGTTAATTTCTAGCCAGCGTTTCTTAACTTATCTTATTTACCTTTTGTCTCTGTGTTTTTACCTTTCTCTATTTCTGTATATCTTTTCTTTGCTTCTTATTCCATGACTTAGCTGTATATCTGGGTGGTTGGCCCCTTCTTTTCTCTATCATTGATCTTCTATCTCTCTTCCAAGATTTTTCCTCCTATTTATTCTCTCTGCTTGCCAGCCCCAGCTACCCTTTCTCTGCCTTGCTATTGGCCATTCAGTTCATTTTTCAGACCAATCAGGTGTGTTAGACAGGCAAAAGAACACAGCTTCACAGAGTTAAACAAATGAAACATTAAGGAATGCAACACATATTTGCATCATTAAACAAATGTTCCACAGCATAAACAAATGTAACACATCTTAAAATAATCTTGTACAACACCGGAGAATTAAACTTTTGAAAATCTGCAGTTTTTAAAAAAGGGCTTCTTTTGCCTGGCAGTAGTGGGGCACACCTTTAATCCCAGCACTCGGGAGGCAGAGGCAGGTGGATCTCTGTGAATTCAAGGACAGTCAGGGCTATACAGAGAAGCCCTGTCTCAAAAAAACCAAAAAAAAAAAAAAGAAAGAAAGAAAGAAAAAAGTCTTTTCTCTTTCTCTCTTTTTCTTTATTATGATTTCATGAGTGTGTGTGAGGTACTTACAGAAACTGTAATTCCAAGAGAATATGCCTTTAAATGATATACTTTAAATGACATAATTAATGCTACCTGTCCCAAGCTAGACAGCATTGTACTAAAACTTTGTGTGGCTGGTTGGGTAAAAATAAATGTCATGTTCTGGGGAGCTAGCTGTTCCACAATGGCCAAAGTAGCTTACAAAACTCTTTTCAACAGTGGAGAAACAGGTAGCCATCTTTTTCTTTGGATCTCTAGTTCCCAAATAAGGACATGGAGACTTATTAATTATGAAAGCTCAATCTTAGCTTAGGCTTGTCCCACTAGTTCTTTTAACTTAAATTAACCCATTTATATTAATCTACATTTTGCCACATGGCTTTTACCTCTCTTCCATTCTGTCTCCGATTCATTCCATAGCATCTCTCTTGCACCTAGATTTATTTTCTACTTCCTCTCTCTCTACCTGGAAGTTCTGCAATATTATTGGCTATTCAGCTCTTTATTAAACTAATCACAGCAATAATATATCTTCACACAGTATACAGATATACCACAACAGAGACAGATTGTGATAACAGAACAGAAATCTCTAGGTAGTAATAATGAGCAATGAGTTATTAGGGAGCAGTCTACTCATGCTCTCTTGAGTCCTCCATCCTCTCTGACTCCTACAACCTTTTCTCTCCTCTTCCTCAGGGTTTCCCAAGATCTAAGGGGGAGGGACCTGATGAGACCTCCAATTTAGACACTCTTCCCTGCATAATGTTTGGCTGTGGGTCTCTGCACCCATTCCCATCTGCTGCTGGAAAAAGGTTCTATGATGAAGATTTGACAAGGCACCAATCTATGAATGTAGTGGAATATCATTAGGAATCATTTCATTGCTTGTTTTTTTTTTTTTTTTTTTTTTTTTTTTTAAACAGTTCTCTTTGGTTCTTCCCTAGATATCCTAGCCAGCCAGTCTCCAGTTCCTGGCCATCTAGGCAGTGTAGGATGGGGTCTTCCTCTTATGGTGTGGGCCTCAAGTTAAACCAGACATAACCCATGTTTCTATACTAGAAATAGACTCTATCGTGAACGGATTTAAAGTAAAATGAGGTCTTAAGGGTAGAGCTCTCATATCAGAGGAGCTCTTGTTAAAGAGGAAGTTTCCAGTGATCTCTCTAGCATGGGAGTATATGGAAGGTAGCAGGCTGCTAGCTAAGAAGAGAGCTGGAAACTTGATGGGCCAGTACTTTGGTTTAAACTCCCATACTCTCCACAATTGTAAAAAATAAATTTCTGTTTTTAAAGTTTGTGGTGCTGGGAATTGAATATAGGCCTTAATGCATCTGTATGCAGCTCTACCACTGAGCACAGTCCCTGTCTACATTTCTGTTGCTCAAGTTGTTGGGCTGTGGTATTCCTTTATGGCATACTAAAATAGATCAGGCTTTGGATATTATCTTAAAAGTTAACCAGACAGATCAATTTTTGAATTTTCCATAATATTGTTTTTGAAGAAAGGATTTTATTAAAACAGAGTCCTGGTGATTTAGATGTTAATTCACGACTCTTTCAGGGTTTCTTAAATAGTTGTTTTGTTAGAGTTTCTATTGCTGTGAAGAGACACCATGACCTTGACAACATTTAATTGGGGCTGGCTTACACTTCAGAGATTTAGTTCATTATCATGGTGGAAATCCTGGCAGCATGCATGCAAACATGGTGCTGGGGAAGTAGCTGAGAGTTCTACTTCTGGATCTGCAGGCAGAAGGAAGAGAATGAGACACACTAGGCCTGGCTTGAACATCTGAAACCTTAAACCCCACCTCCAGTGACAGGCTTATTTCAACTAGGCCACATCTACTCCAGCAAGGCCATATCCCCAATAGTGCCAGTCCTTGTTAGCCTATGGGGCCATTTTCATTCAAATGACTACATTTTACATGTATGATAAAAAAATATTTGTGTCTATTACATTGAAGGGTGAATGGTAGGAATATGAGCACAAATTAGAAAATAGATAATTTTAATATAGGCTTTTTATTGTTACAAGTAGGTCATCTACAAACATAATCCTTTTAGGATACAGTTCCATTTTCTGGAATTGGGTGATAGAAGAGGGTCTGATCCTGACCTAATAATAATGAGATTGTGCTAGTTGTCTTGAGTGCTCACACGAGTTACTGACCCTTCATAGACAGCAATATTCATTTGAAGAATTATACCTATAAAATCAACTGATAATTGGCATGATGGTGAACAGGAAAGAATTTGAAGGTATTATAATACATAAATTAGTTTTATAAGGGAGGTTAGATTTTAGAAAAAGTTTTCAGAGCTCATTCTCAAAACAAGTCAGTTTCAGGTATCCATTATTTGTTGTGTTCTATGTTAGTTTTATACACTCAAAAGAAAAATCTGTTTCACTATGTTTGGGTGTGTGTGCATTTGTACTTGCATATGGAAGACTGTAGTCCACATAGGGTGTCTGTTGGGATCATTTTCCTTTTTAGTTTTTGAAACAGGGTTGCTAATTGAACCTGGAGCTCCTTGCTTGCCTCAGAGTGGCCATCCAGCAAGTCCCAGGGATCCTCCTGTCTCTGCTTTTCCAGGGCTGGTGCGGGGACCAAACTCAGGTCCTTATTGTGTGACAATAAAGTGTGACAAGCACTTTACTGAGTGAATCACCTCTCCAGCCTGTGTTCAGAACTTCTTAATGCTGGTATGCTGTCAGGCATCATATTATTGGGTACCAAAGATACAGACAAGAAAATAATCAAAGGCCATTATGGTGAGCATTCTGTTTGGTGTGTATCTTCTGATGCCTTACTTGTAGTGAGCACATTGGAAATAAACTTGAATATTTAGTATGCCTGAAAATTTTTATTTCATACCCTTTGTATGTAACAAGGGCGTTGTATTAAGTATTTTTTAGGAACTCTGAAAAGAAGGACATTTGTTTTCAGAATTTTAGCTATTAAAGCCTGAAAGTACAACTTGATCATGGAGTACTTGCCTAGCATGCTAGACGGCAAGGACTGAGAACAAATATCTTCTTCATCTACAAATAGAAACAGAGGGACAATAGCAAGGAAAAAACCTGGGGGTAGGTAAGGAAAAGGTCAGGGAGCCATGACACGTTATAAGGACAAAAGTCACCCACTACTAGCCCTAACAAAATAGATTATCTGATCCACCTAACAAAGCTGCTTTAAGGAAACTTAAAACTTTAAATACAGAAAACCAGTTCAGAGATTTCATCAGAGAAAGCTAACAGATTAAAATTTAAACCAAAAATCCAACACAAATCCTGGAACTGAATAATACATTGAAGAGGAAGAGAAAGAAGGAGGAGGAAGAGGAAAACAATCAGCATCAAAAGCAAAACTAACCAAGCAAAACAATCTGTGGACTTCAGAGACAGAGAATGTAGCCTGGGCTGATAGCCTGTGATCTCCTCCAGACATGGCTTAGCCTTGGACTGGATCCAAGCAAGCTAATAGTTTCTAATTTGTTTTACATTTTTTTTTTTTCTTTTTTAGCTCAGGCTGTCCAGGAATGTCGAAGTGTAGACTAGCTCAGACTCACCGTGAACTAACAGTCCTTCTGCTTAGCCTTTCTAGTGCTGGGATGACAAGTTCGTACCACCCATTCAGCCACATACTAATATTTCTCCCTTTTACTTTTTTTGTTTAGACCAGATCTCATGTACCCCAGGGCTGACCTGTAACCCACAAGCCTCCTTTCTTAGCCTCTTGAATGCTGGATTATATGACTCACTACATCTGCTTTCTAATTAATTCTTAAGTGTCACTTAAAACTTTAAAAAATGTTTGTACATTAATTTTTTAGCCAAAATTCATGGTGTTTCTGTTTAGCAGATAGCAATTGTATTTTCTTCTGTTTTTAGAGCTAAAAAGCTCTAAGTTAAAAACATTTCAGTGATTATATGTTACCTGCATGTTTTTAATATATGGATGAATTATTTGTGTTTTAATTTTTGGCTCACATCAGAAGCTTCTCAAAATGTGATAGTGTGACAAAACACTGTAGTAAAATTAGAATTTTAAAATTACTCTGTGGAATATTAAAATAATTGGACATTAGCCCTAATTGTGGGGAGGTAGTAGTACTGACATTTTTGTTTTTGGAGACAAAGTTTCTCTGTGTAGCTTTGGAGCTTGTCATGGAACTTACTATGTAGACCAGGCTGGCCTCAAATTTTCAGAGATCTGCCACCCCCACCCCATGAGTAATGACATTTTTAAGATGCTAGAAGTCTCATGAAATGTGGACATGTTTGAAAATTGTTCCAATTAGTAAGCAGTCTATGCTGTGTGCTTATATGAAAGTAGTTGCCCAAAGTGAAGGGGTCTATCAACAATCAAAGACTGTCCTTGAGGTGTCTACCATTGATTGCCTTGCTTTAGCTTTGTGAAGATGAGAACATGGAGGCAAGATATGGAAGCATAACCTGTTACATTTTCTTCCTTAGATCAACCTCTCCACTTCTCCTACACCTGCTCAGTTGATGAATCGCTCCCAGGGCTCCAGTTCTACTAGCGGCAGTATTACCCAACAGACGATGTTACTAGGCAGTACCTCCCCGACCTTAACAGCTAGTCAAGCTCAAATGTATCTCCGAGCTCAGATGGTAAGACACAAGATATCAGCTTTTCAGTGTCTAAGAACTGGGGAGTTCAAATGTTTCTGGGTTTAATGCAATAGGCATTTTTAATACTTAAGTAGTATTTAACAAGTGAGAGCATGTGCATGTATGTGCTCAGCATTTGAACACTTACAAATATGCATAATAATTCCACCTTGAATTCAGAAGCCTTCTTGGTAACAATATTTTTTAATACTGTTACTGATTTTAAAACCTGTTTTTTCATATTTTGACATCTCTAAAATTGCAGAGCTTTTTATAACTGATGGCATTTTACAGTTTTAGTACTTGCAGTGCTATATAAATCATTTTTTTCTGTTGACATTGATGATTTATGTCCAAGGATCTTCTGAAATCTGGATTGGAGTTCTGATAGTTTTTCAGATAATTCATAACTTTGGTTATTACTGTCTCAAATTCTATTGCATTATTAGGTGTACTTCATCTTTTTTTATTATAATAGTAATATTAATTGATAATTCTATAATTAGGTACCTACTGTTTTCCTGATTTAATTGATGGACTTTTTTAAGACATTTAGACATTGGCTGACATAATTTTGTACAGTTAGGCAAATGTTTTGAGATATACACACACACACACACACACACACAACGTGTGTGTGTGTGTGTGTGTGTGTGTGTGTGTGTATTAGTTAATTTTGCAGTGCCAGAGATTGAAACTAGGGACTCATGAATAGTAGACAATATCCTATCAATATTCAACATCTTTAGCCTCCTTAATATGCAGATTTTTGAAAAATGAACTGAATATGTATCTGATCCCTACTTCATTTAAAATTGGAAAGTTTTCAGTCATATTTCTGGCAGGAGTGATGATGTGACACAACATTTATTTGCAAATTGTAGAATAAACATTACCTCTTTCTTTTGGATTACTTTTCTCCCATGAAATTGTCTTTAATATGATTTAAACCATTTGAAATATTTTTTGTTCTGTTCTATTTTTTTTTGATGATTTTTGACTTTTAAAATGGGCAATTCATATGGCTCAAATAATATTTTCCTTTTTGGGTGGAGTGCTTTTAGACTGCATGCATCAAAAATAAGAAAATTTGTTGGTGAATTTACTTAAATTCAGAAATTGGGTGAAGAATTGAAATGTAAAAGTCTAGAGGAAAAGAAAGGGCTCAGGAAAGGTGTGGGGGCTGGTGGGGGTGTTGGTAAGTAGGAGCAGGGGACGGGTGAAAATGATCACTATTGTATGTGCATGCATGAAAATCACAGTGAAACCCAGTATTGTATATTTAATACATGTTAGTAAAGGTTCAAGATCAGAAAAGTTCCCTAATTGATCATTTTACTTTAAATATCAGGAAGGTAGCGAGCGCTGCTTGAAATGACTTTAAAATAGTATATCTACACACTCTAAAACCTATCATTATTTACTTAACCCAGTAAGACTGAGTAGATTGGATTGTCTTAGAAATTAGCAGTACTTGTTAATATTAAAAGTTTGAAACAAGATGGTGATGTACAGGTTGTTTATCTCTTTTGTTGTTTTGGTGTGAAGGCCTTTGGTTGCTCTGTTTTAACATTCTAGCATTTACATTTAGGATAAATAGTCCTTTACAAACAGGGTTAACATCAAGAGCAACCTTACTTTGTCCTACGCCTGGTCCCTTGTAGCTGAGGAAGATCGTAGTGTAGTATGTGTACTGTTACTGTGTGGACTGAAGAGATGTTTTGGTGTTTCTTTTCCTGTTTCTTAACAAAAATTAATCTATATCCTAACAGTTTTATTTTCACTTTCCATCTTAGGAACCCTGAGATAGTAGCTTTTATTTGGGACAAAATTTGATTTGAGGATCTCATCTCACCAAAGTACAATCTTTTCTTTGTGAGATATTTCAAAGCTGTTGATGACTTTGAGCTCTGTGATCACAACTTTGTTGTCGTGTGAAGCCTTTTGCTTAGGAGATAGTCCTAACTGGCATCGTCTCTCTGTCACAAAGTTCAGTCTCTTGCCTGCTTGCTACACACTGTGTGTGGGACATGTTCTTTAGTCTTAGGGTATTATTTTTGGTTTTCTGTCTGTACAGCTGATTTTCACACCCGCTACCACTGTGGCTGCTGTGCAGTCTGACATTCCTGTTGTCTCGTCGTCATCGTCACCTTCCTGTCAGTCTGCAGCTGCTCAGGTGAGATTGTCTATCACAGTGTGGTTCTGGAGGTCTGGGTCTCAGTAGAAAGATGGTCACTGCATTCATGTTTCAGCTCCTCTGCTCAGAGCTCATTGCCATGCCTTTCAGGTGAAGTTCATAGAATCCTGGGAACTTCAAGAGCATGCTTGCTTATAGAAATGAGAAATATAATTAAACAGATTCAGATTAGTAGATGTGCATCCATTAAGTTAATGAAAGTTCTGATAATGACACTGTAGTTTTATTTCTATTGTGTGCCATATTTTTTTTTTTAATATGAGTTATATTCTTTTTGTGGATTGCCTTTGGAAGCAGTTACATAACAGATAAGTCAAAGTAGATGGTAATTTTAAGTTTAAAAATGGATTAAATCAGGCAACTTGAAGTTAAAAGCTTAAGTAGAGTGTTACTTTTTTTGGTTCTTTGGGAAAAAATGAATCTTAACTTCTCTCTTATTCACAAAAATTAAATAAAAGTAGAATGTAGGCTTAATGGTAAAAATAAAAAAAATTAGCCTTCCAGGAGAAAACAGGACATATTCTTTGCAAGTCTAGGGTGGGTGAGGCTTCTTAGGGCACAAAAAAGATTGACTAGAAACGAAACTAGTGATACATTGGACTTAACAAAACTCAAAATTTTTCTTTAAAAAATCATTACAAAATGAGTATCTAGGCTACAGGCTGAGGATAACTATTCTCAATATATGTATCTGACCAAAGATTGTATCTAGATTATAAAAAACATTACTATAGGTTAATAATTGGATCATAAGGTCAGTTACAAATGGAAAAAATATTTGAAGAGATAGTTCACAAAAGACACTATATAGGGCAGGTGTGATGATATAAGCCTTAATCCAAGCACTTAGGAGGCAGAGGCAAATGTAGCTGAGTTTGTGGTCCACCTGGTCTACATAGTGAGTTTCATGACAGCCAGAAGTACATGGTGAGACTCTATCTGAACAAATAAACAAACAAAAAGAAAATATACAAAAGTCCAATGAGCACATGATAAAATGTTCAACATCATAGATCATCACAGATGTGCAGGTCAGAAACATAATGAGCATCATCAAATGATTATCTGGGTGGCTAACTACATGAAGACTGACACTATCCAATAGTTTATAATAGCTAAATATTCTTTAAATGATGACTATATAAACAGATGGTGTCATGTTCATACAGTGGAATTGTTAGTACTCAAAAGTGAAAAGAGCAAATCACCAATATATCTCATAAACATGACTAGCAAATGAAGCTAGACAATGAGTACAGCCTCTGTGATTCTGTAGTTTTTCAATTCTAAGATAGGGAAAACTCTCCATAGTAAAAAAATTAGGTTAACAGAGGTAGAAAAAAATTGACTAGGAGGGATGTTTAGTGTATTGGTTGGGATGGTGGTTATATGATATATACCTAATGTCAAAACTTATGGGAGAGTTGCATCTTACTGTATTACTTCAGTAAATTTCATAAAAATCATTTAGATTGAGTAAACTTTAAGTTAAAATAATTGACTAGACTATTACTTTATGCGATGCTATTTTGTTGTTTTTTATAGTAAATGTTTTGGACATCATGACAGACATTCATATATTGGGTCATTGTCTTAAATATCTCTTGTTCATTTTTTTTTTTTCCTTTTCCTGAGACAGAGTTCCTGAGACAGTAGTTTTGGAGTCTGTTCTGAAACTTGTTCTGTAGACCAGGCTGGCCTTGAACTCACAGAGGTCCACCTGCTTCTGCCTCTTAAGTGCTGGGATTAAAGGCATTCACTGGGCTTTCATCTTTTTTGAGATAGCATTTTACTAGTAGCCTTGGATTGCCTGGTACTTGATGTTTGCCTCAGGGCTTGAGCTTGAGACAGTATTCTTGTCTCAACTTCTTCAGGGCTGGGATTACAAGTATGAGTCACCATGCCTGGTGCATTTTATTTTGTTTCATATTTCAGCTTTCTGGTAAATATAAGAAATGAGATAGTAGCTGGTTGTGGTGACACACACCTTTAATCCCAGCACTCAGGAGGCAGAGGCAGGTGGACCTCTGTGAATTTGAGGCCAGCCTGGTCTACAAAGTGAGTTCCAGGACAGCCAGGGCTACACAGAGGCACTTCATCTCAAAAATCCAAAAGGAAGGAAGGAATAAAAAGTGAGATAGTAATAACATTCTTTGATTTTTTTTTTCACAGAACCTCTATGATTTGATATAGTTAATAATAAAGACTAATTTTTATATATTAGTTATAAAGATTTTGGTCAGGTAAACTCAGAGTTTTCCTAACTTGCTCCCTGGCCCTTTGTAGTTCCTTATCAGAGTCTGTTAGGTAGCAGTCACTAAATGCTAATTCAAGATTATCCCTGCTAAATTCTGATTTCTTTACTATCTTGGAAATGATACCTCAGTTGTTACAAGGGGAAAATGAGGCAATCAGAAGTTATTTAGCACAGTGCTGCCATGTAATGAGATATCATATCTCCTGCTTGCTGTCTTTGACAAAGAACCAAATCACACATTTGGTTCTTTGCTTTCAAAAGCTAGAAATGAAGAGATAATAAATAACCATTTAAATAATTGATAGTTTTCATGATAAACCAGTTGCTTAGGAGATAATATTTTTCTTTAATATGATCTGGAGCTCAATTTGCTTACTATTTCTCATGACGAAAACATTCTTATGAGTCTTTAATGCAGTTAATGTAGTTTGTGAAAGTGGTCTTCTGGTACTGTTGGATGTGACCTGTCTGTGATCTGTGGCTGTGCCAGTCTGACTTGGTTAAGGCTTTCAGGAAGGATCTCTCTGAGAACACTGCTTTTGAATAAGGCTGGCAGTGGTAGATGATGTTGATCAACAAAGATACAACTTTGGGCCCAGGACTGTTGGTTTTGAAATTTGTTTTGGTTTGTTATTCAAGACAGGGTTTCTCTGTGTAGCCCTGGCTGTCCTGCAACTCACTCTGTAGATCAGGCTGGCCTCAAACTCAGACATATGCTGCCTCTGCCTCCCAAGTCCTTTTTTAATTTTCTCTGTAGTTTAAAAATTGTATTTTTTTTTTAAATTGAGAGTATTGGATTTGTAGTTTAATGTTCTAATTTAATCTAAAAAAGCCAGTATATCAGTTAATTTTTACTCAGTAAGAGCTATTTTTTTTTAGACAGTGTCATTGTCTGACCTGGAGGACTACGTATAGATTAGGCTGACCTCATACTCACAGAGATCCATCTGCTTCTGCCTCCAGAGTGCTGGGATTAAAGCTGTGTGCCACCATGTCTGGCAAAAGAAGGGTGTTTGTAGAAGAGGACGAAACTCTACTTACCAAAGGGTACTCTAGGGAATGCTGGTTTGAAGAGAAATCAGATTTTTGCATTAAAAAGCTGGGAACTAAATCTCTGCTGTGGCCAGCACAACACTGATACCCCTTCTGCAAAGAGAGGGTGCTGCGTCCTGTTAAATGATTCTGAGAATATTTTGGTAGTGACATATTCTTTATATATCAGAAAATGTTAGAATGAATTTAGCAAAAAAGCCTCATGCATGATGTCAAAGTTTTTATAAAATCATAGGCTTGTTTCAAGGAAAATGAAAATTAAAGCTAGGATGCCCATTATTCCTCATTATAGGATTTTCTTCCAAAATGAAACTACCCTGGGAATCTTAATATGTGGTCTTTCCAATAGTAAGTATTACCTTTAGGCTATAGTTTCTACATTGTAATTTATTGCTTCAAGTTGGTATTTGAGCAAAGATGACAGCAGAGTAGCTAAAGTCTACAAGCTCATATAGAACACAGCATCATATTTAACTATGGAGGCCTGTGCATTGTCTTTCAGGGCTCCAGAAAGCAGCAGGCACATTATAGGAACAGGTGTGGTGCAGGTGTTAGGGTTCATTGTGTCAAATCTTTAGTCTGTTCGGATGCTTTTCACCCTGAAGGAGTCATTCAAGTTTTTCAGGTTATTTGTTCTTGGTTGTCATTATAATATGGTCTACTGTATGGGTTGTTTGTGGAAAATGTTATATTCTCTCTTATGTAGCTTTTCCTGGGAGAGTTTATTGTTAATTTACTTACTATTTTTAGACTTAGATCTTGCTGTGTGGCCAAGACTACATCTTAGTCTGTTTGTGATCCTCCTGCTTCTGTCTCCTTGTGCTGTTATATTAGGTCTGTGCCTCTATACCTGAAAATAGTTTTTTTTTTTTTTTTTTTTTCTCTTGTCATACCAGATATGGAACCCAGGACCTTGTACATACTAGGCAGATGCCCTCCCACCTAGTTACATCCCTGTCCTTTCTGAGATATTTTAATGTGCCTCCACCAAGATACTTGAAGTTTGTTAGAAAATATGAACAGATTTTAGTGTTAGCATAAGAGCTATAAGTGGAACCAAATAGCCTTTCAAAATCAGATGTAAGAGACATTCCAGACTCAGGATTTCCAGTGTCTATAGTTCTGAATTGTTAGGGGTGCAAACTCAAGGCTGAAGCCTCCAGCCTATTAGCTAGCATCTCCTCTCACCATTTCATAGATGCGTATGTTAGTAATGCACAGACAAGCTAGACATTGTGTTGTAGGCCAATCTCACATTCCAAGGAAGTATCCTGGAGGGACAGGAGAAAGTTCCTCACAGAGTACTCTGGGAAGTTCTTCTGAGAGAGGAAAGGGGTTATTGGACTTAGAATAATGGCTTGAGGAAGAATGATACTTAGGTAAATAGAGTCAGAACAAAGGGCACCAAATGAACAGTGAGAGCAGTTTGGCAGCTATATAAGAACTGTAGACTAGAGAAGAGAAAGTGGGTTCAATGTGGGTTGGGCCTACACTGTGGGCTTTGAGTGGCAACCCAAGGAATACACTACATTTTACTTTTTGTATAAAACTTTAATACTAATAATATTTAGTATATTTTGACATACAATAGGAAATATTCAAGGAAAATCAGAGAAGATGCTCTATGTGGTCTCTCTGAGAAGGTTTTTCCAGGGGTTGTATTAGTCAGTTTCTGTTGCTGTGATAAATAACCTAGGAGAAACAATTTAAAAAGAGGGAAATTTATTTTGACCAATGGTTTTGGTTCATATTGGGCAAATGCTGTTGTTTTCTTGGGGCATAGAAGCAGAGCATCATGACAGGGACTGTAGCCCCAAATCTGCCTCAAAGATATGCCCTTAGTGATCAACTTTCTTCAGCTACTCCCCTCTTCTATAGATCCACCACCTCCTAATAGTTTATTTATATTTTAAGTTATTTATATTTTAAGTTTGCTAATGAAACTATTGATGAAGGCAGAGTCCTCATCCACTTCTGAGCACTGCTTGTGCTGGGAGCAAGCCTTCGGTACATGTGTTTTTTTTGGGGGGGTGGAATGGGGAGGTACTTCATTTCCACACATTAACAGTAGCTATAGGATTAATCGAAACTTGCCTGACACAACCATTTATTTACCTTCTGTTACCACTGTTTGGGCATTTGGACCAGGAATATGGCCTTGAGCACCAGCTAAGGTATGTAGAGTCAGCATGCTGAAACTGAAGAAGTTAGACCTCAGCAGCATGTCATAGCTTTGTCGAGGTGGAGCCTCCTTTGACCTCCCAGGATCATTGCTAGCACTAAATGTGTTTGCTGCACGCTCCAAATAGGCAAGAAACTATGCAGCTTTTGGTGGCACATTTTCTGCTTTGCTATTTAGAAAGGCATAGCTCAAGTGAGATGAAGTCAGATAATTCTGTCAGTTTACAGTGTTCAGAATGGCTCCAGTTTAAGCAGGACACCACATAGACAGACCCATTTCAGAGTTATGCATAATGTGTCAGCTCAAAAAAACAAGTTTTCAAAGTCATTGAATGGTCAGTAACACAGTTTCAATTTAAGAAGCTTCTCATAAGCACGACACTGGAGTAGATGACTAGAAGAATCAGTTGTCTTGTAGAAACCCTCTAACACATTTAGAGTTGATCACTGTTAATGCAGTGTGTGGCAGAACCAGTTCCTCATATTTATAGTTCATTTCCATCAGCCCTCACCCCGTAGTATTCATTTGGTTTTCATTTAGTTCTTCGTGTTCTTCCCATCCTCTTGCTCTTCTTCACTCACAACTGTCCCATATCCACCCTTTCTGTCCTTTCCAGCCACCACATAGTATTTTAAGATGTGCTTATATAGAGTGACCTTTGTTTAATAATTAATCTGTAGTCTCAGGAGTGTGGACCTCTTTGTGTAGGAGGCACAGTATTAACTGCTGTCATTGTTGTGATGATTGTTGTATCAGCTAAAGCCATCTGTTTTCATCTTTACTTTTTGTTATGTGGTTCTTAGGTTCAGAATTTAACATTACGCAGCCAGAAGTTGGGTGTCTTATCTAGCTCACAGAATGGCCCACCAAAAAGCACTGGTCAAACCCAGTCTTTGACAATTTGCCATAATAAAACAACAGTGACCAGTTCTAAAATCAGCCAACGAGATCCTTCTCCAGAGAGCAAGAAGGGAGGAAGCCCAAGTTTGGAATCTCGAAGCACAGCAGTCACTCGGACATCAAGCATTCACCAGTTAATAGCACCAGGTGGGAGAAATGTTCATAGAAAATAGTTGTCTTGTTTTCTTAGCTGACAGCAAAACAAAAGGTATATGCTACTTGAATAAGAATGACAATTTTAAGACATTTTAAAATGAGAATTCTTGTTAGCTAAAGAAGACCTCACTAAGTAGCTTGAAAAGAATTCAGAAAATTTAGTAGTTGAAACCAATTATAACAGCAAAATAGATGGTCTTTTTTTGTTGTTACTTGGCACTTAATATCTCTATGATGTGCTGGTCTATTTATGCTAATAAAATATTTTAGCTTTTAAAAAAGAATTATCTTAGTTTATTTAGTATGTTTTAGTGAAACATTTTTGAGCAGTTAGTAAAAAAGTAAGTGCATTTTGTTTAAGTCATTAGTGGGAAGAATTTGTTACTTTTTCAAAACAAAAGATTGGGTAAATAAGGAAATTATTTTTCTAACCCTGCATCCATCACTACCAGTGTGGGCTTTCATCTAGGGGAGAGTTGTCAAGTTCTTTCCATTCTTATGAAGCCATGAGGATCTCTTTTCTTTGGGTAACCCTGTGTCATGTTTCCTAAACTGAAAATGTTGGGGCCTTCCAGAGTGAGCTTCCTGTCTTGTCTTGTTCTATACTATTGAAATCTACTTGTTCACCTAGACTGATTTCTCTGTGCATTAGGTACTCAGAATTAAATCTAGAGCCTCATACATAGGCCACACAAGTGTTCTAACATGGTAACAGCCCTTTAACTACTTCTGTGTTAGGATTGTCAATGTTCTTTGCTTCACAGGACCTCAAAATCTTGGCATTGTCTGATTCCTCGAAATTGAAATGTCTCTTTCCTCAGAACTTCTGTCACAGTACTGTCTCTATGCTTCCTGAATTCAAGCCTCTTCACTAGATAGCAAGCATCTTGCAGGTGCTCCTGTAGAGATGAACATTTCTGTCTGTGATAGGCACTGTTTTTTAGCACTCTACTTTATTATAACTTTTAATCTTTTTTCAGATTCACCTTTTCATCTTAACAGCACTAAGTTGTACCATATGTTCATTTGACTGTAATAGGTAGGCTGGTATATATTTGGACCAATCATCCAGTTTTCCACACTTATACTATGGAAATTATCAGTCTTTATCAGTCTTTCCCATTTTCATTATTTAGCTACCATAGTGCTTAGGATTGTTATGAATGAATCTTAGAGAAGTGCTATAAACTTTGATAGTAAGTCCTTTGATGCTATAGTTAGATATGGTTTGTTCTTTTTTTTAAATTATACATTATAAATATCTATGACCTAGTCTGTAGGCCAGATAACTGTGTTTTTGAACAGCATTGCCAGAGTATTCTCAGCCTCACAGTAGCACCTAACCAGGGTTCTTAGAGTCAGTGTGAAACAACATACCTACTATACCTGAGGTGACTGGTCATGGCACAGTAGCTAGTGAGACCTGTCATCTTACTTTTTTCCTTTGCTGGAACTGTGCCAACAGTCATTTGAAATTGAGAAAAAAACCCCTGACCCTCTATTGTATTCTAATGTCGTTGCCTAATGGTTGCTGTTTTCTTGTATGTAATTTTTTTTTCCCCTTGGTTTTTCAAGACAGGGTTTCCCTATGTAGCCTTGGAGCCTGTCCTGGAACTAACTCTTGTGACCAGGCTGGTCTCAAACTTTACAGAGATCTGCCTGCCTCTGCCTCCCAAGTGCTGGGATTAAAGGCGTGAGCCACCACTGCCTGGCTTCTTGCATGTTGTTTTAGGGTCTAAAAATAACCTGATTTTCTATACTCTTTCCTCTTGAAGGTGGAAGCTTTCATTTGTTAGCAGTTCTATTTATTTATTTAGAAGATAGTAGCCTAGGCTAGTCTTTAACTCATGACAGCTCTCCTGACTCAGACTCCTGTCATTCCTGACTGGTAATTCAGTGTTTAATACATAAAGGTGAAAGTTTACCTTTAATTACATATCTGGAAATCATGGAAGATGTTTTTAAAGCATTTTTAGAGGGCTTTGGTTTTTTTTTTTTTTTCTTCTTCTTCTTCTTCTTCTTTAGAAATTAATTCAACATGTAATGAAAAAATCTCCTACTGGTCTGTTTTAGCTGCCACCAAGAAATGTCATACATACCTTGGAAGTCTCAGGTCTGGCCGTTCCCAGTTTCTGATGAGGACTGTCTTTTGCCTAGTCATTTGCCACTTTCTCTGTGTTCTCAGATGGACATTTCCTATGAGGGAGGAAAGCTCTCTGATAACTTCTTTAAAAACATTGTTTTGGGTGGGGGGGACTTAGTTTTGTGTGTAGGGGTAGGGCAGGGGGCATGAGCATTTCACAGAGTCCATGTTGAGGTCAGAGGACAACTTGTAGGAGTTGGTTTTTTCCTTCTACACAGTAATTCCAGGAATCAAGCTCAGTTATCAGGCTTGTCAGCAAGAGACTTTACCTGTTGAGCTATCTCACCAGCCCTGCTATCTCTTTATTCGTATACAAATCTGCCATTTCAGGGCCTCACTCCCAGGATCCTACGGTCACCTTAATTTCCTAGGCTCTCCATCTCTACATATAGCCACTTTATGGTGTATGGTTTCAACATGGTGTATTTTGGGGAAAAGGCACAAATAGTTTATAACAGAGCCCTCAACTCAGGATTTGGGGCTCATTTAGACTTAGTGCTGCTCTTCAGTAGGTGATTTCAATTAATTAATCATATTGCATTAGTTTAGTACCATGTCTACTTCATGGGGTTGCAGTAATGATTGATGAAATGATATGTTATTATAAATAATGAGAGAAATGATGTCATTGACCTTCAATTATTAGGCCACTCTGACAGTAATAAAGTATTCATTAAAGTCAGAGAAATTAACCAGTAGGACATAATTTTGTAGACAATTGTCATCTTTTCTTGCTCATAGTCCTCGTCCTGCATTCTTGGACTTGTTATTACACTTTGACTTTTTATCTAAGAAGAATTTAATTTAGATGAAGAATAGACTGTTACTCTACTGAAATGTCAGATTATTTACCCTTGCGAGTACAAAGTTATTCTAGTGGGTATAGCACCCATGTTCAGGACATGTGGGGCTGGAAAGAAGACAGAAGTTAAGAGTGGTTATTCTTGCAAGGACTGGAGATCTGTTCCCAGGACTCTTGTTGGATGGTCCACAACCATCTGTAACTCCCAGCTCAAGGAAATCTTGGTGCCCTCTTTAGACCTTAGGGACACACACTCATGCATACACCCATACATAGACACATAATTAAAGATAAAAAGTATTTGAAAAAGATGATAAAATTAAATTATAACATTCTTTTTTTAAATGTAGGCAAAACGTTCTGTTTCCTTATCTGGAAGAATAACAGCCAGTTACTCCACAGCTGTTATCCAAGTGCTAATGAGAGACCTGAAAGCACTTTACATAGAACCACAGGATTTATTTGTATAACATAGCTATCAGCACTTTTGTAGAAGATTTATTAACTGTTCTCTTCTGAACACTACATTTGTAGCTACATTTGTAGAGGGCCAACAGTCTTTAGTTGAATTATTAGCTTATGTGAAAAATTATTTTTACCTTAGATTTTAGACCTCATTTTCCTTCAGTGCTGTGTTTGAGCTCATGCCACATGCATGTGTTCTAACTCTGAGCTGTAACCACAGCCCTTCATTTAAGAATAATTAGTGGATATCTAATGAAATTTCTAAATACTCTTTGAGATACTAACTAGATGTTATTTCCTTTCCTTTTCCTTCCTTCCTTCCTTCCTTCCTTCCTTCCTTCCTTCCTTCCCAGGGTTTCTTTGTGTAGCTACAGCTCTGTAGATCAGGCTGGCCTTGAACTCAGAGATCTACCTGCCTCTGCCTCCTGAGTTCTGGCATTACAGGTGTCAACACCACCTGACAGATGTTAATTTCGTTAAAGGATCTCTATAATTTTTAAACATCATTTTATATGTATGATTTTTGCCTGCACATATATGTATATCACATGTGTAGCAGGTGTCTGAGGAAGCCCAAAGAGGGTATCAGATCCCCTGGGTCTGGAGTTACAGAGGTTATGAGGTGCCATTTGGGTACTGGGAATCAAATTCAGGTCCTGAAAGAACAACCAGTGCTCCTAACTGCTGGAAGGTCTCTTCAGCTTGACCCCTAAAATTTAAATTATAATCAGATGCAAAAATATTTAAGAAAAAATTATTAGAAGTTTATTGCCATAGCTGTGGTTGAATATAAAAAGATATAAAATGCCATGTAACTTTCATATTTACATTGCAAGATAAATTCTGTCTTTAGATTTGATTTAGATATCTGTTTTTTGGGGGGTGGAGACTTTGAGACAGGGTCTCCTTATGGTCCTGGGTGGCCTGGAACTTGCTATAAATGCAGATCAGGCTTGCCTCTAACTCAGTGATCCACCATACCTTTTCCTTCCATGTGCTAGGATTAAAGATGTGTGTAAGTTCTGTGTGGTATTAAGCAGTTGTTTCAGGTCATCTTCCAGTGTACTCATTTTTCAGTTCTAGGTAGGGAGGATTTCATCAGCCTATCTCCCTGTAAAGAGGTATCATGGTGAGAACCATTTACAACTTAGGGTGATCCTTAACTAGATTCATCCCAGTTGTGAGCACCTGTGGAGGAGATCTGACAGATACCACTACTTACAACTCACTCTGGGATTTCCATTGAGTGGAAAGGGATAAACACCATCCCTTATTTAGGTATCATGATCTTATTCCTTCATTCTCTGCAAGGAAAAGCTTTTCACTTTGATTTGGAATGGCCCCTATGCTACAAGATTCAGCCATGTATTTTCGTTAGTTGAATTGAAGTTTTATGTGGGACAATTTCATTCTGATCAAATAATAAAGACTTCATCCAAGCTGAAATGTTCACTTAGGAAGCTTTTTAGCCAATTGATTTTGCTATTAGTAACAGACATGTTTTGTCATAGATAGGTCTTGATCTTGAAGTCACCCCTGTATACTATACTGTTGAGTACTGATATTTCTCCTTCAGAGAAGAGACAGACTCAAGTGTATAGACCTAAGAACTAAGTTAATGAAACTGCACATATGTGATCTGGAAGAGTAGAATGTATAAAGTTGTACATATGTGACTAGATTGTTTTCCTTCAGTGTTTCATAGCATAGCTTATTTTATCCAGTGTTTTTAGCCACTCAAGGAAAATATGTTGCCATAGAATGTCAAATTACTCATGTTTAAAATACTTGTAATAGACTGCTAGTGACTATGACTCTCTAATGTGAAAACTCTCCTCTTTTAGATTTATGTAAAACTATTTCGTTTTGAAATCAGTACTAATTGTCATTTTTTTCTCTCACAGCTTCATATTCTCCAATTCAACCTCATTCTCTAATCAAACATCAACAGATTCCTCTTCATTCACCACCTCCTAAGGTTTCCCATCATCAGCTGATTTTACAACAGCAACAACAGCAAATTCAGCCAATCACCCTTCAGAGTCCAACTCAAGATCCGCCCCCATCCCAGCACTGTATCCCACTCCCAAACCATGGATTATCTCCTGCTCCCAGTAATGTCCAGTCACAGCATTGCTCACCAATTCAGAGCCATCCCCCTCCTTTAACTGTGTCTCCCAATCAGGCACAATCAGCACAGCAGTCTGTAGTGGTGTCTCCTCCTCCTTCTCATTCCCCAAGTCAGTCTCCTACTATAATTATCCATCCGCAAGCACTTATACAGCCACATCCTCTTGTGTCTTCAGCTCTTCAAACAGGGCCAAGTTTGCAGCAGGCTACTGCTGATCAGGTACAACCCACAACACAGCTGAATCTTCCATCCCATCTTCCACTTCCAGCATCCCCTGTTGTACACATTGGCCCAGTCCAGCAGTCTGCCTTGGTGTCCCCTGCTCAGCAGATTGTGTCTCCAACATCACACCAGCAATATTCAACCCTGCAGTCATCTCCAATTCCAATTGCAACCCCTCCACAGATGTCGACATCTCCTCCAGCTCAGATCCCACCACTGCCCTTGCAGTCTATGCAGTCTTTACAAGTGCAGCCTGAAATTCTATCCCAGGGCCAGGTTTTGGTGCAGAATGCATTGGTGTCAGAAGAAGAGCTCCCTGCTGCAGAAGCTCTGGTCCAGTTGCCATTTCAGACTCTTCCTCCTCCACAGACTGTTGCGGTAAATCTCCAAGTACAACCAGCAGCACCTGTTGATCCACCAGTGGTAAGCCCTTGGCAGCTCTTTGACTTTCTTGCTGAACTGAACGTAAAGCTGGTTCTCCCACAACTATGCTGTACTGTGAAGTCTAAATGCCTATGATTTTTTAAGCTTGCAATTTTCCTGTGTCAGTATTCTGACAATGTATTGTATGGGCAAAGGAAAAAAAATGTCATTTGTTGTAGTATGGTTGCATGCTTTAAATTTGTGATGGTTATTAAAGTCCCTCGTTAATTTTATTACTATTTAAACAAATCCATCTGCTATCTTTACAGAGTTGATTTTTTTTCCCCAAGGGAATGCATTTGAACCAGTGTCATCTGCACAAAGTTTTTTCTCTTAAGGTGATTATCCTTCATAGATCCCTTCTGTATGTTCTTAAGCGCATGGTTTATCTAGCTAACCTTTTAGTTGTCTGCATTTGGAAGTCTTGGGCAGCTTTTCTTTGAAGGAACAGGTATGATTGTATGATGTAACTATTTTTGATGAAATTATGTTTTGTAATTAATATTGTAAAAACATTTATTCTAGGGTAGAATTCAACTTGGCAAAAACAACTGACTTTTTAAAATTTCTATCTATGAAGAGAAAATATATACTTAAGTCATTTCTCAGTTAAAAGGCTCAAAACTGTGAGTCTCTGGCTTTGGCACTGAGAGTAACAGAAATGAAGTAAGAATTTTGAATAATTGGGATTTCAATAGAATGTATCAAAATGAACTTCTAGAAAAGATCACATGAAAGCCTAAAAGGGAAAGTTATCTTGAAAATATTTTCCTTTTTCAACATTTTCTCTGAAGTGGCTATTGAAATTTATAAAATGGTTTATGTAAAAATAAGGGTTTTTTTTATGAGTTTAGCAGATTCAGTTTCTTACTGAGGAAAAGGAAGTTTTGTATCAAACTTTGAAAATCACTGAAAGTCAGACCAGTTCTTGGGAAGCTGGGGCAGGAGAATCAAGAGTTTGGCCATCCTGAACCTGTCTAGTGAATTCAGGAGCAACCTTGGCTTGAGAGTCCCCACAGAATATTTTATAAATTGAAATATTTACATATCAGTTAACATTGATCTTATAAGGAAAGGAGTTTTGCTGTCTTTATTAGTAGAAACATTTGACTCTTAAAACTCGATTTTGTAGTTTGTTGTTCTGTCCTTTTAAGAGATCTTAATAGGCATGGAGCAGCTCAGTTTTACCTGTTATTGCCCGGGAAGCCAGGACCCAGGGGAAACCAGTGCTAGATAAACTTGTCTTCTAATTATGCACTTACAACAGGGTTTTCACCAAGGATATAGTTCAGTGGTAAAGCAACTATTTAGCATATGCCAGGCTCTGATGCAGTTCCCAGTTACTGCCAAAACAAAAGATGAAAAACAAAGGTTTAGGAAAAATAAAGACCTTTCAAAGAAATCAAACTCAACTTAATTTCATTTTCTTAACATTTAATTCAGTGACTGGTTTTCAATGAGTAAACACTAAAATTCCATATACCTTTTAAATGTATTTTTTAATAAGAGGACTTTGGGTCAACATAATTAGGGTAGAAATACCAAAAATAAAACACTTTAAATACTGTGTCAAAAATATCATTGGATTTGTTTTGCTGATTTTGCCCTCTATTTTTTAAACATAAGGCCATTGTCATTTCTGGAAGGTGCCTCTGTTACTGTTTGACAACAGGGCCTGCTGTCTGGATCCCAGTGTTCTTTGGATCCTTTTCACAGCAGCTATTTACTAAGTTACTGATTTGTTGTTGTTGTGACCAGAATTTTTTCCATAAAAACACCTTTTCCACTCTTGATTATTTCAAATACTTAAATGTAGATATATTTCTTTGTAATAAAATGTAAAAATTTGAAAGAAAAAGGTGAATTATCAAACTAAATCAGTATGTTTTCAAAAAGATATTTCTGTAAAAGAAATAGTTTTTCTTTTTTAAAAAATTGAGATTTGGGTGTAAATAAGATATGTTGAGGATAGATGATTTAGAACTAATAAACAAATGTTCCTCAGTTTATTTAGGAAAGGGAGACAGATGGGAATATGGACTTTACTGAGGTAAGTTTGGTGGTCTTCATTATTTTTAGAATAGTTATAGTTATGAGCTAAATAGAACTTGTGCAGTTTTGTAATGATCTTGTGAGCAAAATCTCCAATTACCGCCTTTCTCAGTATTTTGTTGTATTTAGATGGTTTTTTGTTTTGTTTTGTTTTGTTGTGCTGATTGTGCCAGATATGTCTGAGAAATTTCTTTTGCCTACTTTATTTCCCAGTTAACTTGTTTTCTTTTATGTGGGTGATTATGAAGAGCTCCCTGTACTTAACCTCATCATAAAAAGAAAAGTATTTTATAGAGTTCTTTGATGGAAAATTTGAAAAAAAATGCTGTTTGTATTATAGCCTTTTCCTTTTAAAAAAATTGTTTTCAAAAATCAGAATTCGGTGCATGATGGAGCTGATTGCTTAAAAGATGCTGTAAGCAGATGTTGCAGCAGCAGGAGGCAGCAGTGAGGCGGAGGGTTAGTGGATTAGTAGATGGCCTTCTTTGGAGGGGGGAGCAGTCTGTGAGGGAGGGAACACCATAGATGAAGCTGAGCTGGTCAAGAGGCCTGCATGCTGCCCTCAGCCAGCTCTCCTGCCACTCTCCTCAACTAACACTGCACCTTCTAGTCTTTAGGTGCCTGCCAGACAGCTTTATTTTATTTTATTTTATTTTATTTGTGGTTGTTTTTTGTTAGCTCCTAGGCATTTTGGGCAGAAATATGTTCTATGCTGAGTATTGTCCTTATGTCAAACATGGCTGTCTGTTACCATGAACAGACCAGTGGCTGTCAGCTGTGTAGCGCACAGTAACAATGACTCGCTTCCCCTTGTGACAGGAGGCTTTTGGGGAAACAGGTTTCTAGTTTCTGGGATATGAAAAAATATATTTAAAAAAATGTTGCCTACTTAGTACTTGGATCATAATTCAAGATATCAAGTTAAATATAAAATAACTGTAGTGGGATTTTAGATTTTTTTGTTTGCTTTTTTGAGACAGAGTTTCTCTGTGTAGTCCTGGTTGTCCTGAACTCACTCTATAGACCAGGCTGGCCTTGAACTCACAGAGATCTGCCTGCCTCTGCCTCCCTGCTGGAACTAAAGGTGTGCACCATTACCACTCTCAGAAAATTTATTTTTTAAGCAAAAGCATGTTCAATCCTTTTTTGCTGGTGTGTAGATGGGCTTTTGCTATTTATCCAGGCTAGCCTTGAACTAAGTATTTTGTCTTAGCCTTCTAAGTTCTAGAATTCCTGGGTTGGGTCACCATTCCTGGATGGATATTTTATTCTAAGTGGATGCTTAGAGTTTTTTTTTTTTTTTCTGTTTTTTTTTTTTAAACCAGTACTACTTGTTATGCATATCCTCATAAATGGTTTGTTCCAGATTAAAAAGAATCTTGATTATTTTCATGTTAAATTCTTGACAACTCAGATTATCAAAAATTTTCAACAATTTAACTAAAAATGTAATAATGAGTGTCACTTAAAATTAACTTTGTGAATGTTCAGGATTTTTTTTTTTTTACTATTAAGATTTATTTTAATGTTAATTCATTAAAAAATCTTAAATCCTCACTCTCTGTAAATGTAAGCCACATGAAAGGAACTGAGCTGTCTTACAGCTTGGTGTTAGTAGAGCGTTGTCTTTCATAAATAGCAACCAATCAAAGTACATCGTAATTTCTAGAAACACTTTGAAAGTTAATCCTAAAGTTTCAAAAAATGTTAGTTGAATAATATAGCTATAGTTACATGATTTCTCCTCTGTGATTTTGATGTCACAATCTTTCAGTAAAACTACTACAGTTGGATAAAAGGAACTAACAGAGATACAGCCATGTAGCTTAGGTTGTATGTTGGGTTTTAAAGAAAGATGTTTTCTGTATATATCATACTAGCTTATAAGATTTTTGAGAAGAATTGAAAAGGAATAAAATGTGTTTAATGAGTAATATTGCATATAATTTTTTGGCACCTCTTTTGATTCATGATGGGTAGAAATTAACAGAAAAATGGTGTTTTTAAATAGTTACTTGATTGTATATAGCTAAAACTTTTTTTTTTAATTCTTGAAAATATGTCCAGATATGGTCATTATCATTTGGAGAACCCAGTAATTCCTGGCTTACATAACTAGCCCAAAGCGTACTCTCAGTGACATACTACTAAGTAGTAGAAGAATTTTTAAGAGCAGTTTCAAAGTTTTCCTTTCAACTTGTCAGTATAGTCATTTGCCTTGCTTTTAATTTTAATACATTTAGAATGAATTTTTTTTTAAAATTCAGAATACCACATAAAATGTAGTTTTGGAAAAATTTCAAGACAGTATGACTTGTCATTGCAGGTTTATCAAGTAGAAGATGTGTGTGAGGAAGAAATGCCCGAGGAGTCAGATGAGTGTGCAAGGATGGATAGGACACCACCACCACCCACCTTGTCTCCAGCAGCTATAACTGTGGGTCGAGGGGAGGACTTGACATCTGAGCATCCTTTGTTAGGTGAGGAAATACAAAATATATAAGAAGAGTCTTTTTTGTTGTTTTTTGTTTTGTTTTTTTTGAGACAGGGTTTCTCTGTGTATCCTTGGCTATCCTGGAACTCACTCTGTAGACCAGACTGGACTTGAACTCACAGAGATCCACCTGCCTTTGCCTCAGCACACCTTTGATAGGTGACAGTAAGAGGAAATTTTTTCATTAGAGATGGCATTAAACTAACTTATTTCCGTTAACTGTAACAAAAGTTAGATTATCTTTAGAATTTAGGAATGTATGAAGAGTATTGTTTTATATAAACCATCTTACCAGTCCAAGGTATTGCTAGTGTACTCTCAACTGATAGTTGCTATTAAAGAATAAATAAAATTTACTTTTTTTTCCTTGGGAAATCCTTTAATAGGAGTGGAAAGTTACTGGTTTATAAAACATTTAGCACCACCCAAGCAAAAAACATGACTTTACAAGCATTGTGATCATTAGTGGCTACCCACATTCCTGTATTAGCTATTTCTAGCTTAAAAATTAGAATTTGAGGACTGGGAAGATGGCATAGTGTGTAAAGTACTTGCTGCTCAAGTGTGAGGTCCTGAGTTCAGATCCCCTGAGTCCACATAAAGCCAGCATAATGGTATACACCTGTAATCCCAGTGTTCCTTCCCACAGTTAGATGACAGGCGGAGAGAAGGGAATGTCCAGAAACCTGTGGGCCAGCTAGCTAATATGTATCAGCAAACCACAAAATGGACCTTGTCTAAAAATCAACATCCAATGTTTCTTATCACTTCCCTCTCCTAAAAAAGGGGGAAATGGCTCATTTGGTAAAAGTGCTTTTTCATGCAAGCCTGATGACCTGAGTTCAGATTCTTGTAACCATACAGCAAGCTAGGTGCCATAACGTCACATCTGTAGTCATAACATTCCTATAGTGAGGTGGGAGGTGGAGGCCAGAGAATTGCTTGGGAGCTTGGTAGCCAGGCAGCCTGTACAGGGCATCGTGAGAGACAAGGAAAACCCTGCCTTAAACAAGGTAGGAGGTTTTGTGTTTGTTTTTTTTTTTACTTTTGGGTGGTTCTGAGGATAAAAATCAGGGTTTTAGGCATGATAGCAAGCTCTACTACTAACCTACATTTTCAGCCCATATATATAGTTTCTTTTCTCTGAAAGCATTTGTTGCTGCAAATGTACTTTTGATTCAAAAGTAGAAAGACCAGCTTACTTGAATAATAAACTTGATTGTGGTTCTGCTTTAATTACATTAAGTGCATCTCTCATTGATAATACCAGTGATGAAATGCTGGAACATAGATTTGTCTTTATGCTTTTCCCTTGTGTATTGTCAGAGACCCTTCCAAGCCTGTTTTTCTGGAGCTGCCAGCTACAGTGTAGACACTTCAGTCTCCCTGTAATCTACTTCATTCCTCTGTGTTATGTGGAGTGTGGAATAAGAAAATGATGTTTACAATAACTTATCAAATTATGGAGCTAACTTACAAAAATAGACTTTTGGGGGGCTAGAGAGATGGTTCAGTAGTTAAAAACCTTTACTTCTCTTGCAGAAGATCAGTTTGGGTTCCAGAATGGACATGGCAGTTTCACGGGATCTGATACCCTCATCTGGCTTTCACAGGCACTGCACATACTAGGCAAACATTCACAAATACATATAAATAACAATAAATCCTAAAAAGTAGACTTGTTTCCATCTGTGATTCAACTTTTATAAATCTGTAAAAATCTTTTCCATGTAAAAAAGATAGGACAAATTCACCACCCAGTGTGTATCTATAAATAGATTCAGTAACTTAGTCTAAAGTCATAGAGCTGCCTAGAGGACAGTATAAAACAGTACAGTACAGTAGTAGTGCTCTTGTTTTGTTGTAAATTGCCATTGTTGTTCATGCTTTTGCTTTTTAACAGCTTCTTAAAAATGGCAAATAATAGATTTAGGTTTTTTTTTTTTTTTTAAAGGCAGTAACTTACAGATGTTTTTTAAAACAACCTGAGAGAACTTTATTATACATATGATCTAAAGGTTAATTCAGATTATCACTGAGCAGTATTTTCTGGAAAAACTAATTAATAGAATGTTTTAGTCCCTTTTGTGGACTTGGGTTGGGTGTGGTGGAATGTTTGTAGCATCAGCACTCAGGAGACTGAGGAAGGAAGATGTGGAGTTTGCAACCAGCCTAGGCCACCTAACAGGAACCATCTCAGAACAAATAGACAATAGACTTAGGACTTTATACTAAAAAGAACTAGAGTGGCTTGTGTTTCTGCAGTGTGGGCACTGTAAGGTGAAGGTGCTGTATCTGGTAAGGACCTTACTGCTGAGCTGCTATGTGGCAGAAGCATCACAGGGAACGTGAGCATCCTACACAGTTCTACTTCTCAACACTTCTGTTGAGGGCTTACTTTCTAAACACAGGAATTTTGGAATGTCCACTTAAACCATAGTGTGCAGTTTTATATGTATTGAGTAAAAAAGTGTCTTTAAATCTGTAAGGGCTATTTTAAAATGTTTTATTTTAGTTCCTCATAGATTTTTTTTTTTTTTTTTTTTTTTTTTTTTGTCTTTTATTCCATAGAAGTACTATGGTGTTCCTGCTTAATGATATATGTGGACAGTTGTGCGTATATTCACAGACATTAGAAAGTTACCACTCTATGGATGCTTTTCTTTTCTTGTCCTTTCCTCCCTCCTTCCCCTCTCTTTCCATCCCCATCCCCCCCCCCTTTATCTTGCTCTCCTTTCCTAGCTAAATAGAGTCTGTAGCTTTGGGTTTATTTTTTGCATGGGGGTTGGTTGGTTTTTGATACTTGGTTTCTCTCTATAGCCCTTACTGGGCTGGAACTCTCAGAGATTTTTCCTGCCTCTGTTTCTTAAGTGTAGAGATTAAAGGCATGTACTACCATGCCTGGCTAATTATATGGCATTAACAGGTGTTTGCATATTTACCTTTTTGAAGATAGGTAATTTTATTATCACTCTAATAGTGGTGGTGAAATCTATAGGACATTGATTACAGTGGTCTTACTAAGGGTGAGCTATTTGTGTTTCCATTTTTCTTTTCTTATCCTTGTGCTTGCCACTCATGCATTTCCACTGGTTTATAACCCAGTCCCTTCTATGTTGCTTTATCAGTTGAGTTTTCTGTTCTTTAGGGAGCCTGTTATTTCTTCTCTTCCACCTAAGTTAGATATATATTTTTAAAAATATTTTTTAGCATCATTTACTGGTGGTATCAGTTCTTGTTTTGTTTATTGAAACAGTTTCTCAGCAGGGCTGCCCTGGAACTCGCTCTGTAGACTAGGCCGTCCTTGAACTCACAGAAATCCTCCTGCCTCTACCTCCTGAGTGCTGGGATTAAAGGCGTTGTGACACAACCACTTGGCTGTTGTCAGTCTTTTTATACAATGGTGAAGAGTTAACATGTGCTCTAGCATCCTACTATCTGGGACAGTGACTCAATTTCATTGCCTGTTTGTTGTGTACTATTAAGGCAAGCACGTTAATCTGTGTCTTGTTTTCCATATTTGTAAGATGGAGATGATAACATTGACCACCCATAGGCTACATGTAGATTAAATGATAGCATTGAACATGACACTGGTCACTTGAGTGCTCAATGAGTGTCTTTTCATATATGCCTTCTGTTTTCTTCAGAAATGTGTTCTTACTAGTATGTCTAGATATGAGCTGCTTCTCCTCTCTACTGTAGTACTGACAGTCAAGGGCTGGTGCTACTGGTGGGCAGTAGGTAACTCTTCCAGCCATCAGACTGTCAGCTGACCCTGCTGTGGGCCTGCCAAGTGCCCCAGCATTTCCCTAGTCTTCAAAGAAAGCAAAGTGCCTTTGAGAGGATTTGGAGGCTCTCCCTGCTTTGAAGTTACAGTCTATGACCTGACTAAATCACTGAAATTCCTACTTCTTTTCTGGGGTTTGTGATCCTTTTTAATTTTTCAAATGAGTATCTGTCCATCTGTATTATGTGAATAAAAAGGAATGTAAGGTATTTATTATCTGTATAGCTTAAAAGCAGACAATCTCAACTGATTTTTGTAGTTACTCTTAATGATATTTAGGGCATTTTCAATTTTATGGGAATAATAGAAAACTGTTTAGCTGGTTATTTTGAGCATGTTAGTGTATGTCTGTAGAATGGGGATATTAGCTTGTTCTGTGTATGGGATTGTGCAGATTAAATGAGACAGTGAACATAATGTTCTTGGAAAATAGCATATCTGAGTGAGCTTCCATCTCTGCAGGGAAGATGGCTAAAGATAACTTCTTTTCTTTCAGAGCAAGTGGAGTTGCCTGCTGTGGCCTCAGTCAGTGCTTCAGTGATTAAGTCACCATCAGATCCTGCCCATGGTTCTGTTCCTCCACCACCACTCTTAATTCCCGCTGCTGCCACAAGGAGCAATAGCACATCTATGGCCACCAGCACTCCCAGCCTAGAAAACAAGCCTCCACAGGCTATTGTCAAACCACAGATCTTGACCCATGTTATTGAAGGGTTTGTGATTCAGGAAGGATTGGAGCCATTTCCTGTAAGTAGAAAGCTTTTTATGTCTTAAAAATTATTTCAACCATATAACTCTATCTTAAAAAATTGTCTACTCTTGTTCTCTAAGAAAATACTCATGATCTAATTTTAAAAATTGATTTTTTAATATAGAATTTTGACTGTCTAATCATCTATGTATTTCTATATGGATTCTGAGACATTTTGTACTAGCCATTTTTGATCTTAATTTTGCTTATCTGCCTAATGGAGATGCTCTTTTGGTGTGTGAGAATTAAATATACTATCATTATTTTTTGTTGTACTTGGTATTTACTAGTCATAGCTATTACTTATCACCATTGTATCGACAATTAAAACTTTACTTTTTCATGTTATAAAAGTAATACATGCTTTAAAACTATATAGAACAAATATCAGTACATGTATGTTCACATAATGAAGATTATTATTGTATATACAATTCTTTTTTTACTTCATAAGTGAACATTTTTCTATATCAATAACATACTATACATTTTGAAAGGTGACATAAATCAAGTTTCTGTAATGTGGTGGTTATAGTTCTTGACTCACACACCAAAGGTGACATAATATTCTACTTTATGGACAGCCATAATATACAAAACAAAACAAAAAAACAGAAAAAAAAATAACCAAAGAAAAGGCACATGAAACAGATTTGACACAAAAATCCACTTGTTTGCACACTCAAGAATCCCATAAAAACACTAATCTGGAAGCCATTTTTATATATGCAAAGGATTTGTAGTGTAAAAAGATACAGGAAGCTGGGTTGTGGTGGCACATGCCTTTAATCCCAGCACTTGGCAGGCAGAGGCAGGTGGATCTCTATGAGTTCCTGACCAGCCTGGTCTATAGAGCGAGTTCCAGGATAGGCTCCAAAGCAATACAGAGAAACTCTGTCTTGAAAAACAAACAAACAAAAAGAACAGTAACATTTGATTTTGTTGTATGTTCCTGGGCTATCTAGTCTCAGATTCTTGGTTACGCAAGCTGCGTTGGGTATGGGTCCCATCTTGTGGAGTGGGCCTTAAGTCAAGTCAAACATTAGTTACTCTCACACAATTTATGCCACCATTGCACTGGCAGATTTCAGAGAGAACACCATTAAATATCAAAAGGTTTGTGGATATTGTTCTGAGTACCCTCCTTTCCCAACTATGCTAGATCATGGGGCGGGGTGGGGGCTGTATGGAGACACCAGCTCAACTTTTCTATGTTCAGTGAGCTGTGTAGGTGTGGTCTTTAACAATGGGGCCTTGCTGTCAGTTTGTGGAGAGAAACTCAAGAGTCTTGGCAGCAGCCTGGTTGTTTGGGGAGTCCCATGAGATAACTTTGGCCAACAACTCAATTAGATGGAACCTATTCCCAGTACTGGAAACTTCATTTAGTGACAAGTTGGGGCTCTGTCTTCCTATTATTTGGTGATTTCATTTACATAACCTTCAAATATGCATATATTTTAGGTATATACATATATATGTATATATATGTATATGTATTAGGTTTTCATACTACCCCTCAAATGGCCCTTAATTTTAATTGTCTCCCATTGTGTTCCTTTTGTTGTAACCCTTCTCCCTCCCCACTTGATCTTCCCATTCTAGTCTCCTGCCCCATCCATCCATAACCATTTTACTCCTTATTCCCCTCCCCCAATTCATTACTCTGTACATAACCTCTGTGATTCTATGGATTGTAGCTTGTTATCATTGACTTAACAGCTGATATCTACATACAAACGAATACATACCATATTTGTCTTTTTGGGTCAGGGTTATCTCACTCAGGATAATATTTTTTTAGTTCCATCCATTTACTTGTAAGTTTCATGATTTCATTTTTTAAATGGCAAAGTGATATACCATTGTGTAAATAATGTACATTTTCTTTAAACATTCATCTGTTGGGGGACTTCTAAGTTGTTTTCAGATTCTGGCTATTATGAATAGAACAGCAATGAACATGGTTGGGCAAGTGTCTCTGTGGTAGGATGTAGCTTCCTTTGGGTATATGCTCAAGAATGGGATAGCTGGATCAATTCCCATCTTCCTGAGGAACTTCCACACTGATTTCCATAGTGGTTGTACAATGGATGAGTGCTCACCTTACTCCATGTCCTTGCCAGCATGAAGTGTTATTTGTTTTATTGATCTTAGCCATTCAGATGGCTGTAAGATGAAATCTCAAAGTAGTCTTGATTTACATTTCTCTGATGACTCAGGATGTTGAACTTTTCTTTAAGTGCTTCTCAGCCATTTGGATTTCCTCTTTTGAGGAAATTAGATTTTTTTTTTTTCTCACATATATCCTGATTATGGTTTCCCCTCTCTACTCCTCCCAGTTCTTCCCTACCTCCTCTCCCATCTGGGTCAACTCCCCTTCTGTATCTCACTAGAAAACAAACAGGCTTCTAAAGGACAATAAATAAAATAAAACAAAACTATCACTTTAAAATTGAACAAGACAAACCAACAGAAGGAAAAAGCCCATAAGAGAAGGTACAAAAACCAGAAACCCATTCATTTGTAAACTGAGGAATCACATAAAAACACTAAAGAACCTGGTAAAGACTGGTGAAGGCTGTGTGCGTGCTGCCACGGTCTCTGTGAATTCATATGAACTGTGATCATGTTGATTTAGAGGCCTTGTTCTCCTGGTGTCCTCCATTCCCTCTGGCTCTCACACTCTGTCTGACTCCTCTTCCACAGGGTTCTCTGACCTCTAAGGAAAGAGATTTGATGGGTACACCCTATTTAGGGCTGAGTATTCCAGAGTCTTTCTCTCTTTTCTGTATAATCTCTGGCTGTGGGTCTTAATATTTATTCTCATTGATGCAGAAAGAAGCTTCTCTGATGATGACTGAGCTAGGCACTGTAGATCTGTACCCACCTTTAAACCAGGTTATTTGTTTTCTTGGTATCTAGTTTTTATATCCTTTGCATATTAGCACTCTATTAGATATGCACATTGTGCAGCAGGTAAAAGCCATTTCCTTGCTAACTTGGCAATCTGAGTTTGATCCCTGGGACCCACATAAAGTTAAAAAGAACATACTTAATTCCATAAAGTTGTTCTCTGCTGTCCACATATGTGCTGAGTACATTCTTTCTTCTTCACATAACACGCATGCACAAATGCACCGCACGCATGCATGCACGCACACACGCGCACATGCATACACATGCATACACATGCACATGCATTCTGGGGGGGGCAGTGTGAGCTGGGGAGAAGGCTCAGCTGGTAAAGTATCCCCTGTGCAAGGATAAACACACCCATGGCTGTTCCCTAATCTTCACCACCAAATCATAAAATATTTGCAGATACAAACAGCCTTGTATTAGAGAGCTAGTATGGTGTATTCAAGGCTCTGGGAAAAAGAGATAGTACTGTGAAAATTGAAGCTGGGCATGGACATTGCCAAGGACTAGAATCCCAGCACTGGACAGAGGCTGAGGCAAGAGGAGCTACATAGTGAGAAGCCATCTTACATTCTAAAGAAACAGATGAGGATATAGCTCAGTGTAAAACCTTGCATTCATGAAACCTCCAGAGCTGCAAAATAAGTCAATTCAAACAGCAATTACTTCCCTTTCAGTGCTTTTCCATTTTGCAGGGTAATCTGATTGCTTCTGTTTTAATATTACAAGTGTGAGGAATCACTAGATTTTAAGACTTTTTCTTAGCTACTTGCCTAAAACAGCAGTGCATTGTATTTGACAGCCTACAGTATATATTCTGCTACTGGCTAGCAGTATGTATGTATAGAATAGTTTACTTGATGATTCACCTTTAATGATTGGATTTGATCATTGAGTAAGTAAACATTACAACTACCATTCTTCCAGAGTGATCATTTTAAAATTAGACTCATCTATTTCTGGCTAATTTTTACAGATGATTACTTTTCATTCTCTTTCCCACTTAAAGGTGAGTCGTTCATCTTTGCTGATAGAACAACCTGTGAAAAAGAGGCCTCTTTTGGATAATCAGGTGGTGAACTCTGTGTGTGTTCAGCCAGAGTTACAAAATAACACAAAGCACGCAGATAACTCATCTGACACAGAGATGGAAGACATGATTGCGGAAGGTCTGTGGATCTCATCAAACCTTTGATTTAACTTTGGTTTTTACTACTAGAAACAGAGTGTGGCTTTTTATTCTGCATAGATGTCCACTTGGAAAGAATTCAGTTTTACTTACATACAGTGAGTTTGTAAATACTATTAACCAACTCCATCAAAGGATGGATATATAAATTCTAGAATTGCCCAAGACATCTTGCTGCCTAGACAGTCACTCGAAGTTCTTCTATAATGTTGGGGCATCCATCTTCAACCTACAGACTATAGTGTGTCTAGAAGATTTCTCAGTGAAGCAGGAAATTTTAAACTGTCTGCCTGTATTGGCAGTTTGTCAGTCATTTTTCTGTGTCCTGCAGAATGTCTGGTAGACTCTTCCATGAAGCAGGAACCCATCTTGTTTTGGAAAATACAGCAGTCACTTTCCTATGGGTCCTGTATGTCCAGTTTGGACAGAATAAAGTCAAACAGTCCAGGCAAGAGCAGTCCCCCCCCCCCAAATAGCTAGTCTTGCCATATTGACGGCAAACCCCATAATGAGTTTTTTCAATGCTCATCTTTCTCTCTGAAGTAATTGGTATTGCCAGGAGCAGTTGTGTCTGACTGTCATGAAAAACCCTAAACCATTTTAAATGCCATATTCTGTAGGCCTTTGAAAGGTTTGAAGGCTATCTAGCCATCTCAAATATATCTCTTTATATCTAGAAAACCTAACTAACCAAACTATAAGTTTTGATTGTTATAGGTGACTATCATCTTATTTAATTATACATTAAAAGATCTGTATAAACACAATACCTAAACAAGAGAAATATACATAGAGCATAATTGACCTTAACTTTGTATCAATAAATGAAAATCTATACCAATACAAAGTATTCATTTCTATATTATATTCCTCCTTTTACCTTTAGAAAGAGATTGGTTCTGATCATTACCATTTATAACCAACTTCATTTAAATGAAAACAAATATTTATAAATATTATTTAGGAATTTGGGCATAATTCTCTTCAAACTGCCTCCTACTGTTTGGGGGTGCTGTCAAAACCATGGGGATCATGAGAAATCTGGCAAAATCCTGGCTGTAGTAGTCTGAGGCTGCATAGCTTCATCTGTTTTTGAATATTGGATCACCTGGGCCACTGCTTCAGGGAGTCTTGCTTCATCAAACCATAGTAGTCTGGAAGGAATCTACATCTTTTCATTTTCTGTGGAAACATAAAATATTTTTTCCAAAGTAACATGTCCTTAGACTTAAATTTTGAAGTCAAGGCATTTTTAAAATATATACATTGGATTAATCCAGCAGCATTTATAATCAAATGTCTTTTAGCAGCTGTTGCTCTTTCCTCAGCAATCAAACAATTCAAAGACAACACAATAACATACAGTATCCAGACTCTTTGTGCACTTTCCATCTTTACATGTCTTTTTAAAAATTTTTATTACTACTCTATTTCTTTTAACAACTTTATTCTTTTTCTTTTCTCTTCCAAGCCTACATATATTTTTAAACATATTATAAACCCTTTAAACCCTTCATCTGAATCTGTCTTTACTGTAAATCTTTATCTTTTTCTGGTCATGAGTCTTTTATCTGCTAGACAACATTGCTAAAATTAAAGCAGTGGCTCTTTTAGCTGCTGGCTTTCCAAGAAGGTGGGGGCAGGTGGCTACGTTTACCGCCAGCACTGGGAGCTATGCTCACCGCCTTGGTCTATGCTGCCACTAAGCAGCATGTTGCCAGCTTGGAGATACAGTCACTGCCACTGCCAACTGCTCATACACACCATTCAGTTGTTAGCAGAGCCTTGCAGTTTTTGCTGCTTATGCTGAGTCAGGAAGCCTCCCTTAACGGAACCATGAGTCTCTGCTTGTCTCTAGCAAAGAGCCCACCTGAGAAAATGCTGCTACCAAGAGGCTGTGCTTATCTCTGTTCTTTTATTTCTAAAATCCCTTTTTAAGGTTTTGTCAGGTTTTACATGGAAATTTGTACAACCCACATTGTTGGTACCATTTTGTAAAGAGAGCTTCTCGCAGCCGTTTGACTTCAAATAAACATACCAAGATGCTATACGAGAGATTCTTGGCCTGGCTGGTCCCACCACTCATGAGTCCCAAAAATAAACACACAGAGACATATATTAATTATGAAACTGTTGCTTGGTGGCTTGGAGTTATTGGCTAGCTCTGTCTTAATTATTAACTCTGTCTTAATTTTTAATCCATTTCTATTAATCTAAGTATTTCACATGGTGCACCCTATCCTCCTGGTGGCTACTTGATGACTGTGTCTGCCTATATTTCCCAGAATTTTCCTTGTCTGGCAGCCCCTCCTATCCTTCCTGCCTGGCCACTATCCAAACAGTGTTTTATTCATTAACCAATAAGAGAAACATATATACAGAAGAATATTCCCTATCAAATAGTTGGGCATTATGAGACTGTTTGAGATTTCAAAAGCAGAATTAATTTTATTTAATAATAAAAGGAACTATTTTATACATTGATAATATATAATCTTTATAAAATTGGTCATACACTTCAGATCTCTTAGTTAAATATTTTACATGTCCCACTAAAATCATACATGCAGAAGTTTGTCCATTTTGAAGTCGTTCTCTTCTCCACTAGGAATTTAAAGCTTTCCCTGCTGTAAGTCTTCATAGCTTAGTGCACCAAATTTATATCCCACACTCTGCTTTTGAAAACGTTCCTTCTTGTGGGCAATGAGTATATGTCACTGTCTTCATTTCTCAGGGTTTATAAATCATATATTGTTGTTTGTTTGCATATTTTAGTCATGCTGGATTCTTAGCAAAACTAATCTATGCTTATTTGTATAAATGTATTGTACAGAAAAAAAGACCATCATTTTTATGTAGAAACAAGGAATTAGTAGGAGCCCAACCACAGTAGCTTGGGATCCAAAGAAGGTGAAGAAATCCTGGTCTCACAGTGTTGTGTAACTAGAATTAGAGGCTGAAAGAAATTTTGACACACTCAGGTTTTTGTTTTTGGTTTTTTTTCCCTTTTTTAGAGACATTAGAAGAAATGGATAGTGAGTTGCTCAAGTGTGAATTCTGTGGAAAAATGGGATATCCTAATGAATTCTTACGGTCAAAACGATTCTGTACTATGTCATGTGCCAAAAGGTATGTTGGTGTTCTTGGATTTGCTGAGGGAGAACCAGTAATTTTTGCCATAAAGTCAAGACACAGTTACAGTCGAGCTTTGGTAGGACCTAGCTGTGATAACAAAGGGAAGGTTAGGTGCCATCAGCAGCCACTTACTCTGTGTCTGGTTACTAGAATTTACTAAGTGATAATTATGTGCTAATAATTCAGTTTCATACTATACGCTCACGAAGCCACAGTCATCTGGTGCAAGGGTATGCTCTGGAGAATCTCTGCTGTAGCATGACAAGTACATAATAGAATATTAGTCTCATTTTTAAAAAAGTTGTAACCAACTTTCCAAAGTAATTAGCAATAAAAATAAGATCACATAGGATTTATGTTCTAATTTGAATTTCAGTTTACTTTTAACACATGAAAAACAGTACTTTCTAATGCTGGTTAAAAAACGCTTGTAAATTTGGGAAATGGTCTGTCTTTCAGGATATTGTAAACCTCTTGACTATTGAGAAGTTTATCAAGACACTTAACACTATCTGTCATTACCCTTTGCCCAGAAACGATGACTGACTTGGTCTATAGTATACTTCCTATGGACCTCTTTAGGTCAGGGACCCTGGCATAGTGAAGTGTGTCTGACAGAGTAAGGAAGAGAGGCTGAATCAGCAGGGAATCGCTGCTGCTGTTTCCAAGGCTACTTAGCTGTCAGTCTTGGAGAGCTAAATATACAAGCAGCAACTGCCAACACAAAGCTAGTTCCTTCCTTTCCTCAGTAGTAAGCTTTGTCACCTGTTGTTAATTAGAAATCAAAATTTCACTTTGCTGAGCCCACAGATAAACTCATGTGAACCCAGCAGGGCTTCTTCGGTTCTCTCAGCGGCTCTCAGGGACATTTGCATCGTTAGAAGACAAATAGTTCATTAATTCTCATAGTATTCCTTACTTCTGTCTCTTATAGTTTCATAAAACATAGATAAACAAAATTACATTTGTTATTCTTGAATAGTGATCAATAACAAAATTAATGTCTGTGTTCTTTGCCTCCAAGAATATCTGTGCACTGTGTGTGTGGCTGATGTGGAAGCCAGAAGAGGGCCTTGGATCCTCTAGAACTGGGGGGGTGCAGGCAGTTGTGAGCCTCCACTGTGTGCTGAGACTCAAACCCTGGTCTCCACATGTGCATATGCATCTGCACACATATGTGCTCCAGTACCCACACATATGCATATGCACACTCCTTTCCACACACACTAAAAACAGTAAGACAAAACAAAACCCAATATACTTCTTGTAAAATAGCTTAAATAAGCACTGGAAATATACAGAATATCTCTTCTGGAACCATGGATTTTCTTGTTGCTTTGCAAATTATCTTATGCATTTTGCAGGTTTCTCATTATTCTCTAATCAGGAAAAAATACCATTACTTTGTTATAGGTATACAGTATTACTTTTGAGGTATTGCAGTCCTTATTATCTAGTACTTACTATGTCACAATTGTTTTAAAATTACACTTAATTCTAAATGGGGTGTCCATGTGTTGCTTAATTTTTCTTTGTTGAATTTCTTAGGTACAACGTTAGCTGTTCTAAAAAATTTGCACTAAGTCGTTGGAATCGTAAGCCTGATAATCAAAGTCTTGGGCATCGGGGCCGTCGTCCAAGTGGCCCTGAAGGAACAGCAAGAGAACATATCCTTAGGCAGGTCTGTAGAAAGTTTGCTTCAATATACATTGTCCTTTTCAGAAGTGCAAGGAAAGTGCAATGCTGTATTTTACTTTACTGCATTTTCCAGCTTCCAATTACTTATCCATCTGCAGAAGAAGACTTGGCTTCTCATGAAGATTCTGTGCCCTCTGCTATGACAACTCGTCTGCGCAGGCAGAGTGAACGGGAAAGAGAACGTGAGCTTCGAGATGTGAGAATTAGGAAAATGCCTGAGAACAGTGACTTGCTCCCAGTTGCACAGACAGAGCCCTCTATATGGACGGTCGATGATGTCTGGGCCTTCATCCATTCTTTGCCTGGTATGTGACTCATCACACTAGCCTGGATGTTTTTCTTGTGCCTTCACAAGAAAATGATGTAAAGTTCATCCATACCCTTGGCATTAAAGGCTAGAGAAACTGTGTGTGTAAATATAATGGCATTTAATATTGAAATGGGATCTGCTTCCTCTTACTTATTCCTCAACATGACTCTGTACTCTTTCATACCCCAGATTAGTACAAATGGACTAGTCCTGCCATTGCTCTGGTGCCCCAACTGGTGGATGATAAGGTTCTCTCTGTTCCAGTCTGATTCTCTCGAGAGGGCAGGAGAGGGGGTCAGACACTTCTCCCTTTCTGCTTTCTGTTTCCTAATAATTTCCCTCTTCATTTCTTCAGCTAACCCTTTTTGAAACCGAAACAAGAAAGTGTGTGTGTGTGTGTGTGTGTGTGTGTGTGTGTGTGTGTGTGTGTTTGTGTTTGAAAGCTAATCAATACTATAGAGTAGGGTAGACTTGATCCCTTTGTAAAATATTACATCCTTATGCCTGCCTGCCTGCCTGCTCTCTCTACTTCCTCACCAGTTTCAGCTTCCTTTCTCTTTAAGTAATAGTCTTTATGGTGGTCAAAGATGGTGGGGCCTTTGCTTGCAGTGAGACTCACCCTAAATGTATGACCTTATGAACCTAGAAAATGAGATTTTAAAAATGTGTTTCCTTCTGGTCTCATTGTGAGTTGTACCATTCCCATTCTTCAAGCTTTCTAGAAGAGTACATCTCACGTGGGTTATTTATCAGATACTTAAAACAAAAACATAATTCTTTATTGATTTTTTTTGGGGGGGACTTTCATATCATGTTCCCCAATCCCACTCACCCCAGTCCCTCCATATTGAGCTAACTAAATTGAGATATTGTTCCTTTGAACATAACCAAAGTTTCAGAAGCAAACAGTTGAAGGAAATAAATTTAGAAATAGTAATTTAAAAACTGTCATCCTAAATTTTACCTTCTATACTGACTCCAAAACTTTATTTTATTTTATTTTTTTTTATTTTTTTTTTATTTTTTTATGCATATAGAGTATTTTTTATTTAATTTTATATAACAAAGTCCAATTAAATGAAAACAAACATTTATACACAATATTTGGGAATTTGGGGGGCGCGTCTTGGGGGATGGTGATCCTAGCTGTAGTCTGTAGGGCTGTTTTGTCCAGCTGCAAAACTTTATTTTATATCACAGCTTTTTAAATGCAAAATTTAGAAACAAAATTTCTAACAAAACAAGGTATTTTTTAACAAATTTATTTAAGCAAAATAAAAAATGGGATTGTTTAAAGGGAGTATATTTCATGTAAATTTATAAGCACCTGCATAAGAAAAATAAGCTGTATATTAATAGCTGTTGGACTCTGCTAAACTTGATCTCTTCGGGGTTAGTGGACCTTACTGATGATTGTTTTAATATTTAAGGAAATAAAACTAAATTTTTTGTTTCAGACCAGTTTAGCTGTCTTAACACTGGAGTCCACCCCACTCTGATCACCCAGGGCTTGACGTTTTGCCCTGCTCTGCAGTCTGTTTCCCAAGGGGTGTGTAGTATGTCTGTGAACCTGGGTTCTTACTAGGGCAACGTATTTTTCCCTTTGGGTAGGGGAGTTGCTTTATAGCCTAATGAAATTAATTGTCCCAAATAACCAGCAAATTGTGCTGGGCCATAAGAACATCACTTTGAGTGTTGTTTTTATGGCAGTTCCCTAGTAACTGGGTGTTGTACCACTCTGGACTGCTTCTTTAGATCAGATCTTGACCTTGCTCTTTCTTCATTTGAGTTCAGCAGCCATAGCCCAAACTGGACAATCCATTCTTGTCTTATGCACTTAGGAACACTGCATGTCATTGAGAAGAAACAGCGTTGATTAGTTCTATTTAGTCTGTCCATCCTCCCTTCCTATCTCCCTCTCTTCCTTTCTCCCTAACCCCTCCTTCCCTCTCTCTCTCTCCTCCCCCAATGAAATGGGAGCATTTCTGAATTGCTTTAATGAACCAAATAATACTATTTGTGCAATCAGTTATTGCCTTTCCAAAAGTTTTCCTCAGGGTATCCTAGGGTAAATCTTCTGTGAAGTGTTTCTCTTTCTTTCTGCCTCTCTGGCATTTATAAATAACTTTCTGAGCTTATTCAACATTGTTTCTTTTTCCTGAGTATTTTTAGAAGCTTTTCTCAATAGTAGGAATGAATTTATACATTTTGTGATCTCTTAATTTTCTTTCCAGGTACGATGGGCTTCCTTGTAATCAGGGCACCTGTATTTACCCCTGGGTTTCTGTTATCTTTGTGGTATCATGCTATTAAATATTCATTGGGACTATGTTAAAGTTTCCAAGTTGCAAATTCATATCTCAGAGCTGTTATCAGAGAGAAAATTAACACAACTTGGGTGCATTAGCAATTCTCCACAGAACACTTCTGGTTACCTTCTGTATTAACTTTTAGTGAGCTGCCCTTTCAGAAAGATTATTCTATAGTGATCTGTGAATCTGGATTGGATTTCTGTGAAGGAATCATCTCTTTAAAGTATAACTGTTTACTGTCTTTGGGGATGGTTATTCTGTAGTGTTGAGTGGCACTTGGTGTCTTTCCTGTAACGTTAGTGAGGTCATTTTGTAAGTAGAATGTTTTGATTGAGATTTCAAAGTGGGAGAAGTGAGTATGGACACTGGGAAGTTCAGCTGGGACATGAGCAGGGCCAGTGCCTTCCCTAGAGCTCTCCACTTTATCAGGGTGAGTGAGGCAGCCTCATTTGTGTGTGCGTGTGCTGTACTCAGTGCTTGGCTTCAGACACTCATAGTGAGAGCTGCTGTCCATCAGGGTGTCAGTCTCTCACAAAACTTTAACTCAGAGTATCTTGAATACTTAAAAAGAAAATCTTGGTTTGTTTGTTTGTTTTTTTCCAGTGAGTTTCTAGATGTCTACTTGCTTGTCTCCCTCCCTTTCTATGAGTTTATTTTCTGTGCTAATGATGCTTTTTGTGGTTGGCTTGAAAAAATTGGGATCTAAAAATGACAAGAATGTGTGTTATTTAATCTTGCAGTTTCCCAGTACACTTTGAAACTATTTTACCAATAACTTTACTGTCTACCTACAAGCAGCCATCTGGAAAGGAACCTAGTCAAGAGGAAGGATAGCATGTTTGGTGTTTCCTCTCAGGGAACTCTTGTGGAGATCTGGTGGTCCTCACCCTCCTCATTCCTCATTTCTGAATCTAAGTAAGCCTACCTTCTTTCTCTCCTTCCCTGGTTGTTAAAAATAAGACTGGAGACAAGAGTGTTAGTTCTTCCATAAAAGAAGGATGAAATCACAACTAGATGCAAGTTTAGTCAGTTTTGTTAAGAGCTACGTCTGGGAAAAGAAAAAGGGCTTTTCTATGGTGAGTAATCTTGCTTCATTATATGGTTTCTTATGTGTGGTACATGGGCAAAGCCATACAAATTTTATACAGGATCTTGCAATCTAAATTTTTGAACATATGAGAAATTACCAAAAATAGAGAAATTGAAAAGGTGGCTGCTGTATAAGATGCAGTAAAGAGAAATAAAAGACAGTGAGGAACACTGAGGAAAATGATGGCCCCACAAATGAACACACAGTGAAACATGTTACTGCTACAGATAGCTCTACAGTGGATGACATTTTTCCAGTTCATCCTTTCTCCACCCATCCTTATGTAAATGTGTGTATGATACACTGTAGTGCTTTGGGGGTACTCCTGGGTCTGTAGGGTAGGCCTAGTTATCTTACTACAAGCTAGAGGGCGACATTTACAATGGAAAGGAGAACTGTCCTAGCAAACATTGTTTTCCAAGGTGCAAATTAACCATTTCCTTTTTCCATCTGTTTCCTGTGATTCCCCATGGAATACTGATTTGAATACAAAAGGGCAGTAAAGCTGTTGGATGTTGTTCTTAAACCAACTTTTATAATCTTACTATCAGAAAAGCTGCTTTCATGCTCTTGCATTCTGTGCTCTATGGGCTCCTTAGTTCATTGCCTAACTTAGTGTTCTTTTTCCCATGACAGGGAGTGATTGGGTATTTTGGTTCAGTTGGCAAGAGCCTGCATTAGGTTGAGGCTATGTACTGCTTACTTGGCAGGAGATTGCCCTGTAGTATTTTGTTTTGTATGTTTCTTTGTTGTTGTTTTTTTGTTTTTGTTTTTTGTTTGTTTGTTTTAGTCCCCCCCCCAAAGTGATGATAAGGAGTGCTGAGGGCTGTGGTGATGTGTTCAGGGGTAGAGCACTTGCCTGCCATCCCCTGGGTTGGGTTCTGGGCTCTGGGTTCTGTTCCTAACACCACTAGGGGGCGGGGTGGGGCTATGGCACTTTTCTGTGATCCCAGCATGTATGTGGGAAAGCAGGATAACAAGATCAGCCTATAGGCTACATAGACTATTCAAAGAGAAAATGAACAATAGAAATGAGCTTAGTGATGTTAAGCTTTGAAGTTGACATTACAAGTTGAGCAGTGTGATGTATGTCAGCAGTCTTGTAATGTGTTAGTACAACAATCTTGGGAGGGTTGTTATGTCCTAAAGGAAAAATAAAGTACTTTAGACATATTTGAAGTTAGGTGAATTCAAAGAAGGTACAGGTGACAATGAAAATTTAATCTGACACTTGAGAAAATATTTCCAGATTATCATTTATGGAAAAACATTTTATTCCTTTCTGCCTATATGTGAAGTTATGTTATGGGAAGATGAGCCCATGAAGTATAAAATCTCAGAATGAGAAGTCCTTAGTGCAATGTATTGTCTGATCCCTTTTACCTTTTGCTATTATTTCTGCAATGTTTTTAGGGCAAATAAACTCTTTCCTTGGTTTTGACTTCTTCAATGATGAACCCCAGGCTTACCAGGACATTGGTTTAGCAGCCTCTGTTATAGACTCACAGGCCCAGGGACAGCAGAACTGTCACTGCTAGGAGCTCCATCTAATTGTGTGTAACTCTAACTCTTCTTTCCTGGAATTACAGGCTGCCAGGATGTTGCAGATGAATTCCGGGCACAAGAGATTGATGGACAGGCCCTGCTCTTGCTAAAAGAAGACCATCTCATGAGTGCAATGAATATCAAGCTGGGCCCAGCCCTGAAGATCTGTGCACGCATCAACTCTCTGAAGGACTCTTAACAGGAACCCAAGGCTTTCATGTGCTATCAGTTTTACTCCTCTTAGTAGGTAAAGGTAAAGCCTCATTTGGCTGAGAATGTTAGGCTGATGATGGAAGGCCAAGCACACTGGGACCGCACTTCCAGTGCCGACATTTCTCTTCATGTACCCTGACTCATCATACATTTTCATAATTAGCCAACATTGGTGAAGTTAATTTTACCAATTACATACCACACCAAAAGACTTGTTATAGAGGCCCATATTTTTCAAAGAAACACATACTAGATAATTTTTTAAAGGTAATATTTATCATTAATATAAAAGAATCCTTTTAAAGTAATTATTGATTTACACTCTCCCTCCTTTGATTCTGTTTTCTTACATGTTTTTCTACCCTGTTTGTTTTCCAAAGGTTATCATAGAAATATAGAGTAATTTAGGAAACCATTGACAGAATTTAATGCAATGAAATATCAGTATGTTTTCAAAACATATCTTCCAGACAAATGCTTTGGCTGTGAAGAAAGATTGTGTTCTTGCATAAGCAGTGTTTTGGAGGTCACAAGAGTCTATTCTGGACTTCCCTGCAATCAGCATGACTGACAATGTTTCTCTTGGTTTTGTACATTAAGAGCAATAGTCCTCAGTGGCGATCTCTTTTTGTCCTCCAGGGGCATTTGGCAATATCTGGACGCGTTTTGGTTGCCACAGCTTGTGGTTGAGTTTTGGGGAGGGTTGTTACAGAGGTTGAGGTGGTAGTGGCAGCCAGAGATGTTTTTGAATATCCCTCAGTGCACAGGACTATTACCAAGAATGATACACTATAGACACCAGTAGTGCCAGTGTTGAGAAGCCCTGGTGAACAAAGAGCGCTGTATGTCACTCTTCTTCACCTTCAGGGACACACGTAAAGATGGCTATAAGGAGCAGTACATGTTTAGTGAAGTATTATTCAAATGGTATAATGTTCTGCTGAAGTATTTTTTTCTAACAGTTTTACTGTATACTAGAAAAGGGAAGAAAATCCATAAAATTGGTCTATAAGATTAGGCTGAATTACAGAACATGTGGCTCTGGTCTGGCACTGGCCCAGGCTCACCTTTTCCTAACTGTTGCTCTGCACTGATGAAGGTGTAAGATGCAGTCAATGTCTGGGAGGTGCTTCTGGCAGTGGAGGTGTGATCCCTTCCTTGTGCTGAATCTGTCTACAGTGCACATTTCTTTCTCCCTTACTCAGTCCTTGGGTCCTTCCCACAAAGCATTTAAAGTGATTTCTCTTAATCAAAAGTTTTCACTCAGCAGTTATTTTTCTGTAGAGTTAGGACATTAGGACAGAATTTTCTGTGGGTGCTCTGAGAGCCTATAAGTGCTGGACATTGGAAGATTTGATGACAGGCTTGCTTTCTCTATCCTTACTACATCATTGAGAAATCTGAACAGTTGAAGGAGCAGATAGCAGATCCTTGGCCACAGATGTAAGAGACCACAAGAGTCTGAGCTCACATTTTCACCGCTCTTTTCAGAGATTATGTTGAGCTAATAGAAGACTAATAGACGTCACAAAGGTATTACAGATATTTATCTTTTGGCTTTGTGTACATTAGAAAATGTCAGTTATTTTTATACAAAAATATAGTGGGTAATTTTTTTAATCTTTAGATGCCTCTTGTTTGAATGTATGCTTTGTGGGATTGTTAGTGCAGTAGTTTAAGAAGTGTTCACTGGTAGTCCTGTGTAGACTCAAAATGTATAAGTAGCCTGAGGCTCATGTTTCAAACCTAAGGTAGTATAGTCTCTTTATATATTTCTTTATATCATATTTTGTTATTAATGTTTCAAGGAAGGTAGGTACTCTATAGTCCATCTCATTTATTAGCAATGAGTCATCATGGCAGTTATTATACATTTTCCCTTTAGTCTCCTAAACATAGGCTAAGCAGCACTAAGAGATTGCCTAATATATGAAGGAAGCACAAAGGCAGATTTCCTCTGGAATTAAAACTGTATTGTAGTAATCCAGTTAATGCAGACTTGATTGTCCAGTATAGACCTCCAGCAATAATGCTTCCCTCCTACAAATACTTACATATAGCCTTTAAGGTATTAACTCTACACTTCTACTAGAATCAGCCCATTGTGTGCATATGAGAAACCCCTGGGCCTAGCACTGTCTTAAGCATCTTACAAGATGAGTTTCTATTGGAGAATGCCTTCTTGTCTTTAATCTTAGAAGTAGTCCAGATCTGCTGTTATCTGCACTTAAATCCAACTAGAAAATACACTTTTTTTTTTTTTTCTGCAAGTGGGCTGTTTTATTTAAAAGTGGCTCATTTGTTGTTATGTGGTAGTTCTCCCATTGCTGCAGGTATTTCTTTCTAGATAATTTAATCATCCTAAACTGAAAATTTCAGTTACATGTAATGGGACACATACCCTATGTCCCCTATCTCCTGAGCATTAGTCTGTTCAGTATGACATAGATAGGAAGGATGCCATTTTCTTTTCCTGTGTATTACTAAGTGCTTTTAGAACTTTATTGGAGGAAAAAAATGACTAGCAGAAAGGGAACATGGGTTCTTCCTATTTTGCTACCTGAGTTTGTATTTCCTTAATTAAAACTCCTTTTGCACTAGGAACATGCTTTTCACATTTTAAGTTCTGTGTTCTTAGGAAAATGCACAGCTGGCTTGTAAAAGTTATTTTATATGACAGTACTTACAAGCTTTGTGTAGACATGTGTAGGGCACAGCGGCACAGCTTCGTTATAAATCAGCACAGGTGACTGATTGCTACATTCACTTCCATTTGTTGTGGATTTTTTCTAAATGGAACTGTAAAGTTCAGGTTAAAGCTGTCACCTGTGAGGAGAGACGTTAGAAAAGAGGAAGGAGATGGTAGTGAAGGAACTAGAGAGGGCTAAGGGGCAAATGGAACTTCCCATTTTTCATTCCATCATTGCAACATTGAACAAATTCCTGCACTTTTGATATAAAATTCATGTTTTCCTAAATAAATAGAAGTAGTTTTCTATGTTTTAGGAATCCCACTGCTTTCCTCTTTTTGTTTTTGTATTGGAAGACTAGTGTGTGAGACCATGCTTTTGAATAATTTTTCACATAGTCAGTCTTCATATATTAAGTGTAAAATTGTAGTCACATATCTGTTTACAAATACAATTTTGGATTGAAGTCTTTCATGGGACACAATTCTCACAAGTTTGTTTAGTTGTATGCCTCAGAACTCAGAGCTCTTTTAAGGGGCTCAGTGTTATTCTGGACCAGGGTGGTAGGGAGGAAATACTGTCAATTTTAGACTTTGATCTCATGTGTGTAGGTGATTTTAGAAAGAAGAAACTCTTAGTGATGCATGTCAAGGAAGCTCATCTTGCAGCTATGTCCAGTGTATGCAGTCTCTGACTGGTCATACTGTTAAAGCATTTCAGACATGTTTTCAACCTAAGAGGCTGGCTATATGATGTGGTTTGAAGACCTCATCCTTTGTGAATGCCAGCAACACCTGTTGCCTACTGATATTGTTAATGCCATGGAATGGCCTTGTCTTATTTCCTCCATTAAGCCCCTTTTATCCCCAACCCTACCCCAAATAAACCACACAGGGCTTTCTTCTTAGTTCTTGGTTTGGGGTTGGATAGCATTCTGGCTTGGAAATCTTCATGATTTTGTAACGGGGCTAGACCTTTATAATTTTACCAGTGTATTTCAATGAAAGCCTTCTCCATCTATGCAAATCAAATCATTTCATAGTTATGTTTCTTGTATACCATAGGTCTATGTGACTAGTTGTTCCCTAAAGCTTTTTTGTTGTTGTTGTTTTTTTTTTTCTTTTTTGGGTGGTGGTGCATTTAGCATGATCCATTGTAATGGGTGGCTGAACTCCTATTATAGCAATACAAAGGTCTTAGGGTGTGTTAGTTGTTTTGTTTGCTGGTACCAGGGACTGAAGTCAGTGTTTCACATTCCACCTCTGAGCTTACATATTGTGTTTTTTGCTTGTTTGCCTAGACTCACCTGAAATTGTTATCCTCTGGCCTTCTCTCGAGTGTTGGAATGAAGGTCTATGCCACCATGCCAAACCTAGCCCTGGTGGTTTTAAATGTCAAGATTTTCCTATAATCAAATGAGTTCTTTCTCTTATCACCTTATCAAAGTGCTGTGAGGCACTTTGATATTAATAGTGCCACTGGTACCCAAGTGAGTGATCCTGGATTTCTTTAGATAACTAACTAGTAAGAGGAAGAGAGTACTGTCAAAATTTAGAAGTTTGTTGTGAGAGAGTGGCCAGATTAGAGAGGAGTTTCCACATCAGATACCACAGCTGATGCAGCCTTGTAGCCGGTCATGAGGAAAGGCACTGTAAAGTAGTTTGTTGTGTCTCAGTCTGAGGATCAGTGACTGGCTGTTTCCCCTGACTGGATCCCAGGAAGCACAGGCCTGCCTGTGTTGTTGGTGTAAAGCAGAATGACTCATGTGAACTATTTAACTCACAATATTGATATTTTACCAGTCCATTTGGATTTTACTACATCTCAAAGATTGGTTTTTGGTTTATATGAGTAATATAAGTATTAGAAATGGTAAATAAATTTTCTTATTAATATTTAATTTTAAATCATTGAACCATACATCTTAAGAAGTTCGCTGGGAAGATATTTCTCTTGTGTTAGAAGATTATAAAATGCATTACCCTATAATTTATAGTTAAAATGTTGGATTTAAAATGTTGGAAATGACATTAACTTTAAAAAAAAAAGTTACCAAAAACATTAAGCTCTTACAAGTATGAATGTTTGTTTAGAGTTCAATCTACTTTAAAAGTATATTAAGAGAAAACTTTTCTTTCTTTTTGAACTTCCACAAGGTACCAAGTGAAATACATGTATTGCCATCATGTTCCAGAAATGAACATTAGGAGGTCCTGCCCTCTGTAGTGATGTGCTCCCAGAGTCCCATGTGCACACACACACTCTCTGGCAAGTGCCATAGTGGTGGGAAATTATTTCCACAGGGGTTTTTTCCCCCCTTTTTCTAGCTTGTGGACATTTTGTTTTATTTAGAAATATAATTTTAATAAAATGTGAGATCCACAACGAGCTTTTAACGCCTTATATTTTAGGCTGAGGTCTTTCTAGATTGCTTTCCAAGTGCTGTCCATGATATTGTTGGTATTGGGTATGAATCTATAGAAAGACAAAACTTTTAAAGAAATATGTAATGAATGAATTTTAATTTTGAAAAAAATCAGTATAAATTTAAAACATTATGTTAGCATGGCATAATTTTAATGAAATATAAGAGTTAAGTCCTTTTATACTGTCTGAATTAATGCCAGTCATCATCTTAGATACTCATAGTACCTATTGCTTATTGACTTAACAGAATATGTCAGTGTTAACCTGTGCTTTGTAGACCTTTCTCTGACAGTGGTGAAGAGGAATGGAGATTAAAATATCATTGGCACAAATTGAATCCACTGTAGAAGGAAGGGACGTTTTAGTCTTGCCTCAAGTAACCTAAATATGTACAGTGTTGAAAGTCCTTGTACATAGTGCCTGTGTTAAATGTTTTGGGAGTACTAAAAAATGAGCAAAATTACTATTTTTATTCAGTAGTGAGTGACGTAAATACACTTGCTGCATTACCATGATGAATGGACATGAAACACTGTGGCTTTGAGACTTGGTATTACTCTAGATGGCAAATTAGCTGTGTGACACCTTGGGCAGTTATTTGGCTTTTAATCTCATTTGAATATATAGTACCTGCACTACTAAATATGTTGACTTTTGGCGTAAGTCATCGTTGAAAAAACACTTTCCCCCAACTCTAAAATTACATTCCTGAGCTACATATATTACCACTAGCCTGGCTGAATGACACCCATGCACTTATTCATCCATTTGTGGGTTGTGTGTAGCATATACACCTAAAAAAAAAAAAAAAAATCAAGTCTTCCCAAACAGCCTCACTGCTGCTTAAGCATACATGTACTAACTCCCAGTTAAATGACCTGTTGCCTGGCAACTGGGATTTAATAACACCTGAGGGTCCAGATAATATCCCCCCACTCTCATGCCACCTTTCACATACTGTACATCTGCTGACCATCTACCTGACTGTCGACAACAGAAATAACACCTACCACTACCAACTCTGAGTGTGTGACAGGCAGTGTCAGGACTGGTCCTGTGCACAGTTACGTGGCAGAATGACAGAAGCTGATGTGGAATCATAATGCATCTTTAGTCGCAAAGATTTATATCCAGTATTGATTGATAGTGGAACAGTTTTCCAAAACAGAGACATCTGAAAGGAGGCCAGGAGAACAGGCTGCTGCCACCACTTTCTATAGTTGAATGTATTGTGTGCTATAACTAGTCAGAAGGGGTATGCACTGCATTTTGGAATAAGGCAGGACTGGTAACAAGGTAGAGCCTGCTGCGTTGGCCAGTATTTGAGGAGTAAAGGTGAAATCAGATTTAATTGGGTAAATTCCCTTGTCACTTTGGGAGTCTGTGAATCAGGTTGTAAATTTTACTTTAAATACTAACATCAGTTGATAATAACATTCTTTATAAAGATATAAAAATATATTTTACAAACTTATGTATCATAGCTGCTTTTTAAGGTGGGAAAATGTCCAAATAAAGAAAGTTGTTTGATTACTATATATAATAGATGCTTTCAAACAGGTTTTTTCCTTTTTTTTTTTTTTTTTTTTGTATACTTATCTAAATAGCCCAGTAATCTGGCAGTTACTTTTAAAGTATACCTAAGTTGTAAAGTATCCCATGCTGTTTAGATTTCTGTTGCATTGATGCTGTTTTTGTATATGTATTCTTGGAACTTCAGAATTCAGCCAAGAATACAGAGATTGAAATTTTGGGTGTGATTTCTCACACTGATCACCTCATTCAAAAGATGGGTCTCCTTTTTCCAAAATTCTGAAATTCTTGGAAAGTGCAGAGTTGTGCTACAAATGAAGGTTGTGTGTTGCAGACAGTTGTGCACAGGGTTAGATGCTGACAGGAGGAAAAGGTACTTCTTCAAGTCTCTTGATTCACTTAGAATATTTTTTCTTTTTACTGCTTAAAATTTGTTTCACAGTGGCACACTGCTGTGATTTTTTTTTTTTTTTAATGTTTTAAACACATTTTTTGAATGTTCCTTTTGGTTCTTCCCATTTTTTTAAAATCAAAGTTTCATAATAATAATAAAAAAAAATCTCAGAAGATGAGTCATCAAGGAAAAAAGCACCACCAAGGGGGAAAGAAAATGTGTTTTAATCTTAGACTAAGCAAATACTTAGGTTCTATGGATGTGTCTTACATGGGTGTTGTATAGTCCTCACAGGAGATGACATAGTTGTAGCACCTTAGCATAGACTTCATAGACTGGTGTTCATAGCTACAGTTTTACAATGTAGAATCTGAAAATGAAGTTAATTTTGCATTATAAGAGCACATCATTATCTATGTAAAAAGTGTTCATTTGATGTATTTTTTTAAGAAAAGAGAAAGCACTTTCATATTAAGTCGCATGTGTATCAATTTTAGACTTCTGTTTGTGTGTCTATGGAGTGACTAAAATGGAGCATCAGATGCTTGCTGGCAACATTAGCTGCTAACGGAAGCACCTTATACTCTGCTGCTCAAACTGGCTTGGATTGCACCGCTGTTGCCTGCACACTCACACAGAGTATTGTGACATGGCTTTGAATGGCTCTGGGTGGAAGGTCAGTGCTGGGCCTACAGGATCTTTTATTTATGTTGTTTATATTACAATAATATATTGTAGACCAGTTGTAACTTCAGTTCTTTACAAATAAAAACCTGTCTGGTTATTGAATTTTTACTTCTTTAAGCTTTTGAGAGATCATGGGGAAATCTAAGTAAAGACCTTAATGGAGAGCTGAAGTGGTTATAAATTTTCTGGTATATAATCCACAAAGAGTATACATTAAATTCAATATAGCTTAGTATATATGTTATGGCCAATTGGAAGGGGGTAAAAAACCCAAAAGCAAACCAAAAAAAAAAAAAAAATGAGAAGAAAGCATAGATGCATCAGTTAAAAAGGCTGCTTCTGCCATCTGAAAAGCACACTGGATCACACGCTTATGTCTGCTGAGCTTTGCTGTGGGTAGAGTGCTTGTCTAGCATGCCCAAAGGCCTGGGGTTAATCCCCAGCACCACACAAATCAGGTATGGTGGCTTTGGATGTAATTGTATTTATTTGCATTTTAAAAATAGAACAATGTAATTTTTTATTCCTACTTTCTCTTATGTGTTAATGCCTAATTTTAAACATTTTAAATACTTCAGCCTAATGACTAAGTTTCCTTCCTTCCAGTATATCCTTATAGCAACACACAGATAAGTATATGACTTAAATGAGGTTTTATCTGAAAGTAGCAGCTCTGTTTGGGGTAATAAAACCTCAGGTTATTGGCAGCCGAACTGCCCTCTGCATTAACAAATGAAATGGTCTCTTGGTTTACTTTACTACTTCTTAGAATGGCTCAGGTTAGTTAGGATTGCATCATAAGGTGTCATCTGGAATGTTCCATACCTTAACTTTTTCAGACATCGTTGAATAACCCTTATCCAAAAGCATTTTAGACCAGGAATCCTTACCCTGTACTTGCAGCTCACTCAGAACTAATTATCCAGCACCATTGCCAACTTGTCTCTGGGTGGCTGGTGCTAACCTGAAGACCCGGATGCTCAAGGAAACAGGACCTCAATTCCTTAAGATGGCATAGATACTGTATGTTTTAAGTAAAACACAATCATAAGAGATTGTCTGAGAAGTGAACGAATGAATGGTGTGAGAATGGGAAAGAGCATGCCTGAAGCCAGGGTTTGAGTCTCACCTCCTCCATCACTAGCTGAGTGAGCTTCTTAATGTTGACGATTTAGTCTCCTTCTCTTCAAGAGGAAGATGTGAACAGAACCCAGCAGTGTTGTCCATGTGATTAGATCAGTGGCTCCCTACATGTAAGCTTACCCAGTGCTAGTACACACAAACCTGTCGGGTTACAGCTGCTGTACAGCGCTGTTTTAGATAGAATCCGTTTGTGGATCATGAACTTAACTCCATAGGTCACAGCTACTTTTTAAAACAGGGAAGACTGAATGATCGCATGTAGACCAGACTGACCTTGAGGTAACCAAGATGACCTTGAATTTCTGATCTTCCCACTTAGACCTCCCCAGGTGCAAGATTGCAGGCAGGTACACACTACTACAATGCTCTGTGGTGCTAGGTCTCTGTGGTGCTGGTAAGCAGTCTACCAAGTGAACCTAGCACCAGCCTAAAAGACACTCAACTTTAGAAATGCTAGGGGTGGTTCTGGGAACATATGTTAGTATTTGTAAATAACAGCCAAACACCTATGTAGCTTAATTTGTAAAGTGATTCCAGCTTACTCTGATTCACATTTGTTTTCCTCCAGGGATGGCTTCCACAGGGGAGTAGGGGTGGGGAGTTGTGTCCAGGGAGTTTGGGACTGTTTTTGATTGCTGCTTCTGGGGAAGGTGTCACTGGCATCTATATAATGTGTGGGATTACCCTATAAGACAGATCAAGCCCTAAATCTCAACAGCCCAAGACTTTGTAGCGTATGTTGCTAAATGATTATGATCTGATGTGCACATGTTATAAATGAACATGCATTTGGCATGTCATGGCAAGAGCCTCCATGGTTCCCAGCTACATAAGCTGAACAGCTGAAACTTTCCAGGGATATTTGTAATAAAATATTTTAGCTAGATTTAAAATGAGCTACTTTCCCTCCTAAAGTTTATTTATACCAAATCATTTTAAGTCTTTTTTTTTTTTTTTTTTTTTTTTGCTTTCAAGTTGATGAAATATTTAAGTTCAGATCTTAAAGTTGGCAGTGAAACCTCAAATTTATTAAACATTTTGAATCCAGTAGTTTTTTGGAGTAAAACAGCAAGCTGGCCCACATGTTAGTGTGTTTATTTTACTTTTGGATGAGTACCAAAATACTTACACAATGTCCAAATACACAATGTTGCTGACTAGGCATAAAAACTTGGTTGTGTTACTATTTAATATCCACCACACCTTAGATCCTGTGTTGAAAAGAGGAAAGTTAGGGACCAAGAGTTTCAGGTGTGTGTCCTGAGCCCCCCTGTCCTGTTTGTAAGACTGATCCTTGGTGCTACGGGAGTTCCCCCAACACGGCAGCACATCAACAGATGATTATGGATACGGGCCTCTCCACTTGCTTAAGTCTATGGACTGGAACAAAACAGCATTTCCAGTTGACAAAAGGATCCACAGGTAATATTCCATCTCTTAAATAAAGCTTCTGGGAGTTAAACCAATAAACTGCAGCAATGAGAAAACTGTTGACAAAGTACAGCCAGGGAACATTCATTTCTACATATGCTGGGATCTGAACTCTAAGTGACAAGGTGAGGACCTGAAGTACTACAAAGGGAAACCAGGTACCAAGAAAGCACACGATGAGCCTGGGCAAGAGTGCTTCTCTAGACCTCACAGTGTAACCAGAGTGGGATTGGAAAGGAAAGTAGAGGACAGTCTTGTTCATATAGGATGCTATCCTAATTGCTTGTACCAAGGCAACAACTTCTGGCCATGAAATCAGAAAAGCCACAAATAAAACCATTAGCATAGACAATGACAGCCAGTAACTCTGAGTGCTGACATAGGAAGGGCATTGGTACATAGAAGCCCTGTGTGTCTTCAGGCTTTGTGAGATGGCTGGCGCTCCCAAAACATAAGCAAAGACTGAAGTCCAAATTAAAATGACTGTCAAGAAATAAAATAATTTTTGCCATTTAGATGAATGCTTGGTGGCTCGAGACAGATTGAAACAGTGATCTATACAAGCTAGTAAGCAAACTGGATAATGCAAAAAGCCATAAGTGAAGGAAATGATTTGTGTGAGCAGACAGATATGGTATTTTGTAAACCTAATACCTAGAACTACAAAGTCCCTAAAGTAGGACAGAATGGAAATGTTTATCAACAGCAGAAGATCAACAAATGCTAGTGAAAAGCAGAAATACTCCATAAAATTCCAATAGGTGTCTTTCCTTTTCATTCCTAAGATGAGGCTATTTAATAATATTTTCCCAAGTATGATCAAGAACAACAGACAGTTAACATCTAGGGGCTGCTTTGACTGGTGTAACAGGTGCTGAAATGAGCAGTTCACTGAAGAAAGAGCTGTCATTTTTAGTTAGATTTCAAGATGACCTCATGAATACATAGGACAAGAAACAGCTCCACTTTATCTTCTTTCCCTGAAAAAGAAGAAAAGCCTTGATGTTATCATGGCACTCTCTCTACTGTAAGACTTTATTTACATGCTTCTCCATTTGCACAAATTCATGACTTGTGAGTGGAGTGAAGCAGCATTACTAGTTGACAAATGGATGCACAGACAATGACCTAACACTATGAATAGTGACCAGGATCAAACATTTGGTCAGTTTTTGAGCTGTCTTTAAATTTACATGAAGTGTGACTTCTCTATTAAGTGTGGTTTTTATTGACTTGTAAAAGAGAGATTTACCTCAGCCAAAACATTAAAAGAAACACAGATTCAGGGAATTACCAATTACTCCAGACAACCTCCCTTTCTGTGCTTTTGATAGTGAAATTTAGAGGTTGTTTAGGGGTCATTTTGAATACACATTTTCACATTTTTCTATCTAGCTTTCTCTGAAGTTGGGTTGAGAATAACAGGAACCTATGAAAGAACAGGCTTTCTCTTCAGGACATACTTGTTTAAATCTGGCAACTGGGGAGAGAACACAGGAAAGAACAGGATTGTGCATGGGCACCTGAGAACATAAATCCAAGAACAAAGGGCAAGAGCTGAAGCTTGAGTGTCAAATGCATGGGCAAGTGGGAAAGACATCAGAGAGAAAGAAGCTGAGAAAGGATGATTCCAGAAACAGCCTTTCAAGAAAAACACATTGGGGAATAAAGTTCATTGCTTAGAATATACAAAATCCCTCCAGGGTTTGATCCCTGGCACTCCATCCCCTGCAAAAAGAAAACCCTGAACAACAACATACATACCAAATACACACACAGCAACAAGAACAATAAAATGCTAACAATAACAAATCTGAAGAATGTCAACAATTAGATGGGTTAAACTAACACATGGTAGGTGTATCGTTAAAATGTGCTGTACGCAGCCATTAAAAAATAGCAAGAAGGGTGGGATGTAGCACAAAGGTAGTACATCTGCATTGTGTGTTCACAGTCCTAGGCTTGATCCCAGCAATGCTGAAAAGCGTATTCAGCTAGGAAGATTTCGTTTTCTAGTGTAAAAAAGTACTTTTTCTATACTTGTTGAAATTTTTCACATGTAATTAAAGCAATGATAAAGTTCTACAATATTTTAAGTGAAATTCAAGTTATAATATTATGCAATATTTAGGCATAGTGTGTTGAGTCTCAGCTCCCGGGAGGCAAGTGGATCTACATAGAAGATCCAGACCAGCTAGGGGTACTGATATTTTACATTAATAGCAATGATACACTTGAAAGCTTTAGAAAAATAAGAACAAACACCCAAAAAGGGTAGACAGGAAGAATTAAACTCAGAGGTGAAATTAATGAAATAGAGACAACAAAAATACAAAGGATCGATGAAAAGATGAGTTAGTTCTTTCAAACAATCAAGTTAACCAAATTAACCAAACCTTTAGCTAAATTAACCAAAAGAGAAGGATCCAAATTAATATTATAGATGAGAATGACATTACAGCAGACACTCAGGAAATTCACAGAATCATAAGGACATGCTTTCAAAGTCTATTTCTACCAAGTTGAAAACAAAAATGGATGAATTTCTGTATGTGTACAACCTATCAGAGTTAAAAATTGAAATAGACCCATAACATCTAAAGAGAGAGAAGCAGTAATTTAAAAACCAACTAAAAAAGCCCGGGCCAGATAGAGTTAGTTATGGAATTTTACCAAACTCTCAAAGAAAACACCAATATTCCTCAGGTTATTCCATAAAACAGAAGCTGAATGGATATCTCTGAGCTCTTTTTATGAAGCCGGTATTTGTACCCAAACCAGACAAAGACAAACTAAAGAAAATTAAAGACCACTATTTCTTAGGAACATAAATGTAAAGATTTGCAACAAAATACATGCAAACAATCCAAGAACACATTAAAAAATATCATTCACTATAATAAAGTTAGCTTCCTCCCAGTGATATAAGGGTGGTTCAATAGAAGTTAATCAAAAAATGTAATCCACCATACAAGTAAAAGGATAAAAACCACATGGTCATCTCATCAGATGTAGAAAAGGCCTGTGACAAAAAACAACATCCCTTCATAAAACATTTTGGAGAAGGGAAAAATGGAACAGGAATGATAAGTGGGATAGGGCTTGGGAGGGTGTGATAGAGAATAGAATATGGTGAGGGGCAGCCAATACTAAAGGTCTTTTGAGCTAGGCGGTGGTGGTATAGGCCTTTAATTGTGGCACTCAGGAGGCAAGCCTAGTCTACAGAGTGAGTTCCAGGACAGCCAAGGGTTACACAGAAAAACTGTCTTGAAAAACAAAAGCCCCTTTGAAAGCACAAGTTTAAACAGAGTTATTCTGGGGGGGGGGTGGTAGGCAATACCCCAACTAGACACCATATACTTCCAAATAAAACCATTAATACCAAGATTGAGTCATCTACTTTTTGAGTTGTTGGTCAATGGTATCCATAGAGCTGCACTGAAACATTACAGCCTACTGCCGAAGTATTGGTTGCCCTCTAGAAATTGATGATAAGAACCCTATTGCTGAAGATACCACATGCTTGAGTTACATAGAACATGGAGATATCTAGCTGGTACTGGAAGCTAGCTTTCATATTGTTGGGAGGCACTATGCATGCTATCAGAAAAGTAATTGTCTCATCCAGCTATGAACTCTGTGAGCTACAATAACAACCTGCCTGGTAACAAATATTATAGAAGTAGCACAAATATTATAGAAGTGGCACAAATATTATAGAAGTAGCCAATCACTTTTTGATTGGATTTAAGGCCTGATCCACAGGATGGAACCCATACCTCACATCATCAATGAGGTCCAGAACCTGTGGCAAGATGGTCAAGGGCCCTAGGAGGAAACCTACTACTCTGCTAAATGGATATAGCAATAAAACTACTCCTAATGACCTATTGCTATACCTGTAGAGCAGCCATTACTCAGCTCTCGTCAAAATGCATATTATAGTAGCTGGCAATTAACATACAGATCCACAACAGGTCAACATGCAGAGAAGGACGGACTGTGAAAGTCCCAGGCCTAAATGGGCTATCTGTATCTTATCCTTCCTTCCGAGGCTCAGAGAGCCATGTGAAGATGGGGCAGAAAGACAGGAAGAGCCTGAGGCAGTGAATGAGTTCAAGGAAACTGTTTTCAGGATACAAAGGACAGATGTACATACTAACTCAGAGGTTGTGATGACATGCACAAGACTCAACTAACTCAATCCACATTAAATCCCAGAATGGAGGAGGGAATGTGTCACAAAGTCTCACCCCTAGCTAAGGAGCTATTGGCATTGTATTGGTGCCAGGAGAGGGAGAATCCATTTTCTTTAATGGAATGACACCTGATATACTGACCAGGCTCCTGAGCAAGACCCATGCCCAGAACTAGTTGGCCAACATAAACTGGCTTGATGTTTGTTTGTTTTGTTTTTGAGTAAGAGTGGGGAGGCCTCTGAGAGAAAGGAAGGATGAGGGAGGGAACAAGTCAGAATATATAAAGTTGGGTGGACAGGGAGATGAAACAGAGAGATGAATATGATCAAGATGCATTGAATGAGATTCTGAAAGGAAAAAAAATATCTAAAACATTAACAGCAATATATCAAGTTTATGTAAAAGTAATCATAAAGTACTAAAATTATAGAAAAAATATTAAAAATGGTATGGTAGTTAACACTAATAGGTGTTTCTGTCTTTGGTAAACTTTACAGAGTGAAGAAAGATGACAGACCTCAGTTACCTGGTGAACAAATTATTTCACAGGATTAGTGAAGAGACTGAGGGTAAAGAAGCCAGTGTGAGGTGGCTACCAGTCTGTTCACAGTGTGGATCATTACTCTCCAGGACCATCAGCCTATTGTGCCATCAACTCATGACAGTATACAGTTTATTTACATGAAATGTAAGAATCGTGGTTAAAAACATATTATTTTATAAATATAGGTATAAAAGAGAGCAAAGAAGCAAGTGCTTTTCTTCACTCAAGGTTTTTTTCCCTGTGCTCACTCCAGTTTAACTTGGCCTCTCTGAAAAAGTTCCATTCCAGATCTAGCAAACAAGGACAAAGAAATGTAGCTGTCCACCTGACTGACACTGCAGGCTTAATGAGTGGTGGCCTGGATGAGGAAGCCTAGAGGGAAGAGCAGACCACACAAAGCCCTCCTTGGACCAAGAGACAACTTGGCTTAAATTTAAACATGCCATGTTGGTTTAAAATGGAGGTGCAGGAGGAAAAGGCTGAGGGTTCACATGTATAAAAATCCTGGGGCCCCTCAGGGACTGGCTCAGTGGAAAAGAGCACACACTCCTGTAGATGATCTGGCTTGGTTCTCAGCACACATATTGGATGGCACACCTTTTATTCTAGTTCCAGGGGGAACCAATGCCTATGGATTCTATGGCAGCTGAACTCATGTGCACACAAATACACAATTAAAAATAAAAATCCAGGGCCAGAGAGATGGTTCAGCAGATGAAGGTGTCTGTGGCCACGCTGGATGACCTGAGTCAAACCCACAACCCCATGTGATAGAAGAAGAAAATGGACTCTTTCAGGTTGTCCTCTGACCTCCACACATAGGCTGTGGCTCCTCCCAAAATAAATGAAGATTAACAATTTCTTTAAAATCCAGCTTTAACAGTCTATTTTTGGAGTAAGAGAAGCAAGAGAATGTTCTATCCTCAGTGACTCTATTGCTGACATCATCTATCCAGACTGAAATTGGTGCTGGCTAATGTTTGGAGGATCCATTGTTTCCTGGGGGCTCAGAAAAACAAAAAAAAGGATTGGCTCTAATAGAAAACTTACTGGAAGGATTTGACAGAGAGAGTCTGAAGCAGAGTATGTGGGAGAATCTCACAACGGGGAGAAGTTCAGGGAAGGTACACATCTGCAGGCACCAAAAGCAATTAAAAGGGAGCATGCAAGTGATTCCTGAATATGGCCCTTGAAATCAAAACTTTCTCAGAGGAGACATTTCTTAGAGAATTTTATATATGTACCCACTTCTCCCATAATCCACTACAAATGTTCACAATTCCAATATTTTTCTCTTTTCCGCAGGCTCCCAGGATGAAGTGAAATCATCTTATCATACTTTGCCTGCCTCTGCCTACCAAGAGCTGGGACTAAATCCATGCATTGCCATGCCCGGTGCCTATTTTTAGATTATGCTATACTTAGTATACTTTACTAACACACCATACTTGCTATACTTTACTAACACACCATATTTGCTATACTATACTAACATGCCATACTTGCTATATTATACTAACATGCTATACTTACCATACTACAGTAACACGCCATACTTGCTATACTATACTAACAGGTCATACCTGCTATAGTACACTAACATACCACAGTTGCTATACTATACTAACATGCTATACTTACTCTATACTTACTATGCTATACTAACATGCCATACTGACTATACTACATTAACACAGCATACTTGCTATACTATACTATACTATACTATACTATACTATACTATACTATACTGATATGCCATACTTGCTATACTTACTATACTGTACTAATATGCTATACTTACTTTTGACTTGAGGTTATTGTTTTCATTTTACATCCTTCAACTGCATTACTATTGGCTCCTTGTGTGTTATGAGAAATCTCTGTGAAAGGAAACAAAGTGACCATCATTATCAGCCATTTTAATAAACAGTCTATATGTCCCTGTAGAGAATAAAATCATTTTGAGGCTAGAGGCAGCCAAGTGTGTCCCATCTTCATTTCTTTGAGCAGCAGGGAGGACTGTACTTAGTTTGACAGTCCACTCGAGACGCTGAGTTGGGCACACCTAACACAGCATGTGTTTAAAGAAATCTTGTAGTACAGTGCAGTTTTCCCAAGGTCCACACCAGCAGTTCTTACTATTTGGTTTAGTGTCTAGCTTAATATCAGCTAAATTCTCATCTGCATTTAATATGTGTAGATATCACACATACCATATCACTTCTGGAAAATTCTTTGTATATTTAGAAGAGTTGGAGAATAAAAAAGGCTAGTAACTTCAAGTATTATTGTAATACAATTGTATTGCAGAATCTCACTTCTGATCTCAATTTTAAAGCACTGACTACAGCATCAGAAGACAGGTGCAGTGGTGTCCACTCTGGGTCTGGGATGCAGGAAATGAATCAGTGCTACAGATGTTGTGTGAGGTGCGAAGAACGCTAGTCTGAGTCTCATCAGGGGTTTCCCATACCTGTGTCCTAAGATTAATTCTAAAACTAGGGTGTATAATTATGGCCCAGATCACATGTGGAAATGTGGCCCAATCTACACATGAAATAACCTTCTAAAAATAGGCACCATCCAAATGCAAGGGATTCTGTCACTGCTGTTACCCATAGGAGACTGCAATTAACTGTTGGTTAAAAAAAACTGTTCCTCCAAAACATAAACACAAACTTTTAAGATGTAATTCTTGCTTGATAGTGGTTTTGATAGCTTGATAGTGGTACAAAACTGAGGTTCCTAAAACATACACATTTTATTCAGTCCTTTAATAGCCCATATTTCCCATTGATACCCATCTCAGATCATTTCCTCAGATACCCTACACACACATATAATACATAACCCCATTTATGCATGTATACATTCCATATACATATCCCCCCATACACACACACACACACACACACACACACACACACACACACACACCCCATTCCTAGATTCTTCCTGTTAGATTGGCCCATGTGGAGACATCCTTCTGTGTTCTTGTCCCTGCCGTATACTGGATGACACAGTTGAAGATGATGGAGGCTCTGTCAATGTGGGTCCCTGTGTGACTGTGGGGCAGAGCCACTGAGGATTCACAGTTGATGCCTGGTAAGCAAATCTTTGCTGCATTAAGCCACTGAGATTTTTTAGATGACCTGTTAAGCCAATTCTGACTAGAGTAATTCCTCAGTGTTCTGTGTCCTCTGGAAGTGTTTTTAACCTCACATGACTTATTTCACAACAGAAAAGCTATAAAGGAAACTGTAACTTTGAAAAGTAACGATACGAATATAAGAAAATTGGCTACAATTACTATTTAATTTTAATTTATGTGTTCTAGTAGCTTTTAGGTTTTCTTCTGATGTGCTCACATAGGAAACTAATATCTCAATTCAGTGATCTGAATTTAAACTCCAAGAAATGAGAGTGTTGAAGGAAGGACATCAGACAGAGCAGG